>NW_024467968.1:0-600000 GCF_002105095.1 Pseudomassariella vexata
TTCAAAAGGCCGTGTTTGAAGTTGGATGAGCAGAGCAATGCTCATAAGTCGGCAAGCTGGCCTTGTCTATTTCAATTCGACGAGTTGCACTAACTTGAGTTGTCCTGGAAAGGTAATCAAGTCAGAAACGCATGCAACTTACCCTTCCGAAGGTGAGGAGGAGCCCTAGGGCTATCAGGCGGCGGGGATTATATGTCAGGACAAAGTCAAGGGAGGCGCAAGCTAAGGCACTTTCCGCATTTGAAGACGGAAAGCCAAGTATCCGGCTTGTCTGGAATAGTCCGGCTCGAGAACAGAGTGGTATTCCGTGCCGAGGAAAATCACATCAAACCCACTTGCCTACGTCGTCTACACTACATGCCTTATTACACGCTTACACAGACACCAGGGACGAAATCGTTCTAGATTTTTGGAAACGGGTGCCATACATGGGGCAGTCTACCTGCGCTATCTTTGTGGGCTCGGCCGAGGCAGGTCCTTCGAGAGAGATGACAATGTAGTTAGTTTCGGGGACATTCGCGAACGGTATCGATACTCATTTGCCAATGGATCATGACTATTTGATTGCTACTGGTCATCAATTGGATCTTTTTGCTTGCTATCTTCCCCATGTCTGCCGGCCGATAGGCCATATCCTCCACTCAGTTTTCAAGTTGGTTTTGGTTCGAGTCCTGTCAAACACAGAAACAATGTCCGTACCAATAAACCGAACGTCGGTTTATTCACACTCCGCCGGCAATTGAAACTTAAGAACCTGATGATTGATCGTTGTTCAAGGAGCGTCGCTTGTTGTTTGTCGTGAGTTGGTAAGATATCACTTACTACAGTACTCCTATGAACTTACAACTCGCCACTATCCCCGCCCGCGGTACTACTGTGGACTATATTCGACTAGACTGGGATACTATGGACATTCGACTCGAACCGTCCTAATGATTTAAATTTCTGCATGTTTTAATTGAGAACAGTGCAGTGTAACATGCCCTTGTGGGCGGGGAGCTTATAAACCCGGCTAGTTCTCAGTCAGTATTGCTATTACTGACTCGCATGCCCCAAGTCCAGGTTTCTGCAGCTCCAGTCGGGTTTCTTTCTTTCCTCTTGTGACTTCAACCCTGAGGACAGCACGATGTTTTTTTCTTACCAGGCCTTCCTCCTGGCCAGCTGCATTCCCGTAGGATTCTGGGCATCGGCCCAGACGATCGTCGTGAATGACACCAAGATTGGTACGTAGCTTGTCCTCCTCAGTTGCTCAAGTCGTATCAGAGCAAAATAGGACTAATGAAGCCCAACAGCGGCTAACCTGTCCACCGTCGCCCCCGCCGCTGAGGTAATCTCGGGCAATTCGGGACTCTTGGACGAGGAAACCTCGCAGCTGACAGATGCCGTCCTGGCAAACCTCACGGACCTGTCTCTGACCAACATCTCGCTGTTCGCATTTGCAGACAGCATTACGAGTAAAAAGGACAGGCGGGCTCCCTCGGAAAGTTGCAAAACGTACCCCGGCGATGCCTCATGGCCCAATAATATGACCTGGGGCATGCTGGACCTCCTCACGGGAGGCGCCCTGATCAAGACGGTCCCTATTGCGTCGCCCTGTTATAATAATTGGGGTAACTACGATGCAGCAAGGTGTAAATATGTAACGGATAAGTTCTCTAACGTCAGCCTTCAGTAAGTAAAGCTTATACCCCACTCCAAAGAAAACAAAAAGACCCAGAAAGGTAGCTAACACAAGACAGCTTGGCCGATCCTTCCTCCGTCATGTTCCCCTTATGGGAGGGCACAACCTGTATGCCCACCGCCGACATGACGGAAAGCTGCACACTAGGCGGCTACCCCTCATACATCGTCAACGTGACCAAAGTAGCCCAGATGCAACTCGCAGTCAATTTTGCCCGAAACCAGAACCTGCGTCTCGTCATCAAGAACACGGGCCACGATTTCTTAGGCCGTTCTTCCGGTGCTGGTGCCCTGTCTGTCTGGACCAACCACTTTAAGAGCATTGTCTTTGAGGAGAGTTACACTGCTACTGACTACTCCGGCCCGGCCATCAAGATCGGCGCCGGGGTTGAGAACAAGGAGCTTTATGAAGCGGCTGAGAAATTCGGCGTTACGGCTGTTGGAGGGTTGTGCACGACGGTTGGCGTTGCTGGTGGTTATATCGCCGGTGGTGGCCACTCACCCATGTCACCTCACTACGGCATGGGAGCTGATCAGGTGTTGAGTCTTGGTGTAGTCACCGCAGATGGCCGGTTTGTTACGGCCGATGCGACGCAGAACCAGGATCTCTTCTGGGCGTTGAGGGGTGGTGGTCCTAGTAGGTCAACAACCTCCATTACAATAACACGACTATTGGCATGATGGGATTCAATTAACATAACCAAGGTTCATACGGCATCGTCACCTCAGCTACCCTCAAGGTCTACCCCAAACTCCCCGCAGTAGCCATCATGAAGTTTAGCTTCACCGCCTCCAGCGCCGCCGCCTGGGAGGCTATCAAAGCCTACTGGCAAGCCGTCCCATCCTTCATTGATGACGGCCACTACATGTACTGGAATGTCATTCCCCTAGGCAATGGCACCATCAGCTTCGGCATATACCCCTGGTTCGCACCCAACACCACGACGGAGCAGCTCAAAAACTACACCGCCCCCCTATTCGCCACCTTCGCCAGCTATGGCGTCGACGTGACCCCGACCTACCAAGAATTCACTAGCTACTTACCCGCCTGGCATGCCTCGACCGACGCCGAAGCCGTCAGCAGCATCACAAGGCGAAGTACGTCTCGCCTCTTCCCCCGGGAGTACATAGAAGATGCCACGAAATTCAACCAGACCTTCACCGCGCTGAAGTCCATAATCGACCTCGGTGGCGTCCTGGTCGGGTACGGCATCACCGGCGGGCCGGCGAACGTCTCTATTCCCGATAACGCCGTGAACCCAGCCTGGCGCGACACGGCCCTGTTCGTCATCCCCGCCGTATCGTGGGGCGCCGACCTGTCGCGCGAGGAGGTCGCCGCATTCAGCATGAACTTCACCAACTCGTGGCTGCAGCCCCTACGCGATGCGTCGCCAGGGGTGGGCGCCTATGCCAACGAGGGGGACATTATGGAGCCTGATTTCCAGCAGAGCTTCTGGGGCACGCCGTACGAGCGGTTGTATGCTTTCAAGCGGAGTGTTGACCCGACGGGCTTATTCTACGCTCATGAGGGGGTTGGGAGTGAGGATTGGTATGTTACGGGACAGCTGGAGGGGCTGCCTACGCAGAATGGTAAGTTGTGTCGTGTATAACGTTTGGGTAGAAGAAACGGAATGAAGTGCATGAGGTACAGAGATATATGTAATTATATACGTCGTCCATATGACGTGTAAGTACTTGAACAACTTACGGCAATGCTGTTGAAGCTGAATCTCAGATGTAAGAGAGGCTCCTCTCATAGCAACCTTAGGATACGGAATCTCAGCAAATGTCAGGAGAAATCGCTTTTCATGAATGTCCAACCAACCACTAACTCAAAGCACATATACATGCATATCTTCATAAATTCGTTGGTGTCTATTTAAACAGCCTACATCTTGATGTACCTAAATGCCGCCCTAATCAAATAGATAAAGTTAAAGAAACAAGAAATAGACGCCATAACACGCATTCTTCCATGAACCTCGCTTGCTTGCTCCCCCTGCCCACATGCAAAACCAACCCAAGTCCAGCCACACACAAAAACCGTAGCTTGTACCCCTATTCCCCACTTCTCTCCGAACCTTTACCTCCAATCCCAAGCTACGCCTCAGGCTTCTTCCTCGTCTTCCCCCTCCTCTTCAGCGGTCGTGGAAAGTACCAAACCGTACGCGGTGGCCCGGGTGTCCCGGTCACGACGTGCGCATTAGTAGCGGGTGGTGGACCTCCGGGCATTCCTCCTCCGCCACCTCGTCCATGTCCGTGTGTAGCAGCTGAATAAGCTCCAGCAGCACCAAAAACACCAGAAGATGAGGAAGAGTGTTGCGGGGCCATAGGCCACAGGTCCATGCAGATGAGGATTCCGGGGATGATGGTCTCTTCCCAGATGGCGGGGAGGATGATGTATTTTTGGCGCGTTGCGGAGGCCGGTGTAAAGTACTGCTGGTGGCTCGTCTTGGGGGCTGCTGGGCCTGGTTGAGATGGGGGTGTATTGGTGTGGGGAGATGAAGTTGAGAAAGATGACGAAGATGATGCTGATGATGAAGAGGACATAGGGACTTGACCTTGGTCTGGCGTGGGAACAGATGGAGGCAGCGGCGCAGAAATTGACGGGATTGGTGGTGGTGTTGTTGCGGTGCTAGCGCCGCTCGTACCTACTTTGCCGGAAGACGGCCGAAACGCGGCGAGAAGCTCCTTAGACATGCCCGTCTCGATCTGCGTAATATCAGTAGATGTGTTAGAGGCCGCGCTCTCTGGCGAGATGTCGTACGTCCAGAGGTCATAATGGCCCTGAAACACGTGTGAACCCAGGATATCGACGTGAAGGAATGCAGCGAGGATCAGGCGTTCCATGCCCTGTGCGAACCTGATTAGTTGAGGCCCGATTCTATGTTATACTTTTAAAAGACTCGGCAAGCTGTTTTTGAGCCGTTAAATCTATAACGCTTCGCATTCTCTCCAGATAGATCACAGTATGGTAGTGAACTTGCCATTGTGGCGCAACTGAGCACTTGCTCCAGAATCCAAGTCCGAATCCCAAAACAAAATGCCAGATAGACCAAGACAAGCTGAGATGTAATTACCTCCCAAGTCTTCACCTTCTCCCAAGGGAACACAAAGTATCGGCCCACACAATCCTTGAAGCTAATGGGCAACTTGGCCGGGGGCCTGTCCGGAGATGCGTTCCACTCAGAATGAGACGCATCGCGATTACTATGACCCGGGGGAGTCGAGAAGTGAACTTCCTTCTCTTTCTCCTTCTGTTTTCCCTTGGAGGAACATGATCCGGTGGCATGTTCAGGGACTGAAGAGGGCGAACAAGCATTCCAAGTCTGGGGTTCAGCATGCCGAAGGCCGAGATTATTGTTTTTGGCCGAGTCAGGAGCGTCTTCCACCTGAGCCGCGAGTTTCGGTACGATCGCCGAGGATCCATAGGTAGTTCCAGATGGTGAGTTCTGGTCTGCTGCTCCCGCTTCATCGACCCGGTCAACCGATGAGTAAATGTGGAGATTGTCGAATTCCCGAGAAGGCCCAGCATTCTGGTTTTGTGGTCCTGGTTCCATACTTCTGGGCTCGCTACTATATGAGGTCGATTTAGTGCTCTTAGTGCGCAGTAGTTCATCGTTTTCATCCTCTAGACTTGTTATTGGCATCGGCATCGCGCCAGGGACGGCTTTCTCATGATCGCCAGTGGCACTAAGCGCCCAAGGTTCCAAGCCTCCTTCGTCTGAGAACGGGCGGCCGGGATCAGCCATGTCATATGCGACATCCGCCCCCCGATCAACAAGGGTTCAAGTGTCCGGGGCAAAGGTAGGCGTACTTTGACCGGATGGTGCCGGGAAGTAAATTGGCTTTCCGATTCTTCGGGCCACCAAAAGCAAATAAAAGTCGATCGCTGGGTTACATCAGACGATGATAGATGGTAAAACGAAGAGCGCGGAGAGGCTCAACCGCCAGGCGAAGCAACTTCTGGGGTGGTGGTGTCTGGGTTCTGGATTCCGGGTTTGGGCTGTGTTTTCATGGGCTGAATAAGTCGAGCCATCATTGTGTGCTTTTCTCCTCCACCATATGGTCAACCGGCTTGCTCTCTTATCTCAGTACCAGCCACGCGGGGTGGCATTATGATGATTGGACAACTCGTGCAGTCGTCATGATTGGCAGAATCATCAACTTCCTCTAAGCCCCCCTGCGAGTCCAATTATCGCACCACCACCATCAGTAATGCACAGCCAGTTTTCTCGTCATTAGTTTCTCGGGAGGAGGCGGAGCCAGAGGATACAATTCAACAATGATAGAGTGGCGCGGACAAGAATAGGAGCTGTTGTCCCACGTCTCCGCAATGCCTCTGTTTGGCAGTGTCGGCAGCGTAGCAGTATTCGCCTGCAGTGCCAACCCCCGAGAATTGTACCGTATTCAATGATTCGAACTGCTTTGTCTAGAACTTTTACCACCGTGGGAAACTTGCAGTCCGCGCTGGCCCAGCCCCGGTAGTCGAGGAACTACAGACAGGTTTTGGTGGGACCGTCAAATCGCCTCTGATACTTCCTGGGCCTGACTTGTTCAATTCTGATGGGTTGTCATTGAAGTCGACATCTTATAATGAGATTAAAACTGCCAATTTTTGGACATTGCATGGGACGCCAGCCGAGTTTACAGCTTGCGACGACGGCAGGACAAGAACTGAACCTCGACTTTCGTGATGAAAATTGCAAAATCAAATGATCACTTGTATGGAATCCTTCATCAAGTCGTAACCGTAAATGCACTTGATTATATGCCTAACCATCCCCTTATGTTTTCGCCTGTCGCTGGCGAGGGTATATACCATGGAGATCCAAATCCATACGTACGTAATTAGAATGTCCCGACCCTTACGGCGTCGTGTGTGTGCATCGTAAAGAAAATCCGGCCCTGTAACCTTGTAGTAATCCTATGGACAAGTGACAGCTTCGAGGACTAACTGGAATCATGAAGGGTGCAAAGGCGCTGTACATGTCTAGTCATCGACGTCTTCCCCTTCCGCATCCTCGTCTTCACTCAAAACGGTGGAAGACCTGACATTCTTCTCTGGCTTCAAGGGGTTGTTCAGCCTCCACCTGCCACGATCGTCTCTCTTCACGATCGCAACCTCGGGACGGGCCGCCCAGTCTGTCAAAGTTGAATCATGATCTCCGCCGAAGCTGACGGGACTCTCGCTCCCGGTAGCGGCCTTCTCCAGATGCTTTGCGACATGTTCCATGCGGTCATCCCAGGCTGCTTTCCCATCAAATTGCGTGTTGCATCCGTGGGCCGGGCATGTCATGTGGTCTGGAAGTTCGCAACGTAGCCTGCGTGCTTCGTCCTGGTGCACTCGGATGCGCTCCTCCCACTCGGACACCGTCTTCTTTTGCTTGACTTGTTTCCTGATATGCGGGGGGATGTGCATCCGTCGGAGATGTTGGGTGTACAGATCTTTGCGGTTGAAGATGGCTCCGTTGGGCAGCGCTGTTCCGTTATGGTCATGACCGTCGACCGATGATGATGGGCGCCCACGAGGTCTGGAGGTAGCCTCTGGGCTGGCGGCGACATTGGGGAGATTGGTGCAGGGATGCTGCTGGCAAAGCCAGTAGTTCAGGAGCAGGTGCTGAGAAGAGACGTGTCTCTTCCATTCATTCTTGCTTGCAAAGGTCGATTCGCAGCCCGCCCAGTGGAAGATGCAGATGAAGGGTCGAGTGTGTTGCTGCTTGATGTGTTTCTGCAGGCCGCCTTCATCCCTGAAAGAGACGTCGCGGCATTCGCTGCAGGGGAAGCCACCCTTGGGCCCGTGAAGTACGGACTTTGTTGGCGGCCTGTGGTTGCTGAGATACGAACCCGACTGAGACTTGATCTTTTTGGCCGGCAGTCCTGGTGAACTGCTGGATCGCTTGCGGGTTTTGACGTTGTGATTCGCGTTCGAGCTGGTCCGCTTGTAAGACTTCTGGGGAGTGTAATCCTCGTCCTCTTCCTCCTTGAAAGTCGGTTGAGACAGCTCAAAGCCATCTTCTGACGGGGATTGCTCATCATCTGACGCCAGTGAAAGGTAATATTCTGCTTTGGTGTTATCAGGAATGCATATCTCATCTTTGATTTCCTCACGAAGCTCTATTGGGCTCGTTTGTCTGGGCGGATGAAACTGCTCTGGCTGGCTTTGATCCACGCCATAACTGCTCCCATTACTAGACATGCTGAAGCCACGAGGAAGAAGTTGCGGGCTTCGATCCTCGCCGTAACCTGGAAATGAGTCTTGAAAGGGGTTCACATCATCCAGCTTGACGCAAGCATGGGTCAGACCAGTCAGATAAACTTGCGACTGGGAACCCCAAGCCTCAGAATGGTTCAACACGGACATGACGTCGGGTGGGGTGCAGGGCAAATGATCCAAGCCATACTCGCTTTCGCCAGGTGGGCTATGTGCGTTGCTGCAGATGGAGGATGAATGATCTGACGGCGACTCCTGTCTGTGAAGAAGAGCCGACGGAAATGGAAGAATGGCGTCGCCTTGACGGATGCCGTCATGAACA
The DNA here is from genome assembly GCF_002105095.1 of Pseudomassariella vexata. Lineage (NCBI taxonomy): Eukaryota > Fungi > Ascomycota > Sordariomycetes > Amphisphaeriales > Pseudomassariaceae > Pseudomassariella > Pseudomassariella vexata. Next base: position 8,217 of record NW_024467968.1, read on the forward strand.
AAATTTGAATCAAGGTAAGTATGACCGAAGTAAGCTGTCTCGTTGTGGTTTGATGTGAAGCGCGATACCTGAGTATTCCATGGGATCATGCCTTGAGGCGGAGTGTTTGAGTCCTCCAGATTGGGATCGATCATTTCGCCCACGGTAGGATTCAGCCTGGGATCGGCCAAGTAGTATTGGGATGGCCGCAAGTCCGGATATGCCAGGTGTTGGTAATCCATTATCACCGCTTTCCGTATGGAATTTGATGTTCGGCGATGTATGACCTTCGAAACAGTGGCCGGGATGACAGATTTAAGGCCCTCCGGAGACACAGGGGCTGGCGGGTCGGACTTGCAAAGAGCTTTTATGTGGAAAAGACGCAGTACAAGCTGGATGTGTTCAGCCTTTAGTGGACGGTGTCGTCAAAAAGTCCACACGCGAGTGGACGATATTCAGGTTTGACGTGTTGCCAAATTTTGCATGTCGCAACGGGGACTTGGTGTAGCTAAGTAGGCTGTGAAGTGGTGTATAAGCCTGGATCACGAACGATTCGCGATTCTGTGAGCTGCAATAGGCATCAATGGGGCGAAGTAATGCAAGTGAAGCGTCTCTTTTCGGGACGACGCAAGCTGCATTCGAGGAAAGTCGACTTAACTACTAAATCGAGAGCCGGGGGTCTTGAGTCACACACTACAGGCGCACTCAATATCCTCCCTCCTGTACCGAAGGACCCACGCAGAGCCTCACTTGTTCCTCACCCTAAGAGGACCCCCGAAGCAGGCCAGGGGTGGTACTCTTGAATGGCCGGTGGTGGCTGACGATCATTAGCAGGTCTTACTGCTTTTAATCTTGGCGCATGCCGCAATAATTCTTCAAACGGTGCATTTGCAACCCCTGACTGTTGGCTACGCCGAGTATTGGTCTGCCTTTATGCACGAAAGTACCATTGCTAGCCGACTTGGGATTTGGTCAGCACTGCAAGTTTGTTGTGAGATACTAGGTATTTGGATCATGGTGCAGTGGTTCGCGAACCATCGACATAAACGTGCTGCGATTTACTCAGAAGACTCCAGCTTCTTTGGTTCGTGGACAAAGCTAGCGATTAGGCAAAACGCCAGTAGAAGATCGCGCTATTGGGAACAGTTCAATGACAGGTAGGGACTCGAGCATGACTCCTGGATTTTCCACTTGAACTAGGAGCATGTGTACAACGTTTCACGGAGGCTCTCCAACGTCGACGAATTGCAGTGAAGGGTGGTTCCCACGGTATTTTCGGCTGGGCGGACAATGGGCAGTCGTGGCAGTGTTTCCCCCGCCTAGGCAGACTTCCCCGGTCGTCCACCACCATTGGCAATCGGTGCTATGCTGCACGACGGTTTCTGTACTCCTTTAAACCCGGTGTCCAATACCCGCAGGCTTCGGTCACCAGGTTCGTGGCTCTTGGCAACTTTGTATGTCCATCTTAGGTTAAGCCCCTGGGACCTGAGCGATATCCTTGCTGCCACTGTCGCCCAGCTACTGAGAGCAATTTCGCTGGCGCAGATTATCATAGGCCCTCGGCTTTGGGCCACTCAAAGTTCGAGCAATGGGCGTCTTCGAACCGAACGCGACATCTTGGGCCTCATCCTTCTGGGTGACCGGGTCCAGGTCGAAAGATGGAAGATGGTCCGACGCCTACAAGCTTTTCTGCTTTCAAAAATTGGTTGTCCGGAGTCGTCTGGAATGCGTGGTCCTTCTTCGTGCATAGTAAAGATCCCAGAGACCTCCACACACCCGGCACCCCATACCCAGCAGCCTGTGGAGGACAGTGGGCTTTTCATTCGACCATTGATAACGTGGTAAGTTGGCAGGATTTCCAGCTGAATGCTTCGGGCGGCTAAGATTGTCTCGCTTGAAGCAGAATGCGTCGATCGCTACCTCCTAGCGGGCGACCGTGACCCAAGCCTGGTGGCACAGCTGGTGAGCTATTCGCAAAGTCTTGCTCTGGGTTCTAAGTTGGGGGCCAGAACGGGATTGCCCGGGATGCCGTTATCATGCCACTAGATGGAATCGCAGATTTGGAATTTGGAGCCGTGACCGAGAAACGTCGGTTTGCGGGGACCGAGTGGGGCTATTGTTGGGCGAATGTGATATGTGACGGCGCGAAAACGATATTTGCCTCTCACCGAACGATTTTCCGGCTCCACTTGAGGCAGCCACGTCTTGACACCAGAGGAAGGCCCAGCTCGTTGGAACATGCAAATGCCGACCCAAGTTACGGGTGCCATGCTTTCTTTACCCGTCATGCAGCTCGATCAATGGTCGTATTGAAAACGACGATAACTAAAACTTATACCGAGGCTCAGCCCAAGGGACCCTCGAGCTGGTTGCCTTCTGTTGGCTCGACACCTCTCCGGTCGAGAGTGGTAGCCGAGCAAGGCGGCTTATCTGCCTGCGCTTTTTGGGGGCTCCCATCAACACTTGCATATCACAGCGACACCATGTCCTCTTTGAGCTGTTCTGCGATGGCTGCAGTTGTTTGTTCAATGACATGGACAGATCGAGGGACCGAATTGGGCACTCCATCCCAGCCCAGTGGATCAATTGGGCTGGCACTGCCGTAAACACGTACATCGCCGCCAAACTCCAACGTCGAAGGGGCTGGGTGCATTCGAAACGAAGCTTTTCAGAACACCATGGGCTGCCGGCAGGTTCTGCAGAAGCTGAGCCCCAGTGAAACAATCTTCAGCCCTTCTGGGCTTCTTCCTCGCCTTGGTTCTCCACTTTTTACAGACGGTCTTATCACTTGTGCACACATGGCATTGTTGTATCCTGGGCTATTCCTGGAATGGAGAAACCTGCTGTATTCGAAGTGCTGCGCTCCGGCAATTGCTACACGAGAGGCAGGCAGTAGTCAGTTGCCAAACTACGTGCCCAGGGACCTCGTGACAGGTATCACGTGCCAAGAGAGGAAAGCTATTGATGTCGATGGTGTTGTTCATTTCTTTTCCATTGAAGCAACACTCCAGTCAGGTACGAAGTAAATTGGTCACTCATTCTATTGCGGACGAAGTGGTGCGGCACGGAATGTATTTCATTACATACTTGTGTACGTTCCCACATCAGTGTCAATCGGGAGGACGATCAAGCCCCCAATCGCCTCTATTGTTATTCTCGAACATCTACAACCACCAAGGATAATAAACGTGACAGTGGCGCCAGGGATCAGCCTATGACAGTAGGATGACTGTTGCTCGAAATCTCTGCAGCACCTCCAAGCTAGAATTTGCGTGAAGCATACTGGGCTTCGAATCTCAATACCTGGCGCCGCCGTAACTCTTAGTAACGTGGAGGGGACTTGGATGTACGGGGCGGTCGAATGCGCATACAGATAGGGAAACCATGCGAAAAACGCGAGGAAATTTTAAGCTTCTAACGCCAAGGTCTTCATTCCTTCGTTCGAAATTCGGTTTAGAAGTTTGGCTTGGTTTGTCACCTGCGCTCACGTTTGTTAAGCTTATGTGGCTTCGGCACATCGGAACGCAACGTCAAAATAATGCTGCCCAGGACCGTCCGTTTGTCTTCCTTCATTAATGGCAAGAGCATACGCACCGGCATCATCACCGTATCAGTAGGATCCAATCGATGAGCCCGCTGATCAGCACACACCCGTCACTTACGCCAAAGGCGACGTTTGGGAGTGCTTCACTCGCTCAAACTTTAGTGTCAGAATCCCAATACTGCCCAAGGAATGATCCAACCGTGATTCTGTCGGAGCAAACGCTAGAATTGGTCTTGGTGATCGCCTTGCTCTCGACATTCCTTCCTTCCGTTCACGTGTATAAGTTCTTGACCACTGGCGAGTTACATTGAATGCCCAGGTACGCGCGGCTCCGCTGACAGGCCGCATTTCTGCCAGGTCCTTCAAACAAAAGACTTTCTGTCATGAATTCCGCGAACCCGGTATTTTCAGCGAGCAAGTTCCCGTCGCCTAGTGCAGAGCATTTATCTATGCCATAACCCTGAAATCTGACCAAGCCAACGGCCTGGGCAAGACGCCGACCTACCAACCTGCGCCTGACTGAGCTGCAGGGTTGCATCATATAAACCTGCAGTAGTGCTGGTTTTGTCGAGAGATAATCCACAATTTGTAATTATCCCTTGCCAGAAGAGCAGATGATATGACGTTATGCAAGTTCAACATCATTAATTAACCTGAGCTCGGAAATATGCTGGCCTCATTTGATATCGTAGAGTGCGATATCTCGTTTAGTCCACGAGTACCTCTGCAATATCCTTCCCCTGCAATACTTTAAACGCGATGACAGCCTTGCATTCTTCTGGAGCACCCACCTTTAGCTTCGCTATTGCCGGGCGCGTATCAGTAACACCCGCGCGTTTAATTGCCTGGCAGAGGTTTTCCACATGTGAAGATGTTAGGATTATTGCGGAGCATTAATAGGGGTAGAGCTGGGTCGATGGAATCATGGGCTGGGAGGGACACGGCACTACAGCTTACCAAGTACACTCTTATGAGTGACGGAAATGAGCCTCGTCAGCCTCGAAGCTCCTCCGGAGCAGTTCCTGTAAGATTGATTGGCTGTAGCGTTCTTTCACATCACTTGACCTAAGCTGTTCATCCGGCATAGGTTATGAGACATATTCGTTAGTATCAGCCGCAAAACAGTTATGTATATATCACAGGTGAAAGCTTGTCTCCTTGTTTCACCTCTATTTATCTCCGTTCGTAGATCAGCAAGATTCGATAGCAGAATCGGATTTCTTTCAATGAGGACATTGCCTTCATGATGAGAGCGACAAGCGGCGGGTTTCCACGACATTTTAGAGAGTACTCAGTGGTTTGACAGCTTGCAACAAGAACATGCATCCGATGATAGTACTCAATGTTACTTGAAGCTCGCCACAGAACTCTGCCCGCGCGTCCTAAAATCAAAGCTCAAACGAGAGAATTCTGTCCTCTGCGATCGATATATGTTCCCTGAATGCTGAGGTTCAAGATGACAATATCGGCGAGCGGCTCTACCTCTTCAAGATGTGAACCTGAGCAAGTCGTAATACTTCGAAAGAAGGCCAAAGTCAAGTAATTATAACTCAACACCATGTTTGAAAATGCTCACCGCAAACCCAAGTAAATGGAGGTAAATCTGGTATAAGACGTGTTCATTATGGCCATTTACCGAACGGGGAAAGTGGATGGGGTTCATGGACTTAAATCCCTACCTGTAATCCATTACGCAGGATCAACCGTATAAGGATGCTATACCTCTTCCATTATTTTTGTTACCGATAGGCTTTTTTAGCCGCCTATTTTCTAGGTGTTTCTCTGCAAGACTTGTTTCCTGCCCCATTTGCTGCCTTTTCGCTAGAAGGATTGCGGCTGTGCTCAAGAACTCAAGATCCCAAACGTCGTGAAAAGCCCCATATAACTGATCCGAAACTAGATTGCCCGGATCCAGAGTGACCCGCGGGCTAGCAGAACTGCGTAGGTGTCGCCTTACATTTTCGGCCACTGGGGTGACTTGTTTTCTTTTCTGTCAGCGCTGCGTTAGCTACTCATAGCCGTGGACGACGTCCTTCGAAGTCACTGGGCTAGCTGTCTGAAGATAGATATCATGTTGACCGCTACGTCAAATGGCCCTGCTGCTGCTTGTTCATGAGACTCGGCCGTCGATCTTTACATCAAAGATGTTCGAATTGGAATATCTGAAGCTTACTCAGGCAAGCAAGCCGTTGAGTTGGGTACGCGTGCCAGCTCCTAATTATTTGAGCATATGGTAGTTTTGGATTATTACATCTGCGTAGTAAAAATACTTACGACCCTGGGAAATTCTCAGTTGCGTCCTGGTACATTGTTTTGTCAGGGGTGTTATACGAGGGCAATTCGCGCCTATTTTGCCTCACTACAATGCCGCCTTTCCACATCCCCAGGAAGGTGCCATGAGCGTTCAACGTGCTTATACCTCTCGAAACATCGAATGATATGAACCTCGCCAAGGAAATAGCTACGAATTTTGGTAATGGTATATATCTATGATATCTGGTGCTCCAACAAAAAAACCAGGAATCCACCAAACCGTAGCAGCAGTGCGTAAATCGTAACATTCATTACTATCCAAAGAATTGTCCTCATATACAGTAATTGCAAAGCTCATGCTGGCACTGGGTGTTTACACACCGTGGGCTCGCACCCCGCGTATTTCCTTCACCGCATTCGCACTGTACTGTATTAGATCAATGTCAAACTTTCTCTGGGGTGGTTGGCTCTTACACATTGTGTGACATGCCCCATGTTTCGAGCTCCCTTCTTTGTCTTTTTGACATGGCGACCATCATCTTCATCATCCATCTTGCGTTTTACCACAGAGCGATGGTTGTCCGACCCCTGATCCATGATGTTTCGTATTGACGTAGACTTGTTTCGTGAAGTCGTTTGCTCAGGAACATCGTCATCTGATTCGTACGTAGATCCATCTCGAGCTAGTGGGGCATCGGGATCAAGACTCTCCCAGTCATCAATCTGCTTCTTAGACAGCTTATTTCGACCAAAAAAATGATCGTCGATGTGGTTGAATCGTTCAGCCCAGGCATCGAGGCCTTTCTGTGTTATCTCAACGATCTCCTGGCAAAAGCCACACCAGAATCTAGCATCGCAATTTCTTCCCACGTGGCATGATTCTATTTTGGCATCCACGATGTCGCCCTGGAGTTTGTGGTGTATTTGCAAGTGTTGTCTAAACGATTCACGCCGGTGATTTACTTTGCCGCATGGCTCCGAGAGCTTGCTACTGCTCACTTCGTTGCATTTCCAGGCTTCAATGAGGAAATGCTGGCTGCTCTCGTGGCGTTTCCAGTCATTCTTGCTGCCGAACTTCTTGCTACAACCATGAAATGTACAGCCGTACGGTTTCTCATGGCGCTTCAGGTGTTTCCTATTGCTCGTTAGTGGAATTCAGATGTTGGGTCGGGAGGTCACCTACCTCAGCTCACAAGGACGTGCAAAATTCTTGTTACACTTTGCACAGGCGTGCTGTTCATGGTGTGTAAAACCAGCAGTCTCTGAGGCTTGGTCTCTAACAGCTGACGAATTCTCCTTTCTGTAGCCATGCTCCTCCAGAGCACCACTCGCATGGAGACTTTCAATGATCTTTTTCAACGCCGCGGGGTCGAGGCCATCCAAGTTTGATCCCATAGATGAAGTGTCTCCAGTCGTAGATGTTGCACTCTGGACCCCTGGAGCATGGGTTTTGCGGCTAGGATAGTGGCCCTGTTTTCCCAACCTTGACATCAGTGGTCTATCGTCATCGGCTTGAGGTTCATTTAAATGAGTCTCCGGTTGGCTCGTTCTCTGCAATGGGCTTGCATCACCGGCTGAAAGAACGGGACTCTGCTCGGACTGTATTGACAACTGAGTTCCCTTTTTACTTTGAGTCAATTCCCTAGGACTAACAAACTGAGCGGGCCCGGTATTTTCGTCTTTATCGTTCGACACCGACTCGGACGAGTTCTCGATTTGATGGGACGTCTGTGCTGCAAACTGTGTACACGTTTCCATTCGATCCATGATATCAAGCGTGGTATTGCTAGGCGTCGTAGGGGGTTGAGGCTCTGGTGAATCAGGATTCAACGTCAGTGGCGACTGCGAATTTCTGGTGAAGGCATGTGAATCAACGCCTGCTTCTCGTGGCAGCTCAGTCGCCGGGATATGTTCGGCTTCGGACCAACAGCTCTGTTGGAAAGGATTTCCCATGTCTTGACCAAACTGAAGCAGATTGTAATCTACAGGTGGTCGGAATCCAGCCAGGTCGTGCAGAAGCTCTTGAGGGGCCGGTGGCGATGGTCTGAACCAAATTATTAGCCACGATCAGCTATCTAGAGTCAATGATGGAACGCTGCTCAACTGCTGACCGGTAGGCATATCTTTCTAGGCCTTCGTCCTCAGATTTGATATTCTGACTATGACATCGCTTAAGATGTGCTCTGAAATTGTCTGCTCTCGGCCAGATCTTTGCCTTACTGCCGCAATTATCCAGCAAGCATCGATACCAGTTACCCTGAGCAGCTTCATCCTTATGCACGCTTCTCTTGTGTCGGTAAAGGTCGTTCGTCGTGCTGAAACCTTCTATTCGTGTGCAGCCGGGCACGTCACAAGTATATGGTTTCGTGTGCCTCTGCCTGTGTTTCCTGGAAGCACTCAGTCTCAGCTGCGTGCTCAACGATAAAGCTGGAGGATTAAGCTCCAGTCGACTTACTTGAGCTCCGAATTCGTCTTCAGCACCTTCTTGCATGTTTCACAGATCAGCTCCTTCCGTCGTTCTGGAAATGTTTGCCCTTGTGGTTGGCCCCAAGATCTAACAACCCCATGCTTCTGCAGCATATCTGGACTTGATGCAGAGTTGTGGAATTCCAAAGGATTTCCCACAATGCTCTGGGTTTCTCCGGTCCGATCCAGAGATTCGTCAAAAAGAGAACCACTTGTGATACTTCGCTTGGCTACATAGCTTCCATATCCCGAGTCCGAGGGCGGTATAGCATGACCGGGTGGCCCAGTACTGCATTCTGAGGGTAGGAAGTCATTTGGGTATTGAGTTGCGAACGTGCATGAATAGCCCGGCACACTTGCGCCATGCAGTCTCGAAGTGCTCTGCTCATCGATCTCCGCAGGGGCCAAACCCTTGGGGATCCACGGGCCATCATTGCTTTCGTACCATGTTTCTACTGGGTTTGAAGGCAGGGTTCGAGGTTGCCGTCCATAAGAATCGAGCGGTCCTCGATTCGACGAGGTCGAAGCCGCAAACAGCTCCATTCCGGCCAACTCATTAGTCCGGGACATCATGGCCATATCAGTGGGGATGGGTTTCGGTGGGCTTCTCATGCTGCCTCCATCGGCTGACCCAGGAGTTGTTTGTATCAAGTGGCCAGTCATGTTAACTTTGTACACTCAGCACGCGTGCAAACCAGTTAGAAGAAAACAACGGCCCAAGATAAAACGATGATTGCTCAGATATTCCAACGTCCCATGGACTCCGTCTTAACACAGAGCCAAAGGCACTCCTACTCAACCGGATGACCGAATGGTGGGATAGAGGTTCATCGGTCGCCGGGAGCAGCGTGTACAATGAGGGCTGAACTTCGACAGCTGCTTGCCGAGTTAGTCAGTGCTGTTCCTGATCGGCGAAAACAGAGTCTGTGGTTATATTGCGGCTTCAGGCCCGATTGCGCGCACGTTGCGTCGCATCGCATCGCCTCGGACCACTGAGCAGCTGGGATTGGGAGTATGATACAAAATGATTGATGATGGTGAAAGCAGATGGCATTGAGAGACTAACTAGCAGTCAAAGGGCATCAAGCGACGACAGGCAGGAAAATTGCTGCTTGCTTGTTTCCTTGCTTGGTTCCTTGCTTGGGCGCTTGCTTGAGTGATGAGTAGTCGAGCTATCTGGATCTGCAAAAGCGAGTTCGCCCTGCTACTTTGATGCGACAGGCAGCATCCGGGTGCGATGCCTACCTGAACGCCGTAGGCGTCGGGAACCTAGCGCTCATAAAATGGCACGGGATCGAGAGATCTGGGTGCGGACAAATGGATGGCAGTGGATGGCAGCAGTCGTGCGATAATCAGGTAAAACATACACTAAGCAGCGCACAAGTCCGGCAGATGGAGGCCAAATGATAAAATAGCATTGAATGAGAGTCAAGTGACGACGAATAAACGACGCATCAGCGATGGTGTAGAGGGAAATGCGCCGTGAGCCAAGGAATAATTGAGGCAACCATCATCCATGCCCAGAAAACGAGGCGGACAGCAAGATCTACACATTTGCACACCCAATCCGAGACACTTCTTGTGTTGGGCTTTTTTTCGGTGTGCAGAGGGGCTCAAGTGGGGACAGTGAGCTGACCCAGCCAATCGGACGTCTCAGATGATGCCGATGCTTCACAGGCAAAGAGGCAACCATATCCCAACCTGCTTGGAGTGGTGAGCAAGCAATTGCAGTCATTAAGTAAGAGCTGAGGCCCCATTTGCAAAAGCTTCACATTTGTGCCCTTACGAATGGTAGTAGTTCATATGATCTCGATAGTCTCTCCCCTTCTTTTGCTGAACGAATTCTCGTTCAGTATTAGGGACCAAGTCTCTACTTGAATAGTGCCCAAATTCTTTTGCAATTGGCGAGTCCCGTCTCACCTGGGCGTCCATTTCTGTTCAACCGCTGATGAAGCTTAGGTACCATTCGCATTTGGACTTCCTCTTCTATGGTTAGCATCAAGAAGCAGTCAGATGCCATCTCATATGACCACAGCTACAGAAGGACATCTAGTGATGATCGTGCAAGGTGCGTCGCAAGACAGTATCTGCCGCTAGCAAAGCCAATGTTGGACCATGGTGCACTCGAACTTTCTGGACTGCCGAATCAGTTGCCATACGATCAGGTCAATCCAACTGGTACCCGAACACTTCGTGGCCTCATGGAAGATCTCAGTCGAGCACCCACGTGTGAACGCGCCTTCCCCCCCCCCCGACCCAACTCTGGGCGGCTCACGTAACATGGAACCGACGGCGTCCCCATGGTCGAGCACTCCAGTGGTGCTGGTTTGCTAGTGGCCAAGAAACGTCCCTTCCCTTCGGTGTTGCAACTTTTCGTTCAGGAATATGGGCTTTACACGGAGGGTCAGTGTGGTCATTTTCGCTACTCGTTGCGAACATTGCCTAGGGGCCAAAAGTCACACGGAGCAGTTTGATACTGTGGCATGGATATACTTCCCCGAGCCGCACAGCCAATGCAATGTGGGAATCCGACGTTCTAAGCCTGCCGGTGAAGATCCAATTTCAGACCGGTTCCATCCACAGCGAAGGTGCTGGATGGCCTTGTCACCCATCGCCTCTCGCCGACGGACTTGGTATCTACTGATTACGTCGCAGATTGATGGACTATTGCAACCATCATCTGGAGCATCTTACCGTGCGACGTGGGCGCCCACTCTCGTCCCAAGAAGAGGCCCGATTTAACATTGCACAGCTTTGCAAATCCATTACCGATATCTCAAGGGCGCTCTGACTCACCGAGGTCTGGTAGCAGGGGCGAAGTGGGACTGCTCGGGGCTAGTTGGTCTGGATCCCATCTTGTGCAGCCCAGAGAATGTGGCGATGAAACTTTCGTCGTCGGAGAGCGTTCATTCGTCTCGGAGATCCTAGGTGAAGATTCTCGCATCAGTGAGATGCGCATTGGCTGAACGCGGAAATATCTACCGTACGAAGCACTGCGGGTTGCCACATTGACACCGTTGAGCTCATCCCATAACGCCACGAACGCTGAAGGCGGGACACTGCATGAGAATGCATTTTTTCGGTTGAGATATATACGGACAATCCAGAATGGGTTGTGGATATAACCCCCCCACTGTTACTGTAGCATGCATCATCCATCATCGAGTACACAAGTCATCTCAGTTCTCCCAGGGCGGCGGCTAGTCTTACTGCTTACATCTGTTTAGTCTCTGTATAGTTCCTCTGTTGAAACTTATTCTTTTGAATCGTCTAGGCCGCCTTTGCCTGGTGCTGAACACTGAAAATGTTTGCTTTGATGAGTCGGGCCGCGCCGCATATGGACCTCTCTGCTATAAGCACATATCATTGGCCATAATCTTATGATGCTGGAAAGCGAGCCCCCTCCCCATTGTGAACGAACCTGGTTACTGGTAGTCCGGATCGCATCCGCGGTGGCTCTACTTCCAAGGCGTGTCATCTTACAGGCAAACGACTGATCATGATGAATGTATTTGAGTCGTCATTTGTGATGTGATCCTTCGCACCCTCGAGAGAATAACAACTTCTAAATGAAAATCTAGGCTGTCTGCGCTGTTCCTCGTGAGTATGCTCGACAGATTATTATTTGGCATCCAGAACTACTAGAATACTGCCGGCGAGCTTGTAACTCTCACAAAGCTTCACACTTGCTTGAAAGGCCACTTCTAGTATGATTCCGTCCTTGAAACCATGCGGCTTCAGTCCCTAGTTAGCAGCGATTTTGGCCCGATTCCGGCTGCAACGACGTCACGCCACTCGGTTGCTCTTGCGTGGGGACAAGCTAAGAAATATGACAAGTCAACACACACGGGGTGTTTACAGATGATAGAACGATCTGGAAGGATGGCTGTTCTTGCATGGATGCAAAGAGTCATGTACTGTTCCGATGCCCTTCAGCTCATGGTTGCCGAAGGAACTTGAGCTATGTCCTGCATGGAATTCCTGCAGTATCCTTGAGGAGATGGGTTCGAAAATGGAAATACTTGCATGTCAAAGTTCCAAATCAAAATGCGTAGAGGCTCATCCGCGTGGAAGGCATGATATAAAGGGGAGAGGAGCATCCATGAGTTGCAAGATGCCTTCTCGTCAACATCTAAACGGACTTAGTCACCGGTATCTACCACATAGTTCCATGTGAGCCTATCTTGCCCCTTTACCAGACCTGAAGTATCTAACTCTTGCAGTTGTGGCAAACAAGTCTTATCTGATCACCTGTTCACAGATACCATCAGGCTTATCAATCCACAAACATCCAAGCCGTCACATCAGACCATCGTGACCTCTGACTCTTGTCAACTCACTATGTGCGACTGGGAAGAATTCAGATTCGAGTGCAACCACTCGGTTGTCAAACTCAAGTCGTATTGCCATTTCGCACGCAACGACCCCAACCACCAATGCCTCGGCGTCAAGGTCCTCCGAAAGTCCTGGAAGCAGGACTTTCAGCTATGCGACGACTGCACGGCACAGGGTTATTACTTCCAGCCCCCGCAATATCACAACCAGCAGCGGATCCGACATCGCCGTTGACTGACAGCGGCACTTTCAGGGCGAGCGAACTGCCAGGACCATACACAAGTCGGTAGTTTTAATTGATGTTTCGAATGGGTCAGGGGACGAGGGTTTGTCACGCGGCCGAGCAGTTCCACAACGCTTAGGATCCGCATGAAAGCTGCATCGACTGGCGAAGCATATGCGACCACTGATTATGTGGAGAAAGCATCTAAAGACGCGAGCGGCACGTGAGAATTAGGCTATCGGATTTACGTGCTTCATCAAGCCAACGCCGGGGTTTTGTGTTGGTCGTTTTCGATGGTGAGGATGAAGTTACACGAGAAAAGGGGTTTGAGGTGAACAGAGCTTATAGGACCGCGCATATGTAAATGTAAAGAGTCTATCTAATGACAGCCTGTAAATACTCCTATTTGATTGCTTTAGTTTCACTAAATTTGCACGTCTATATGCTCCTGGGATGCCAATCGCATCATCGCTTGAAACAAACACAACCAAGCATGGTCCAGCAACCATACATCCCACGACGCACTGCCGGTCTTTCATTCCCCCACAATGCGAGTGTCATATCTGCCACAAAATATATGTAATGGCGTATATGGACAGCGTTAATCTGTCGTACGTCTACAAGAAACTTACGATGCACTTTTTTCCCTTTTTTTTTCTTTTTTTCTTTTTCTTTTTCTTCTTCTTCTTTTTTTTGAGAGGGGGGGGGGGGGTGTGGGGGTTACCAAAAGAGCCAGACCAGGTCTGTTGCAGGAAAATCTATACATACTTCTTGCCACGTGTATTTTCCAAGCGGAAACCCTTCGCTGGTGTTCATCGACGTGTCTGTTCCTGCAACGGCCTGTTACACGGTGGCCTGGGCATCGCGGTACCGCTGAGATCTGATTCGCAATCTCCATGCCGAATGCACTGCATCTCCCCCCTGACGGCCGGCAACGGAACACGGCCTGGTATGAACATCGTGGGAGAAACCCCGATGTGTGCGCCATATCCACACTATGGTCATCGCCCACAGCATGATGCTGAGTCTTCTTCCCCCACACATTTACTTCGACTCTTAAACGCATATACGTATGATTCGTGCCTGTCAAGTTGGGAAGCCAGTCAGATGTGCCACTTAATAATATGCACGTCAAACACAGCATGAAGGCGGGGGGGAATCGGAGGACAATATTAGGGACGTCATCGACCACAGCAGAAAGTCTGGCCGCGGTGGCTAAGCTCTACTATACTGCATAAGGCCAATTTCGTTTGTAAGGACTAAATATCCGCGTGTGAAAAGTTGCATTGCCTACATGCAGTACGATACAAATATACATCCGGTTAGCCATCTTAGCCAATCTTCCGAAATGCAATGATGCACCTTGTAATCCTCTCTATGGAGGGTCTAGCCCCCAAGTGCGAGGAGGCCTTGAAGTTTAGAGTCCGCTCTTGACAGGTTGAGTAACTTGAACACCCAACTTGAATGAAACGACGCCGCATCACAACTTGCATAAAAAGACGAGAATATCCATTCTGAGGGAGAGCTGCATGTTTCTAAAATTTTCACAAATGCCGTGTCAGGACACCAACCAACAACTTCCCTCCGAACACAACCATCCATCTTCGCCCCTCTGAGCCTGCCGAAGACCGTTCCGATTTATTCCATGTTGGTAGCACCTTCGACGACTCCGACGATGTTGTATCTCTTGGAGAAATACGTGATCCAGTTTTCAAGTGTCGTCTGCTCCTTGTCATCCAGGTCTTTCCATTCCATGGTCACATCCTCTGCCTTGACCGACGACTTGGCCAGCGCACGAGAAGCATCCTTCCCCGCAAAAACTGCAGCTCGTCAGCAAGCAAGCAAACAACATTTTTGTGTTGACGATACACGTGGGACGACAGGTGGAGCGGAGCAATAGATATGACGAAACCCACTCAATCAGTCACTGGACTGTTGATCACCGGGTCTTGAGCTTTTGTGGTGATCGGCAGATTTATAAGCGCAGTGGATGAATATGATTCTCAACGAGAACGCATTTGGGTCGAGTGCTTCGACTGATCACGACAATCTAAAAGGGCAAAAATACTCACCATGATAGGACCCTCCTGGCTGGTATGACTTGTTACCACTCACGTCATAGACTTTGCCCTGCAACCACGTGATCAGCAGACGATCTCCCAGAAAATTATGATATAGGCACATGAGAACAGCATGTGGTCGAGCCTGGCTACTACGGCTCTGTGCATGTTGAGGGAGGAACAACTAGTACCTTGATGGCAACGTAACACTTTTGTCCGTCGGACCCTGCAGAAAATGGTTAGCACAAACATCATCAATATATCCCAGTGTCTCTCCCGGGATAGCTGGTATGGCAAGACGATGCATGTGAAAGGGAATGAAAGCTGAGCTGCTACGAGTGACACGGGTCTTACCATCGGCTTTGGACAGCTCATCGACGGAGATGGGATCGTCCTTTGGAGGGTTCAGATTCACAGGAACCTTGGGCTCGAATTTTCCAGACATAGTTATGATGCCTATTAAGTTCCAGAAGACTATACAGAAAGCTTTGACCGGCGGGGTATTTCGTCTACGGGCCTCTCAGGATTTCAGTTCCGGCGTTGAAGTCGAAAGAGGGATATGTGTCTGGGTGGGAGACTTGGTGACAGTTGGTAGGCTTGTATTGGAGTAGTCGGCAAGCCTTGGCTGGTTTCAAATTACGATGCAGGTTGAGCGGTTTGAACGTCCGTATGCGGGTATGAAGTCGGCAGTCGTCACTCCTGTGCCAGTTTGCCCCACCAACCTAGAACGTCAACCGCGGCGTTTTTGTGCAAGGGCGCTGCAGTAAAGCGGAGGAAGTAACGGAAGCTCGGACATTCGGCGAGAGCTCCTGCAGCAGTATGTAATCATCAAAGTAGCTTCAGCTCGTACGAAAAACTTCGGCGGCGACATCATCGAGTCGCAGTCCTTTTTTCTCATTGAGTCAACAGACCTCATCCCACGGATACCTGCCAATTGATTTAGGCGTGTTCCTATTCTTCCGGCTGTTGCCGAATCACAGATGGCTTTTCATTAGTATGCCTGCTACACATATCGCGGCCATACGCCCTCTCAATGGCGTCATACGATCACCTCTTCTAAGGTCGCGCTTACAGCTGCTTTCTCCTCGACCAGTCTGCCTGAGCAGTCACAATGGAGCAGCTATAGTTTTCGTCAGTGTCCAGCAACAGCGCTATGAATCTTCGGAACGTCACAAGGCATCCGAGGGCCGCGGATTCAAGGAGCCGCCACCCAAGGTTACCCTGAGGTTATTGTTACGGGCGCTTCGACAAAACTTCAACTTTCGAGCTTTGACGAGCGCATTCCGTGGTCAGAACCTGCGGAATTTGTATCGACAGAGCCCTGAGGAACTCGTTCTCGCGGTTGCCATGTAAGAGACATGCCAGTGCTGCTGAACAACTTCTTGATCAAGCACTAACTTTGTACTGTAAAGCTTGTCCTGCTTATCTATCATCGTCCTATATGTGATCTACACTTATTTCAACTACTTCCAAGCCGAACAATTTACTAAATTTCCGCCCGACGTCGCAAAGTCGTTACGCCGCGCCCTGTACTACAGCAACTACGCGCCGGATCCCAAACTGGCCCTGAAATACTATAAAATAGCACTGGAACAATGCGACCAACATGGAATCGACCCCTTCTCTGATGAGGTTCTGGGTGTCAAGATACAAATGGCGGCATGGTTGGAAAAGATCGACAATTACCAGAATGCCATTGATGTTCTGGAATCGATCCTCCTCAATTGTAAGCGATGGATCGATAAGATGGAGCAGAGCGTTCGAGCCGGGCAAGTCGACAAATCTGGTATGTTGATAGGGGCTGCAGCTGCAGCTGTTTCTCGCAGTCAAGGAGACGTTTCCGACGAAGACGAAGGACCACCTGAAAATTTATGGGCCAAACGCACGAGACTCCTTGGGAAAACCGTAGGAATCAGTGTCAAACTAGGCGAACTCTACGCCAATGAACATGTTCTCCAGGGAGACACAGCAGGAGAGCGCCTGATTTGGGCAGTTGAGACTGTGCTGAAGGAATTGCAAAGGCGTCAGACGGAGGGTGTCAAGGAGGGCGAAGGTGAATGGATGTCTCCAGAGCAAATCGGTGGCGCTCTAGAAGGTAGTACCAGCCAGCTTCACATTATTCTAGATCCTTTTACTAATGAACTTTGCAGCATTGGGCAATCACTACGAATCAAAGTCGCAGCACTACCTAGCAGCACCTCTGTACCTTCAAGCACTGACGCTCTCACCGGCAAAGACTTGCCACGCCGCAGTTTTGAGTAAGTGATTGATTGGCTGCAATTATTCGTGGAGACTCTTTGCGTGCACTTGAGCCGTAGCATTTCCCAGATGCCAATGGCCACTTAATTAGCCCCTAGCTAACCTATGTGCAGTGAACAACTTGGCAACTTCATTGGCTCAGCAGCCCATTTCTGTGCCCCCAGCTTTCGGAAATCTGCCCGAACCAGACAGGTTGCATAGCCCAGCCCCTCCCACGAGGGCTACACTGCTTACCAGCGCGCGGTCATGGGCGCTTCAAGCATATCACACGAGCTTGAAGGTTGAAGGTGAAGACAGAACGGAGGAATGCGATGAAGCGTGTGCTGTGGCGCTTTGCAACCTGGGTGACATAGCAGCCATGTCTGGTGACATGGAAGAAGCAAAGAAGAGGTTCAAGGCCAGCCTCGTACTGAGTAAAAAGATCAACTTCAAGGCGGGAATACACCAAGCTCAGGATGGGCTTGCCGCAACTGGGATATCAGCAAGGGTTCGATAGCCGGTCAAGCCGCAAGCTCCGATCGAGCCAGAGGAACAGGATCTGCACAGTTCTACGTCTTGTGAAATACTTAAAGGGTAACCTTCCTGCAGATCCAATTGTCTCCCCTATGCCCAGCCTCGATCCGCGAGGAATAGAGCCGCAGCCTTGCCCAGGCAATGGACGGGAGCGACATTAGAGCTGGGAACGATGGGATGCGTGTCTCCTTCTGGACTGGCTCTTTGATTTTCCTATTCGAAGTTGCCGGCGGCTACAGTGTTTCGTCAAGGGATCAAGTGTATCTACCATTGAATCCACGGGTCGGAGTATATCTTCGACCGCTGAAGGGTACGCTCAGCAGCAAGGCAACGCTCAGATTACAGTGACAGATGCAGCCCATTTAGGAAATATTTCCAGAAACCTCCCAACCTATCAACTAGGCGGCACGTAATATGGCTACCAGGACTGGTAAACCACCATTCCATGTATAGTATCGAGTGCCAATGTCGCAGCCACGTATTTGTAGGTCTTGCTAGGCCGTACCGCTGCTGTAAGATGCTATGGTGCCATCCGCCATCTGATCAAGGGATAGGATGCGGACAGTTGAATTCAGCGGAGACAATCCTCGGAGCATCCAGAGAGTTTCTCTCTGTTCGCCATAGAATCTGCACTTCCAAACAATCGACATCATGCTGGCTCACCCGACGAGTGCCGTTGCAGCACTTGTTTCAGTATAAACGTCGGGAGAACATTGTGTCATTTTGTAGTTATACCCATTTGAAACCTAAAAACGACGTCACCTCTTCAATGCCGTAAATGCCGGATAGTGGATCTATGACTTCGGCGGTGTTGATCTACTGTCGGTTGCCAAGTCGGGGGCCGCAACGACAAACACTGGACCCACCACGGACTCGACGTTGACTTCAGACAATTGGCTGCTCGCCTGCATGGACCTAGTACGCCAGCATGGCCGACCTGCCGTTAACCATCATCAAGCTCTGGTGCATTGGGTGGTCAATGCAACAGTTCGGTTCCGAAGATTCAAACTCCTTCCTCACACACACATATCAGCATTGACAGTGTTGTATCGTTGGCCTACGAGAGTTAGCAGATATCTCCCACATGAGGAGCCCAATGTTCCACCTACCCCTGTGAATCTGTCATGGTTTGGTCTTATTCAGGATAAATTTCCTGAATGCCACTTGGAGATTATCTCCAGTTTGGCCTCCACCTCGTTGTACACGTCGCCATCGCGCTCCTTCCGCTGCTTGAACTGACTCTCGGAAAGTGAGAGATATCTGCCTCTACTTTCACCAGAACCGCCACATCGTCATCCCGCACCGGTGGTGCATAGAGGTCAGTGCTGTCCACGTACATGCTTAACACCATCTTCAGAAGCCGGCCTGACCTGATCGCTCGCCATTAATAGAAGATGTGATAGTGTAGCTTGATCTTAGATGCTTTGCATCTCTTGAGCTTGTTAGCCTAGTTGGATAGGTTCGAACCATTCGGGGTCTGCACTCTTGCAGCTCTTCCGAACCGTCACAATATCAAGTTGACAGACCCAAGACCAGTGGCTGTGCACTTCCCGTAACAAGAGCAAGATATACGCCTTCGTACGCAAGCCAATTTACCGTGTGCGACTTGTCGTGGCCGATGCGGCGAGCTCTGCTTGCATAAGTTATCGCTGCGGCGAAAACCCACCGCCGATTTACTGATGGCTCATTAGTCTGCATACAATACTCATGAAACGTAGCTTCGGCCATCCCAAGAGACCTGGACCGATGGGAACCCTAACCAACCAATTAAACGAAGGATTTAGCGTGCCGATAGACATGGATATTGCCAATTGTTTAGGGCCCTGAAGCGAGAAAGCCTGTGGCTATCGCTAGCAGTATCTCGAGGTACCACCTCGACCCGTTTGCCGTCGTCGGGGCGGGGCCCAGTGTGCGGCGCGGAAGGGTGGAAAGATGCCCGCTGGATATGACGACCCCAAAGTACAAGCGAACCAACCCCTGTCGACAGCCCTAGAATCCTGCACGAGTGAGATGCCGCAGCCGTTGGCCCCCAACGATCTCGAAGCCCAGGTCAGCGGGGTTTTTTCTCTTGACCATCTGGGTTCCTCGTTTCTTATCACCACGGTTTTCTAGCCTCAAGAGGTATCGGTCGCCGCCACCTATTATCTATTCGTCTCCTTACTGGTGGCTGTAACGACGTGCATGTTGACGTCGGGGCACTTAAGGTTATGACATGCCAAGCCCGCTCTTTCTGGCCATGCTGGGTGTTCTGAGGCCAATCCGACGATCACGAACAGCGGTAACGTCCCTTGAGCCGATGAAGTTTGCAATGTTGCATTCTCGGAGAGCAGGGACCCCTGTTTTGGTGCAAGTCTCGTCATCTGTTGCCAATTCGAGAGGTTATCACACGCTCTCCTCGCTGTCTGGATGAGGCTGAAATATGGCCCTCCCTTCGGTTGTAGCGCCGATTTGTCTCATGCGTGCGCGGATCTGGAGTAACCACGCCGTATCTCAGGCTGCATATGTTGTTTGCAGGAATGGTATATGACAAAATCAATGATCTAACCTCGAACCTCTCGCCTAGCATGGCATCGTACCTCGGGTGTTCTGATCTTGGTTTTCTGTGGTACATGGAAGGAAATGGCGTGGTTTCATCCTCCAGATGCACAAGCACCGCGTGCAGTCACATAAAGACATAGCTTGCGGCTTTGAGTACAGGGGCCACATCCTGTTCTCGCTGCAGAAGGACGTGGCTTGTATACTTAGTGCCGCGAGCTCGTGAGCATAAAACCCTTAGAGCCAAAGAAAAGTCATTTATACCGTTGCCTAACGACTAGTATACGATCTCGCCGTACAGAAAGGTTCATGCGATCGTGCTAGTGAACCTGGTGATGGTTGTGGACGGGCCACCACGTTATATAAGCCTCTCAAGGCACATTATCGGAACATTTCCCGAATTTCCTTCAGTACCACCCTTACTCAAGAGTACCTTCCACCTTCGACTGCCTTGCAGATGTTCGGGGTACCATACCCGTTTCCCTCAACTTTCTCAAAGGCTGCCTTGGGGCCTGGTCTATTTGCAAGCGTCCCCACCTGTCGTAGGATAGGGGAACCTTAGCCTTACGAGAGGCGTATCGTACTTTTGCAAGCCGATGCCACCAGACCAAGGAGATTGAGCTCGCAGTTTACGGCATAACCAAAGCCTGCGCCTTTTCAGGTAAGGTATCTGTCATGACAAGGCAGGAATTGGCGACATGCGGAGAAGAAGAACTGAAGGGTCTCCGGACTTACGCCGCCGATGGCCCATCCGGTAGCTAATTATAGGCTCTTTACCCCGTATCCCCCCGGGAGTCCCCACGCTCGCAGCCCTGGTATAGAGCGGGTGAGCACCGGGTTTGGCAAGGTCGTGTAAACAGAAGGCTAAGGGCTATTTCGTTATCGACTAACGGGGACCACTGCATATTTTGATGGTGGTAGAGCGCCTAGGAGAATGTAATCTCGGCACGGAAGCTGTTCCGACATGTCGGTAATAAATTCCGATTATCGAACGAGATTCGGCAGGCAATCACCACCAACGTACTTTTACTTCAGAATAATACACGGGCTTATAAAGTATGAAATCGGTAGAGACGCTGATATCTTGCGGATATCGAAAACAGCCATTGCATAGTCGTCCAGTCTCGTACAAGATCTAGTTCCTGCATGCGATGATAGTCGTTAGAGCATTGCTTCAGACCCTTGACTTCACCTTCTAGAGTCCAAGAGGCTTCCTATCCAAGCCATGCAATCTCCGAAAACGACCACCACGACGGATTAGGCCCGTTACCTGCAGCCGCAATGCGTCGTATACCTCATTTCGGTCAACCGTTAATTTGGAATTACCTGCTGGAGCTCGTGCATTGGCGAGTATACCCAGAGAACAGTAACTAGATTCGCCGAGTAAGTTTTCGCGATCGCCACATGGGCATTACCTATCAATGGCAAACGGCGGTCAATATTTCACATATAGGTTGCTGACGAAGATGTAATGTGATGTCAAAACTTCTATCCATCTCTTGGCCCCAAACGCCCCCCAAACTAGTCTCGTCGAGCTTTATCAGATCCCGTCTCGATCTGGATAGGTGAGCTGATATATTTAGAAGCGCATGGCCATCATCCCACGCCGCGATGCTGATTCATGACTACGCCTACTTCATTAGGGTCTTGGCTATCAGCACGTTTATGACTGCAACACGAGTCCCAGCGTACGTTGCTGTTTGTGACCAACGAATGAGCCCCCCACCAGCTCCCTACCAGGGCCTCATGGCTATTCAACGTTTGCGTAGCAACATGGCGCCATACGTCTTGTTGTGGCGGTCAACCGATGGAAAACACACTGGTCATGCGTCAGACACAGCCATCCAAGTACGAACAAATGGTTGAATTACGCAACCCTAGGAAACAGCGGGGCGAGCCGCGGTCTAGAGGGGACTCCCTTTACGGTTTCTCGTCACTATTTTGATATCGTGTAGATGGCACGCCACACGCTTCGAATCCTTGAGACGTTGTCTGCGAGATACGCAACTGGTACAGGCACACGGAAGGTTAGTATTCCGAGCAAAACTCTTTTGTTTCCCGTTTGGAAAGGGGCTAGGCTGTTCAACAATGCGACTCTGCGTACCTCTGCATAGAAGGTATCCACCGAGCTGAGAGGCAGCACCGACGCCACGGTCATGGACAAGGTCGAGGATGCGACTTTTAAGGTTATGAGATTCTCATGCAATAAAAGTCTTCCCGCCGCCGGTCACCTATAGCCACCCATTATTAGGCCGGATCCGAGGCCGACCAACCGTTGACGGCGGTGTTAGACCCGGGACACTGGCACACACCCTTGCCCCCCACCCCAAGCCACACTCTGGTGCTTGCGTCGAGTCTAAAATACGTTCTAATAACGGAACGAGGCGGACTGTCTTGTCTAAGTTGCCTGTCAACTTTACTCGTAGGAAGCTGTCAACCGATGAAAAAGCTTGACTTCGCGGATGTCCGAGTCTATTTCGAGGTTGACGGTGAGGTTAACTTGGGTTTACCCGGGCTGCTTTGGCGGGAAGATTATCGATCGAAGTTTTAGAGGCTAAAAGCAAAGTCAAAAACATGACATGGCACCAATTCAATGGTGTGGCTGCTTACGTGAAGCTAGTTGGGCGCCGGTCAATCTCTACGGCGCACTTACACAGCATAGTAAGTGATGTCTGTAGAGACTCTCTAGTACCCACTCACCCAACCCGGGCTGGCGTTTGTTGTCCAACTCAAAGTGTCCTTGGGGATTTCGAACTGCAGCTTGCATCGTCGAGGGTTCAAACTACGAATGAGAAGGACTCGTCGACGACTCGTCGGAGTTTACAGCCGAGTGGCGTTGGCATGTGCTCTCGTGCACCCAAAACGCTTCGGCCGATACAAATAAGTGTCCAGAACCTCCAATCTTGGGGAGGGATGGGGGGCTGCAAAAACCGGCGGCGATCGTGCAAGATCTTGGCAGTGGCTCTTTGCCATGTGCGCGGGTCAACGGCTGCTGCACACACTTTGTGGCTAGATTCCTAGGCCACATACGGGGTTTATATTGAGTTTATTTTTCGGTGTTGCTGCCACAGGAAAATAATCCTGTGCAGCTAGACCGACCTGCTGTTATGCTTGGTGCAATACATAATAACAAACCCCAGATGGTTTGTAAGTCCGCGGGGTAAGACTACCCCGAGATAAGAGGACCTGTTACCGCGATGCATCGTCTCTCAAGCGCAGGATCCCCGATAATGCATGAAGTATTTGTTTAGGAACACTTTCTCCTTTTGAATAAAACGGATCCATCCTTCTCTTGCTTGTGGGGATCCAACCAGCATGACCGGTATTCTTCCAGGACCGTTCGTCTGACACCCACACCGTCTTCCATAACCTGAAATCTTGGCGCATCCCAAGATTGGCTTGCGTGCTTACCTACGCCAGTACAGATGCTTTCAAACGTATCATGACGCCGAGTAGACAACTCGGCGTGCCCAAGCGATGGCGGGTGTGAAGGATTCCGGATCCCGAATTATAGCGTCGCCTCATCAGCATCTCTATCTTCTCAAATACCGAGGTCTGCGATGAAAAGCGGACCAGAATCGGAAATATGACGTTGAACGAAGAAACCGATCGAAGAGGACGGTCATCATGTTGTGGGAATAGATCATTGGCCTACCCAATACTCCCTTGATACCGGAGGCGCACTCGGGACCCTACGAAGAGGCCCCGTCGATGCAAATAAGAAATCTGGTTGCTACCTTGTAGGAAACTCCGATGCCTATGCCGACCACCAACCTACAGAGAGACAAGGACCCTGCCAAAAAAAAAAAAAAAACCACACCCGCCATGCCGCGCCCACCCCGCGATAGACCGCCGCTGGCTTGTCAGCTGTGGGAACAATGCCACGCCAAGTATTCTAATTCTAGTGAGGAGTCTACACGCCGTAATGGACAAAGTGGCCTTGCTAATTTGGTAAGTCAGTGCTTCAGCATCTAATGCGGGTAGTGGGTGATGAGGCTGGATGCTGGGTACTGGTAAGCGAGCGAGCGAGGCCCTTCCTGGATACCTACCGCCTCCTCCCGATCCAAAGTCAATGTCAAAATGTCGAATAGTCGATCCCTGTCAGCTGGAAACCTGAGCCACGATTCTGCATGTGGTCAGTCACCCCGTAAAAGCACGACGGGGTTGTTTAGGATGGTGGGCAAGGGTCTATGCGCTGGGACAGGTACTTGCAGATACTTCGCTGCAAGACGAACAGACGTCTCGGCACTAAGAAGGATGCCCATTGCCTGCTAGATTTAGGTACTGCCAAGCAAGGGTCCCCGTCCATGCAACTGTGAGAGAGCAGCATACCAGAAAAGCTTAGTTTCCCATTGGGTCCTCCAACATGCGCATATGAATAGATATAATCTCAAGCTGGTCCTTCTCTTCACCTCTCTGCCCTGCGGAAGAAGGGGAGAGCAAACAACCCGGATTCCGAAATATGTATTTGCCACTTAATCTTCTTGAACTAAAATAAATTTACCTGAATCACATTGAAGGCTCTCCCCGTCACGGTATAAGCACTCAAACCCTTGGTTGGGGGCTTGTCCTGAAAGCGCAACAATACTTGAACCAAGCGTTCGACCTCGCAAGGCTGCAATGGAGGATTTCAACGTCCTTCTTGACCTGCCCTCTCCTTCCAACTCCAACTCATGCATGTACCAAGACCCAGAACCATATCTCGAGTCTCCATCAACTTCAGCATCTACAAGTCCAATGGATTCACCGGTATGCATGTCAACACACGGCATGTGGGGTCACTGTCTGACCAAAGACAAACAGTACGACCTCTACTCGCACGGCGTATACGCCAGCCCGGAGCACACAGACGGCTCTGCAGAGGCTGCCTCGCAACAAGGGCAAGCAAAGCCGGCCGTGAAGCGAAAACGCGAGAACCGGTATAAGAATGCGCCGCCATCAGTCCTATCTGTGAGTATTTGCGTCTCATTGAACTCGACGGGCAACCGAAGGCTCTTGGGTTAACATTCCACTAACACGACTTCGCAGCGTCGCCGAGCTCAGAACCGCGCCTCGCAACGAGCATATCGCGAGCGCAAGGACCAACGCATTAAGGACCTCGAGATGCTGCTCAGCGAAGCACAGCAGAAGAACGACGTTTTGAGCCAGGCGTACACGCAGCTTCAGGCCGAGTACCTCAAGTTGAAGAGCGAGCAGGAGACGACGGTGCACTTCCAGCAGGCTGGGCTGAGTTTTGACCCCACCATTGGTACCACCACCGGTGATATGGATCATTTGTTCCAGATGTACCACGACACGTCAGGGTACGGTATGTGATAGCGTCTGAGGTGGACCGGCGGGATCGAAGACCCTCGACAGGCTGCCCGCAGTTGCTCCCTCCCAAGGAGGTGGACGGTCACGTTGAGAAGGCTTGCCTAATAAAGCGAAGCGATACACGGGCGTCTGCGAATAGGGAATAATAGGGATTGCAGACTAGAAGAATGGTGGATAGGCAACATGTCTGGTGGTTATTGGGCGAATTGAATGTGGCATCCTTGTAGTTCTGCACTTGGGCTTGGGATCGGACTCGCAGCAGCTTGCTGCCATCTTGTTGGGTATGGATATATATCCGCGACTATGCCGTTGCGGCTCGGTTGGCCGAGTCGCCAACGACCTTCTCCGCAGTGGGATACTAGAAAATCAAAAGCCTGACCTCATGAATATTCCACAGTCGATGGGAACTGGCAATCATGGCTTCCAACCTGCACGTCTCGTCTTGTCTCTGTATGCACTGCAGAAGCGTGCGGCCACCACACGTAACGTTTGATGGCAGAGTAGCCTGGACATAAAGGACTGAGGACGAAACCGAGCGACGCAATGAAACGGTCTACAAACCGCCTGGCCATTGCGTGATTGTAGTGACCGTCAGCAAAGCAGCGCCATTCCAGTTCAAGGTCACCCACCAAACGTGAAGCTGCTAACTGCTGGGATGCGGGCAGGGCTTAACTCCGATGGAATCGGGCAAGCTCGCAAGCGGCTGAGGGGCGAGGACATGGTCACGGCACCGCCGAAATTGTCGTGTGTCTCGGTGTCGTGTATCTCGGTATCATGTCATCTTCCTGATTAATCGCACGTTACCAAAGCATGGCAAAGCAGCGCAATCCCCGCCATAGCAGAATCCATCGTCGAATATGCAGGTGCTTCCAAATCATGCGTTATAATATTAGACGGGGCTGAAGGGCGAGACGTTCCAGGATTGATACGTTGCTAATTCAGCAAACAATTCGTTGAGAGTATCGGTAGCGCCAAAGTCAATCGTGACCGAGTCCGTTCAGAACGTTAGGAAGACTCATACAGGTTTCCAACGTAGCAGACCAGACTGAGTTTGCGACATGGTTGCTCCTGTTCGGGTGAAGGCTGATGGCCTGTGGCTTCCCTAGTGTCTCTCATCCGCTCGCTACCTGACTCTGACGACTCCAACGTTGTCAAGTCGCCTGCCTTATTCCCATGGTGGTTAAACAATGGCGGAAGTTGGGGTTAGACTGGTTCGGAAGTTCCGACAGCAGAAAAGGCTCTCTGTCGGTCTCGCTGAGTTCGCTGAGCACGAGCTATCCATTTTCTTGGCTGACGATTTCAAAGACGTTTTAGCGACGTCCGACGCCAAGACTCGTCCCAACTGCCATCAATTGCCATGTGTGGCAAACCACTCTTTGCCATCAGCAAACGACAATTCCCATGTTGCCATTCTCGAGCGACTTGACGATACTTGTGGTAGTTGCGATGCCAAGGCTCCGTCGGTTGTCTGCTGCCGTTCCCACGGGCTTGTCATAGCACCACAGCCACACCTTCCAGCTTCGTGGTCTACTCAAGCCCAGGCCTCTATTATTCATCACGGTTCATTTGATGTTTGATCTGACATCGATCTAGCTCAGCTCTTGTTTCTGATATTTCCCCGTGGGGTGATGCGGCCACCAAGCAAGTCGTCTTGATCCGGTGAGCCGAACCGCTACCCTCGCCACCTTCCCAAGACTTCTGGACCCTCGAGCTTTGCTTTGTGAGGCCTCGCAAGGTTGCCTGTCGCCAAGCATATTCACTTATTTCAAGCCAAGTCTCTGGCAACATCTCGGCCATGCATGATATTCTGGATTTGGTTTGCAGTTGCCCACTCCGGACTCTCAGGAGCCCAGCATCTCCTGCTTGAATACCCACCCACCCAAGCATGCTACCTTCATAACTGGAGGAACCAGGATTAGCGGGATCTAAGGAACACAGCTAGCACTGTCTGCAACCAATTTGAAAACACACCAGTTGCGTGGCCGGTCCAGACCATTTGGAGCACGTGTGAGCGGACGACTACCATGGGCCTGACAACTTTGCCCTGTTCATCCGAACAAGCTCATATATGCGACCACCGGTCCCTCAGGATACGAAAAATCCCAAATACCCTCACATCTTCATTCTTGGGTTGCCTCCTTTCACAAATCGCGACCGAGATCGTCGCCATCGCATTCGGGTCCTGCGTTCGTTTCGGTTGCTGCGAGTAGACGTCTTTAAACTTGGCTTTGTTGCTTCAATTCTTTGTATGTCATTGGAATCCTAATTGAGTCTGACTACTTGGCGGGCGCCTCTGTGAAACGGTAAACACGCGACCAAGCAGCCACCTCCACCATTGACGGCTTGGTACAGCCTCGGCGAAGCTGGGCAGGCACCTTTGCCTAGGGGCCTTCAAACCTTTCTCCTCCAGCGTTTCCAAATCGCCCATTTTAGATACACTTCTACTTCTGTCTCCGGGTTCACGGTATCATGAGAGCCTTTTCGGACGCTTCAGCTTCCTCACACCAGACACAAGCTGGGGCCGACCAAGATAATAGGGGCGGGCTACTCTACACCTTGTCCGCCTACTCCGCTTACATCATCTAATATATCAATCACTCTGCTGCTCACAGACTTATGGTCTTAGTCATCCGCGTTCTTGATACCTTTGACTTGAGGTATACAGCTCGTCGTATTTCAGACTGCTGCGCAGTGAAGTAGTAATATAGTGGCGACTGCGAGATCTCGCCATGTTTCAAGTCTGGCTAGCAAATTGCAGACTTCGGCTCGCCGTAGTTGGCGCGGACCATCCTGAGGAGAACCATACTCGGCAGCTCTCCGGGATGACTCAGCCCGTGATCTTTCAGAACACTTGCACATGGAACCAATCCACCCATCTTGGATTCGTTTCATGGCCGTCTTCTCGAGATTATCACCCACTCTCACAGGGCGATCGCTTGGGCCTGTTCATAGTCTCTTCTTTGCGAGCGATCACTTCTCTCGGTCAACGTGAGACAGTACACACTGCCTCAAAGCAAGAGCTGTGATCCTCAGACCTCTGAGTCTGCAACGGCTGTATTGGACCGGGACCTGCTAGGTACCGAGGTTTTTGTGAGTACCTGAGGTCAGCCATCTTATGTGGTGTGCTCTTCGGGAAACCTGGTGAACGCATCCCTACTGGAGGGATGTGTTGATGCCGACACCAAGTGGGGGCTCGACTATGTGATATGTTGCTATTCCTCTAACGGCGAAGATTGCGTGGTATGTTGGATGCCTTGCACCAACACCGGCGTCTCAGACTGCCACGAACGCAAAAGTTGGCACCAAAGGTGTCGGTCAAATTCCACGCTAAATCACCGCGGGCTCGAGGGTAGCCATGGAACCGAAAGGGGTCATCGATGAAGACGTATGCACAGAGCAACAAAATAATGGGAAATTGGGGTCATGTGGGGACTTAAGCTTCCGTCAAACAGATACGGTACGCACTATCCGACCTCGACCGAGATGACATACCGGCTATGTCAGTCGGAAGCACTCTCGAGCTACACCGGAGATATGAACTTGAAGCCTCTATCTCACTCTACTGACAGCCAGCCGCCTCCGCAAATCCCCCATGACGTCCTCCAATTATTGCTTGGGACGAAAATCTAAATATTCCCATGTCTGTCTGTCGCGGTCGTTTCCTTCCGCATTCTGGCAGTAGAAGGTTTACCCGCGTCTGTACATCCGTTAAACATACGAGGCGCAGCATGCGATTGGCGGCGATTCCGTCAGCGTATATACAAGTCGCTATTTCTAGGCTAGGCGAGTGTGTTTCACCACCTGTCAGTCTGCCATCTTGGGCTGTCCGTTCGTGCGGACTAGTTCGAACTTACGGATACAGCAGTAGTAGCACCTAGTCTAGCAAATGGCTAGGAAATGAGGCCCATGCAAACTGTACGTAGGGTGGTCCAATCACGGTGAAGCGTTAACAAGAACCAAGGCATCGAGAACAAAATTTCTTGTAAGCCAAGGATATTTGTATGTTCTGTTGCGGTAGCCGTGTGTTCTTCTCGGTCGCTTTTGATCGTGGGAGACGGTAGAACAAGCAGCAATTTGATTTCTACATCCCTAATTACAAATCAGATCAAGGCCATGCTCGAAGCCCGGCCCCGTTCTACCTCGCATAGGGTGTAGCGGGGAGACATCTGGTTTTGCCCCACAGCGCGGGTTCTTACTCAGCCCCTCCCGTTGCTCACAAGCAGTTATGCCGACCCAGATTTTCGGGACGAGGCTCAACCGTGGGTTAGGCCATCTTCATCCTGGACTTGGGAAGTTGGGCTAGAGCACGTGTATTTGTGTCAACATGATTGAAGCGCACGTGACGAAGACACTGTTGAGCGCAGAGCGGCCTGGGTTCCATATGGGGACCAAAAGGTTGAGTTCAAGAAACACTCCTTATTTCGACTGCTGGCTATTCGACGTGGGAGGCCGAAAGACGCATTGTTGGAACGGAACAGGTCGTGTCGAATGAAACTGTAGACTCAGGGACCTGGGGGGAATGGCCTGTACCATGCCCTTCCTTTTCCGAGTCCTGAAAACTTCTAATCAATGGGAATTCGGAGGCATTGCTACGGAAAGTTCAAGGAACGATTTGTGCGGCCCGACTTCTGGGACGGCGGAGTTCTTTTTAATGGCAAGTGAAGGCCGTAGATGCTAAATTGAAGGAATCCAACCATGGGTCCTCGTGGCCTGGACTTCACTTCATCAGCTACCCTGCTTACGAAGTGAGTCTCAGGAAAATTATCGCAGGTGTCAGAATACAGTCACTTTGATATATGAAAAAAGGAGCCTCGAGTGCAGGTTCCTAACCTTTCCCAGTTTCAAGCTGATGTCTTCATGGTCGGTTAATCCCAGAGACGACGAGATGGTATACACTCTTGGTACTTCATTGAAACACTGGAGAAAGATGGATGCATATTCATAAACACCGTGGCAACTGTTCGATTTCACATCGTACGCTACCTACCAAAGATCTTCCAGTATCACATTCTGTGTCTACGGTAACCGATTACAGGCAAAAGCTAGCCTGTACTTCCACAAGGCGTCCTCCGGGTCGCATGCCTTTGCTTGCCATTCAGCCAAAAGACGAACGACTCACTGCGTTCAGTGTTTGTTAGACACTTGAAATTACTTCGAATGAAAGGAGGGGAGGAGTTTTAGTGGTTATATCACAGCATGTGTATTCCAGAACAGTGCATTGCACCAGGCAAAGATCAAATACAATACACGCTTGGTCTTTGACCAACCCACACCATACGCCGGCCTCTCCTTGTCAAGCTTTTGCTCAGCCTACGCATATATAGCGTTCCCCTCCATCACGCACGGCTCTGTCAGACAGACGACTAACCGGGTCTTCTTCCAAGCTCGACATTTCTACGTCCCCATTTTCCTTTAGGGGCTCCGGTCGCGCAATCCAGAGACACATAGCCACAATGACGAACAAGGCACCCGCGACGTAAAAGGGTAAGCCGAGCCATGGTCCTCCGCCGTTCCGCAGGCCGGTGCTGTACAGCCCGCCCATAGACAAACCCACGACGAGGAACCCAGTCTGCTCCAGGATAGACAGTAGACCAAAGAATCTCCCGAGATGTTCCTTCTCGACCATCTGTGCCAGCATCGAGCGTGCCAATCCTGGTACAGGCGATCCAGTGCTGAATATGAAGCTTCCAACGATGGCGCCGCTCAGTGCCGGCGAAGCTGCGATGATAAACATGCCGACGACCAGGGGTAATGAAGAGAATTTGACTAGCGTGTAGTCTCTTCTGAACGGTGATATTCTCTGCCAGAAGTAGGATATGAGGGGCACGCAGATGATGAGAACGGCAACTGTGGTTGCAGCTCGGACGGCAACGAGGGTCGTCGACTCTAGGAATGTCTCCGTGTATCGGTACGGTATCATGAGCGTTAGTGTTGTTAGGGCTGTGGTGGCCAAAGGAAGGGTGGAGGCTGCAGCGGGGACAAGCAGGGCAATATTTTGGTTTTGCATGCAGGAAGCGGCCGTTTTGCTCGACCTTAAAACGTCTCGTAACATGGACTTCATATCGTTCTTTTTGACGGGTTGGGATGACTGTCTCAAAGTCGAGTTGTTATTCGAGTGCTGCATGTGGAGAGTCTCGGGAAGAACAAATGCCATAAAGAGGCCGGCTGTCACTAAGCCGAGCCCAAGATAAAGGGGCGGCCATGGCGTGGTGGCCATCATGGCTCGTGCCGTCACAGATCCAACGATCTCAGCGATCAGAACACTGCAGATGACGATCTGAAAGTAGGTGGTCCTGGTTATTCTATAATCAGTCGCTACAAGCTTGGAAGCGGGTACAGAAAGTGTTTACCGCCATTTCTCGTGCGAAATGTCTGATATCATGGTGAATACCATAGCTTCGGAAATACTGATTCCACCACCGATGAGAACGGCCAAACCTGCCGACGATATGGTCTCTATGGGAACCCGAGGGGCGCTCTTCGCGATCCCCAGGGACCATACCTGAGAAAGGAGCAAGCCGAAGATACTAAGGAGAAAGACCTTCTTCCGTCCCCAGCTGTCGGACAAGGTACCGTATAGCAGTGCTGTCAAGATGGCTAGACCCCGTTAGCAAATGTGCCCAGCAGACAGTTCAGGACGTTGTTTGTTTGTTTGTTTTAGAACCTCATGTGGGATCACCTACCAGAAACAGCGGTAACAGCGAGGGAAACCATGGATATAGTGTTTAACCGGTTGAAGACTCGTTCATCGTCGCATTCTTGCGGCGACAATAACGCCGGGTCAGCATTGCCGTAGTAGCGACTGCAAATGTAGCCCTGGACGGCGACCTGAGATGGGATATCGCTGACGGTCAAGCCATACTGGACCAGGAAAACGATGATTGCAAGCGTTGCGACCACCAGTGGCGGAATCCAGTGCTGTCTTCTTGGCCTCTGCGAGGAGTAGACGGGCTCGCTTGGGTGCAGTAGTCGCGGTACTTTACGAAAGGGCTGCATCGAGATAGACATTCTTGAGTAAGCAAAGAAAAGGGAAGCGACAAAAACGGGTCAAAATAATCGCAGCATGGGTTGCGCGTTTTGGATGACCAGGTTGATGGCGAAGAAGTCATCAGCCTTTTCTGAACCGGATTTTGCAGTAACTTTGATATTTGGACCTCATGCATCATTGGAAACTTCCGGATGCCTCAAACTTCACTCAGTCGGAGTCGTCAAGACATGAGGAAAATTTGCGTGTCACAAAACCATCAGTGAACGATACCGCGCAAACAACAATAACATAGACAACATGCCATGGTGGTCATTTGCTGACGAGCATGTCAGTTGCGAAAATTGCCAAAACTAAAAAAATTTGAGTCTGATGGACTTTGATGACTCTCTTGGAGTGAGTATACGCGCAGACACCATGGCTTCGTATTGAAGATAGAGGCCGTTTCAATGCCTGGGTTATGTTTGTTGGATGGTGAATGTTCAACTGTTGGTGAGGAAGTTCGCGTTTTTTTTTTCGTTTTTTCTTTTGGAAACCTGCGGGCAGGCGCGCTGGCCATCACGCTGAGATGCAGAAGCCCATTGCCTGCAAAACCCAAATCCCCTGTAACATCCCTTCTGTTTGAGAATACATCCAGTCATCCACATTCTCCCACAGGACCTGCTTCTATCTGCAGTCATCGTCTTGTCATGATTTGGTCTCGAGTGCCGGGAGACATGTCGAGTCGCATCGACTTTGGCATCTGAAGACAAGCGGGCAGACGATTGCCAATTCAACACTGAGACCAAACACCATTCGATGCAATATTTCCCGACTGCAGATCGTAGATGAGGCACAAAATATTCCACTAATTTGATACGACAATGCGATGGGCGAAGCGATGCAATATCCACCCAAGCTCGGCGCAGTCTAGGTGCGCGTCGTAGGAGTATATACAACTAACAAGCTTCCAAATGATGTTCGACATGACTGCCGGATTGGACAGAGGAAACGTGCGAGAACCCCAGCATCGCTTGAGATTGTGGAGTCGTGCATTAAGGCGCTGATCTTTGACGCTGGATGGCCTATGCAGATCTGTTCTAGGCCTGAAGGAGGTCCAACGTCTCGGACCTCACCTCTAGCCTTCGGTTTACTTACAGATTCATGGTTTTCGAAACCCGCAGCGGTCATGGCTCCCGCATGCAGCCATCGCAATAAGACACGCTGATGATCTCACCATCCTCAAAAAGTATTCACCATTCGAATGGAGCGCGAGCGACCCTTCGTTGACCGAGAAGTAAGAAGGAAAATCGCCGTGTGTCAGTCAATGCTGGCCCATTGGACCATCAGCTTTATGATCCCAAGCCGCCAGGGTTCAGGGTAGGGTTCAACCTGCAGGGACGGGTGTGAACTATTGGAACCATTCATCGCTCAGCTTACCCTAGCAACAGCAATGTCGAGCCCCTGCTCCTTCGACAACGTCCTGGCCGGAATACTGGACCCTGGTCAAAATCATCCCATCCATAGCACCCATATCAACGGTGCCTAGCTCAACTTGACCCGTCAAGCGCCCTCGAAGGCGTTGACCAATCCATGTGGTATTCTTATGAACATGATGCCAGAAAACCGTGATTTACGCATTGAAGATTTTGCTACGTCGCTAACGGCAGATGTGAACTTCGGGGTCTTAATCCAGTCTGGGTCTTGCATAACACCATCACAAGGGATCCAAACCCCTGTTGAAAGGTCAAGAACATATTTGCATGTGTCAAACGAATACACCTAATACTCTCCTGCAATAAGTGGACGAACATCAGAGCAATACGCCAAGTTGAACTGCTACGGATTGACCAGCTGCCCCTTTCCCGATTCTCAAGTATATCTGGATAGACCTGAAATATTGTTTACTTCAGTAGGGAGTTTTTCCACATAACTACGAAGATATATCCATAATGGTCCTAATAGATCAGTGCTGATGAAACTATACCTCCGAACGTCACAGCGTCGGTGTCATGATGTAATTTTCAGACCCAATCCTCATCGTCCCGTCAAAACGACTTCCAATGCTTGTATTCGTAGCAGGAAATGGTCTTCGCGTTAGTTGTGCTTTATAGTCTAGCTGTGTCAATTTCTGACCTGTAGATTGGCTTCACGACAATCTTGGGCTGCTGAGAAGATTCCCAGCGTCTCTGCATATGGCCAACGGTGGTTGCGAATAGAAGAAATATTGCGGCGAAACAGCAGAGTGTGGCCGCCAGGGATATTATGATATTGGTTCTGCTGGAGATAGGCATATTCATTTTGTGCAAGCTATCGGGCGTAATATATGATAGTATATATGTTCAAAGATTGGGGGAAATAGTGGTAGAAAAGTGTTTGAAATACCTAGCTTTCAGTTTGTGATTGAATAACCATATCACGGCTGTAGGTGGATCCTCCTATTTGCCGTAGTGACAGGCAGAATATGGATATCATGA
The DNA here is from genome assembly GCF_002105095.1 of Pseudomassariella vexata. Classification (NCBI taxonomy): domain Eukaryota; kingdom Fungi; phylum Ascomycota; class Sordariomycetes; order Amphisphaeriales; family Pseudomassariaceae; genus Pseudomassariella; species Pseudomassariella vexata. The sequence continues at coordinate 43,138 of NW_024467968.1, forward strand.
TTGACTTGAGACGATTCATACATTTACAACTTCTCGAAACTGACGTTAAGACCACCTTCGAGGATTACTATTGTATAGTTACTATTAAAACGCCAAACAGATTATAAACAACCCTGGGCATAACATCACATTAAAGGCTTAATATCTAATAACAAACCCTTATAACTTACAATATGGCAACAGCCAAAACACCCACAACACCAGCAGCCATCTCCAGGCGCCTCCCCACTTTCTCTGCAGCCGCAGAAACGATCTGCGTCCCCGTCGTCTTGCTCGGCACCACCCCCGTCCCATACGCCGTAGTTGCCGCCGCCGTAGTCTGCTGATAAGTCACAGTCGCACCATAAGAAGCAGAATAAGTAAACGAAGCCACTGGGCCAAGCGTGCTACCGAGCGTAATGCAAGTCGTGCCAGTAGGAATAACCGTGGTTATCACCTGGCCCACAGCGCAAGATGACAACGCAGCGCAGGCGGTAATGGTGTACGCCTTGGTGCTGTAGAAGATGGAGATGGAAGTAAATGGGTAAGGAGGAGAAGGGTGGGTGCTGGGCTTCGAGGAAGAGACGGGACAGACCGTCGTGGTGACGGGGATGATTTCTGTTGTGCTGTAGGGGGTTGAGGTGGGGGGGGGGAGGGGGCAGTTGGGCACGGTTGAGGTACAGGAGGTGACAGTGTAGATTGTGGCGGAGTAGATGATGCTGGTAGTGTATTCGGTGGTGGTGGTGGTGATGCTGCTATATGAGGAATCGGCATAGCTGCTTGAGGGCACATATGGGGAAGATGATGGGTAGCCGGTGCTAGTAGGATAACCCGACGAAGTGCTGGTAGGATACTCTTACGAGATGCTATTGATGGAATAGCTACTACCCGTGCTCTGTGGCGTGATCCCAGGGTACGAGCTGGAAGTCTCGACAGGGGAAGAGCTGAAGCTCAAGGTCAATGCAGTCTGCGTGTATGTGTAAGTGATACATGACCAAGCCGATGAGGCAGCAGCGATGTTGTTTTCACAGTTGGCGTAGTCGGTGTGGATGGCCACGTAATCAGTCGTGGTGCTGGCTAGGAAACCGAGGCAGAATCCTGGGGATTCGTCCTGGAAGCACTCGTCGACTAGGTTACGGTAGCAGTTGTCCTGCTCGCAGTCGGGGTATGTCTTGAGTGTATAAAGTTGCAGTAAGTGAGTGTAGGTGGTTTGCTATAACGAACGACTGACAAGTGGAGCATGAGGCAATGAAATGAGTGAATAGGCCGATCTTACGATGTAGAACCACTTCTTAATTGGAGTCAGGAGTAGCGAAACCTGGAGTGATTATGTATTCGCTCATGTATCCTACTCACATACCACTTACACACAACTTCCAGTCACGCGTAGCAAACCATCCCAGTACTCACCTTTCCCACAACCCCTCAACCACCATTCGAAACGGCAACAATAAACAGGGGTTGACCCAAGTACTGCAAATCGGCATGCAGTAGTACATCACGAGCATCGCACGATACTGGTCTGCCCTATGAGAGCAGATGTCCAGGATATTTGACCATTCCTGGTAGTAAGCACCAACATTCGGCGCTTCTCGACCATCTCATGCTGGGGACACCGACATCTATGGTTGGCTTACTTGGGTGTATTCACTTTTAGACTTAAGCTTGAATTCCCTAGCTACCTATTTCAGTTATCCGTAATTTCACCCTAGTTGCTACGAACCCCGGATTTTCTCGTGCTTGCGTAGGAACTAACCGATTTTCCTAAGAATGCGATTGATAGATGCGAGCACCCCTGTAGCCTTCACATAACTCTTTCGAGGACTTTTTCTTCTAACCGGGTCACTAACCTCTAGAGGGCCATCCCCGCCTTACCGCGCATGAAATGATGGGTTGACGGGTTTGATTGGACTTTTTGGTTAAACGCAGACTGGTGGTGGGGGTTCTCCTAGAATGACTTTTCAAGGGGCATGAAAATGAGACAAGCCGAGGCAAGCTGGGCAACTTGATTTGGAGCGAAAGCATTGGGCAATTCTTGATTTGACATAATCCCTCCTTGTTGGTCGTTCTCATAGACAGAAACCTGCCCAGGCTTGAGAACCGAGGCTGGACTCGACAAAATACATATTGATCATCTCATTATCTCGTATCATGGATCATTGCATACTCATCTGAGCGACCACAAAACTGATGAACAAACCATCACAGAAAATCTCTGCCAGGACGCCTTTGCGCAATAAGCCGTAATAACATAACACAATACTCTATCCCATTTCCTCGTTAGATCTTGTAAACGAGGTCTCCATCCGTGTACCTGCAAAAACGTTAGCTTCCCATTTCCCCCAATGTCAACGGGATCAGTAGCAGTACGCACATAATCTGGTTCGCTTCGTCCATCTTCTTCAGAGCCTTCAGAGCTTCCTCCCGGCTAAAAACCCCCCCACTCCTACTACCCAGGCGCCCATTCACCGCCTCGATCACCTGACTCACGTTCGCCGAGTCAGCATCGAACAAGTCCGTGTTAAGGAGCTGTCCGAGCGCTGTGCGGAACGTGGTCAGTCTCGCCGGCGTGATGGGACCATCGATGCTGAGAGCAGCTGTATCAGACGCAAGATCTGCGTCCTCTTGTGTAGTATCCTCTTGAGACTCCAACTGCGATGCTGGCACAGACGACGCGAAGGAAGTCTGTGATTGCGAAGGTTCCACTACGCTCGAAGTAGCAGCGGCACTGCGAGTGGGTCGTCGGGGCGTGGCGTCGTAATTGTCTTCCTCCTCCTCCTCCTCTGCCTCAGCTGGGGGTGGTGTTGTACCCTTTTGACCATTTCTTCCATTAGGCGCACCCCGGCGCCCGTTGGCTTGACTCCGGGCACTCGCACGAGCAGACCGAGAAGCGCTGGCGCGGCCAGTCGAGGTTCTCGATGTTCCATCGCCGTCATCGTCATCGTCCGAGCTCTCACCGCTAGACGAGTCAGATTCGACGACCTTTGTTCTCCTTCGCTTCTTCCTTGAGTCGTCTTCCACGAGCTCTTTGAATAAGGCGAATCGCAGAATACCCTCGGCTGCCGACGCATCCCGCTCATCGACTCGATTTGAAAGACGAGCCTTGGCATGCGCGGTAGCTAGGCGGATCAGAGTTTCGAGCGTACGGACAGTAAGAGGGGATGTTCGCCTCTGGTTGCCCTCCATTTCATCATTGCGAAGACCGACGTAGATGTCGGCAATCCGGTCGGATGCGGCTTGAGTAAGAACGGGCTTCACTCTCTGCTTGGCATACTGAATGTACTTCTTCATGAACGGAATGCTGAGCACCTCGTGGCGCTTATTGGCTCCGCGGCCGGTGGTGACGGTAACACCTGCGTGAAGCATTGAATCGAACTTCTCGAAGACCTCAGTTGGCCCCTGAATGTCGTTCTGGCTTTGCAGAGCAACTCCCAAAGCCTGCGCGCCATTCTCACGGACCGGGGCGCCTTCGTCAGTGCCAGGTTGGCGGTATCGGTGCATGCGTAAAACGTGCTCTGAGATTTGTCGATCCCGCGTGTCCTCAATATCATCTGTGACGACAAACAGAAGATCGAAACGGGACAACAACGAGTCAGGCAATGCGATGTTCTTGTGGGGGTCCTTGTGTGTGTCATATTGGCCGAAAATGGGGTTGGCAGCAGCAATGACACTGCAACGAGCATTCAGTGAAGTATGAATACCGGCTTTGGCAATGGTGACGGTCTGCTGTTCCATGACCTCGTGAATCGCGACTCTATCAATGTCTGACATCTTGTCGAACTCATCAATGCACACAACACCTCGATCTGCCATAACCATAGCACCGGCTTCCAGTCTCCTTTCGCCTGTTTCCTTATCCGAGGTGACTGCTGCTGTCAAACCGACACCTGAAGAGCCTCGACCTGTGGTGGCAATGGCTAACGGGGCAGTGTTGAGCACGAAGCGCAGAAGCTGGGATTTTGCCGTCGAGGGATCACCAACCATTAGAATGTTGATGTCTCCCCTCAAATGTGTGCCATTCTCCAGATTCTTCTCCATACCCCCAAGGAGCATGAGCAAGATGGCCTTCTTGATATAGTCATGTCCGTAGATACTGGGTGCTAGAGACTGAGACAAGAGCTCAAAAAGATTTTTTTTCTTTGCGATCTTGTTGATATTTCGGATGTCGAGATCGGTGATTATCGCGGATGCCACGCCACCACCTGACTTGGACGAGAGGAGAACAATGTTGTTTGCTAGGATGACTGTCTTGAATAAGGCACTGTTGTTGTTGGTATTTCGGTTGCCGAGCGTTCTGAAAATACCCACGAGCTGGACTCTGTCACCGGGCTTGACCTTGTCGACAAGATCGTCATCAAGGATGACATCGACGCCACGAGGAAGTTGACCGGCGGGGGCCCGTTCGGGCATTTCCTGGATGGAAATGGTTTGGTGATCTCGGTAGGTGCAAAATCCGTACTCGGTGATGATGGGGTTGCCCTCATCGTCCTCTTGGGGGTAAACGCTAGACGTTGTTGTGCCATTGGTCATGGTCTGGTCCCGATATTCTCGGAAGTGGAATATGTTTTTCTTCTCGTTGTAGTGCACACTCTTGACGACCTTGGGTCTGATCAAGGAAGTTCTCGTCACAATGCCTTCAATGGAAACCATGTTATTGAGGTGATGAGACGACAAAGTCCTCGGATTGCAAGCGTGCAGACCGAAACTACCCGCCCATGCGCAGTAATACAGGACTTCGTTGTCTGTCTGATCGACCCGTGCCTGTTTTATGGTCTTGACGATCTCCTTAAGGGCATGGTTGAAGGCGAGTGTGTGTTCGAAGGGGTCGAGGAGGAGGCCTTCTGCCAGCTCCGGGCTGTGATCGCGCACATGGTCGAGGTTTACAACCAGCCGGCGTTGGTTCTTTTGAAGCATCAAGATAATGTCTGGTCGGTAGCTTCGAGCATGTTGGTCGTCTGCATCTCGGATCAGTATTTCCTCCACAAGTGCTCAAAGTTGGAAGCAACCTACGGGGATCAAGAAACTCCTCCGCCAGGCGAACGCGCTCTTTCGTAGCTTCATTCTGAAGCATAAGGTAGTCCATGATGCCTGGGCTTGTGTTGTCCTGGTTCTATTGCGGGCGTGACGGGCAATGGGAGGAGGATTTGTCGCAATAGATCATGAAGGGGTAGGGATAATGGAGCGTAGATGCGGGTCAGGAGAACCTTGGAAGCGCGACACGTCTTGACAATTTTTAGAAGGAGAGCGCGTCCGACGCGACCACGCTAATGCAGCCACTTTACCATATTTGAGCCAATGAGATGCACCGATACTTGAGTACGGAGTACGTACAATGTACCGTACTTCGAACCTGTAATTATTAGCAACTTGCACGAATACCAGTAGTTGCTCCCCAAACCACACAAAATGATAGCTGCTCTACACCTCCAAGTTCTAGGTTAGGTTGACCCCGTGGTAAATAGTGTCAGATTAAGAGGTTTCACCATTACTATTTTTCCTAAAAATAGTCCATAGCACTCGATATCTGCAAATGCAACTATTTCTAAACCCCGCTCTATTTCGGACTGACGCTCTAATCAGTTCGTACTATACAACAGAAATCTAATGTTCAAGCGGGCCGAACACCTTGATTAAACCCTGTGTTTCTCTTTCTCTTTCTCTGTGTGAGGGATGCGTCAATGCGGTTTCGAGTCTCGGCCTCCAGATTCGTTCTCAAGCAAGCATTGGGCTCGTATCCATCATGCCGGTGCGACCTTCTCAGGGTCCTTCTCAGACGCTTCCTGGGGCCCTTCTAGCGTACTAAGTCGTTCAACCGGCGGTCCCTCTTTTGTATTGGCCTCTGGCGTATCCAGTGCCAGCTCATTTCTGAGATCAGGTAGAAATCTATCGATTCGTTTCCACGTTTCCACCCATAACTTCTCGTGTGTTGGGTCACTGCTAGGTGCTACTAGAAGTCCCGTGCTCGACATGAAGAGCAGGACATTCTTCAAGTTTTCTGGCACTGCTTCCTCCTGCTTTGAGTCAGTAAATTTATAACAGAAGGGTTCTCGGGACACGGTGTAAGCTTACCAAACTGTCGCCTTGGCCGCTGTTCATCAATCGGTCCATGATATCAATGATTTTCAACCAAAGATCGAGCATGCCCTCCCACTTAGACAGGTCGAGCAAGTACTGAAGGAAGACCTTGCACAACAACGATGCAGTTTGCACCCTTGTTTCACTCATTCCATCCCGGTCCGAGGAGAACACCTCAGGCTTGAGCAGCTTCAAGATGAGTGGAAACAGGACTTCGCCAAAGATAGCAGTCCACTCTTCGTGGTCGCTGCATGTCAGCTCCGGAGATAGTAATGACCGTTGTAGTGAAGAGAAAGCCAAGTGGCGCACTTCGCGACAGGGATTTGTACATTGCGTTGTGAGTGCTTGGAAGATGGGTAGCCAGTATGCAGACCACGCTGTCAAGTTGTCAGCACGTGAGTACCCTTGATACGACCATTTCAACTTGCCTTCGTTGCTCTCTAAGTGAGACTGTTTCATGAGATGGGGGATCCGAGAAGTCATGCTGTAAATGATGTTTACAGCTTTGACGCCTCTTGAGACGATGGCATTTTCACTGCGATTTGAACATTAACCACTGTTTCCAAGTTATGCAGCGGGGATTTCATACCTTGGTGTCTCCTTCTTAGGTGGCCGGGCACTGCGTGGCCGCCTGGCGCCTGGTTTAGTCTTCTGCTCCGCTGCACCGACCTTAGCGGCCGTGGCAAACTCGTTCAGCAGTAATATCGCTGCTTCATAGTTATCAGCTATAATAGCCGACGGAGTTCCCGACACGCCGCCCTCGAGGATTTCAAAGACAACCGGTGACGACTCTGCGTTGCCAGCAAGTGTTCGCAACAGAACCCAGAAGTCCGGCGACGTCATAATCTCGCTTCGAAGGGGTCCGGGTTGATTAATGCATACTTTGAGACCCTGGAGAACTAGTTGCGATGTTCTCGTCAGTGTATCCTTGGGGAAACTAGATATCGTGTGCAATAATACTGGCGCCCGTACGAAATCATGTTCCTGCTCAGCCGTATTAGAGGACGCCTCCGATGCGCGACAGAAATCACTACTCACATAGCTAGCCTTGAGAATGTTGAACTGGTAAAACGAAGCCCTGGATACGAGAATGGGATGGTATCGACTGGAGTCACGCAGAACAGCTTGGAGTGCTTCAGTAACCACTTTACCGAGAAGATCAACCGTTTCGCTATCCCTCAGCGCCAAAATTGTGCAGAATTCGAGGATGTAGACTACAGAAGGGTCGTATGCGGGCTTCTTGGCTATCTGTTTGGACACGGTAGTTGGGGAAGAGGGTATGTCCTCAGGTTTCACGGTTATAACGGGCACCGTCGAGATGTCATCTTCTGGAAGTTGGTCTAGTAGAGCTTCCACGAGGTGTTGCAGGGAGCTGGCGGGGAGGTTGCTGCCAATTGATAAGCATGGGTTTCCAACGTTTAACGAGGGCATCTTACGTTAAATTGGCAAAAACGTCGCCCATATGACATGCGTTCACACAGTCTACAGTGCTCAGAGTGCTTTCAACTTCCTCGGTGGAAGGCTCCGGCGGGTCGTCAGCAGCGTAGCTAGATATGTAAGATGACAATGCGGAGAACAAGCCAGTGTCGGTAGTCTTAGCTGCTCTGTCAATGACCTGCGAAGGAGTGTGAAGGGGTATCGTGGGAAGGTCAAGGCTGCCAGCATCACTGGCAAAGAATGGCGGGATAAGCGAGTTGACGAAGAGGTTTAGCCATATGCGTATGATCTATGCTCATATTAGTGCAGCTTAAAACGAAGCGTTCGAAAAACTTACATGTTGCCAGCCATCACGTATGACCCCCTCACTTCCGGTTACGACGCGAAATAGAACGAGAGTTGCAAGTTGAGCCTTGAAGTCCCTGCCAAGCTTAACGGCAAGTTCACTAACCATGACACTGGTACCGTCGTCAGACACCTTCATCTCCGTATTCAGAGAGGTATTGGACGTGCTGTCTGTAGCCAATGTCGTCATGTAGCTGAGGCAGTAGATGATACGATCAAGCGCTTCGGTAATGCCATACTTAGAGGCTATTTGCGCGCATTGATCAAATCCAGAGACCACACGAGCGAAGACTGCGTCGTCCGTCGCTGACATGAAAACGTATGACAGGGTGGAAACTATTGGTCTCCACGTCGTCGCAAACATATCTGCGTCATAGATGTTGGTGTTGCAGAGAACCAACGGATCGGTCGACTCCACCTTCAAGAGCAATTCTTTCCAAGCGTAATCGAACGCATGCTTATTGTTGTGTTCGTCTGGAAGGATGATCTCGTTCGTCTTGATGGACTCAAAGATTGCTTGAAGATACTCTGGGGCAAAATCTTCCCCGGCATTGACGCCGCGAAGGTTTCGCGCAAAGTCTGGCATGGCCATGCGCTTCGAAGCCATGAGGGTAGGGTTGTGCTGGTCCGTGTTCAGCATAATGATCGCATATGTCAAGACGAAGACGGCATCTTCGCTTGCAACATCTTGTGGAACATCGCTAGAGATGTACTTCTTCGCAAAGGTCGTCACTATCCGCTCGATGAGTGCCGACTCTCCGGGAAGCCGGAAACTTTCCAAGAGCAATCGAAGCGCCTCGTCCACACGCTTCCCAGAAAATTCGAAGAGGTTGATGAACTCGGTGAGAAGCTCGTCATTACCTCTCTTCGAGAGGTATTCGCCGAGCACCTTTTTGGACACTCTGCTGGAGGAACCCTTGAGAAATCTTGCCACAGATACAGGATCTTTCACATCCTTTATGATGCCTTGGGATTGCAGGTAGACCAGCCCCTTTTCCGGTTTCTCGTTGAACTTGCTCGTGCCCTTGATGATATGCCTCTTCCGCCGCCTCTGCTCTCTCAGTCGTTCCTGGTCGGGGTACCCTTCCACGGCTGGTTCGTCGTCTAGCCGGTCAGCTATGAACTGGATGTGACCCAGCAAAGCATCCAAGCAGAGAGGCGGGACGCTGGTTGTGCTCCAGGTGGCAGAGTCAGGCAAGGCGTTCCTAGACAGAAGACCGATCATGTCTTCACACATGTCCATCCGGTTCGTATCGCAGTCGTAGTTTACAAATAGTTCGACCATAAAACCAGGCATCCGGGCCAATGCCCCCACACTTTCTACCATGGCCTGGCGAGCGTCAGGCTTCCGAGCCCCGCCCTCCATGCCTAGTTTCTGGCGATCCTTGACGGGCACGGGGGTTGATCTCCCACTGCTTGATTGGGACGGTGGAGGCTTGACTAGCTTTGGGGCTTGCGGGATGCCATCATAGAGGGATGGGTCAATACCAGGTTCCCGTGGTATTTCGATAGGTGGGTGTAAGCATGCTACTAGATAGGACAAGAACAACTCCTGCTGTAGCTTCAGGACCCCTCGACATGTCTCTACCAGCGTACCGGCCACAATCAGGGATTCTTGCAGAATAGCCATGTTGTCTGACCTGACAAGCTGGAACAAAAAGCGGCATAACTTGTCTTCGGCGATATTTGCTAATGCTGGATGCCTGGCAATCGAAGGTCCTGCAACTTCCAGGGCCACATGAATGATGCGCAGCGCCATGACTCTCATGGTGTCGCCTTGCGTCCTGTCATGCGGATCTAAGAGATCCACAAGGACTCGGAACAACTCCTTCATTGACGGGAGAGAGTATGGCTTGATGTCCAGCTCATCCGTCTCAGTGTCCAAACTTTCCTCGGTAGATTTACTAACCTTGTCCGAACTCGAAGAGGGCCGCGGTTCGCTCATGGGATCGCTCACTGGCGCATCAGAAGATGCTATGACATGGTGTCCATTCGTCGCAGGTACCATCTTAACAGCGTCCATGTCACCGTTGGTCTGCTCGTCAAGTGCCGCAATATCGTCACCAGCCTGGACTTCCAAATGCTTCAGGTGCTCAAAGATGATCTGACACATCTTGACCATTGCCGATTCTGCGGTTCGTCTGAGAAGCTCGGATAGTCTCGACTGACAGCACATGGTCAAGCCGCACTCCATCATCTCGCACACACTCTCGTCACTTAGCAGTGCGCCCCCAGGGCCAGACAGCATATCCTCCATCAACTGCAAGATCATTAGCAGAACGACCTCATCTTGCGCCGAATCACTCGCTTCGAATCTGCAATGTGTTATCGCTGTCGAGAGAGATTGCATGGCGAGAGGAAACCGTGGCGAGTCGGGGCTGAAGAAGCCGTAGGAAAGGAACTTCTTGATTGCCTTTAGCGCCTGGGTAGTGATGGGCGCTGAGGTCGATGAGGCTTGAACGACTTGGAGGAATGGATTAAGTAAAGCTGGAGCGTCAAACTCGTGGATATCTAAGACAAGTCCTGTCAGTATGCGCGATGCTGTCACCGCAGCTGAAGACAAGACGGACCTTTGCAAGTAGACAGCTCGTGTCGAAGTCGCCCAAACCCTGCCATCAAAGGATTATCTTGCATGCTCTTCCCCTTCTTGCCGCGCAATCCCCAACGATTTGCGACGCCAATATCTTGAGCAACGTCGCCACCGACATTTGTGCTGGACCCTCGACTACCCGGCCTCAGCAAAGGACTTGGGGGGCCCAGCTGGACTGGGTTCGGATTTCCGCCCAGAATCGAAGACACGGACGAACCTGCCCACCGGGCATGCTTGCGCATAGCAGAAGTGACGGATATGCATTCTGATATAACCAAAGAGACGGGATCGACGGCGACAGCCACATGGCGGCTTCGGTACTGCGCGCTTGGTGCTTGGCTTATGTTGATGACCATGTTTGTGTTGATAGCTGGCCGCGAGGGTAATTCGGAGGTCACTGGCTCGGTCGCAAGCGGTGCTGCCACTAACTGGTCGGTTTGCGCATCTCGACTCATTCTCGATCTTGCGTTCGTGGCTCCAGGTACCGTGTCTTTGTACTTGTGAAAGCTGGCACGAGCTAACGGGATTATTAAAGCTCTCGTTCAGTTGGGCGGGCGAAATTGAGATTAGATAATGACAATAGCCCTGGCGCCGGAGAGTTGAGCCACTGCTCCAAAGAGGACAACTGGTGAAAAGGGGATGAGGCCCTAAAGTGGTAACTTGAGATATTGATGAACTCGTGAAGCTACGCTTTGGACAGCTGGTTAGACCACTTTACCCCATGGTGTCGCTGTAGCTTAGAAATTCAATGCATTGCATCACACGTGATGGGCTGACGGGCGCTCCAAGTCTTAGGAGGTCTCGTGCTTGGCGTTTTTCCGAAAGACGCCATTTTCCAGCTTCAAGGGTGGCATTATTTGACGTTGCAAAAGTCCAACTCGGTACTTGTTTAGTGAACATTAGAGAATCAATTGACTTTTTGAACTTGGATTCAATTTCGGATCACTCCATGTTTATGTGACTGTTAAAAGTTTACGAGTATACAGCGGATATTTGTGGATTGCTGCAAGGTAGGTGCGTTAAGTTGAAGAGTCATAGAGTGCAACTGGTTATTATTGTTGTGGACTATGATAGTGTATGTGTAGGTGTGTATACCAAGTCTATCTAGAGGGAAATTGGGCGTTTACTTGAGGATACTTTTATTAATACCAAATTCGTGGCTTTTCTTCATCTTTAACAGGATACTTTTCTTCTGTTTTCGGGGGAAATCCTTTATTATCCTATAATGACAACTCCTCCAGTCTCGAGAACTGCGAAAATGACTGCAAAAACTGCTATGTACAATCCAGCGGCAGCCGTTGCCTTACTTGTAATCCCATGCATCGTGCCCGGTTCTTCAACGCTACCATAAACTCCGATACCATGATCTGTTCCCAGCCACACTGTTATACACGGAACTTTTGGCTTTGCTTCAATGTTGCTTTTGTCTTTCCCTTCATGCTAAACACCAAAATGGCCAATGCCTAGTAATGACAACCGCAGACAGGGATCCGATAACCCCTAAAACATGCCGGGCCATTGACAACTGGTATGTTGCCTTGAAATGACGAAAGATATGAAAGGGGAAGAAGAGGCCATCATCGTCCTCAACTTTCCACCTTCTTTGCCTGGTCTTTGGCCGGTTTTTCAGACACCTTGTCTGAATCGTCCTTGGATTTCGATTTCGACTCTGTGTTCGAATCGTCCTCGGCGCCTTCTCCCGTGGTCTTCTTGTCCTCGGAGGTAGATCCCTTTTTGGCATCAGCTTTCGCTTCTTTCTTGGTGTCTTGCTTGCCCTCCTTCTTCGGCTCTTGTTTGGCAAGGTTCTGTATCTCCGTCTTGTCCTTCTCCCACTGGCTACTAGCGTCACTAAATTGCTCCTTGATCTTCTTCTCCTTTTCGGTTTTCTGCTTTTCTTCTTGCTCCTTTGCTTTACGTTCTTGTTCCATTTCCTGAATTCAAAGTCAGCTGCGATATAACTCTTGTGTAAAATAAATGCGTACCTCCATATGTTTTATATCGTCCACACTTGGCTCATACAAATGCCAGATCGTGTAATGGGGAAGCCCAACAACGGAATATTGCATCCGCTTTGCCATCTGTGATACGTTGTTAGCCTCCTGTTTCCTGTGGCGGGAAGGGATGAGACTACCTTTCCAAATCCTTCAGTCTCTGCATGCTTTTCAAAGCTGAAGGCGGGAAAATGAACGCCAGATCTAAACACCTTTGCCTTCGCAAGGATACTCACACCGCCAACACCGTCAATCTCCATTTCCATGTCCGGGTCGCCGTAAGGGTCCCGAAGATAGGCCAGGTGGGGGCGCCAAGTAGCATACTCGGCATAGCCTTCCACAATCACAGCATCCTCATCAAGGGTGTCAGCCAACGCGAGGGCTGTCTCGGACTCCTGCCATGAATTAAGGTCGTAAGGTTGTTCGCCGCCGAGCCAATCAGGTAAAGGTCGCCAGACATCTGGTATCACGTTAACGATGTCTTCGACATGGCTAAATGAGTGTTATGGGACTTACTGGGCACAATGACATCCTTGTTATGACGCATCAAATCCTCCAAAATGGTGAACGGGGCCGTTTCCACGTCGACATCTCGCCAGTATACCCAAGAATGGTAAGGCCGTAAAGCGGCACTTAGCAGCCAGTTTCTGGCTTGGGCCATCAACTTCCTCCTACTAGCCTGGGCCGCAAATCCATGGCGACTTTCGACATCCTGCTCGACCTTTTGACCAAAGTCTTTTTCAATGATGGAGATTTCTCCGTACGGTTGCTTCGGGTCTTCGTCGGCCTGCAGCGCCTCCAGCCTGTCTACCAGCACTTCAAGTGTTCGGTCTTTGGAATCGGACACAAGAAAGGCCAAATCGATAAGATGGTGGGGATACGTAAAGTTGTGAAGATGTGAGAACATCATGGCTAAATGAGGCTCGGCATCTCTTAGCGGCACGCACAGTAGAATGCGCTCTTCCCTCTCCCACCCGCGTGCAGTCCCTTGCACGTTTGAGAGATCATAGTATCGGACCGTATCCATCACGACATCATTGTTCGCACTGACGAGCCCCAGCGAGAATATTGACACAATTGTATTTGATCCGGGCCACACAAACAAACCGAACAGGATTGCCAAGGTCGCAAAGATTCCGAGGCGTATCAGCAGTTTCCGTCTTCGGCGCGTAGCTGGTGTGGAGGCACGAGGCTGGAATCTAGTCATTGAAGTGTGATGTGTTAGCCAGTGGACACTATAGATGGCAATGACCTGTGCGAGCTTGACGGGGCTGGGGCCTAACCTGTGCGGCGAGATCTCAAAGGTTTTGGCTCGAGGGTAGCCATTCGCATAGGCCCCCGAGTGATGCCGGGACATCATCCTGGAACCGGTCGAAGATGCATATGATGGCAACATTCAATTGGGTGTCGGCACACAGCCGACAAAGGATCGTGGATAACTAAGTTGGCGAGAGGTTCCTTGCTTGGTGATAGGGACACGGTCAAGTTGAATGGGCGTGCTACGAAATCATGGATGACTGGAGTAATCATGCAGATTGTGAAGTTGAATGGAAACAGGTCGAAGAGGCCAGGCCTTTGATAGCTGCGTCGTGTCGTTGGTAAAGCGTTGTTGTTGCACAACCTGCAAATGAGATAGGTGTCGCTTCGAATAGCCTTCAATCACAATTTCTTGGAAGACCCTGTCTGAAAGGTTAAGGGTGCTCACCTCACTTTCGACCGGGGTGCCTTACCTGCAGAAAGCCAGATGACAGGGGAGCCAGAGCTGTGGAAGTTCCCCCCAGCCTGTGAACTTTTCTGGGACCCACTCGTATCTCTAGTGCACGAGCCATAGTTATCTTACCAACTGTACGACATAGGGCCCTTCTAGGTACTTACCTAACTTCGTACCTTTGTTGTTGTTCTATCATGACCACTAACCTGCAAAGAAGGATAGGCGAACGTCTTCAACAACAGAAACCTTGAAGGTATTCAACGAATTTGGTCTACAACAGTTTAAACACAGTCGATATCTTTGGTTGTTTACTCATAGATTCTCGTCGTCACTTAAGTCTATCTGTCACCAGCAACTGGCAGGCAAGTCCTACCAATGCTTGATTTCAAACCAGCCATAGGATATTCCTGAATCCCAGACCAGGACAACTCAAAACTTGGAAGTACTAGAACCTGGCATAGCAAACATGAACTTCTCGCAATGTACCAAGAACACAACACCACGAGATACCCGTGACTGCGTCGTTCCAGCATGGACAGGCTTCTTAATCAACTTGATCCATTGCTACTCGATCCTTATTTTCATCCTGGGGCTCAATGCTCCAACAGCCCAAAGCACAATCTTCAAGGATGACCAATCAGAAATCTTGAGAGTTAGCTTCCTGAGTTTTGGTTAATGGTCACTAGATGTCTTTCATGTCGGCGATTTTACAATTTTCCTCCTCTCCTTCTCCTCCCTAACATGCCCGCTTAGGATTTCCTGTACGGAAGGTCGGTTTCGACTCCATGTCCCCAAACTCAAAACGATGGCGACACCAGCAACAACCGCGCAAACGCGCATATCCTCACTGAAGGCATCAGAATAGGCCTTCCTGATTGAGTCGAGCTGGATCTGGCTGAAGTCGTCGGGATGGCTCTCAAGTGAGGCTAGCTGGTCGGGGTTCACGATGCCTCTAAGTTGGGTTCGGAGCGTCACCCCTAGAATGGCGGCAGAAGCTGCGATACCGATTGATCCCC
Organism: Pseudomassariella vexata; assembly: GCF_002105095.1. NCBI lineage: Eukaryota > Fungi > Ascomycota > Sordariomycetes > Amphisphaeriales > Pseudomassariaceae > Pseudomassariella > Pseudomassariella vexata. The sequence goes on from NW_024467968.1 coordinate 58,282, forward strand.
CGAGTATCCGAACCTGGGCGATGATACCTTGCGATGGAGCTAGCGTGACTGTTAGCAATTTCGCCTGTGGACTGTTCATTCTATTCTGGCTCACCGTGGTCTCGAATGGAGGCCTTCAGATTCGCAACCATGGTACATCCTGCGGCAGACATGCCAAAACCAAAACCAACAAAGACAAGAAAGCCAAGCCCTTTTGCTTCGACATTGATAGAACTTGATAAGGTGGATAGGAGCCCACACCCTAGCGTTACGAAGCAGCTGGAAGCCGCAAGGGTCTCGAAGACTCGGTCTTTCTTGCCATTAATAACGCCAGCAACGACGGACCCTGTTGCACTTGCGCCAAGCATGGGAAGCAGCATGACGCCTGCCAGCAGAGCGCCTTTCCCGTTGACAATCTGGACTCGGAGAGGAAACGCGTACACAAGCATTATGAAGGGAAACCCGAGGAATATCGTGTTCACGACCGTTGCGCCGTATACGTGATTGCGCATGAGCCGCATTGGGAATCCGGCCGCGATTCGATCACCCCAGCGGCGGTCCGCCCAGATCTCCCATACGATCAAGCCTACCCAGCCAAGGACGCCAGCAATCAAGGGAGCAAGAAACCTAGCCTGTTTCCAAACGTCCGTTGAAGCACCGCCAGCATTCTGGAACGCGAATACCACAAGAACTGACGACACTACGAGCAGTGCTGAGCCTAGATAATCAAGTTCTCTCCAAGTCCTGCGTTCAAGGTCGGGCAGATATTCGGCTTTCGGCCAGGTCAAGTAAAAGAGTACCATGGAAACGGCACCGATGGGACCACTGCACACCACCGTCAGAGCGACCTAGCGCAGAGGTTTCCAAACAGACGTACTTAATCCAGAATATCCATCTCCAAGTCGAATAATGGGTGAGGACGCCTCCTAGTATTGGACCAAGAACCCCACCGATTGCTATTACTAGGCCGACCACGCTCCCCAAGAACTGCTTCAGTCTGTCAGGACTGACTTCCGGGAAAATGATCATTGTGATGGAGTAAAGGCCTGCTTTCGTCAGTGTTCCGATGTCATACTGCCTAGAGCCGGGGGGGGATCGCTGGTGTCGTTACCTGAGCCCCCGAGTCCCTGGAACGCCCGGCATGCGATCAACTGGTCCAAATTTCGAGCAAAGCCGCATCCGATAGAAAAGCCGAAAAAGATGACGAAGGCCGCGATGAAGGCGTCTCGTCGACCAATGATGTCCGAAATACGAGCGAAAAGAACGGCGCAACCGAGGTAGGACAAGGTGTAGCTCAGCGCCACCCAGTTTACTCTCGCCAAGTCGTCGAATTCGGTTCCTATCGAAACTAGACTCGTCGCTACTATAGATGAGTCGATAAATGACAAAAACAATCCAAGACAGAGGCTTGATTCTTCAGTCAGACAGGAATATTCATGCTGGGGACTATGCTTACCCGAGAGCTAGAAGCCAAAATCGCAGAGGTGGCAGTTCTGGCCTTGGAATATCATCTTCAGCATTTGAGGAACTCGAGCCCACGGCAGTGTCCTCGGGTCTCTTCTCCGTCTCGACACCTGCTGTTGACGATATCTCCGCCATGAATTTATGTTATGTCATTCAAGTTTGTCTAAGTGGAGGATACGTGGGGATTAAGCCACAAAAGAGACGAGGTTACGCAGCTGTTCGATCCGTGATGCGATGTCTAACACAAGATGTCAACAGTTACACCGCGATATATATGTCGATACCTATACAACCCGACTCTCCTGGAGCCGCATGCGAGCAGACTAATCATAAAGACTGAGCTCCGCTACAGTCGGACCACGTTGCAGCTGGAGACACATGGTTGTTCCATCGTCAAGATCCGTCAGCACAAGGTCCGGCCTAGACCACTAAGATGCGCGCAAGCCCGGTAGATGCAATGGATAGGTGCCAAGACTGCTGTCAGCATCTCAAATCGTCAAGGCCTTCCCCCGTCTAATCTCTTCTCATTTCAGCGAAAGCCATGGACATGGCCCAAACATCCGACGATTACGTTGCGGGCAGACCTGTAATCGGCAAGGCTTGCAGGTGCAGACGCCCTTCGGTTGGTGCTCCCTCTACCCTATGCGAGGACGCTCGCATTCGCTTGACACATTCCGTCTAAAACGGCCCCACCTCGTAGACAAAGACTCGGACGCCTGTCTCGACCGGCCGTAAGAATTTTGAGGCAAATGGGCCCCAAAATTATGTTTCAGCCAGACACATGAATACTCATTGAGATGCAGCCGGCCGTTACCGTGCGACCCCCTTGTTGCAAAAGCGCCTAATGAGGTTTTGCCTGTGCAATTTTGGCTAGAAAGGGATCACAGACGAGATCGAGTTGGTAGGACTGCAGCTCCACTAGTTCGTTCACCCGAGCCCCTGACGGCTCCGGGGGAAGTCACCGAGGCTTCAAGGCAACGCATCCAATGCGGGAAGTTTCTTGGCGGCACTCAACTGATCTTTTTATGGTCGTCGCGGCATGGTTCGCAATGCGCATGCAATTTCGCTACTACCTTGGGACGGGCATATCGTACCATATAGTGTGGACAATTGCAAACGTCCTCACACTCGATGAACCTATTAAACATGACATGATACCGCTTGGGACAAGGCCGATCACCGGTTGTCGGGCAGCAATCACCGCGGATATAATCACATCGCCCTCCCTCTTCTCCTAGCGCTCGTTTGGTTACCGAACTGCCACTGTCCATCTGCGATGTGGAGTCTCTGGTACTCAACCTACTGCCGATGAGCTCGTTTCCTGGTCATCTGTCTATCATTGGCATTGATGGAAACCCAAGTGGTCAAACACTGCGTCGCTCTGTGCAAACGACACCGGTTCAGCGACCACGATGTTCACAATCCAATGAGAAATGACACGGAGGTCCCTGAGTTGTCGATGATCAACGAATGGAATCTCGGTTAGTTACATTTCCATATTTTACAGGTGAGTGGTTGGCCAACTTGCTGTGTCTTCAGCGGCGGGCACTCGACCGAAAGTAGCAGCGGTGAACTCCATATAACACGCCGGCACCGCTCTATCTCGGGTCGATGCGGGAATGAGATGCCTTCCCCGAAGAATCTTGTGGCGTCGATCCACAATACTGCGGTTCGGTGGCCGCTGTCCATGCAAACCGAACAAACCTCCCGTTGTTCCAAACTTGTGCACGTCACGGTTGACCACACAACGCAGTCAATTATTTACATATCCACTTGGGTTGGTGACGAGTCGCGGGTTCGAATCCCGCAGCTGACACACAAGGGGGTTTAGTCAACCCTTACGGCGCGCTGCCCACCTTGTTGACTTCGCCTACCTAGCGATAATAGGGAGATTGGTGCAGTTTAGGATTACGAGCATCCTAGCCAGTCGACCGTCAAGCACTACGTCGGCGGAATATAACTCGACAGCCGGTCCAGAATTCGAATCGTTAATCCGACCCCTTATCGGACCTCGCCTATCCGATAACGCTCGTCGGCGAACCCGTCCCCTCACGATAGAAGGCGCGCAGCACGCCCCCTCGCCGCGATTCTTGCGAGCGTCTAGACCACGTTACGGTCTATCCACTTGAGCGTATGGTTGAGATGTATACGCTCGACGAGAACCCCAATTAGCAGATACTACGACTTGTCGCGACAAAAAAAATAGTCGAGCATCTTCTGCACATCAGCAGCATCCCACCCCTGAGGACGAATTTAAGTGCCACATTACCACGCTTATCGGTAGTTCAGGCAGGGGTTGTAGCACAGACTTAGGGAGGGACAGGAGGTTTAGTAGTCGTTTGGCTACAAGTTTACCTGTATAACCGCCCGACGCGGCTTAAGGGCCCGCTATATCATCTATAGCCCCTTAAGGGAGTACTTGTAGAGGTACCGAGGGTTAACACCTACGGCGTATTTAATATTAATATTATTATTTATTTACATATAAATCATGCTTTTCTCCGGAAGTAAACGATGACAAGGAAATACTGGTTCCCATGAGGTTCCCATGAGGTTCCCATGAAAAGACTAACCAGCGAATTGGTTCATGATTGCCCAGTGTGGCCATCGAAACCGGTCAGTTCATGCAGAAATCCCTCCTTCGAGCGGTTCGCTCTGTGCCCTACCCTACCGCTTTTCATTTCTGATTCATTGCAGCAATACCTATGAGCTGTTACTCCGCTTGCTATACCCTATATTCGTGGATCTCCATGCCACCCTGCAGCCAACTTACATACTTGCGTCTATGATTAGGCAGAACCTAGCACAAGACCTTCCGACTATCAGAGGCAGCTACTCCTTTTCTACGTGAGCGAGCATATCGACGGCCATGAAACAAGTCGTTTTCTGGGACTAAACAGGATCCTTCTACAGTCCCATCTGGGTTTCCTTTTGGTAATTCGAACTTTTGCCGGTCGAACTGGCCAGTTCTAACAGATGCACGCGCCCAGGCGAGCGCACACTCAAATTTCTTCTACATTCCTTCTTGATTGTCAGCAAGTTCTGAACTAATGCATTTGATGCATATGAACAGAAGGCTGGATTATTCTTGGAGGCCTTCTGTGTTCCTGCGTGCCAATTGCCCGAGGAAGTCCTTGGGAAACCGCCGAGAAGAAGCCACCGTCAGACGCACGCTGTTTTATTGGACCCCAAAATATGTGGCCCGACGAAGTTTGAGTAGGAAAGAGACTAAGATGATGCGAAATTCTTTTTTTGCTCCTCTATGGTCCAGGTTGCACACGCAAACTCTGCCAGGCTTAGTTGGAGATTTGCAGGTTTTGGGGGCCAAATCTAGCCAATGACGAGGAGCTGGGAACCTGCAGCAACTGCAGGGACTGCCTTTAGCAACAGCTGCCGGCAACTCCGATCATTTGTTTTCCTCACCGAGACTTCCTTTCTTCACCCCTTCCTTGCAGTCTGCGAAGTCACAGATGACTAATTGACTACAGAAACATACAATGGCTGTTCGCTATCAAATGGTCATATCGGACGATTCGTGCCTCGCTCTAAGTTTCAGACCTATTACAACCCGTGCTTGCGGCTGATAACGGGAAAGGGACATGCCATAAGCACTACCGGTTGGTTATGAAGGGTCAACATGTCGGTTGCTGCCACCGCTGGTCCTGTGTGTACTACCTCGCAGCCTGTTCGCCTTGAAAACTTCATCAGCTTGCGCCAATGAGGCGTCGGCCGGCCTCTAAGGTCTCAGTCCTTGTTTCTAAGGCATCTTCGAATCCCTCATCATATTATTATGGATTGTCATTTTCGAGCACCAAGTGTATTCGTGGTCTGCCGCAGGCACAGCCTCGATCCTTTTCTACAGGTACGTGAGGGCTGATTAGTGCGCCCCCCCCTCCGGGCGGCTAGTCAGACACATCTTGCAGAAGCAGCCACTCCGTAGGCACACCTCGTTATACTCGCGTTGGCCTCTACCTGGGGGCCAAGGAGACATCCTCGGCATGATGATGCATTTCGACTCGCCGAGGACCCTTCTTTTACATATGGACGATATAGCACGAGTGGAAAGATGGAGATGAATCTACAGAACATGGGTTTGTTTTGGGGGCTAGTTCCCTCGGACTGGGGCAATGCGCCGGGCTGTGGAGGCCACAAGACGTTGGATTCCTAGTTGAATATGGTTCGCAGACATGAACACCAAGAAACTTCTGTTTACGGTAGTGCGTTCCACATGAACCCGTACCCACGTGTCACTGAGAAGGTGGCATTGGCAATGACAATTATGTGTTGTCCCCGCGGTGGGTTCATGTCAAGTTGCAATTACGGCGGCCCTCTCTGATATTCGGGGCCATATATTTACGTCAGGATCACATAGATTTCGGTAGCCGGTCTATAAATCATGCTTTCCCCGAACTCTCATAAGGCACCCAGTTTTATCTTCTCCCTGGATGGCATACTCAACATTGCTCTCTTTTCTTTCAATTCCTGTATTACTCTTCTCTGCAGGCGCACTTCTAGATCTCAGTTCTATGTTTCAGTGACACCACAATCTTCAGACCAGAACTTGAGCCACCACAGCTACCGCCAATCTCCATACTAGTTGTTTATCATTATTCGAAGCTGGTTGATGGGTTGATCCCAAGCACCGCCACGTTCGATTGTCACCTGGATATTATCTATCTTTAAGGGCTTAATGCAAGCCTCCTGTGACATTAGTGCCCTTCTTCACATCATTCTGTTTCATATCACTTGCACTTTTCCAAAGCTACCCAGGTCACACGAAGATAATGGATTCAGTCATGTCAGCATCTGGGTGGGCGACCTGGGGTTCCCACCAATCTGAGTAAGCATCCTATTTGTCCCCCTTGACCTCGGGATTTGATGGACTGACATTTTTCACAGCCAACAATCCTTTCCCCACGATGACAGAAATGACATCGATAATTCCTCAGGACATCTCTCGGGTCTGGCACCTGAGAGTTACAACCCCATTCTCTACGTTTCCGGCTTCGAGCCGGGTGACGGCAGTCAACAGCCAGCCTCTGGTCAATACCACCAGCCTTGCACGCACCAACAGGGCCCCCAATGGTGTTTCACGCACTCAGAGTCTCATTTATACTCGCACATGCCTCAACCCAACAACTCCTACGGTATATCGACTCCTGGTGAGACCCAGCAAGGGGCGGGCTCCCCTCCTGGTATCAACATGGACGAAAGAGGATTGCAGTCGCTGCCGCCGTCTGTCGATCGGTATATACAGGATTCCCAACAGCATGAGTTGGTTGCTTGTTCTATGGTCTCGCGGCACGTCCGCAAGAGCGAGAAGCGGCATAGGACGAGCGCTCAACGCCGGGTGGAAGAGGCGGATTTGGGTGTATATGGCAGACACCATTCTCTGGACCTCCGCCTCAGTTTGCAGGACTTCACTTCGAACCTCGAGTCACAGCGGGTTTCATCACGTCGAATTTGATGGTCTTACTTCGCTTCTTCTTGTTTTGCACTGGCGCGGGTCGCTGGCTGTTCAATATTTAATTATGAACGATATTTGGTTGTTTCAACGTGTATAATATATGTCGGGTTACATTGGGTTACATTGGATTACAGGAGGAGACGCCAAAATAGACTGGACATTCAGGAGATGAAGCTGGGTTCGGTTTGATGTGGATGCGGAACTTGGTACAAGAGAAACAGGAAGTGAGCAGAGGTGTGGAAGGCTAGACTGGATCCTGAGCTCCCTTGGGGTGAAATTGTCTTCTTCTAATGTATTACTAGATATCTTCTCTTTCTCTTCCTCAATGTATTACTAAACATCTCGAGTATCAAAATAATAGAACATGATGCTCATCTTGCCATAATGACCGCAATGTGGGCTGCTCGTGTTCGAGGGCATATAACAAAGTGGCTACCAGAGTACCGACTTCTCAGTGGCCTACGATTGTATGATACAATACCAGCTATCCTAGCCCTTAGAAGCTTAGATCGGTCAGATTCATCTATGTACTTGATCTGTGTTATCTTTGTTTCCGTAGATAATCGGACGTGTTATAGCATGGATACGAAGCACTGCATTCATATCACAGGGGAGTGATTGTTATTGAGATGAGCTCGAGCTCGGGATTCCCCTATTACCATTTATTGTTCACAGAGCTCTATGATAGCCCAATTGAAGTTGTTATAATCCACTAGCAAACGTTTCTTATCTAAATCTACTTTAAGGTTCATAGTATGAAGTAATATTCATATGCGATACTTGACTTTGCTAGGAAAGCGATGCGTAGCGAAATACGTGGGCAGCATGACATCATAACATTACTTAAAGAATCTCTCATCTTGGGGGGAACTAGAGGCATGGTTGGTTCTTATATAGTCGTGGCAGACGAAAGTAAGAGCACCGTGTACTTCATGTATAGCCAACTCTTGAAACAACCCATTATTAACAACAAACATTATTTTGAGGTTTGCCCAGAAAAGCTCCCGCGGGTTCTATTTAGTTGGTCAATGAGACTAGTTGGGGATGCGAGAAGACATCAATATGCCCTTATTGGCTTGTACGGAGCATATATATTTCTGGTCTAGATATCAGTCGGGACTTTCTTATAAATCAGAAGATGATACGTCCAATAAAGCCAAAAGGTTCTCAAGCTATTGCCCATCTCCGAATGCTAATAGAGCGAAATCTCTGTCAGTATCCTCACAGACCTACTAGTCTTAAAGATAGAGGCTATAGTCATAGTAGTAATGTAACGAATCGTTGGTTCTAACAAACCCGTTGGCGGGCCAGAAAGCCCGCGAAAGATGTTAATAGGAAACCGGAGAAAAATTAGCTAAAGGGTCTGTCACGAGGGAGGACCAAACCTCTAGGCCAATATACCAGAAGATCTTGAATGTCAGTGCATTACTAACATTTGGTCCGGCTGACCGCTATATACAGCACGCTGTGGCACTATCATCGCCGAGTACTATGATAATTACAACCCCTTCTAAGACACTCGGCCTCCAGAATCTATCGAAGATTTGGCACCTACTTTTGATGTTATCCGATTAAATCCTCGCTAGGACTATACGAGCATCCTGGACCCGTCTGGGCGATCCGGGCTCACGGGAACAACCCAAACTTCCAGTACAGGTACATGGTATCAGTCATTAAGACTTCTAACTACAGCCAGCATACACACATAGCAGACCAACGGTTATGTGTGTATACCCTGCAGTTGTCAGCATACCGCAGGAGGTAGTTACCGCTGTCGCGCACGGTCACCTACTAGGCCATATTTCTCGCATGTCCCCGGGCCAATTTGTTTCGCATATAGCTCATCACAACCACGATTCGAACCCTGTTGTATACGTGGACCGAGGGCCGACACCCGCACAACGTGATCCACTGACACAATTGTCACAAGGGAGGAACAAGCCCCTAGGGAAATAGACCAAAGGATCTTGAATATCAGTGGATCACTGACAGTTGGTCCGGATGACAGCTATATACAGTACTCTGTGACCCTACCATCGCCCGGTACTATGACAAGTATGTATTGCCTAATACATTTTACCTCGAGGTATCAACAGCTTTTACCAGAGATTGACGGTTGAATAAAGAATATAAACTAGGAAATATAACGTTATTTCTTATACTTTATTTCCGACTGTTAGGGAGACTAGGAGTAACTATCACCTATTACTATACTAGCGACTAACCGAAGGACTTGATTTGTAACTATATTAAGTCTTTTCACACTATAAGTTATATAATATAAAACTCATCAAGGCTAACATGTTCCCAAGAATAGAGCGTAATATTCCTAACATAGAGAGTGTAACAACAGATACAGATTTGGGAGAGGCCAGGCACAATCATCAATTCCTAAGGCCAGTAGTAATTAGATACAAAGAAGTAAACTTGCTCCGCCAAGTTTCTACGGTGTCTTGAGCAGACATGGTTTCGCCCGCCTATCCGGGGTAACCCCACGTCGAGTCCCTATTGTTGTCATACCCTGACTGTGACACTTTTATTCCGTATGAGGTCGAACTATTCCTAAATCTTCTTAGAACCTTCGTATAAGGCCCTGTAGTAGTCTTATAGACGATTCGAGCGCATCCAGAGCTCTAGCCACCGTTATACGAAGTTTAAAGCCTAGTACTTACTGAAGCGTCTCGCGCTACGTGTCACAAGGGAGGACCAAGCCCCTAGGCCAATAGACCAAAAGATCTAGAATGCCAGTGGATCACTGACACTTGGTCCCATTAACTGCTATGTACAGCACTCTATGGCTCTGTAATCGCCAGTGCTGTGACACTACGCTCCGTAAGTAGGAGATTAACTGTCACGGGGCTAGGGCCGTGCACCGCATGTATATTGGTACTGCATGAGCTGGCTGATGTTCCATTCTTCGTGCTACAACAATAAACTACTGGTACCCCCATACACGATCCTGACAGTTTGTAGCACCAAAACACTCGCGCACAACATAATCTCGACGATTTGTTGTTCGACTCCTACGACTTCGATTGTACAGGAAGACGATTTACGATACGACGGGACGGGCAACGCAATACTACAAAGCACCGAACGACGACGACGACGACAACGACGACATTAATAAAACCATGGACACGGGCGGCAACCCTGTCACCTTGGACGGCGTGCTCCTTACTGAGTACCCGGCCACTCATGACGTATTTGCAACAACGCGGCAAACGCCGAGCTATTTCAGATCCTCACGGAGGTCTACTATAGCACCAAGCAACCCGAGGTGCGCTCCAAGTTAGTCACCCTCTTATTTTCCTTCCTTGAGAATGGCATTTCCCACAGCAATTTCCTCTCCAGCGAGGTGGCAATGCACAAAGCGCGTGCCGACAATCTCCAAACGAACTTCAACAAACTGACAGCTCAGTTCATGGAGGCGTCCGCTGAGGCCAGTGCCGCCAGAGCTGCCAGACCAGCAGGCCCTGGTAAGAAGAAGGCCCAGGACCACATTGAGAAGTTCAGCGGAGATCAGGACGTCCAGAGCGGCGAACGACAGCGTGCCTTCCGAGCATGGAAGAATAGTCTGATCTACCAGTTAGACGAGGACACCGATGACTACCCTACGGAAGAATCAAAAATCAAGTACACGGCCTCCCGAACCAATGGATCTGCGGCTGATATGGTGTCTGGAATCCCTCTCGCTGTTGCCGACCGAATCCCTTTCCACCAGTGGCAGTGGCAGTCTCTCGACGATATGCTGAAAGCTCTCGGCGCGATATATGACGTCACCAATCCCGTCAAAGACGCTGAAGACGCTTTGAGTACTCTCCGTATGGGAGGACTCTCTTGGCCCGAATTTTACGGAAAGTTCTGCCAGTACCACGCTCTTCTCAAGTACGACAATTCAAGCAAGGTTACTCAACTCTCCCACAAGGTTAGTGATGACCTCGCAAACGCTGTCGCGCTGCAAGTCTCTACACCCGCCCCTGATGACGTTACTGCCTGGGTACATCTGTATTCTACCCTCTTCGATAATCAGCAGCGCCTCAAGACTCGTAACGCTGGCGGCAACGACAGAGAAGGCAATAGAGGGAACACGTAGAACCAAACTCCAAAAGACCCCGACGCTATGGAAATCGACAAGATCAACAGCATCATTCAGAAGGCCGGCGGACGCGGCATAAACCGCAAAATGTATAACTACCGCAAGAACAACAGCCTCTGCCATGGCTGCGGCGACAGAACCCATTACTGGCGCAGCTGTCCTCTTCGAGGCTACGACGGTAACCAGCAGAGGGGCCGCGGTCGAGGCCAGGGAAGAGGCAGAGGCGAATATGGTGGATGGAACGCCTATAACGCTTACAATAACGGAGGCTTCAACGGAGGCGGCTGGGGTCCTTGGCAAGGTGGCACCAATGTGAATCGGGGTGATCGTGGCGGCGGCCACCGAAACCGCGGAGCCCATTCTGGCGCCAGTGCTGGAGGAGGTTTCACAGTCAACCATATGGACTTCAGTTTCGGACCCGTTGCCTTCAACCCCTACACAGGCCAGCGAATCGGAGGAGAGCAGGACCGCCCGGAAGAAAGCAGCGGCATCGAGGAAGCGGGAAACGAGTAGCTTCTGCTCAATGCCGCGAGCAGAAGCATAAATGTCCTTCTTCACATGAAATAGCTAAGCCATTACACTTGACACAGATGGGAGAAAAAAGCCTCTCATTACTCTCTTTGATACACGTAGGTTTTCGGCGACAACTTACTACATCAATGATAGACTCTGGATGTTCTAGCAAAGCTTTCAGTGACTTAGAACATGCGCAACGGATGGGACTTGACTTGATCCCTCTTGAAAAACCACGACAGCTCTTGATGGCCGACGACTCTTCGAGCTCATCAGGTCACGTTACACACAAAGTCCAGGTTTGGCTGTAAATTGGCACCCACATCGAGCCCTTGGAGATGTTCGTCACTAAACTCAACGTCGACGTCATCCTCGGCCTCCCCTGGCTTCAATATCATAACCCAACCATTGACTGGCAGACGAACACAGTTTTCTTTGATAAAACCGCTTGCGTGCTTGAATGCCTTTACCGACGCGAGACCACGGCCGTCCAAGGAGTCGTCGTTAACCGCTCCCCACCGCCGGCAGTTGACGAGACTACTTACTGTAAAAGGGCTGCTGACCGAGTCTCCGACGACCAGCAACAATTAATCCGCGAGCCCCTCGCCATAGGCGACGCTTACGAAGGGGACCCGGAGTTCATTGACGATGAATACGATATACCGATTACAGGGGGGCCCGCAGCGGCAGGGTTTAGACATATTCCAGATGCGTGGGCTGTACGTCTTACGGGAGGGCCACCCCTACGTAAGGGCGGCCATCGGCAACCACGGAAAATACGCTTCAAACAGTTAGACAAACCACCGCCCATCGAGTTATCTAGCGGGGGTGACAGCTCTCTTCAGCTCAGAATACTGCAAGCCACCTCAATGGCTACGTTCTGCCGGCAGAAAGGAGTGACAGCACACTGGACCACGCTACAGGATCTCCTCCGAAACAGTGACACGCCAGATATCAATTGGAACGACATCCCAGACGACTTATGCCGTGACGTCCTCCAGGGCAACATCACACCTACCGAGGCCAAAGAACGCCTACCATCAGAATTGCACGAGTTCGCCGACGATTACCTCGACCAAATCGTGCTAAATCGAATCACGCAGAATGATACCGACCGGTTTATCGAAAAACAGAACAAGACTCCATATACACTCGACCAGCTCAAGCAACGGATACCGCATCAATACCACCACCAGGTTGACGCCTTCTTGAAACAGAAGGCAGACGAACTGCCACCACACAGGGCGTCCGATACGAAGATTCATCTTAAAGAGGGAACGACCCCACCGTACCATAAGTCTAGACCGTTTAGTGCCGATGAGAACAAAGTCATCAAGGCCTGGCTAGACGAGCAGCTAGACAAGGGCTTCATACGACGATCTACATCCTCTGGAGCGGCACCGATCCTCCTGGCAAGGAAACCCGGTGGCGGAGTGCGTATTTGCCAGGACTACCGTGGCCTCAATGAGATCACAATCCGCAATCGCTTCCCATTGCCACTGGTACACGACACGCTCGATCGTATACGGCAAGCTAAGTGGTTTACAAAGTTGGATGTTGTTGCGGCATTCAACAAAATACGCATTGCCGAAGGAGACGAATGTAAAACAGCGTTTATTACACGTTACGGGTTGTTCGAGTGCCTGGTAACGCCCTTCGGATTGTGTAACGATCCCGCTTATTTCCAAGATTACATTAATCAATCCCTTCATGATATTCTCGATCAATACTGCTCCGCGTACCTCGACGACGTTCTTATCTTCTCTGAGTCTTTGAACGAACACGTCAAGCAAGTTGATGAAGTTATCAAGAGGCTTTCCGAAGCAGGCCTCCAACTTGATATTGATAAATGCGAATTTCACGTTCAGAAGACCAAGTACCTAGGGTTAATCATCGGCGCCGACGGCATCTCAATGGACCCTGACAAGGTCCGCACCGTGCTCGAATGGCGATCCCCTGATACGGTAGAGCGTGGCCGGCTCAAAGAATTGCAAAGATTTCTAGGCTTCGCTAACTACTACCGCCGATTCATCAAGGGATACTCGAAGATCGCTAGACCCCTGACATCCCTTACGGCGGCCAAGGACTGGTGCTGGACTCCTGAGTGCCAAACAGCCTTTACCAGCCTCAAACACGCCTTTACCGTTGCGCCAGTCCTAGCATATTTCGACCCATCTCGGAAGAGCATACTGGAAACAGATGCTTCTGATTGGGCTTCGGGGGGCATATTATCTCAGATCGGCGACGATGGACAGGTGCGCCCAGTGGCATACTATTCCTCGAAGCATACTGCTCAAGAATGTAACTACGAAATTTACGACAAAGAACTTCTCGCCATCATCAAGTGTCTGGAAGAGTGGCGCCCTGAGCTTCAAGGATCGACACACTTCGACATATTTACCGATCACAAGAACTTACAATACTTCATGACAACGAAACAGCTAAACCAACGACAAGCGCGATGGGCGGAGTTTCTGGCACAATTCAATTTCACCATCGTTTACCGATCAGGGGCTCGCTCCGAGAAACCAGACGCATTGAGTCGCATGCCGGGAACCACCCCAGACTCTGCTGACGACCAACGCCTTGATTATAGAAAGCAGCAACTGCTACCAGATGCTAAGCTGGAGCAGGGCGTCAAGTTCCACTTAACTGCCCTCGATTGCATCGAATCTGATGACGAACGTATCGACGAGCTGCGACTGTACATGCGGGTGCTCGACTCTGACGATATCCCGATTGATGACTTGATTGAACAAGCATATGATACATCCGCAGATATTACTCTGATGAAACAGGCCTTACAGAACTCGAAGCGCAATTGGCCTAAACCAATCAGAGCACAGCTCCAGCGCATTCCTATCAAGGACTGTAAGGTCATTAGGGACCGTATCTACTGTGATGGCAGATTGTTCATCCCTGATGACGACGACTTGATTCTCCAAGTTATTCGACGCTCCCATACGGCTCCAACAGCCGGCCACCCGGGTCGTACCAAAACAGCAGAGCTGGTTCGGCGCACCTACATATGGATCAACATGCACAAGGACATTGCACAGTTCGTGAGGAACTGTCACCAGTGCCTGCGGTCAAAGCCCTCTATGTCAGCCAAGTTGGGACTCCTTCAACCACTTCCCGTGTCCGAACACTCATGGGAGGATATCTCTATTGATTATGTCGTAGACCTACCGGAATGCCACTACAGGGGCGTCAAGTATTGCAATATACTCGTCGCCGTCGACCGCCTGACGAAGATGAGACACTTTGTTCCGGTGAAATCGCTTGAAGTGCTGGACCTGGTAGATGGATTCGTCGACAGAGTCTGGAGCCTCCACGGTACACCTCTGACAATCGTTAGCGATAGGGGTGCTCAATTCCTCTCACTGTTCTGGCGTCAACTCTCTAGACGACTCGGCACTGAATTGAGGCCGTCTTCAGCTCATCACCCTGAAACAGATGGTCAAACGGAGAACGCCAATGCAGGAATGGAAGCCTACATTAGAAGCTATACATCTGATCTCCAAGACGACTGGGCCCGGTGGCTCCCCCTAGCGGAATTCCAATCAACAACGCAACGTCCGAGAGCACCGGCATCTCGCCGTTCTACGCAAATTACTTCTTCCATCCCCGGCTAGGAAGTGCACCTACCGGCCCCCGACCTCCCAAGATGACCAAAAAGCAGAGGGAAGATTATTTCGAGGCTAACGCCATGGCGGATAGATTTGAGGCCATGACCAACTACTTGCGCACGGCTATGGCGGACGCCCAGGAAACGCAAGCACGCTACGCCAACGCCTCACGTAAAGCAGCCCATTTCGAAGAGGGCGATATAATGTTTTTGGACACAAGAGACATTAAGACAACTCGGCCGTCGAAGAAGTTCGACTCCAAGCGGGAGGGGCCATATGAGGTTGAAAAAGCATACAAGTCTGCATGTAGGCTAAAGCTTCCGGAAGGCTCCAAAATCCACCCAGTCTTTCACCACAGCAAGTTGACTAAGGCCCTCGACGACCCTTTGCCCGGCCAATATCGCCTCAACGAAAGACCGGTCCAGAAATCGGTTTTGGTGCACCATGACGACTTGGAGGAAGACCGAGTGGAGTTCGAGTTTACTGAGATACTAGCACAACGCGGTAGAGTAAATATCAGCTACCTGGTTCAATGGAGCGAGGCTCGTGCCGACTGGCAAGAAGCTGAAAACTTGAGGGGCTGCTGGGATCAACTCGCTGAGTTTTATGCTAAGCATCCCAATAAACCACGACCTCGCATGTACATTGAATACCTTGAGGAACAGGCGAAGCAAAAAGGAAACAGGCGACAGCGCGAGCGCCGATTTTACAATGTTTCATAAATACGAAAAGGGGGAATACGTGTCTACATATATCTTGTAGGAGGAATTGGTCTTATATTCAACGCCGAGACGACGTTGTTTAGAGGGGGGCATCTGTCACGGGGCTAGGGCCGTGCACCGCATGTATATTGGTACTGCACGAGCTGGCTGATGTTCCATTCTTCGTGCTACAACAATAAAGTACTGGTACCCCCATACACGACCCTGACATTAACTATATCTTCTATATCCTTAACCGTAGGCGAAACCCCTTTTAAGTCTCTATCTAAAATATACTTAATAGCCTCTTCTTCTACTTCTATTATTTTCATCGAATTAGCGCGGCTATCGCGTCGTATAGTCCAGCCGCTTATCCTATCACGTAATATTAATTCTGTGACGCCGGTCACGATGCCTGGCCCCTAGGCCCCTGAACGAACAGGGACACCCTAGTATAGGTGTCCCACCTGTACGCACTGCCCTTTTCCTTATAATGTAGGAAAGGGCACTTGCACTTAGATCTCTTTCTCTCTCTTCTTGTCAGAGCCACAAGTGTCATCCGAGGCGGGCCGGCTTCTACCAGGTAGGAAGCCGTTTGTGGCGGCTAGAGAGCCGCTTGTGGTGAATGAGAGCCGTTGAAGCCGTTTGCAGCGGATAGGGAATCGCTTGTTTGCAGATAAGGAGCCGCTATCCGAGATATTGGCCGAAGTCGGAGGAACACAGGCATACGGAGGCAAACATCCAGAATCCAAGAGAGAACCTCGGCTGGCTATAAGTAAGGAGTCGAGACGGAGGAAGATAGAGAGGGCAGAGATCAATGAACTACTGTGGACACCCCTACCTGCCATCACCAAGTGACCACCAGGGGGACACGCCTATTTCTCCCCTTCACTCTGTACTATCGCCTTCGGTCCAGGCCGTAACCTGACACTTCTTCAGTTTAGTATTCGTCAACAGAGATAGACTGATGTCGCAACCCTGATTCGAACTTACAGTGCCTCTGCCGTGTCACAAATTCTCGTATGTTATAGATAGTTATAGATAGTTATAGCCTTACAACAACATAATTTTAAGTCTCATTAGTAGTGAAACGGGTTCAGGCGGTCAGTAGAATATACCCACCACCTAACACACTGAAAAGATGGCTACAGTAGCCTAGACAGCTAAGTTTCAACTTGGCGTCTTTTAAATTAGGTTCTGTAATTAGTCGTAGAGAGATAGGTTATAAAAGTTAAGGGAGCGTGTTTTAGGGAAAAGTGCGCGACTCGCTTGTGAATCACGTTATAGGGTTCGTACTTAGCTACTAACTGTTTCTCGAGACCTTCTAACAGCCCTAAACTTAGTTTAAAATGTAGAACATGATAGAGACACTAAATCACGGAGACGGAAGTGGGTTGTTTGTTACAGGCTGTAGCCTGCATGGAGGTTATCGTTAATTCTCTTAAACCTTTACTATACGATCTCCAAAGTCAACCTTACCTGATAAAAAGGTTGTTGCAAGGTTTCACGGACACGTGGGTATATTCAATCCGCTAATTTGGGAGGACAGATATTTGTTTTCTTTTCCCTTCTTCAAGTTTGAGATACTCGTCAATAGGACAATCAACTGAACAGTCAATTATGTGACGGTTGTCACGTGATTGATCCACACTGGTCTGAACAGATTGATAAGTGGTTGCAGATACCACAGTCAGGGACTTTGGTATTGGTCTCTTTTGGTGAAGACATCTGGTACGGTGGCGTAGTGGCAAGGATTGCAACCCCTGGCGCGGCGTGACAAATTAGAACTTATATTGATCACGCCTCACATCTTGAAACCGTACCGGTGGGCTGCCGCGGCCTGGCTGTATTCCTGACGGAGAAGCTTTGTAGCGCGCTCGATTCACTGCTTGAATCATTATTTTTCCCCCTGGATTAGCCATTTTGTGTGTGGTTATAGAATTGTGTGAAGTGAACGAGAGACGCGTTGATGCTTGGTTTGCAAAAAGGTGGTCTATGCGGTTAGCCCACAATTGATAATCGATAACATATCGATAAGAGCTTCAGCCACAGGCCGAACGTCACTGCCTGACACTATTTGGATTCAACCAGACATTTCTGAAATCATATATGTCATTGTTCGTACTGAAGAAACTTGGCTCAATATCGTCTGACAACTAAAATCTTGGATGGTCGCAAACACTACTGTCCCTGCGAATCATCTGGCTGCAACTTGTGGAATATCGTCATCGCCACAATGACCGAGATCGTGACGAGCCAAACCCCTCCGATCCTCCACGGACCATCGGAAAAGGAGAAGAAGTACGACCGGCAGCTCAGACTATGGGCCGCAAGCGGCCAAGCAGCCCTCGAGTCAGCAAATATTTTGTTGGTCAATTCCGGCGCTGGTACTGTTGGTGTCGAGACCCTGAAGAACTTGGTGCTGCCGGGTAAGACCACTTCAACCTGATTACTACCGTCGTGTAGGCGATCAGCAATGCTAAACTTGCGGCAGGCATTGGTAAATTTACCATTGTTGACGACGCTATTGTGAGCGAGACGGATCTGGGAGTCAACTTTTTCCTCGATGAGAGTTGCTTGGGAAAACTCCGCTCACAATGCTGTGCCGAACTGTTGCAAGAATTGAATCCCGATGCTCAGGGTGACTGGTATCCGAAGGAGAAGGCTTCTGTGAACCTGGGCCAAATTCTGGACAGCATGCCGATGTATACTCTCATCATGTACACTCTGCCCATCAGACCGGAGGACTTGGCTGCTATCAAGACTTATGGGCGCAAACACCAGACCCCTCTGATCTCGATCCATTCGGCGGGCTTCTATTCATATTTCCAAATCAATCTACCTGGAGCGTTCCCCATCGTAGACACTCATCCGGAAGTCGAGAAGACGGTGGACCTGCGTCTCCTGCACCCATGGCCAGAACTGGTCAAGTTCTCGCAGGAGATGACGAAGGATATCGACAGTGCCAGTGACCACGACCATGGTCATTTGCCCTATGTCGTCATACTACTTCATTATCTGGAGAAGTGGAAGGAAGGAAACGGTGGCGAATATCCCACCGAGTACAAGGCCAAGATGGCCTTCCGGAAGATGGTCTCGGAAATGGCAAGAACAAACAACCCCGAGGGTGGAGAGGAGAACTTTCAGGAGGCAGTGAGTGCTGTGAATCGAAACGTCAAGAAGCCCCAGCTTGAACAATCACTTGAGGAAGTCTTCGACCACAAACTCTCTAATGAGGTGAGTGTTGAGATATTGTCCCATCGCGATGAATCAAGCTGATATTACCAGGTCGAGATGAGCTCATCATTCTGGATGATCGCAAGAGCAATGAAGAAGTTCTACCAGAAAAACGGCTGCTTGCCCTTACCTGGTGGCCTACCCGACATGAAAGCCCAATCAAGCGTCTATGTCAAGTTGCAGAGTATCTACAAGGCTAAAGCTCGGAAAGACGCCCTCGAAGTACTGGAGACAGTCAGGTCTAGTCCAGGTGGCAAAGATGTCGATCCTGCGGAGGTGGACATGTTTTGCAAGAACGCTTCATTTGTGAAGCTAGTCAATGCAACAGCAGAAGGCCGAGACTTCAAGCAAATACTACGTGAGTACCTTGGCCTTCCACAAATTGGTGGGCGGCAGCACTGACAGATTCGATTCAGAGCAGGAGAAGCAGAACGACGAGCTCGCCGAGGCCATCGGGACGCCATTGTCCCTGCTGCCCATCTATCTCGCACTTTCGGCAACCTCTCATAAGCCTCTAGCTTCTGCTGACGAGATCAAGGCAGATATTGTTGGGATCTGGCCAGATGTAGCCGATGATATGCGCGTCATGCAATCTTCTGAGGAGGTTGCTCGAGCCGGTGGCGGCGAACTTCACAATATATCCGCCTTGACAGGAGGGATGGTGGCGCAAGAAGCAATCAAGATCATTACGAAGCAGTACATACCCATCGACAATACTTGTATATTCGACGGTATCAGCAGCCGGTGCCAGGTACTTCGCTTATAGATGTGGGCCCTCGAAGCAGCGAAGAGCATAGCGTTGGTGTGTGGCCCCGTGGATAGACGGCCGGCGTTCCTCTTGCCGATCCGGGTTAATCATGAGCTATTTGGAGATTGCGGAGACATTTGAGGATCCTTAGCCCTTGGCGATGCTTTACAATACCACCTTGGTACACCACTTGTCATGGCGGATGTCGTGGGCTGGAAGTTTCATCGGACCGCAGGGCCTCATAGTAACCCTGCAACTTACGAATCATGCATCCGGGCGAGGGCGTCTGGAGCCAAGCAGAAAATTTTGGGGGCGTTTTGTAGATCGCCATTGGACATGCCACTAGCGGGTGGAACAGACCTAGAGTGACGACGAAAATCTGGGGTACATGAGCTTGTGGCACATCAATCCGATCTGCAACTACAGTGTTTGGCTTGACGAATATCCATTATGAGAATAGAGCACGGTAGAGGAAGGGCGGCTCACGTCTGCACTTGCATATCTGGATTCTTGAATGAGCATTTTTACGTCCTTGACTGCCTCCGCGGCACAGTACAAAATCACCTTTCTCCCAACTTGCCCTTTCCTCTGGTTGACATGCTTGCAATGCACCCTTGGTACCGCTGAAGCACGACATTTCTCCATTTTGCAGAAGCGTTGTGGTTGGCCAGTGAAACAAGCCAAATGCGTTGTCCAGAGATACTGCAACCTCGTTAAGGTACCGGTCCCTTGACAAGGAGGAAATAGGTACCCTTAGTCTCTGTAACCCAAGTAACTCCAACTGCGGGTAGCACGTTCTGAAGGCCATCCGAGTGGATGATCAGCGTTGAGATCACGGCTAGGGAAGGGGGGTGGGGGGAGTGGGCGCAAGTTCTGGGGATTTTCCACGACTACTGAATGGTTAATCCGCCGGCGGACAGATGCCAGATGTCAAGCCATGATGTTTGGGTTTCTCTGAGCAAAGTGAGCACGTACCGTATCTCTCTTGGCGACCATTTACAAGTCACCGCAGGATATTACGCACAAATTCTGATGGTCAGGTGGGTTATCTCTCTATGTAGGTGCACACATTTTCTTTCCAACTTATAATGGGGCCGGGCTCTGATAGGACAGGTTGGTCAATGGAGGCAGGAGGGGGAAATGTATTGCGGTTCTTTCGGGAAATCAATGCGAACCCATGAGGAAGGAATTTCAAGACTGCAATTGGAGCCAGCAGTCGATGTGGAAGAGTGCCATGAGGCCATGACATGACTACCCATTTGGAACCTTGGGGGGATGGCACATGGACAACGCAAATCGACCAAGCGAGAGAGACGCAAATTAAATGGACGGCAAAATTTAATATCCACGTCTATGTGGCCATTTCTACTCGACAGCTCAGATCTGAGTGGGGTTGGGCTTTTCCGGCCGGCCTGCCTGGAGACTTGAAACGCTTTCGTTTATTTAAGATAATTTTAGTTTTGTCTTGCGAGTTTAGTTTCTGGAAGAGCACCTCATGATTGTCGAGTAGTCGATCCGGGACGGGCTGAGCACGTGGAGCCGTCGACGAAAAAGTTGGAACTAGTCAATTCATACTGGTCTGCTTCTGTACAATCGCTTCGGCACAATGATGTGGCTTTTGGCCACTTTCTATACGCTGTACGTCGCGACGGCATGGGTATGTACCGTGGGACCTCTGCGCCACAATCGACACTCGCTTCATCAGTGGACAGCATCCAAGACACGAGACCAAGACAGCGAAGCGTTAGGGCTTTCTACGCTTGCCGGGATGGCCATGTTCCTCTGAGCAAGCGCCGGGAGTTACCTGTCTATTGCCTTGAGGTATCCATGAGCTCCTCAGCTATAGGTGGCATTAATGCTCCCTCGGCACAACGGGTGATCCATTCCTTCATTTTCGCGCTACCGGCATAAGCAGACGGAAAAGAAGCATAACCGCCGTCAGGGCGTCCACGCTGGTTCCTCTTGACGCTGCACAAGAGGACCACACTTTATGCACCCCTTTCGAAGTGCTTGTGGGTGCATGCTGTGTGTATGTGTACTTTCAGGTGACGCTTGGGCACTTGCTGGCGGTTCCAGAAACAAGCCAACTCTGGATTGTGGGGAGCGTAATAACGGACATCTTTGGACCACCTACTCAAGTACCACAGGCAAGGAGATGGCGGCGTTCAACGTCGTTGGGTACGAAATCGTTCGTTGCCGAGAGCTGAGCAGCGCCAAAACCGTGCCCGGCCTCTGCTGCATGCAAGTCGGCTTTGGCGAGGCTATCGTCATGTCACCTGTTCAGACTGCACTCCACTTTCACTCTCCATCAAATGGACATTGGACATGCAGGGTGGTTCTAGCCGAGGGGCAATGTGGGGTAGAGGCAGCAGTTCCGTATTTTCAGGAGGGGATAGGTGGGATAGGTGGGAGGGTTTCGAATAGACGACCGATTCGGAGTCAGAAGCATGGTTCTCCGGGATATCTCCAGTCCACTTGTATCAGTGTTGGTGCATGGGTATTGGCAGGTGTGCAAGAAAAAGAAAAGGGAAAAAATTAAAAGGAAAGAAACGCTTTACACATCCCACATCTGTCGTGGGCGGCACATCTTGCACTCCACGCGTCTAGCTTGTTCTTAAGATCGCTGCGCGCAAGATCGGCGGCATGCATGAGGATTGCCTGATCTGTCCATTCCATACGCAGGGCAAGGACCGTTGGGGCAGTCGTGAAGCTGCGTGTCATTTGACGTGAGCTGCTGTTGCATCGGAAAAACAAACCTGGACCAGCCGAACCGAAGGGACTTTCATCATGAGATTCTTCCAATTGGGCGATTGGGCGATTTTGCCCACCACTGCATTCGGTAGCTTTGAGAATCTACCCAGCCAGCTTTCGGCGACTGTCTCCAGGGCTACAACCGCAACCAATGTCGAGAAGAACTCAGTCATGAAGGCGCCTAGGCGGCTTGAGAAAAGGCGACTGCTTGCTGCTCGGTTAGTCGGCTTGATCCACGGGTATCAGAGACATTCATGCCTCACATTGCTCGCCAGCTGTTTCCTCATTGTCTATTTGGAAAGCGAGTGGTCACACGCGGGACTTAGGCGGCTTCGGCCTCATATACTTTTTCTTCGCGTGGCTGATGACGGGCTGACTGGCAGGCCCGTTTGTACCGGCTCACGGGCTGGCTCTGTGACGACTTACATTGATGGCTAGGGACTAGCTTGGTAACTGGGCTCTTCGACATGCTTATTGCAACCCCCTTTTTGCAAGTCTGGCCGAATGATCAGTAGACATCCTCATCAATGTTTCTCCCATGTGGAGGATCGCGGGGTTCGATTCTTTAATTGTCAGGGCCCGTGGCTGGCAGGGATCTGTCCAGAGAGCGTCCAGATTAACCAATGATTCTTAAGGCTTCCCCACAACTATAATTTACAATCCCAGGAACATGCACGGCAACAGCAGCTCTCTTGCCGGCCGTTGACGAACGCCTGACTTACCCCATACGCATCGCGTGCATGTCACTCGACGTGGCTCGGCATTTTGGGCTAGTCTATTTGAGGTAGATTGAGGGGCTGCCGCTACCGGCCAAATTTAACATGTCAAAAATCAACTACCTCATTCACCTCCACCATCAGACGCTCCCACCATCTCCCGCTGCGAGCACCCGCATCAATTCAACACCGTCATGTCCGACATCTTGCTTGCCGTCATGTACTTGCGCGGCATAGACGAGTCCCTTGTATGAAACGACGCCACTGCTCTTATCTCCCGTCGGGCCTATAGCCATTGTCTCCAGACTCCCAGCCCAACTCTTCTGACCTTTCACGCCTCCCAGAGTGCTCCTCGCTTCGCTGGACAAATGAAGCTACCCGTATACCAGTCTAGACCAGGCAAGGCGCAGTATCCAAACCCCTGCCTGCACACACACACACATATGGACTATATATCAATCACGTCTTGTCTCCCTACCGTGGCTACACGTCAATTGGCTGTAGACACGGCATTGATGTCCCACCCGTACCTTGGGATACCATGGTACTCAGTGCCTTGCCGGAGTCCCAGTCGAACGCTGCGGTTACTTAGGTCGCAGTATCAGGTATATCCGTACCCGCTATGGGATCGCGTTTCTCCCTCCCTCTGGTTCCTGGGGGTGACAGGGGTATTTTGGGCAACCAAATCCACGCACTAACCTGCCATCCCTTTCATCTTCCAGAGTCTCCCTGTCTCCACATTGCGAGAGGGCTGCAAGGCAATGTAGATATATATATAAGTCTTCATCATCATCCGGCTTGCGGTCATCGGTCAAACCCATTCTTCCATAAGTCGACTGGCTACCGCTACACTACGCATACACAAAATTCCTTGTAAAACTTCAAGTCATCCATCGTCATACTTTGACTCAACTGCGTGCCCCATCCTGCAACTGTGGTGGAGTCGGTCGGCCGAAGCCATGGCACCTTCTATCCCAATTCCCACCCAAGGTGGCATGTTTCATACTTGTAAGCCGAGCATTATTGGTAATTGTAACCTACGGGCTCTGTCTAATGGGCTGGCCTTAGTTCAAGGAGTCACACCTCGGAAGCAGTCAACAGACTCTACTGAGAGTGCCAAATCAGGCGGCAACGGCACTTCGAAGCGCATCACCACACCCCATGCCTGCGCAGAATGCAAACGCCGTAAGATGTAAGTATCGTATGCCATCTTGGAAAAATATACTGGACTCATACGGCCTTAGCCGATGTGACGGCCAACAGCCATGTGGCCAATGCCTGTCAAGCCGAGCACCAAAGCGGTGTTTCTATGACAAGCATCGTCAACGTGTGATACCGTCAAGAAAGACACTCGAGGCTCTGTCCCAATCTTTAGAGGAATGCCGGTCCATCCTCAAAAGGTTATATCCCAACCACGAAGTCCAAGCACTACTGCCATTGTCACGTCATGAGTTGCTCAGCCTTTTGGACCGCCCAACCCTAGATACCATCAATGCGTTACCATCACCGCCCCTTCATACTTCACCGCTTTCGGCGGATATGAGCTCACCACGACTCTCGGCAACCGAACAGGGCATCGCCAGCCTCGAACAAATCCCGACCAGAGATACCGAGTGGGACGAAGAACGCCGAGGCCGTGACCACCTCCCCATCGAGTCGGACGACGTCAATGCCCTATCTCTATCCGTGGACCGACAAGCATCATACCTGGGTGCATCCTCAATCAAGGCAGCGTTGATGGTCATGCTCAAGGTCCAGCCGGGCCTCCGGAACTCCCTCACACCCCCACTGAACAGCGTCGAGATGGCACACAACCTGCCAACTATGAAGCAAAAGGTGACAAACACAAAAGAGCCGCAGCGAGTTCCTTGGTCTTGGAAAGGCCAGACCTTGATCGATGCCTATTTCAAGCGCCTTCACGTCTTCGTTCCTATGCTCGACGAGGCATCCTTCAGAGCCGACTACCTGGAGGGGCAGAGATTCGACGCCTCTTGGCTCGCACTTCTCAATATGGTTTTTGCCATGGGCAGCATTGTGGCGATGAAATCGGATGACTACAACCACTTCAACTACTACAACAAAGCGATGGAGTATCTGCCCATGGACGCGTTTGGCAGCAGCCACATCGAGACGGTACAAGCACTGGCTCTCATTGGTGGATATTATCTCCACTACATCAACCGCCCCAACATGGCAAACTCGGTGCTCGGCGCTGCTATCAGAATGGCCAGCGCTCTTGGGCTTCACAGGGAAAGTCTGGCCCAAGGTACGGCTGGCAGCAATAATGAGATTGCTGCCGCCGAGACGAGAAGACGCACTTGGTGGGGCCTCTTCTGTCTGGATACCTGGGCTACTACAACAATGGGCCGCCCATCGTTTGGTCGATGGGGCCCTGCCATCAACATTCGCCCCCCTGAAACTGGTATCAGCTCTGGCCGCGACTCAGCCCAGCACGCTGGCATTCTTCCCTTAATCGAGAACATCAAGTTCTGCAAAATTGCCACGGGCATTCAAGACATGTTGGCGATCACGCCCCTTCTTCGCACGGAAGACCGCTGCAACCTGGATGGTCAGCTGGTCAACTGGTACAGCAACTTGCCATGGCTGCTTCGTACCAGTGACCCTTGCGCCGAGCCTCTCTATATTGCACGCTGCATTATGAAGTGGCGATACCAGAACCTGCGCATGCTTCTGCACAGACCAGTACTTCTACATCTCGCGAGCAGTGGCGCTTCTCACGCGGCCGAACACGACATTGCCGCTATTGAAGCATGCCACGATCTTGCTAAGCAGACCATCGAGGACATTGCTCGCGAGTGGACCCGTAATCAGATGTCGGGCTGGAACGCCGTTTGGTTCCTCTACCAGGCAGCCATGATCCCCTTGGTCAGTATATTCTGGCAATGGGACAGCCCGAGGGTGCCGGACTGGCAGAAGCAGGTTGAGACCATTTTGGAGCTCATGGAGGCCATGGAAGACTGGTCTCTGGCCGCGCGCAGAAGCCGCGAGGTGGTCTGGCGCATGTACGAAGCCTCGAGGCAACTGGAACCGGGTTTGCGGGCCCATAGTCCCGGCCCTTTGCACCGACTGGTGACTACTGACCACGGCGGCATCATCATGGCGGATGGTTCCGAAATACATATGTCACCAATCGGGCTAGAGCCCGAGGGCCTGGGGATGATGGGGGTGCTGGACCAGCACGGGCTATGGGATCTCGATGGCATGCTCTGGGGTGGTATGACTGCCGACGAAATGGAGTATGCAGCACACTTAGGTCACGTTCACGACAGCATGATGCACATGGATTACGGTATGATGGGGGTTCATCCTACGGCCGCCGGCATGGACGGCGCTGCATTTACGTTCGTTCACTGAGATATATATATATCCAATAAGGCTGCTCGGCAACCTCTTGTTACGAGGTATGAAGATCTGTTTTCGGTTGTTTTCTGGTGGGTGCAAGAGGACCAATATACCTCCGCGGCTGGGTATCCGGGTCAAAAGGGGTAAACATGACAGCGCTGCGGAAGTAAGCAGCCAATGATATGGGCATTCACGAGTGATGGAAAAGAGAAAATGCATCGTCAGCATGTATATATGTGTATTCCCTTCATTCCTGCATATTTTTACTCTACCGTGACCAATGTGTATTAAATTTTACAACCCTGCAATAGAAAATTCATGGTTTTCTATGCTGCTGCAACGCCACCAAGGGGATCATGAAGGCCCTGACATCAGATTTTCGCAGCTACCCCGAAGAAGACACCTGGGGTATAGCGTCAGCCCGTTCACACGCACCCCCAAGCCCAACTCCACTCACACAAGTCAAGGTAGACATGCACGCAGGCGCCCTGGGCAAATTTACGCATAGTAAAAAGCTTATTGAATGAGCGGGAAACAGTGGGTATCGCCGGCTCCTTGACGCGGCCGTGATGATGGATCATGATCCTCGTCATCGTCCGTCCATCTGATTTACGGATGAGATACAAATAGGAAATGTGCAGAGAAAAGGGTGTGCATGTTTAGGCTTTGGCTTGAACCAGTACCTAAGTACCTACATACATACACATTTACACACTATGGATGTATGTAAGGTAGGTCTATGTCTTACACCACAAAAGGACCACTTACCCACGACGTCGATTGAAGCGAACAGGAGCGAAATTTTTCCGACAAATCGGGGCTTGGGTTATTCCACTAGAGGGAAAGGAAGATTAATGACTCGCATGTACAAGGAGATAGAAGTTAAGTGGAGTGGAGTGAAGGGGGTTAGGGTCACGAGTTGGGGGATGCACGGGCAGACAAAGATGGGAAAGCTGGGGAAGGAGATGGCGGCGCATGGTGACTGGGCAAAATTGCTGGGCGCCGAAGGCGAACTGCGACAGTAATATGGACTTTCGGCCCGTAGCGAACGTGGCTGACCCAATTATGTTTAGTATCTATGTGCTGGCCGGGGTTGTTTGGGGACACTAGGATGCAAGTAGCCGATACTAAATATATGGTAGCGGCCAGCTATATTATAGGGTCGAGCCGAAGTCAATCAGGTATTGATACCGGAGGCCGCTGGAATGGGCCCCCTGTAGAGGTTAATTAGAGTACCACTGCGTGCGGGGAAACCGACTAGGGTCGTTGGAAGTTCCTCACAAGTGACAGAACTCTTGCAATTGATGAAGGGTCCTTGTGATCAGAAAGGCCGTACACAAGGAACGAGGAATGAGTTGGCATGCCTGCTGGGTTTGGTAGAGAAAGTAACGAGTCTAAAAGTCAGGAGGGTCGAGGAGCATTGTGATGGGCCATGCTCGATTGCCATGGAGCGAAGATCAAGAAGAAGCATTTGTCTTGGACTGAATGCGGGGTAAGGGTTTTTTTTTCTTTTTTCTGTTTTCTCCATGCGCAGATCTACTCGATCTCCAACTTGGATGGAAAGGTCAGTCGGTGGCTTGTTCAGGGAGGGAGAGGCAAACAGCTTGAACAGGTAACAGAAGGCTGTTCCCCTGCCCCTGTCACCTGTTTTCGGTCGAAACATCGTCTGCTGTGACACGTCGCGGTGCAGCGGCAGTCAAAGCCCATCAATGTGAATATACATGGCGGCTGTAGTTGTAGGAACACAAGACCTTCCGGGAGCAAGATGGCATTCCCATCAGCTGAACTCCACCGAGTTAGACTCGACTGTTCTTTCTCCTTATCTGCCAGCTTCTCCTCACTCTCGCGTCAGTCACCACAAGTGACGGCCCACTATCAACAATCGCGTCAGGAGTTTATCGTTTTGCTCCCACTTTAATTCTCTTATTCTCATGCCGTCACCCGTCATGTTGAATAATCGACCTGGACCCGACGGCCCTAGACATATACCCGGAAAGCAACACCTATAATAAGACAACTCTAGGTTCCTCCCTTGCCGTAACCGCTCCATCGAGATAAGGCTCCTCGGGAGTCTGGCCGGTCGCTTGCGATAGATCAAAATAAGAAAATCTTAATCTACAATCCATGTCTCAGGTGAGCTGGACCAGAGTTGTTGAGTGTTTGGTACGGTTTGCCAACATTTTTCGCTCGAAAATCTTGTCCTGTTTTTTCCCGCCCCCGTCACCCCTCTTTACTATACACCAGATTTTTATTGTTGCACTTTGCATTCTGCCTTTTCGGTACTCAAGCCCGGCACCCAGGGATAATGGCGCCTTCGTCACTATCACCGTCACCGTCGCTCTGGGATCTACAAGGAGCTAGCTAGCCACTCTCGCTAGCACTTGTTTTGGGTCTGTCATGTTTACTTGGAAGCGCCACCTTGACGCATTCGAGAAATATGATAAGCGAAGTCTGGATGGATTAGCGTCATTGATGCCCCGTTCTTGTGGTTTATCCTCGCTACTATGCCCCATTCCAGCAGACATATGTTGTGCCTACCACATGGCTGTGTGTTATCGTTATGGTGGTGGTCGGCTATTATGCATTTGTGTCACCGTGCCGCTGCTGCAGACGGGGAGCCGCTGGTTGGTCATCCATACTCACCGTACAAGTTGGTGGTCGATCGGGATTGGTCATGCGTTTTGGCGGGTGTCAGTAATAGTCTTCATGCTATACGAGGGGTGACGTCGGTGACGGTGAAGATAAGTGCATAATATTTTATTTGGTTTGAGGCTATTTGGAGTTAAGTTCGACTCAACCCTTTACCGGTTGCTGCACTTCGTGGCTTCGTACATCTTGTCCGATATGTCAAGGTCTGCCCTGCTTGGAGAGATAGATGAGCCCAGCTTCTGAACCAACTTTGGTTGGAAAGTACTGAGTTGTAGTTGGTTTGATTTCCAAACAAGTTGTCGTCATGTAAGGCACGTTATGTTATGGACAGGGCTGATTGGCTACCCTGTATGCTCAGAACAGGTTATTCCTCTATGGGGATCCATGCATGCAGGTGGACAATATTGATACTTCCAGGAGTTGGTCAACCACCAAGATGAAAACCAGAGGCGTCTGGTTGTTGGCAACCAAAATATTCACATATCTTCCGCATGAGACTTTCCTTTATCAGATTCGCCTGAAAGACCGGTTCATTTTGGTCTCCGCGAACCTGCAGAGAAGTCATACGATACTTAGCATTATTTGTTGACCTAGCTGGGCGGTTCATCTTTTAGACTATTAGGTATTCTATATAAGTGATCTGTATGAAACAAATATTTTACATCGCAATTATGGTTTCTGATTGGGTCTCTGTACACGTAATGATTGAGAGATATTGGTGGATGACGCACTAGTGGCTGTTATTCCCAGTGTTTGCCTGCAATGTGCGATCAATGTGTGTGATAGCATCCACTGTTGGCGGTTGTGGTAGCCGATTTCTTAAGATGCACGAGGCAAAGTGTCGTACCCAAACTCGTTCAATTGTTGAATGTACTTGCAGTATCAGCAAGATGAATGTACTTGGCCGCCTTTGAATACTTCTGTTTACACCGGGTAGGGCACATTTCGAATGCAGATTAGAAGAAAAAGGCAATAGGAAGTTCCTCAAAGCCTGGCTGAGCGAGAAGAACGCCTGAACGGCTATTCTTAGTTATTTAATACATTCCAAAGGAGGTTTCAACCCTATACAGTGGTTGCATGTTCAGAGTCTCTGATGACTATTATAATTAACATGGACGCTTTTGGCCAAGATCTAGGGATTGTATAATTGGATCACTCTCATGTGAGGATGGATAATCTCGATAGATGGAGGGTAAATTCGTTACCAAAAAGTCGATTGCTTCTTACGTCCATATTGTCTATTATGATATCTTAGACTCGTTGTCCATCACCCACCAGATCGTGCTTACATGTCATTTCGACATCGGGTTTGTTATTATTAATGATTTCTGACGTAATTTCATCTATGAATTGCCCAAGTTATATTTAACATCCCCGATACTGTTTATATTATACATTTCAACGCTGTACGAGGAGCTAGCGGAGAAGCATCCACTACTTTTAGTAGTCGGGTTCGCGGACGACACGAACCTGCTAAGCGTCGGCACCGATCCAGACACGACCTGCCGCCGGTTGGAGAGCGCATGGGCTACGTGTCAGCGGTGGGCAGTGAGGCACGGGATGGAGTTCGCTCCTGACAAGAGTGAGCTAATGCACTTTACTAGGGCCCGAGAGCCCTTGCCGCAAAGTATTCGCCTTGGGGACGCCACAGTGTCGCCGGTAGTCTCAGCGAGGTTCCTAGGAGTCTGGTTCGACCGCAAACTGACGTGGCACGCCCATGTTGAGCGTGTTAAAACAAAAATGGCAACTCAAAAGCTAGCCCTGACAAAGCTAGTCAATATGTCGTGGGGCTGCGATCTTATACGGGCGAGGCTGTTATATACGGTGGTTATCCGTAGCGCGATCGCCTTCGGGGCGACTGCGTGGCATACTATAAGTGAGGAACCGGCAGGGCCAGCTAAGAGCCTGATGGGGATACAGAACGAGTGCCTCCGGGTAGTCTGTGGCGCCCACAAAGCGACGCCGGTTCGCCACCTGGAAGCAGAAGCAGCAATCCCGCCACTAGACCTCTATCTTAGTGCCCGGGCTGCTAAGTTTGAAGAACGGCTACGACTTAGCGGGAAGAGAAATCTGCTTCGCAGCGCGAGCGCTAAAGCGTCACATATACTCCGGCAGGATAGGCCGGCGAAGAGGAAGCAGGCGTCGCAGCTACTCCGACCGGCAGGGTACACTATGGAGAAGGAGGCCCGGGGCTCCGAGTGGATGAGTGAGGAAAAGGAGGTCCCGGCTGCCCTCCTCGACCACTGGAGGAAGAGATGGCTCACCGGAGCAGAGCATCACGATCGCCAGCGACGCGCTATCGCTGAGGAACCGGAGGGCCCTTCGATGCAGATACCGAAAGGGGGCAAGTATTTAGGCCTGAACCGACTGGAGGCGTCTACGCTGTGCCAGATCAGGACGGAAAAAATAGGACTAGCAGCCTTCTTATTCAAGACAGGGGCTTTTGGCGTGTACTCGCCGCTATGCCGCTGTGGCGATGCCCCTGAGACGGCAGAGCACGTAATCCTCTTTTGCGGGCTGTTGGAAGGACCGAGGGAACGATTACGGGCCGCCATCGCACCACGGCCACTATACTCTCGCAGAGACCTCGCAACGGCAACAGGAGAACCAGTAGTTAGTGGGACTATTGTAAGATGGCTGCTAGGGACGGGTCGGACAGCTTCAAGGCCCAGATAGCATCGATCTTCTCAGGGGGGACTTTGTTGGTAGGTTGAGAACCCACGTAGTATGGTAGTGAACGCAACGCAGTCGCCAATAGGGCGAACCGACGACGCAGCGTATGTATTTAGTCCAGCCATTAGGGCACGGTTTGACATACGGGAGTACTAGTAGAGGTACCGGGGGCTTCGAGCCTACGGCGTATTTAATAATAATAATATATTTAACAATAAACAAACCAAATGTTCTCCTCTTATAGCAATTCACCCAATGATAATGACTTGTAGCTGCTATTTTTCAAGCTCTCAATAACTAGCAACATGTAACGTCTGTAAAACCTTGATCAGACACTTTCCTCATCACCACACTAATACTTCACTTATACATAACTCTACAGCATTTATACAGTAGAGGTAGCGGAAGTTAATAGTAGTGACTACTGTGGCCGGTAACTATAAGTAATCTGGTATTATCTATACCCTCTAGCGTATTCTATGGTAAATATACCTGTTAACTATTTAGTTACAGCTATAATAGATTATATAAACTAAGCAAGTAATAACCTTTATAAACTAGTTGAGTGTAATAGTGTTAGAAGTCCAGTTGTTTTCACTGCGTGTAGAGTGCCTATTACCCTTATTAATAACACGACATATATAACGTAGTAAACCGTACAGTTTACTAGCCGGAATATAGCCCAGGGTTACTTTTCTTTAAATCATTTTCAAACTACTCGTTTAGATCTTATTACATTTCGAAATAACGCACAGCTTGAAGGCTTTGCTAGCAGCTGTAACATACTCGAGAAATAATACCTAAGAGCGCGAATTATTCGACTTCAATTTAGCCCCTTCATCGTTATAAATGTCCATTAAAATACGTCGGCTCTATACATTTGAGGTCGCCTTTTTTTTATACAGGGGGATAAATATACTATTTTCCTTCTGTATTGCCACTCTCGTTAGTATTACCTGTAACTTTGGTTTGATCTGGTAAAAGTAAAGCCAGATTATTATGAAATTTATTCATATCATCCATAGCATATTTGACACGCTTAAATTCCAGTTTTCTATCGACTATGGTCTTCATAGCGGCTTTCGAGTAAAGAACCACTTTGTCCAGCTTTGTCCAAGCATGCCTTTATAGCTTAGCACTTGGCCAACCACAGATCGCACATTTATATGGCTCTGATACGTTAGCATGTGGGATGCGAATAGTTGTGACGGTTGTCACGTGATTGTCCCACACTGGTCTGAACAGATTGATAAGTGGTTGCAGATATCAAAGTCAGGGAGGTGGTGCCCAGGACACGTAGGCATCCCCGGAAACGAAGAAGCAGATGTCCAGGCCAAAGCGGCCTGTGAGCAACTACCCAAGACACAACACCCGGCCTCATTCGCACATATAAAGAGAATCGCGAGATCCTACACTTGGAAGAGTTTCAACGATCGATGGGCCACTACCTGCCCTCAACAGTATCGAGATCTAGGGATCGCTATCCACCCGCGACCCCCCGAACTTGGCCTGCCCCGGCAACACCTAGGCAGATTACTCGCAGCGAGGTCGCACCACGGGGATTTCGTGACCTACCACGAGAGACTCCAGCATCGCGACGCACTGCTCAACTGCGGGTGTGGAAAGACAAAGACACCAGTCCACTTCTACTTTTGCAAGCGCGGCCGCAAGGCCACGCCCGGTCATCTAAAAGCGCATATGGCCAAGAATAGTATAGATTCCCTCCTAGGCACGGCCAAGGGAGCTCGTTTGTTTTGTCAATGGGCGGAGGAGACCAATTTCTTTACTGAGATCTGCCCATCGCACTGAACAGGAATGTTAGATGAAGACAGTCCCCTGTAACATAGATTCGACTAGCATAGACCATGCCGGCACTGCGCCCGGCACGTCTCACGTGATGAGACGTTAAATTTCAATCAATCAATCAATCAAAGTCAGGGACTTTGGTATTGGTCTCTTTTGGTGAAGACATCTGGTACGGTGGCGCAGTGGCAAGGATTGCAACCCCTGGCACGGCGTGACAATAGTTGTCTTGTGAAAGCTTGGTAAGCTAGCTATCTAGCTGGCCGAAGGCCCGCCTATCTATAGCTATAGGGCAACCCCCCTTGAGGTCACGCATCAGTCTCGGAGCATAGCTAAGTGGGTTTTAGCGTATTATCAAAGTATAAATAGCCTTTTAATGCTATGGCGATAGTTTCTTTTTTCCTGGTGAACTTTATAGCATGATTTACCGCCACGTTGCTAGAAATGTAATGTTGACTTCGAAATCCCGCCCAGTTGGGCCGCTTTTCGCAGGGCCATACCCCCTAGCATAGCAGAGAACGTGTTCTGGACATCTTCTTCGGTATATACCGCTCCAGGCTGGCTTGTGATAGCAATATGGCTTCTGGTAGACTATACAGTAGTGAGGATGGGCTGGAGCGACCCCTATTCTACTACTATATCTACATCAACTGGATAAGGGGCCGTTTATCAGAAACACTAGAAAAACTCAAATTATCGGCGATTGGGTGAAGTTAACAAAATTCTAAATTTAGAAAAAAATCATATAATTGTAAATGACAGGTGTTAATCCTCCTGTTCGAGGCCTATGTGCATCGTCAATATTTCCTTCAGCTGTTAGGAAGATATCTGCTGAGAGTAGGAATGGGTTTCTTTGAAGATTTCACGATATTGACTTGGTGGCAGTCAAATAAGCATTATTCAACCCACACCACTTAATTGCGGCGAGCCTTTGTGATGTGAGACGAATGCATCGCGACAAAGAGGAAATGACCGGCTATGAAACAAGCCTCCTTTATATTTATGACATCCTCAACTTTGTTATTTATATGAGATGCACATCACTCTTTGCTGCAAGTGAACCCAATGCATAATAGCAGTCAATATAACACTGCCATATTCCCGTCCAGTCAGGATTCCCTCAACTACTACTCCAACCACCCACAAAGAACAGAACGCGTCGCTTTAGAGCCTTCAAATACCACAGTTCTGAAGTACAAAATCATGGATAAGCTATTTTCGGTATTCAAGGCGACTCCTAAAACCGGCACAATCGCGGACTTCATAAAGCTGCACCCATACGTAGAGAGACTGGCCAACCACATGTACGGCAAGACCAATATCACAAAGATGGCCTACGGCAAGGTCAGTGACACGGCATATATCATTATTATGTTGGATCATGCGCCGATTGGCGCCGAAGGATCGGTCCAGGAATCATTTCTGCGTCTCAACGCAAACTTCTACGAGGTGCTCAAGGACCAGTTTGACCATGAGACTTACAAGATACTCATCAAAAGGGGCCATTGGGTAGCTCCCGTCGGAATCCACGAAGAATTTGATGTTTTCGTCAATCACCCTATTAGCGGGAGGCTCATTGTGGCACCTATCGATAAGCAGAAGCAGTATATGAGGTCGATGTAGATTGAAGAAAAGGGACGATCCAAGACAGTGGGCATGATGTGCTTAGAAGCTTATTCTAAAGCAAACTACGTAAAATAATTAAGTCGATTGATCTGTAATTATAACCAAACTCCTTATGTAACGTTTGTCAAGGTCCACATTGACAGCTAGCCTGCCTCGAAGACGGGGGTTCATATTGGAGAAAACTCTAGTAGTAACCAGTATGAACTGGAAAACATCACGTATGGAGTGATTAGTACTTGATACCGTGGCAACTTAGTGATCACAACATAATAGTATCCTGATAGTTATCTTGCCTTCTCCAAGTGTTACTGAATGCAACATCTTGATTCCACATAGACGTCTAATAAGCAAAACGGTTCATTATTTCCTACCACTTTTATGACGTACCTCAGGAAAGTATCTATTATTCCGTTTTCAAATCCTTAATAAGAAAAGCCTATCGAGCAGGACGCAGGACATAATGCTCCGACCCCAGGTACGCCTTCCTCAGGTAGCAGAGGATGAGACCACCGTGCTGCAAGAGAGGGTACGAGCTGGCCGATAACGAAATGAGCTATAGCGGGCGACGGAGAACGCACTTATCGACAGATACAGAACATGGTCTTGGCGAGTGTCTGATATGAGCTGGCAGAAAAGGTCGGAGGACTCTTAGATAAATTATTGGGTTGCCTGGTGATTACCCCTATTGAGAACAGACCTGCCTCTAAGCAATGCTAGAATAGAATTCACGTACGAAACACCAGGTTTCCTGGGATTCAACCTTAGAAACCTTGAAGTCAAGGATGGTTTGATTTACTTGAGAGTTTGTACTTATATATCGTTTCATTATCTTCTGCAGTCGGTTGTGGTAGGCACGACGTGGTTGCGACTTCCCATTCTACACACCTTGTGAAACTCGCGGTTGCCTTCTCATTTTGAATCTACATGATAGACTGGACCTGGAGCTATTAAAGTCCGGCTCCACTGCGTCTCGATAGTACTGAACCGATGTATCTGTTCATCGAAAGTTCAATGAACGATATCAACCATCATACTGCTCGCAACACTTGTTCCGGTGTCTGATCACCCATATCCGCCGCCATGGAACACATACTTAGATGCAATGCACTGAAGTGTAGGAAGGAATTGGGTGATCGAGCTCTGGTAACCACTTGCAGGTACCTCGAGCATGATTCATAACCTATTAAGGGTTTGCCAGCTGACTTGATATCGTCGCGCGCAGCCACATCTTTTGTACAGACTGCGCATCCCGCTTGGGTCTGACGAACCCCAGTGGGAGTCACGAACACAGGAATTCGTGCCTGGCTTGCGGATCCCACTTGACAAACCCGGACGATGCGGTCGTTACGAACCTCAATCCCAGCGAAGACTACAAGACCAGTGTGCTCAGCGGACTTAGCCCGAACGTCATTATTGAGTGCGCCAGCCGTGCCTTGAGCTTCTGGGCCTACCAAACGACGCAAGAAATGTTGGTTCCTTCGCCCACTGAAGTTAGGCTACTGTGCTGACAGATGTATCTCTCAGCGTGTATCAGGAGTACTTGGGCAAAACCCTCACGGAAAAGTACTCGAACTTGAGCGTACATCTCGACAAGGTCATCAACGAGGCGAACTCTCAGATATCGACCTTGCAGAATAAGATTGCAAGTGTGTTTGACAATAAAATGTCAGTGCGAAACATTGTTATTGACGAGCACAGATCTGAATGTCGACCAGGAGAACCTGGGCCGAAAGAATGATGAACTTGCCCAAGCCTTCAAAGAGAAGAACCGAAAGTTATTGCAGACCCAGGAACTGTACGACAAATTGAAACGCAAGGCCATGATGGGCCAGATGCAGGATGCTGCTGAAAATGCGGTAGACTCAACCCTCAATGCCACGACCGGGTTAGGAGGCGATGGACCAGGGCTCAGTGGCAGTAGTATGAACTCTGCCACATATCAGGGGTTAGCCTCACCTTATCGTCAACATAACGAGGTCTCGCGACCTGCCAACATGTATTCAGCTCAGGGTCATCATCCAACCCATGGCGCTCCTTGGCCCAAGACCATTGGAGCACAGTGTGAGTGGTACAATAAGCCAGGCGTTGACCACAACTAATCTGTAACTAAATTAGCCGACGTGCCTATCACACCATCTACACACCGTCAGCGCCTTGAAGATACTACCGGGATTGGTCTATCAACAGTTTCAGGCTTAGTCACGGGTCCCATACGCTCACCACACCACGCCATGAACACACGAGTGCCTCTTAGGGACGCAACCAGCAACCCCAGGAGCTCCGGCCATGTTCCCGGGGTCGGTTTGAGATCCGGCATGAAAGTGAGTCACGGAGGTTTTAATGACTTTGCCGTGCCTACAACAAGGCCACAGCGTAAGTCGTCTCACTAGGATGTAGGGTTTGTTCTAGGTTGATAGACTTATACTGGACAGCAATCCAACGACCAGCAGCAGTCGCGTCCACAGGCAGACATCGAGAGCCTAGTCATCAAGCCGAGTCTATCATTGGCAATATACGTAGCCAATCGATTGCCGGAAACATGCGCAGCGGCTTTACGTCTCGTTGACCCCGTCAATGGAAGAAGGATGGGCTAGAAGGACTTGGGAGATCATGATGACATATGAAAAATAGAGAGGAGAATCGGGACCGCAATCCATAATCTAGGTTAGTTGATAATAGGCAGGACTGAGAACTCGCAATGTCGATCTTATTAAGTCCCTAGGGGCATTTGTCCTTTGTTTCCTTGCGGTGGGGAGATAATGAACAACATATAGAGCAAGCGCATTCATTGTGTATGTGGGATAAAACTATGAACAAGTCAATCGATCTCTTTGAGCTGGATTAAGGCAGGCACTAATCCTTTGGAGTCATAAGGCGACCGAGCGTCGCCTTCAATCTGTACTTTCACCATCCCCTCCCATAGCAGACCCCCGGCATTTATAACGGAAGCACCCAGAGGGAAGCACGGTTCTCCCAGCGGTGGAAGGGTGGGAAATTCGGGTGGGGGCTCGAAGGAGTCGTTTTGGGAGAGGGCTGGTTTGTCGTTCTTTAAGTGTGAGTACCGGGATAGGGGGACGAAGTGGAGGAAGCAGCAGGGCGGTGAGGAGAGGCCTCGGCATCTCGGAGTCTCGCCGAGAAGGGGTTGTTCCCGATGGCGAAAAGCTATCGGCCGCCATCGCAGGATCTGAGGCCTGCACTCCCGCTGCCGCCGTCACCGTTGCTGCCTAGGCATGAGCCAGTGGTGAGAAACGGTCGGGTTAAGCCGCGTGCCTAGGCGAGCAAGCTCAGGTCAGTTAGGCGCTTGCGGCAGCTGTGCAGCAGCAGAAGGCGGCTTCCAAGACTGTGCAGGCTACTCCTCGCAGTGGCCCTGCGAAGTTGAGTAAGGCGAGTGAGGCTTTTGGGTCGCACCCTGTATAGAAGGCAGAAAAGCAGGTACCGCAGCCAGCGTTTGTTCTCCCTGCAGACCCTGATTCGTAGGATCGTATACGGGAAAATACCGCATGGCGGCGCATGGAGCGTGACTCATGATGCTCGGTCATGGTTAACTTTGCGTTGATGGCCAGACCATCAGAAGCCTCCGAGGAGGAGCTGTTGCCGTCTAAGATGGAACAGAAGGATCAGTGGCGAAAGAGGCAGGCTGTGGTGTTCCTCAAACCGCCCTTTTCGGACATATATGAGTCAGAGCGAGAGCCCGGGTGAGAAGGACGCTGTAGAGGTAGTGCCTGAGGTGCTGATGGTCGAGGCTCTGCCAGAGGTCATCTTTAAGAAGGCCAAGCCGAGGCCCGGCTTCAACGTGCCCACGGTGGTTGTCTTGGACATCGACCGCGACCCCATATGGATTAATGGCGCCCTGAACGTAGGCCGTGTCCTCAAAAATGAGGCGGAAAATGAGCGCAGGAAGGCTAGCTGCCACGAGCGGGATTTCTATATTCTCGTGGAGGTCATGGCACCTCTGATAGACGCCATCGAGAACCTAAAGGAGACAGAGTCCAAGGGGTACCGTCCATATACAGGTTGCTAGGCTTCCTCCCCCCTGATCAGAGGAGGAGGCTGTCGTAGGGGCCGCCTGGCGAGCGGTGTAGGGAGGTGAGTTTACTGCAAATTGGATTTAGCATTACAGACCTCCACAAGCATAGAGCTATGTACTGCTTATCACTTCTCAAGTTCATATTCTCTCTGATAACACTCACACGCTGTCATTTAGACATACGCGCTGTCCATATTCTCATATGTCACACTCACATCTCCCTACAACATCTACATATATATATAGATAATCTGGTTTTCAGTCCTTCATGAGCTAGAACAGTATCCAGCCGACGGACGCACCAGCTTGCCTACAAGACTGCCTTCCGGACGATTCTTAATCTCGATCTCTATCCGCGTCAATAGCTGGCCATTTCACCCTCATAAAGCAAGAGGATCTAAGAAACAGTTTTGAGCAACTCCTCGATGGCATACCACGTAAAAACCAAGCCCATCACCTCGGACTGACAGGCTTTGGCTAGTCTGTCGACGAGGATAACGAGATCCAAAGGATCTCAACCCTGCATCATTTCATCTTATGTACCGATGATCTGGGTCCACGGCATCGCCGAACCTATCGACGGGCCGCATCCACCCGGTATAACAAACCATCGAATGTACCGATGGATCTCATACTACCCACCCATCGTTTCGTTGCAAGTACTGATGGTTGGAAGTCTCGGGTTCGTCGAAACCGACGATTATACCCATCCACCTGGGATAATAATCCACCGAATGCATCGATGGATCCCATCGGTATACACACCAACTTGCGACGACAGGCCGCAGACGGTCGTTTCGAGGACCCATGATTGCATTGACAGTATCGATAATCGATTTTAACTCATAGAAGCTATTCTTTCCCTCGAAAGTAAGGCGTCTAGCCCTTCGTCAAGTATAAACAAAATCAAAGTGGTACAAACCCCAGGTGTCGTTCAAGTATCGATGATTACCGCCTACCTACCCCAATTCCCTGGCATGGACAGCCTTCAACAGCCTACCAACGAGCTCAACACATACATATATCACTTGACCTGAGCTTATACACGACATCATCAATATAACCGATGCAACAGTACACACCTGACCCACCACCACCTCCTCCTCTGATCAGCCTACAAGACGAAGATACAAGCTCGGATACGCACACAGACATCCAGATACAGAGTATGAATGGTGAAAACTGAGGTAGTCATCTCATCTCGAAGGCTAACCAGAAAGGGTTCTTTGGAGCATTGGGATGGAGTTCACTGAGTTACGTGAGGACTATTGCCAAGAGTAGAACGTGGCCAGCCGCCGCCCGCTAGACCTTCTTCCGTTTTCTTTTTGCATTTAGGCGCGCACAGCTGTTGTGTATTAGTGTTCGATGCATAGCAGTGACTTACTATGACCTTGTATGACTTTGTATGACTTTGAGCATGGAAATTGGTTTAATGTAGTGGAAATACAACAGATCCACGGTTTCGGCGGCTGGCAGCAATCGTCTTATTGGATTGGTGTCTGGTAGTATGCAGGGTGATACGCCTGATCTCACCAGGAACAGGAACTGGAGTATCGTCTGCTGGTTCGGAGTTTGATAGAGGGAAATTCATCTCATCTCGACTAAGACCGGCATAATCACTTGCTGTTTTTAACGGACTTAGCCTGTGCGTTGTCGGGGCTAGATGAAGCCTGCCGGCGATCCTTAAAAGAGCAGCCAGGATTGTGAATGTGTTTCATGTAGGAACTTCAAAACAGACAGACTGTCTAGGTTTTCCGCCAGTGTGGTTCTCGAATCAATCGACTCGAGCAAGGTCAGAAAACCCAAGACGTATTGCGTCACTCAACGGCGGTATTCACGTCAATAGATTTGGCCGAATGGTTCTGCTGGGCATCCTGTGACAAGTTTGGAGTCGTCCGAAGTGGCCTCGGGCCTGGGCTGAACCAAATTGGCCCAAGTTTCCTCATCGTGGGAGTTAAGCGGGTTTCATTGGATTCTTTCCTTCTTTCTTTGGCTGCCCCGAACGAGGAGTTGAAGACGAGTCAACCACTCGGCAGCTCGTGTTCAATGATGCGCTACTGCTGGCGAACCTAGTGCATGGCGCTTCTTATCTGAAGAAACCTTGCCCGAACAGGTGTAGGCAAGGAAGGGCGTCGAAGCATCTTCTACGTTTTCGGCCCTACCCAATTATACAATTGCAATGCGCTGCGGGCAGAGAATGGCCGCCAAGACACTGCTCAACTTGATACAAACACAAACCGCCTAAAGACATGGCAGTAATTGGAGAATTCCAATTGGAGGGGAAACCGACATGTCGCACCAAGAGACATCTGTCCGGGTTGGTTGCCGGTCGAGTGAGGATGTGTGGTTTGAGGATCAGCCCAGGGAACGGGGATGGGTAACGTGCAACAACATCATTGTGCGGAGTCGCATCGGACGGGATTCGAGCCTTTTCGTCCTTTCTAGGAGCGATGGCGACCGATCCATCCGTAGCTCGTGTAGAAGTATGTGACAAGACAACGAAGACGGCATGAACAATGGCTGTGGGGAGATTAC
Organism: Pseudomassariella vexata; assembly: GCF_002105095.1. Classification (NCBI taxonomy): domain Eukaryota; kingdom Fungi; phylum Ascomycota; class Sordariomycetes; order Amphisphaeriales; family Pseudomassariaceae; genus Pseudomassariella; species Pseudomassariella vexata. The sequence continues at coordinate 100,262 of NW_024467968.1, forward strand.
GTATGTTCTCACCCTTGCTGAGCCCCGATCTGCCAGTCGGACGGGCCTGGAACCATGCGACCCATCTTGGAGACCGTGTCAATTGTGTCGCTTGAACTGGCTTTCAGCCATCGGACCAGCGAGTCCTACAGGCCATTTCCCGCAGATGAGATGAGATGGTAACACGTTCAAGTGCCCCAGTTCAGTTTCTCTGAGAAAACTCGGCGTCATCCGAGTAAACACAAAATTTACTTTTCGCTTTCACATGCGACTGCGAGATTGCCGATCACATCATGCTGGCTGATGTGGTGAATTGCACCCGGCTAGAACGTGTTATCTGGCCACCTGCAGGTCTCGTCACGTTTGGCTGCCTCGTCGTGATGTGATGCTTTACAGAACAGGAAGTACCCACTCCATACAGTTCAGGGTAACACGGAGTGGCTGTTAACGTTGGGTCCGTCCCGTTCCTTCCCCAATCCAAAAAAGCAAGTCCAATTGTCTGTCCAGTATTTTCCCTCAGCTCGCTCCACTTTATCGCCAGCCAGTTTGTCGCTGCCAATTCGTCGTCAGCTTGTGTTGAATCAATCTCCTGCGCATGTCTCTCGTTCCACGTCTGTCAATCCGACCATTATTATCGGTCTTTGTCTTTGTTTATTGTTGACCGGACGAACTTCTCTCTCGCGCACTCTCGAGAGCTCTTCATTCGATTTCTCGCCTTCGCTAAGTAACTAAGACGTTGACCCTTTTTAATTTGATCCCTTATCTTCGCGAACTCCATACGCGCAATCTCCCGACCTTTCGCCCAAGTGAACCACATCGAAACCAAACCCATCACTGCCATCATTTCCGTGCAAAATCCATAACTTTGCGAACTACATAATAGGGGACGGGTGACATGCTGCGGAGTTGAACTGGGTCGAGTTCCCTCTCCATCGTATTATTTGCGCACATTCTCGAATCCTCCCTACAAACATACGTTGCTGTAAATACTCGCCGCGCGGAGCAACTTTACACAGTACAGATGGGGAAATCCAAATGTATTTACCACCTGTGGTCAACTTTGAGAAATATGTTCGCTAATATGAGCTTTCACGCAGGGCGATGGGGTGTCATTTTGGACGCTGGGTCGTCTGGAACCCGCCTACATATTTACCGATGGGAAGATCCTGCAAAGGTCATCAAGGACGCAGACTACGAAGAGTTGCATAGCCTACCTAAGATAAAGACCAAGAAGAAGTGGACCAAGAAGCTTCGTCCTGGGGTTTCGACCTTCGGCGACCACCCCGAGGACGTCGGCACGGAACACCTACAGCCACTGATCAGTCATGCTCTCGACGTTATCCCGGAAAGCAAACATGCCGATACTCCCATCTTTTTGATGGCCACAGCTGGGATGCGGTTACTGCCAGACCTGCAAAGAGAAGCCGTGCTCAACCAAATTTGCTCCTACTTCCGCGAGAACACCCAGTTTGCCCTCCCCGACTGCAATCTGCATATCCAGGTCATCAAGGGCGAGACCGAAGGGTTGTACGGATGGATCGCCGCGAACTACCTTCTGGGAGGGTTCGATGATCCTCAAGGACACAGCCACGGCAAGAACCACCACACCTACGGCTTTCTCGATATGGGAGGCGCATCAGCACAGATAGCATTTGCGCCGAATGCTACCGAAGCCGAGAAACACCAAGACGACCTAAAGTTAGTCCGGATGCGCACCATGAATGGCGAACCTACCGAGTATCGAGTATTCACCAAGACCTGGCTCAGATATGGAGTAAACCAGGCTCGGGAGCGCTACGTGCTGGACCTCATCGACTCGTATCTGGTTGCCGGCGAGCACGAAGTCCCCGATCCTTGTATGCCGCTCGGACTGCGGACAACGGAGATGGGTGAAGTTGTGCACGGAAAATCGAGCGAGCTGCAGCTGGTCGGCACTGGCGATTTCCAGGAGTGCCTCAGGCGAACAAAGCCAATTCTCGGAGACGAAAAGCCGTGCGAAACGGAATCTTGCTTGCTAAACGGTCACCACTATCCTGAGATCGATTTTGACGTTAATCATTTTGTCGGAGTGTCGGAATACTGGCATACAACCCACGGTGTATTTGCCGACAAGGGCGAGAAGGTGTATGATTATAATACGTACCAGAAGAAGGTGGAAGGATTTTGCAGCCAGAATTGGCGCGACATCGAATCTACCATCGAAAGCCGGAAAAAGGATCACGCGAAAGATGCGCAAGAGGCATGCTTCAAAGCCTCTTGGTTTATCAGCATGCTACACGACGGTATAGGAATTCCGCGAGTAGGCATTGAACAAACCCTTACACCCGATATCAACATTACCAAGGGAATTGGCGAAGCCGCAAAGGAGAAGGGGTTCCTTGAGCCGTTCCAGGCCGTTGATAAGATCGACGACATCGAGGTGAGCTGGACTCTGGGGAAGATGTTGCTATACGCGGCTGGTCAGGTTCCACCACAACAAAATGCGGAACATCTACCGGTTGGGTTCGGGAGCAATGTCAAGGGTGTCCCCGGCGACTTCCAGCATGCTGGATCCAACTGGACCAACATTCCATACGACGGCGACTACGACGACTGGGCGGAAGATCTCACCGAAGACCTGGTGGACCACGTCAAATCCAAATCGGGTTCAGGATTTGCCCTTTTTATCCTCATACTTCTCTTCGTTGCATATATATTTCGAAAGCGGGACAGGAGGATGCGTCTGTACACAAAAGTTAATAGCATCTTCCGTCACCACCACCACCGCCGGCCTGGAGGCTCGCGGAAAGGAGGCCGCGGGCTGTCATTGCTCACCAGCAAGTTCTTCGGCCGTGGCTCCCATCAGTACGAACGGGTATTGGAAGCAGGAGACGCTGCTCAGTTCGAGTTGGGTGACGTGGATTCAGATGAGGGCGATTACTCGGACAGCAGCGGCGGCTCTCGGGTTGGACGGACTTCCGGTTTGGCCACGCCCAAACTCAATATCGAATCATTCGACGACCTGACGAAATCTGCACACCCTGGCAGCGCCATCGATCGCAGCGGGCTGGTGGTGAGGACAGAGAGTCGAGAGAGACTTGTGCCGCAAATGCTGAGTGCTGGCAAGAGGAGTCGAGCAGGCAGCCCAACAAGGATGAAGAGTCCATTAATGAGTCCTCTCAGTGAGGATTGAAAAGAATTATGTCCTACTCCCGCATTGTGGAGATTGCACTTCAATTACGACTGTTCAGACATCAAACGCTTCTAGACACACTGGATCGGAGTCATGGATAATGGTTTACATGGCGTTGTGAGGGATTATTGACCTCGACACTCCCTGGACGGGCTGGAGTCTGGGAAACCCATTTTGGATTAGAGGGAATAGGCCCTCTTCTGTTAAATGCAGAATAAGAGGCATTTTCGTGGAGTTCAGCTGTTGTCGGTGGATAGCCAGCTAGCTAACTTGAACCACGTTAGCCTAACATAGCTCAATATGATATGTCCAAAACTATCTCAACGTGGCAACGACTCCTATGACCATGGCGCATTTATTGGTTTTCCTATGTCTCTGGCCATATGCAGCCCTGCTTGACTTCAATGTGGCAGTTTCGGATGGTGCTCAAGACTTAGTCTCATTCTCAACTCCTACGTTGAATGTGTGTGAGTAACCTGGGAGCTCTTGTGACGCGGTCAGTACAGACGCCTTCCTTCCTCTTGGCTTCCTTGCCTAGCCCCGGGCATCTCGCATCCCGGTGTTTCGATCTAGCTTCCGCTCCTATATCACCCCCCTTCCATCGCTCACTCCTCCTGAGCTCTCTCCAAGAAAGTTGGATCACTCCTCAATCTCCCCTCAAACTTCTTCCACCATTCCTCAAACGCCTTCAGCGGCACGACCTCGACCTGCCCGGCCTGCCCACTAAAGCTCGCGAGGAAATTGAACGCGTTCTTGATAATCCTTTGCGCCAACACCAACGTCGATGGCGGGTCCGTCGTTCCTGCTTTCACTATTTGTCCGCTGTTATTACTGTACCCATTTCCACTGCCATGTACCTCCTCTATCCTCCTCCCCACGCTAGCCCCCTCCTCAATACTGATGCCTATCACCACCCCTTCTCCGCCTCCTCCAAGCTTGAACACAGCGCTCTCCTTACCCGGTCCCACGCCGCCCAGAAAGCGGAAATTGGGCTCTTCGGTGCCGGCGGCGAGGGCGGCGGGGTTTGTGGCTACGTAGATGGCGGCGGCGGTGTCGGCGGGTAGGACCACGCCGGGGAGGAGGAAAACGGCGAGGTGGGAGAAGGGTTTGGGGTTTGCGGGCGTGGCGGAGGGGATCGCGTAGAGGAAAGAGGTTGGTGTTGGGGTTGAGGAAGGGGTCGTTATGAGGGGGTGGCCGGCGGGGAGGAGGCCGAAGGGAGGTTCTGGGGTGGGTGCCGCCATTGGGAGGGGAGAGTTTGTATAAGTAGTGGTTTTATTGATGTGACGTCGGTCGGTGATGTATTGTGGAATGTGTCTCCGCGCTGAGGGATTGGCTTAAGGGTAGCTTCGCGCGCCGTACGTCACAGGTTACAGGACGTTGCTTCAAAAACCACTCCAGTTGGGTCTGTGAGAAGTTATCCCTGGGATTGGCTGTGAATTGTTTCTACCCTGGGTCGCGATGCCGCAATATTTGTTATAGCGTCGGGAGTTGTTCGATTCGAAATAGCAGCCGCCTGTAGTAGCTCGAAGCTTCCATAAGCTGAAGCTGTTCTGGCCGGGGGAATGTTGCGCGACTCGGACGTCACACCACAGCAGCCAAGAATGCCCCGCATGCAGGCACCACCCCACTTGCTGTAAGGATGGAGGGGTTTGCTGCTGTGTCTGGGAAATCGCGTAACTTGAGCACAGGGAGTCAGGAAAAATGCACATTAGTTACAAATAGCTTCAAAGAACGTTGGGCACTAGCTTGAGTAAAAGAACAACCCGTAGGATAAATAACTACCGATACCCATATTATTTCGGAGTTTTAAGTTGTCACTCCCTTCAGTTCTCTTCCAGTCGCAACGAAAGCTCAGGACATCGAAGTCACACTCACTCGCAACTGTGTCCACAGACATTTGCCATGCCACAACTAAGCAATTTGGACCTCATGAAGCTGGCGGATAGGTCAGTCAAGCCACCGGCTTGCTCACTTAACCCCATATTCATTACTAATAGCACAATCCAGCTTCCCCTACCCAGACACCGAACCCGAAGGCTATGCCAAGTTCTTCGACAAATCGAGCGCAACCAAAATCTACAGCCTCCTCCACCCGACACCAGATGGCCCTAAAACGATAGGCTACATACTCAAATCCATGGTTGAAAACCTCCAGTCGATCCCCGAATCCATCTGCGGACCCATCACAGTCGACGAAGATGCCCTCACCATCCAGGCTTTCGAGCTCCCCACCGAGGCCGAGCGGACAGCTGCTGTACAAGCCGTAATGAAGTACTGGCGAGACAACAAGACGTGGGAAATCACCGATGGCTGGCGTAATGAGCTATGGCCTGTATACGGTAGCAACGACGAAGTGCTTTACGAGGTCGAGCGGTCATGTACGGGACTTCTGGGAGCCATGCGCTACGGGGTTCACATGACTGCGTATGTGAAGGATGAGGCTAGTAGTCACGGCATGAAGATTTGGGTCCCTCGAAGGTCAGCCACCAAGAGCACATACCCCAGCATGCTCGATAACTCAGTAGCGGGCGGGTTGACAACCCGGGAAGACCCATTTGAGGCTATGATCCGGGAGGGCGACGAAGAGGCGAGTCTGCCCGAGGCGTTGATGCGGGAGCGCTGCAAGCAGACGGGCACTGTCACCTACATCAACATCACGGACAAGCATCAGGGACAGAAAGGGCTGATATATCCCGAGGCGCAATGGGTATATGACATTGAGCTACCCGCCGACGTGAAGCTCGAGCCGAAGGACGGCGAGGCCGAGGAGTTCTACCTGTGGACTGTGGACGAGGTGCAGGAGGCCATGGCTCGGGGCGAGTTCAAGACGAACTGCGCGCTGATATTGCTGGAGTTCTTTGTGCGCCATGGCATCTTGACGCCCCAGAACGAGCCCGATTATGACGAGATCGTGCGCAGGATGCATAGGAAACTGCTGTTCCCTGGTCCACATCAAAAATTCGCATAGAGATGGACTTTTGTTGGATTCCACACCCCAAAACAGCAGTGGCGCGAGCCTACGCCTCCCATGCGTCTGTCCGTCTATACGCCCGCCTGCTGAATATGCCGTTCCCACAAATTTTGGTCTCCGGCGCCTTGATACCCAAACATCGCTTTCATTATCATAATTGTGGCTTGCTCCCAGTCCCTAGGTGCTCGTCGTGCTATTTGCTGAGAGGGTACATGGGCGTAGCTGGATCCAAAAGAACCAATTGATCATTTTTTGACCAGTAGGTAAGTGTTGTCGACCCGTAGAGGCGTGAGCTTCTTGTAGGGACCCTCGAGCATCATGAGCAGTCCGCCGAACGAGACGTAAGCCTTGCTGTAAAAGAGTTGGTCAGCCCATTGTCTATTGATCCGGCCCCTTCGCATCCCGAAAGGCCGCGCAACTATGGCAACTAGCTTCTCAGAGTCACTTACATAGTCTGCCCATCCTTGCCATCCTCAAACTTGTAAATCTTACCGTGGCACACGTAATCGTACATGTCAGCGAGGCTGCTCTCGCCCTTGACGTCGCGCCAGCCCTTCTCCTCCTCGCCCTTGCTGCCGTCGAGGCTCAGCGACGACGCCAGCACCACCGTCAGCGTCTCGTCCACGGCGCAGGGAAACAGCTCGATGTTGATGTCGAGCGTCATCTGCGTCTGGTTGTCATTGCTGTTGGCGGTGATGCGCGCCACGCGGGCGTACTTGCTCTGGTCGTAGGCGGTTACCACGAAGTTCTCTTCGAAGAGCTGCGCGTCGCCGGCGAGATTGGCCATTTTGCGAGAGGAATAGGTAGTTCTCGTACAATGGATGAAAGGCGATTCGGGTTCGTGCGTGAGAACGTGCGGTTTCGTGGTTAGTAGGCAGTGGCGGCTGTGGTGATTGCTTTGCTGGACTTTGGGAGTTGGAGGTGAAGCTCAAAAAAGAGAATTCGAGACTCGGCCGGATGCGGGGCGGTGGATTTTGGCAGTTGCGTTCCGCAGGGCGGAATACAACGGAATACAAGTGTTGTTAGTGAGAAATACGCTAATGGCGCAGTATCCTCAGGCCCTGTAACTCACCCCATGGTGAAGAACTATCTACCCCGGAAGCCCCTCAAACTGAAATCTAATTGACTGTATTCTACCAAGTTTGTATTGATCAAGTTGGCTAAAGAGCTCAGTCTAGTGCCATCATGGAAAAGGTAGTTATGAGTGGACGCATTTACTATTTACCTGTCCAACACAATCATGGATGCGGATTATGTAGAACATGACGACGTACTTCGCATGAAAGACGAAGGAGTTTACAAGAATCAACTGTGTATCAATACTATCAAACACTTGCTGTATATAGTAGATTATGTTACTTGTCCCTGAGAGTTCACGTTGAAATATCATAACTCCCGAATTTACTGCACGAATAGTGTTCATATTTTAAGTGGGAAGGAGCCGGCAAATATTTGTGCTTGCTTCTCCACGTTGATGAGTCTAATCCGTGGCTTTTGACTCAACTTCAACTGAAATGATCCAGTGACAATTGAACAGTGGCATCTTTTCGTCTGATCGGGCTCTTCTCTTTCTTGATTCCTTTCCCCCCAACATGTCTTTCAGAAAGAGAAATACGGTGATCAACCGCCCAACGAGCTCTGCACAGTCGGTTGTAGCAAAACCTGAGGCTGCTCCAGTTCCTGGAGTGCGACCGTCACCCCTCGATGGACGCCTGACCACGTCAACTGGAACCGCCTCGCTCGACAGTCTACTCGCTGGTCATTCTGGATTCCCACTCGGCACTTCTCTGCTTATCGAAGAGCACGGGACAACCGACTTTGCTGGAGTCCTTACCCGCTATTATGCCGCCGAGGGGCTCGTCCAGGGTCATCAAGTTCATGTCCTCGGCTTGCATGAGGGATGGCGATCAGAGCTGCCTGGCATCTCGACAGATGCAAAGTCATCTAGCAAGGCTGATGCCACACCGGGGGATAAAATGAAGATTGCTTGGAGATACGAAACCCTGGGCAATGCTGGAGCTGCAAGAGGTCTGTAAGTCTCCCTGATATGGCAATACCATAGCACTAACAAACTCCGTAGACAGAGATGGTCCACAGAGAGTGGGGAGCTCAAGCCCTGGATCAAGTGACATCTTCTGTCACTCGTTTGATCTTAGCAAGAAGCTTTCTGCTGGCGAAATCAAGGGTCAGATTAGCTTCCAACCCTCGATGGCGATGCCAGGCCTGGCAATTCAAGCCAAGGAGGTCGCATCTCCTTTTAAGCTCTTCATCAAGGACCTGAAAGCGAAGCTTGCAAACTCGCCACCATCATGGGCACATCGAGTCATGGTTCCCAGTCTGTTATCGCCAACTCTCTACTCAAGTGCGCTATGTTGTCCAGACGAGGTCCTGCAGTTTATACATGCCCTGAGGGCGCTACTCAGACAGTATCCCACCAAACTCACAGCAATGATAACCCTTCCCATATCACTTTACCCTCGGAGCTCTGGACTCACTCGATGGATGGAGCTGTTATGCGATGGAGTTATGGAACTTGTTCCACTGCAACTCAACGCTGTTCATGAACCTCCGCCCAGTGGAAAGTCGGACTCCAAGTCGGAGGAGCAGACACAGGGGTTGGTGAGAGTACACAGTCTACCGATATATCATGAGAAAGGTGGTGGTGGGTCGGATGGCCATGCTCGCGAGGATTTATCCTTCAGTTTGAGCCGATCTAAGGGTCTGATCATCAAGCCTTTCAGTCTGCCTCCAATGCTGGAGGATGAAAATGAGAAGAAACCGGGAGAATCTGATAAGGCGAGCATTGACTTCTAAAGCAGCCTGTTCCTCAGTTGTCATGTGTCTGAAAGGAGACAAGTGTGGAATTTGACCCCGCAGAATTCGTGCACCGCACCAAACGCCAATCGCCTACCTCTAAAAAATTCTCATTCCTCCAATCCGTCTCAATTCCACTGATTCTCAGCATCAGCATTCAACAACAGGTACGTTCAAACAATTTCTCTTGCATAATAACTCGACATGATTACACAAATTTATCTGTCAATCCCCTGAATATTACATGTTGACAAAAATTTCAATCCATAAAATATGATCGTCCTTATCCTATATTCAGCGTTCTTGCCCAATTCTGTGTACAACCTAGACTGACTCACGGCAAGCAGGAAAGCTGCCTCTGTTGCACGATGGCGACGACTGCTACTTCGCGTCCGCCGGTAAGGATCTCCAAGGTTGCCAACAGGTACCTACTCTTCGACATTGACGATGTGATATACCTCCGCCGCAATCACAACATTGGCTCCGTCTACATCGGATTGATACCCCAAAACCCCCAGCAGAACGTCTTTAATGGCTTGCCCGTCGAGTTGATGCCGGAAGAGGCCCAAGTCCTTGTAAAAAAGAAGGCGGCCTACGTCGTCGATGATGCTGTATTCCATCTTTGTAGGCTGACTTCACTGGACTACTTGTCGCGAAGAGCCTACGAACAGTCCCTCCAGGCTGAGGGCAGGCAGGCACAGTTGATGAGTCTGGAATACAAGCTACAGAACACCCCTGATGAATTCAGGAACAAGCAGAAAAAGACCAAGACCAAGTTACAGCAGACTTCATCTGAAGCCAACGTTGCAGGAAGCCTTGCCACGGTCAGGGCAGCACATCGAGAAGAAGAACCCAACCTCTTCGATGCCAGTCCACCGACTTCTAGACGTCAGTCCCAAGCACCGAAGGAATCGTCCAAGGGATGGCCCGTGACGCCTACCACAAGCGGTATCCTTCTCACCCCACCACCAGAACTAGACACTCCATCAGTTCCGGTTGACACCCCCCCCTCCTACCCACTGTTCGCTCATTTGCAGCATAAAGGATACTTCACTATGCCTGGCATTCGGTTTGGGTGCGACTACAATGTGTATCCTGGTGACCCTCTGCGGTTTCACAGCCACTTCCAGGCTACGAGCTACGGCTGGGAAGAGCAGATTAACCTGATAGACATTGTTGCCTGTGGACGCCTGGGGACCAATGTTAAGAAAAGCTACTTGATCGGGGGTGAAGTATCTGGAGTGAGCAAAGCTGGGGTGTCCGAAAAGGAACAGAAGGAGGTAGAGGAAGGCGTTCCGCCGCCCGTTAGGTGCTTCAGCATCGAATGGGCAGTCATGTAGTTGAGACAAAACTAAGAGACAAGAAGCATACATGCAACACAAATTTTCCATGTCCCCCATTCCTCTGTCGTTTGATATGTACCATACTCAAAAGTACGTGTTGGTGTATGTGTCAAGACCAACCCGAAACTCCCAGCGACCATCCATCGGCCATCAAACACAAGGCCGAGGCCGTCCTGTGTCTGTCCGTCCGCCTGAAATGCGGGTTCTCTTCGTATGAACCCATTGAGAAGTGTATCAAATCAAGCCTCGAACAGGCAACCAAATCAACGCCATGCATCCATCTCCACGGTATGTATCTACTCCATGCAAAGTTGGCCAACCAATCCTTTCTCACAACGACCCCTGGCTGGTAATTTCCTAGCTCTTCCGCGTTGAGTCTCAAGGCACGTAAATCCTCGAAAAGGAAATCACCTCCCTGCGGCAACACACACACTTATCAAAATTGTTCATTGCCAGCGTGACACGGCACTCGTCGCACAGACTCAGACAACGACAGGGCCAGACGATAATGGTTCGTGGCGAGCTGTGACAGACAACACACTGAGGACCACTCTCGCCAAGTCCGCCCGCCCAGGACCCCGTGTTGGAGTCGCTGTTCGGCAAAAGCTGGTTCTGCGACCGTTGTTGCGTCGTGGCTCGTCGGGACAGAATGAGCTGCTCCAGTAATTCGGCTTCTTCGTCGGAGGACAGTTTCTGGTTGGGCGGTCGGCGCTGAGATGAGGTGAGGAGGCGGCCACGCTGCACAGCTTGCAGGTGCGCGTATGCTGATCGAGTCATGATGCGGTCGCTGGCCAGATGGGCAGCGAGGGCATGGGCTTCTTGCCGGTCCTCGGGGCTAGTCGGGTGAAGGAGGCGGGCGAGGTCGGTCATGGCTATTGGCGAATCGAAGGGGGTGCTTTCCCTGGAGGCAAAGGGAGAACTTTGTGTGGGTGTGCATTGCCCATCGTCAAGATCGTCCTCACCGATCCGGGGATCTTGGTCGTCGTCATTGCTAACGTCACTACCGGCAACACTGCAGATCATGCTTGTCGTGTCCCAGTCGTTTTCATTTTCATCTGGCAACCAGTCCTCGCTATTGTCCACAGAGCCCCAAAGGCCGCCGAATTTCCAGGTCTTGTAGAGAAACGTGTCCAAATCCGCTTCCGGCATGTTGGCCGTCTCTATATTTCCCTTGAGACGACGGCGTAAGTCAGTCTCGACGTCGGCATCCTCATCGTTATAGAGTCTCTGCCCGTCCCGACCGCTTACGTATAAACGACTCCTGCCGCTAGATTGTCGCTCCCCCTTCTTGTCCTTCTTGGGTCGACTCGAGAGCCAGAGCAACAAGCGCGGTTGACTGCTAACGCCAATTCGGGCCAGACCCTTAAGCATGATGAGTGCTCCCCACCGCAGAATGAGGCGATTAATATTCATGATGAATTCCAGTGCAAGCAGCCACCGTGAGCTCCGCTCGGCTGCACCAACGCCATCTCTTGCCCCCTTATCTCCTATACGTGACTTGGGTACCTTTTGCGCAGCTCGCTCTCGTGCGTATCCACTCGACGCAGATAGTTGGTTATCCTTGACCGGGACGAGACCAATGGTCCCCACAGAATCGTACCGCGACCCTCCCAGACCGGAGCCCGCCCATTGCATCCGGAGTGATTCAATTTCCCGGTATCGCTCCTCCTCGAGCCAGGTGTGCCGCTTCAAGTTCACATTCCGGTCTTCATTAAGATAAACCGCCTCACTGGCCATCGTTATAACCCCGAAGCCTGTCCTTAGCAGTGCAGTGTAGAAATCCATCTCCCAGGATATCCGAATGTCAGACAAGGAAATATTTGCCTGCATGTTCTCATGCGCCTGGGCTAGACGTTGCCTGAAAGACAGTTGTGGACCACGTTCCAACCCATCCGGGGGCGCAAGGGCTGAGAGTGCAAGCGCAATAACGTATATTACGAAGCAAACAAAGATGCCGGCGAACACCATGACGTGTGGGATGAACCCAATAATGCAAACCGTTGGGAACCTGAAGAGCCCCATGCTAGAGGGGTCGTCTAGGGAAAAAGTGAATGCCTTCAACACTATGCTCCCCATAAAACATAATGCCCAGAAGCCGGTGCTGATCAGCCGGAACTTGCTCTGAAGATTGAATATGCCCAGTATATGGCTAGTGACGTGGCTCATGGCCGACAGAAATGCAACCAGAAGGACTTCGGGTGGCGTATTGACTCGCTTCATGATCATGGATCTGGATATGGCAACGCTAGTCCCAGAGCCTTGCTGGAACGTGACATTGGAGCTACCCTGACCGGAGAACAGTCCCCATCCCAACTGATTGCTGATGGCCGCATCGGCCTCTGCAAACGCGAGCGAGTGTTCGAACAATGTCATGCCCGTCTCGACAGCCACCGGGCGACCTTGTACTGCGCAGGACACTGTTTCGAGGAATTGGCTCAAACAGAATGTCCCGAACAAGGGCCATAGAAGAGATAGCGAGCCTTGCAATTCAGCCGGATAAACCATGTCACTCGGCGGGACCATATTGACAGCACGACAGGAGTCGAAGTCATCTGCGCCTAGCAGCAGTGCCGAACTCATCCCATGTAGATATCCTCCGGCCTGGGCAAACATCAAATCTGAAGTTTTGCTAGCGTTGCCCCAGCGCATCTCGGCAAAGTCCGGCGACGTCTGGCATTGTATGGAATGCAGGAGGTCGCGCGCCTGGTAGAGGAATAGGATGATCGGGAGGAAGCGGAGGAGTAGTCGGACGGGCCACTGTAGCCGGAGCCTTCGGCGGCTTGCGGCGAAGATCTGGGTTCGGTTGAGGATGATGGCCATAGCCACGCAGCACAGCGCCCACTTGCTTGTCGCATAACTGAAGACGCTACCCAAGCCCTTCGCCCCTTCGACGGAGAACTTGGACACCATGGCAGCGGGGTCTTGATCGTCGAGCACTGCCGCGGCAGTAGCAGCAGTAACAGAGGCATCAGCAGCCATTTCGGACGTAGTAGTTTCGATGGCGTCCGTGAGGACTTGAAAGAAGTCAGAGCCGGTGCCGGTCGCGTCGGGAATGACTCGTTGGCCAAAGCTGTCGATTGCGTCGGGGTGGAAGGAGATGATGGAGCCCAGCTTGGTCAGCTTGGTCAGCATCCTAGGGCCGGCCAGAATAAGGTCCTCTAGCGAGGGCGTATATCGCGTCATATTCACTGAGTACTTGAGGTGCTGGGCGATCCACGAACTGAAGTTGTGCCACATGCTCGCGTTATTGTATAAGGCTGTCGACGCAGGCACGACTGCGGCGGCCGGTGATGCCATATTGCACCTGTGTCGACGGCACCTACTGATTCAGAGGGCCGAGCTTTACCGCGCGAGGACGACGGCAGTCAGTCTGAACTAGGAATGCTGCAACAGTGGATAATTTGGACCACGCATGGCCGATCCGAGCCGGCGATGGCGGTTGTGGATATTAAAGTACAAGGCAATGTAGAGTTAGACGTAAAGTAGAATTGGAAGGTAAGACACGTGAAGGAAAGTCGGATCCGAGATGGAGGTGCTGTAGTTGAATGGCCGGGAAGGTGGAGGTTGCAGCACCGTATGGCCCGATAGATATGCGCCTTATCTCCAGTTTGAGCTTAAGAGCTGCCTTAAAGTGACGAGTCCGGCTTCGATCGGAATAGGTGGCATGACAATGGTAACTTCAATGGAAGCAATACTACCTGCATAGCATATAACAAGTTTTGACAGCAAATCGATGGGCATCATAGGGGGGATTCTGTCATGGCGAAAAGTGTATTAGACCGACGGGTATGAAAGGACCCCGCCAGCCCACTTACAGCTACAACATAATGGAGAAATGCTATTCGCGCAGTACTCATGCACTTGCTAGTTTCTAATACCCTAGATTGACATTCGGAGCTGCTGATACTTGTACGTCATCTGCTGCAAAAGAATCCAGTGACAGGGATACGAATATTGCAGCGTTTGTATTCATTCATTTTTCTCTTTGCTGTCAAAGTAGCTTAGCATTGTCCTTGCTCTCCAAACAGTAACCGATCCTTGCGGCAGGGCACACTTAGATTTATCCATACAGTGCTAATCTGGGTATCATCGTTTAGGAATCCTCATCCTGTTTGTTTCATGGTTTGTCTGTGTCTTCAACACGATCGATCCTCTGTCTCCCCAAAGGGGTGCAGCACCAAGCTCTCTGCTCCTTCGGGCTGAGGATGGAGCTTTAGAAGCCGAGAGACATCCCAGCTTCCAGCTGGTCAGTAACTAATGTGCGGCCCGTGATCTGTTATGACTTACGGCAACAGTGTCAATCTGACTCCACAGTCCATAGGGTGGCTTCTTTCGTCTGATTGTCACGCAAGTAGCCTTTCATGATGGTTCTTGCCTGTGCCGAACCGTCTCATTTAATGCCTGAATGACCACTTGATTCGCGCTCCGGCAAGCCACTAGACTCCTCTCCATCATCTTGTTGTAAATCATCGTATCTGCCCCAGGAAGTTGACCCTTGAACCACACATTCGTGATCTCGTCTCTGACTGGCAGGTAGGCAACACAGCATGCTGCAATAATCTTCTGGTAGTTTGCAATGGATGGGTCGAGGACGATTTCGGCTGGGGTGTTATCACTCTTCATCGCCAAAGCTGCGACACCGCCGGCGACAGTGTCAACGCAGTCAATGCCTGCGTCAGCAATCGCAGCTGAAGCAATGGTGATACAACCGCTCAGCACGTTCATCATGTCCCATCCCTCGTTGTTCTGGCTGTCTGTGCTGTCGCGGTCTTGATCTCCCTCGATGATGGTGACAATAATGTCTACACCGCTCTTGGGCCACCGGTCGGCAATGATTGCGCCTCGCAAGGCCGTCTCAAGATGTACGCCAAGATCGCGCTCGCTCGAGTCGCGAAGATAGCCTCGTCGCTCTCTTGTTGCGAAGGGTGCATATTTGACATGGGTCGTTAGGATGATATGGGGGGAGAAGGGCGCGGATCGAGGAAGAGCTCGTGGACCGTGGACAGTGCAGGTAAGCTTCAAACTGGTACTGTTGGGACCCTTCGAATTTAGGTCCTCGAGCTCCAGGTAGGCAGAGCCCGAGGCGGAGGGTGTTACACCAGTCTTCAGAACTATGAGGACGTCAGATTAGCATGCTGTTATCCAGAACGTCGAGAGCCCCACCACGTACATATCTTGCGGATTGCATTCTCATCCCTTGACATATTCCGAGCTAATGGTTCTCTGTCGTACACAGGAGGTGTGGTGGTCCCAATTGGTCCGTTTATTCGTCTTCGGTCGGCCATCTTGTCGTCAAGACCGTGTCGTTTTGTGTTTGCGTTCCTTTGGCAGCCTTGATTCCAGTGCGCAGAATGTCGGCAACTTCGAAAATTCCGACAGAGAAGCCGCGCCCCACCAATAGCCATTATCAAGCTTGTGCACGGACCATGGCTTGCGACTATCTCTTGAAATTTTGGTCGCCAAATTTTCCGACTTAATTCCTCTCTTCACCATCACACACAGAGCTCAGCTCTGGAAGTCGAAGTGCTCAATGGTCCTCAACAGCATGAGGGAAAGCTCTGGTAGGGCTGCTTTGATACCATGATAGGTTCTCAGCAGCACGCCTGCGTTGTTGAGCGCCTGCTTTGGCGTTACCTTCACCCATGGACGCGGTTTCTTCTGTCTGAGAAGTAGCAGGCGTCCGTGGGATGCTATATTCACACTAAGTAAGTATCTTCATTCCCTCACCCGCTCAGGATCACTTCCAGCCCTCCCCCACTCGCTATTGATGATTTTTTACCACTGTTCCCGCGATCTTCATGAGCGAACTGAACAACATGCACTACCATCTGAAGCGTCCCTCAAGCCAAGGCTTATACGAGTAACTCCGCTGGCAATGTAACTAACTTGCTTCGTAGGAATTCATACTGAAGACTACTAGCTGGTGCCGCCCAATCGAATTCAACAACCGCAATAGGTAAGCCACTTGGAAGATTTGTTTTTGCTCTTTTTCGCACCTTGTATATGATGAAAATCTATATTTCAGTTCTGCTTCTGAGTAAGATGAAGATACCCCAATACCAAAGTTACATTCACTGAACATACAATACACTTTTCACTTCCATGTCACAAAAGTTGGCTCAGAGCACGTTAGCTAACCATTATACAGTGTCCATGACTAGCACATGCCGACATCCACTTGTAACTCGACTCTGATGGTAAGGCCGACCTCATCTCCATCCTGACCCTTCCTCCGCCCGCCTTATTATGATGAAAATAGTTTATCCATTCAACTATCTCACATGGAGCCGAGCCAACCCTCCCGCACCGTAGCTGCCCCTTGGGGCTAGTGATGATTGGTTGTGGAGTTGTCCTCATTAGATGTTATGTTGTCTTCAGTGCGTTCTAACTTGGTACTCCGTCTTGGAGTGCCATGGTAGAAGGCCGGCCCCTGTGAATGAGTAAACTGGTTTACCTGACACCAATTGGACAACACTCATGATACACCTACACTGGTTTCGATGCAATGAGCTGACCAAATATATAGATGCATTCAATGGTCTAGTATTCTATTTAACTTCTGACAGTCCGGATATAGTCTCGCGGATATGGATAGTCAGGTGTCTGCCTGCAATGCCGATGTATGACAAGCCCTTTGTGCTCATCATTTTGCTACACTCCATAAATCAATATACAAAGTTGTCTGATATCCACAAATCACTATAACTTCCTGTGCATCGTGCCTGCGCCAGCTTGGTGACTGGGAAACACCAAAGTATCAGCAACGACAACGTTTTCCCTTCTTCCGGCAACGAAGACAATAACTTCCGCGATGTCGTCGGGGGTCAGAGGTTCGCAACCGCTGGGTATGGTTAGCAAAAGCAAGTCATCAGGTTCCAGTTCTACTCACGCGTAGACGGCGTCCGCCTTGGCCTTGTCCCCGTAGAAACGAACAACTGAAAACTCCTGCAGCTTGTTAGACTTGTGTTTGTCCTTGAGGGAAAGAGTAGTCCCACCGTCTCGACCTGGCCAGGATCAACGACCATGACTCTGATTCTGGAGGCAATAGTTTCTTTCCTTAAGCTTTCGCTGAAACTTCTAATGGCGGCCTTGGTAGCGCAATAGATACCGCCTCCCGGGTATGGCTCCCGGCCAGCGATACTGCCGATGTTGATAATGTCTCCGGCTCCTCCGTCGGGTCTCTTGAGGAAGATGGGCATGATTGCCTGGGTCATGTTGATTAAGCCGGTAACGTTTGTGGCGAACATGATATTCATGTCTTCCTTGGCGATTTCGGGTGCCTTGGCGACTCCTTTGACCAGACCACTGCCGGTTGTCAGCTGTCTTGTCTTGATTTGTTCTACATCTCTATGAGTGTAGTCGACAGCCAATTGGGTACGAAATCCCTCACGTAAAACGCCAATACTACTTACGCATTGTTCACCAGCACATTGATGTCGCGAAACTCCTCTGGCAAGTTCTGAACGAAGCCGCGCACCTCCTCAGGTTTGCTAACATCCAGCTGCACGGGCAGCACCTTGACGCCATCGCCGACCTCCTTGGTGATCTCGGTGGCGATCTCCTTGAGTGTGTCGATGCGCCGCGCCGTCAGGATTAGCTTGAGATTCTTGGGCGCCGTACGCGCGAATTCGAAAGCGGTGCTGCGGCCGATGCCCGACGAGGCGCCCGTCACGACGATGGTCTTGCCTTCGAGACGTTTGGCAATGGCGGAAGACATGGTGCGGCAGGGTATTATTTGTTGGTTGAAGGTTTTGAACAAGGGCTTACTGCTATTCAGACTGGGACTGGTGTTGTTGGTATAGAGGAGGTTTGGACGCAGTCGTAAGTGTAGACGTGATAACTGGCTCAATGTAGACAAGGCTAATATTCGTGCGGAATTGGACTTCATATAGACAAGCTGCAAGCCCGAAACTCGCACAAGGGAGGGAGGGGAAGTGGATCGGGCAACGCAGGTTTATACTCGGCAAGTACTCGACGATAGGATAAGTAGGTAAGTAAGCCTGGAGACAAAAATCGATCGATCACTGCTTGTCGTCGGCCAGTCCTTCGGGATGATGCCATCGGCTTCTGATGCGCGAGGACCTCCCACGAACCCCACCATGCCCCTCCATTGCTATCGGAAAAGCACCATTGCGGCCGCGGAGGAGACATCGGATAAAGGTGCTCGGTAACCACTCTGCCGATCATAGGAAACCCCGTTCGTTGTGATGATTTGCGAATGGCAAGTTCGTCAGGTCTGACCCTCCAGGTGAAGTTTGTAACGTCTAACCACCTGGGTTAGATAATAGTGTTGTTTAGTATTGAGCAGTAATTCCCACTTGCTTTCAAGAGCTGGCATTGACTCGCACGTCTTGACTGCTATATCTTCATAGAAAAGTGCTAAATGCCTGCTGGGAGAACTTAACATATCCTACAGTTAAGCACCATGTGCATAGAGGGTCGAGTTCGGAGCTCGGAGCTCGGTTCTATCCGCGAATGGGGCAACAAATGAAAATCCTAATCCTTGGTAACACCAAAAACTTTCATCCTTCGACCAGATGGTCGTATAGTGTAGTGGTTAGCACGTGGGATTTTGATATCACGTCAAATCTTCCCGAGTCCCGAGTTCGAGTCTCGGTATGACCTTAGTTTTTGTTCTTACACATGAAGAAACGTCACGAATTTCGTAGTATACAATACTTTTTATCTCTTGAAAACATTCATCCTCCCTTCACTTACCCGTGCCACGCCCCACTTATTTCGGATTCGCTTGATACTTCCAAATTCAACCTATCCTATATTCATTAATTCATCAGCTTTTTCTAATCGCAATGGACTTACAGCTACAGGGAGGGAGCCGTCCTCTACATGTAAGAGTTTCCCCAAGCCAAAGTTGCTAAGATTGCGCGAGAAAGCGGCGTAAAACGCGAGACCCTCCGATACCGCGTTAAGCAAGCTAGGAAGACTAAAAACCTAACGCCAGTAGCAATTAGATACAAAGAAGGAAACTTGCCCCTGCAAGCTTTTTTAGTGCCTTGAGCACTGTTTGAGGGGCCCAGAAGGTTTTGTTGAAACGCTGTCAGGTCGTCATGATTTCGCCCGCCTATCTCTTCCGCTTTAGCCTTGATAACTACGAGGAATTGTGAATTGCTCAGAGCAATTCAACGCCAGTGGCAGCCTTACTTCAACTCTCGGAGTCAAGAGTCCTATTCTGAGAATCACCCCTTCGCTGAACACAAGGGAGTACGTCCGACCAACTTGCGCCCAAGGCTTGTAGAAGTTTCGCTCCAGCGTCCATCGCCATGATCTTCGTCTGATCAGGCCAACAGATGGGATCTGTTGGTACTGGAGCCGCTTTGCCAGTGTGTTAGGTAGTGGGTACATCCTACCGACCACCTGAGCCCGTTTCAGTAGCTTACGTACTTCGAATAATACTCTAAGAAAACGTAGAAAGGTCGAAAACGACTATTAATCTTCGATAGCCACGGTAGCTACTATATGAAGTAGTTTATCTAATATTATAATAACCACGATATTATATCCTTCGGCTTACCCTCCTATCTTACTTATCTATAGCTACTAGATATAGTTGTGATGCGAGTGCACATGGGGTGTGAATTGTTATATTGGGAAAGGATGGCCAGGTCAGCTATTCTGGCCTGGCAGAGCTTTATAACCCTTATCTGATCTTATCTATCTTATATATAGTGAAACGGGGTCAGGCGGTCAGTAGGATATACCTACCACCTAACACACTGAACAGACGGCTCCAGTACCAACAGATGGGATCTGTTGGTCTGATCAGACGAAGATCGTGGTACTGGTTGCAAGAGCGAAGCTCTTACACGTCTGGTGCGTGAGTTAGTCGGATATGCCTCTGATACTCGTATCGTAATAGTAGGATCTCGAACGTAAAGATAAGCTGAATAACTAAAATAACTAAATAACTGACTGAAAAGCGAAGGTGAAGATGTAGAGAAGAAGGAGATGATGATATGAGGATGAGGATGATGATGCGTGAAGATGGGGGACTCGTGTCCTACTCTGCCTCTGTGCCTCTTAAAGAAGAGAAAATATTATTATTATTATTATTAAATACGCCGTAGGCTCGAAGCCCCCGGTACCTCTACTAGTACTCCCGTATGTCAAACCGTGCCCTAATGGCTGGACTAAATACATACGCTGCGTCGTCGGTTCGCCCTATTGGCGACTGCGTTACGTCCACTACCATACTACGTTGGTTCTCAACCTACCAACAAAGTCCCCCCTGAGAAGATCGATGCTATCTGGGCCTTGAAGCTGTCCGACCCGTCCCTAGCAGCCACCTTACAATAGTCCCACTAACTACTGGTTCTCCTGTTGCCGTTGCGAGGTCTCTGCGAGAGTATAGTGGCCGTGGTGCGATGGCGGCCCGTAATCGTTCCCTCGGTCCTTCCAACAGCCCGCAAAAGAGGATTACGTGCTCTGCCGTCTCAGGGGCATCGCCACAGCGGCATAGCGGCGAGTACACGCCAAAAGCCCCTGTCTTGAATAAGAAGGCTGCTAGTCCTATTTTTTCCGTCCTGATCTGGCACAGCGTAGACGCTTCCAGTCGGTTCAGGCCGAAATACTTGCCCCCTTTCGGTATCTGCATCGAAGGGCCCTCCGGTTCCTCAGCGATAGCGCGTCGCTGGCGATCGTGATGCTCTGCTCCGGTGAGCCATCTCTTCCTCCAGTGGCCGAGGAGGGCAGCCGGGACCTCCTTTTCCTCACTCATCCACTCGGAGCCCCGGGCCTCCTTCTCCATAGTGTACCCTGCCGGTCGGAGTAGCTGCGACGCCTGCTTCCTCTTCGCCGGCCTATCCTGCCGGAGTATATGTGACGCTTTAGCGCTCGCGCTGCGAAGTAGATTTCTCTTCCCGCTAAGCCGTAGCCGTTCTTCAAACTTAGCAGCCCGGGCACTAAGATAGAGGTCTAGTGGCGGGATTGCTGCTTCTGCTTCCAGGTGGCGAACCGGCGTCGCTTTGTGGGCGCCACAGACTACCCGGAGGCACTCGTTCTGTATCCCCATCAGGCTCTTAGCTGGCCCTGTCGGTTCCTCACTTATAGTATGCCACGCAGTCGCCCCGAAGGCGATCGCGCTACGGATAACCACCGTATATAACAGCCTCGCCCGTATAAGATCGCAGCCCCACGACATATTGACTAGCTTTGTCAGGGCTAGCTTTTGAGTTGCCATTTTTGTTTTAACACGCTCAACATGGGCGTGCCACGTCAGTTTGCGGTCGAACCAGACTCCTAGGAACCTCGCTGAGACTACCGGCGACACTGTGGCGTCCCCAAGGCGAATACTTTGCGGCAAGGGCTCTCGGGCCCTAGTAAAGTGCATTAGCTCACTCTTGTCAGGAGCGAACTCCATCCCGTGCCTCACTGCCCACCGCTGACACGTAGCCCATGCGCTCTCCAACCAAGAGAAAATAAACTTTCTCCTAGCCCCGTAACCTATTTCCCTGATGTCCGGCCTTACCCCGTTACATTACACGTCTGGTGCGCGAGTTGGTCGGATGTGCCTCTGAGACTCTCGTCGGAATGATTCTCAGAACAAGGCATCTGGCTCTGGAAGTCGAATTGAAGCTCTCACTAGCACTATATTGCTCTGATCAGAGCAAGATACAATCCTCTGTCAGTGTCAAGGCTAGGATGAGGGCAGAATAATAGGATTTCGAAAGTAGTGTCTAAGTGCACGTAGGAATGAACCGCATAATTGAAGGGCTAGCTAACTAGAATAGAAAACAAAAGTCAAGTTGATTGAATAAGATGATGAAAAGAGATGACGATTTGTTGAAAGTCGTCTGTCATCTCCGTGTCCCTTAAGAAGTGTGGAAGACAGGGGAGTCCTCCCTGACCCCCGTCACCTACTTTCCTGACGTCCGGCCTGGCCCCACTACAATAGCTACAGGGTAACCCCCCATGGGGTCACGTATCACCCCGATAGGAACACTCGAATTCTAAGGACTCGGTATTAACGGGATAGGACTCTAATGGAGTTAAAGAAGTAGAGTATTATATAGTAGCGCGCTATGCTTAATTTAGTATAAATCGGTCAGTTATATTGCTAGTAATTATAGAGTGACGTTGTGTGATAGGACCGAAGTTGGCGATTTTGACTTCACGGCTCATGCTTGGTTATAGTTAGAGATAAGCTCGCCGTTTACATGTAGTTTTATAGTGGAGTTTTTCGGGCTAAACAACACAGGCGCAGTGAGTTCCCTCGGTGGAAGAAAGTGTGACATCGGCAAATCAATACATATATGGTAGTCTTTCCTAACACAACAGGATGTTGCTATCCTGATCGCGTCGAAGCAATGATCTGTATGTTCAGCAGAGACAATAGGGGCCCCTTACCGTTGTGGTCCATGATATTCTTGTCCGGCCATTCCACGCCCCCTTTCATT
Source organism: Pseudomassariella vexata (assembly GCF_002105095.1). Lineage (NCBI taxonomy): Eukaryota > Fungi > Ascomycota > Sordariomycetes > Amphisphaeriales > Pseudomassariaceae > Pseudomassariella > Pseudomassariella vexata. The sequence continues at coordinate 122,954 of NW_024467968.1, forward strand.
ATCTTGATAGTGATCCCAGTTGTAGAAATGTGACTGCCAAAGTGATTTCCGTCGTGCGTGAGCGGTTGACAGATGAAAAGACACTTGGAAAGACTTACGAGACAGAGGAGACGATGAAAGACTCCGAACTGGATGACACAACCACCTGCATACTTCGGTAAGACCTTGTGCATTGGAGAAAGCGGGTCATCATCAGTTCTGTTCATCTGTCTCAAGTCTTTCTCGGTCACAGGATATAATTCACCCCGTTGCTGATAACCATACACATTGCATAAATCTCGTCTTTGTTCACGACGGGTGGGCCTCGCTGTTTGTGGGTCTGGAAAATGTCAGCCTCGTAGGGCTTGGGGTCCATGTATTACACGACGCTGTTCACTTGAGCTGTTTGGTGGTTCATCAATGTGTCTGATCGAAAGGCGCCATAAGATTTTACAATATGTAGAGTCGATTCGAGTGGTTATTGAGGCTTCTGTTTCTTGGTCTCGGTAAGCTTCGACACCAAAAACACTGAGAGGACCAAAGTCAGGGCACTAGCGAGGTACTGAGATCCGAATCGCCCTCGGGGTTTCAAAATGGATTCTCCTGGCTGTCACAGCGCCTCATACTTAGTGTTTTCACTTCGGCCAAACATTGCGAAATAGTTCACGTTGTGTGTTCATTCGTTACAGTATCGTCATTAAACACAGATGTCGAACCTGAAGAGAAAAGACACGAGTCACCTTATCATTTAGATGAAGGAGAAAATAGCCATGAACGAGGGAGATATCGATGCTGGAAGACATCGGATGGGCGCTTACTCGACGTTATAATACCGATGATTCTAGTTGTCACTAAATACCAGGGCCTTGAAAAGCCATCTAGGTACAGCTGCAAACAAGTGCATAGCCAATTTTAGGAAAGATGACCGTGCCATCAAGGTGCAGCATGCGAGGAATCGGTTGTAGGTGTGTCTGGCTGTAGCGGCGACTGATGACTACAAGATCGTATCCCATCTCTCGCATTCCACATGACGGTGGCATTACGGCGGACTGGTCAGTCCCGCGCTAGATACAGTACCTTTATTATATGAACTTCACCAATTTACTTCTTAAGCTCTTGGCACATACCTTAACATCACGTAATATAAAGGGAAGCAAACCAAATTCACAAAATATAAGTATATATATCCGCTTTCTATCAAGGAACTCGAGCAAAGATGACCTCTGATTAGTGATCTGTAGATCTGAATGCAGCTCCATACGCGGAACCAAATGTTTGATGAATACAGATAGGGACTATTGTGCTTTATAAATAGAAGCTGGCTTCACGGTGACGTGACACCTTGCGGTGCTAAACTGCCTTACAATACCCAGGTGTATTGCCGAGTGTCCATAATGAAGTCGTAGTTATAAAGAGGGAGGGCCACCTAGTGTGTCACGTCTCTCCTTGGACTGGAAATCCTAGTGGAACTCAAATAAACACTTAGTCCGGGACTGGAAACGCTTCTGAATCCAATTACACTTCTTGTGATCCTTGGCCCAGATGATATCGGTTATGTATAAGTCTCCCTCTAGGATTCGCCAAAGCCATGGATTGCACCTCTCCAGAGCGTAAACATCTTTGCGTTCTTCCAAACAAGACTTCGCAGCCATCCAAAATATGTAGTTGTCAAATTTATAGCTCTCTATTTCAGTGTGATAAGTTCGGGTTCATGTTTTCACCCAGCGGCAGTTGCCTTAATACGGTACTTTTGCGAGCGAGTGACAGAAAATATGTTTCGAAGGCATTTAAATTATATTTCTTCGCAGCGCGAGCGCTAAAGCGTCACATATACTCCGGCAGGATAGGCCGGCGAAGAGGAAGCAGGCGTCGCAGCTACTCCGACCGGCAGGGTACACTATGGAGAAGGAGGCCCGGGGCTCCGAGTGGATGAGTGAGGAAAAGGAGGTCCCGGCTGCCCTCCTCGGCCACTGGAGGAAGAGATGGCTCACCGGAGCAGAGGATCACGATCGCCAGCGACGCACCATCGCTGAGGAACCGGAGGGCCCTTCGATGCAGATACCGAAAGGGGGCAAGTATTTCGGCCTGAACCGACTGGAAGCGTCTACGCTGTGCCAGATCAGGACGGAAAAAATAGGACTAGCAGCCTTCTTATTCAAGACAGGGGCTTTTGGCGTGTACTCGCCGCTATGCCGCTGTGGCGACGCCCCTGAGACGGCAGAGCACGTAATCCTCTTTTGCGGGCTGTTGGAAGGACCGAGGGAATGATTACGGGCCGCTATCGCACCACGGCCACTATACTCTCGTAGAGACCTCGCAACGGCAACAGGAGAACCAGTAGTTAGTGGGACTATTGTAAGGTGGCTGCTAGGGACGGGTCGGACAGCTTCAAGGCCCAGATAGCATCGATCTTCTCAGGGGGGACTTTGTTGGTAGGTTGAGAACCAACGTAGTATGGTAGTGAACGCAACGCAGTCGCCAATAGGGCGAACGGACGACGCAGCGTATGTATTTAGTCCAGCCATTAGGGCACGGTTTGACATACGGGAGTACTAGCAGAGGTACCGGGGGCTTCGAGCCTACGGCGTATTTATTAATAATAATAAATTATATTACTGGTATGGTTCGATGTTAAAAAACGGTGTCAGGACCTTTCCGTCTTCGAAGTAACATGGCAAAAATCGGATCTGAGGCAAAGATGCTGATTCTGGTACCTCGAAATACAAAGATTCCGAATCCACCCCGTCTCATCCTCAACACTCTCAAATATTTACTTGTTACGCGAGACCTGTCTTTTGTAGTGTGAGGTGGCCTTCCCTGATGCAATCGTATCGTGTAATTGAGTTTTGGAGTGAGAGTGCGTCGTACAGTCAAAAACTGAAAAATGCACGAGGTCTGCTTTTCCTGATAGCAGAGAGTATCTGAAATTATCACCTAATACTGTAATTTGTGTACTCCACGTATACTAAGGCAAAGTTCGCGAGGTATTCATGGACTAAACTCTACTTGCCATAGAGATCGAACACGTCACATTGCGTGACATGCAAATTGCAATGGAATGGCATACATGGTCTAATGCCTCAGGCTGAACCTCTACTGCTAAGCACATAAACCCATAAAATGAAGCAAGTCTGCGAATTCATCATACATGGCATTGTTCCCCATGGGCACATTGTGGGATACAGTTTCATTAGCAGTTTTCGTGGTGGGCAGTTTAGTCTGGGCACCCGCATGCCAATTCAGCTGCCATGATTTCGCTCGGGGCAGAGGGTTGGGGAAATAACCCTTCATCGAACGGAGCGCCAGATATGATTTTAAGGATCCTCCCTCCAATGGTGATGATGGATACACTGTCCAGTATTTAGGCGCCCAATATAACCAATCCTACGTCAGAAATTGGCTAATTGCTGGGTCTCACAAATCTCCCCCTTGGGACTGCTACGCTGGACGACCGGTCCCATAATGCTAGATTTCTAAGCCGGCAATTCATGGGATATTGGCGGGAATTGATGAAAAGTGTGCCTCCCTGGGTACGATTATTCAGCCGGAGCGCTAGTCCAATCATCATATCTATAGCTACAGGGTAACCCGTTGGGGTCACATATTAGCATCTGCGCCTGCACCTGCATCTTGCTATCAACCACTGTCGAATGTGTAGAACAAGTCTAATATTGGAAAGGTGGGTTTTGCATATTTGAGAAATCATATTTCGATTCATTTTTCTTCTTGAACCATTTCCGCGTTTGGGTCTAAAGTAACAGGGCGCCTTTTGCTCTTTGGGCCGGAGGTGCCATTATAAAATGTCGTCACGCTACTCCGGCCGCGATGCCGACCCTACGCCCCTTGGACAGCCATTGTCATTTCATTTCTCGACTAGTGTGGCTCTCAATCGCCTGATGAAGGCCGCTGTACGTCAAGTTTCATTCCTCAACTCTGAACTATTGACAGCGAAGAAGCAAGTGTGAAACTTGTTGGAGTTGTAATACTGAACCAACTGCCATCAGATGACCGAGCAGATGTGCTCCTGGGACGAAAATTTTGCAAAGCGAGGTATTCCTTCGGAAGAACTGATCAATCTGTATCGAAAATGGAGTGGTGGGGGTTGGGGAATGGTGGTGACGGGCAACATCCTCATTCATCCAGACCATCTCGAAGCTAAGGAAAACCTTATCGTCCCGCTCGATGCACCTTTTTCGGGGCACCGTTTCGAGTAGTACAAGAAACTGGCAGAAGTGGGTAGAGCAGGCGGTACACTTCTCCTGGGTCAGCCCAACCATCCGGGCCGGCAGATAAGAGATGAACTCCAACCAAATCCAGTAGGCGCATCTGATATTCAGCTGGTCAAGGGCTACTACGGTGTCAAGTTTGGCAAACCCCACGCCGCCTCTATCGAAGAAATCCACGAGATAAGGGACAGTTTTATCCACTGCGCTGTCTACCTGGATAAGGCCGGCTTCGACGGGATCCAGCTGCACGGTGCTCATGGATACCTCATCGCTCAGTTTCTGTCTCTAACTACCAACAACCGAGAGGACATGTACGGAGGCTCTCTAGAAAATCGAGCACGCCTTGTCACGGAAATCGCTGATGGTATTCGGGCACAAACAAGCCCGAGCTTTGTCCTGGGCATCAAAATCAATAGCGTCGAATTCCAGAACTCAGGTTTCTCTACGGCGGAGGCTGCAGAACTGTGCGAGATCCTCGAGGCCCATACCTTCGATTTCGTCGAGCTGAGCGGTGGCACATACGAGGAGGACGCCTGGTATCACCGAAAAGATAGCACTCGGGCGCGCGAGGCCTTCTTCATCGAATTTGCCGAAATGATCGTGCCGCACATGAAGAAGACGAAAGCCTTCATCACTGGAGGAATTCGCACCGTGGGCGGCATGGTGGATATTCTGAAAACGGGGTTAGATGGTATCGGTCTTGCCCGGCCGGCGTCGACGGAGCCGGAACTGCCAAATGACATTTTTACCAAAGGGGTAAAGGGCTGTGTCAAGCCCCTGCTGGATGAGCAGAATTTCGGTAATGGGTTGGCGTTGTCACTGGCACAGATGCACCAAATAGGTAGAGATGAGCAGCCGATGGACCCGACAGATGAGAAGGCCATTGCGGACCTTGTGAAGAATATCGCCGCGAGAAGGGTTAAGTGAGAAAGATGAGAAACGCTTTGCCTGATGACTGAATTTCATGTAGGTAGTGATTTCACTTTTGCCGTAAACTGACACATGGCCAAACAGCCATGGCAGAGGACTGACTGTTTCTTTTCCTGCTAGGAACCCAGAGTTTCTGAATCGATTTTTCGACGGGTGAACTTTGTGCGACCCGCTTCCTCCTCTTTCATATCTACTGCTTCTATTTTCAAAAACCTCTATTTGGACTTTTGCATTTCTCGGTGTGCAGGCGAAGGCAGTCATTGCATTCGCATGTCGGCTTCTCAGATGGCATCTTCCGGCTTGGTTAGGGAGGTAGTAGGGTGCCTAGAGCAACTGCCTTGTTCGGAAGTGGTTATAGGATCAAGTGGAGTAATAGTGAAGATTTTAGCATATCAAGATGACTCTTAACGAGTAAGGCATGAGAAGTTAGCTTGGCCGAATTGGATCTTCAATGTTGACACTTGAATGTATGACTGGCCGTGCTTCTAGCAGCACAAAGAAACGTATCGCAATGTTGGAAGGCTAGTTGAGAACTTTGTGCATTCTGTTAGGTTGAAATCACTGCACAGTGAGCTGTGGATTATGCTGTAGTAGCATGGTTTCTTTGTTCTGTCAATGGTGATGTTAGGAGTGAAAGGTGAATTTCTATGAATAGTGGTCATCTGAATTGCGACTAAATAGATGTGGCCGAATTAGTCACATGGATCCTATGAGATATATAGATTTTGAGAGAAAAACCGTAAGCATGTTCACATGACCATAAATGGTGCACTGAAACAACTGCATGATTGCTGTGAGTGCATGGCTGTCTCTGCTCAATATTAATCTTCAAGCGAGGAATTTGCTTCAATATCTTCTTGAGTTGCATATCACCAAAATGCTGTAGCTAGCGCGCCATAGCGAACATAAAAAAAGAACTTGGAGACTTTATCCCTAAGAAGTATTTCAACCAGGCTACAGGCCAGCAAACTGGAGCATCAGGCACCCCTGGATACTTTCCTTCCTACACAGTTACTTTGGGGAAATGCTTTGTAGTCAAACCACCACTTCCATCTATCTATTAAACGATGATATACCAACATACCGTAGCCGATGTTACAGAGACAAAACTCCACCTTGACATGACCTCTCATCCTGCGGTTTAGCTGCCCCAAGCACCCAGTTCACCACATATATAGGCCAGTAATCAATAAAGAGGTACAGTAGTAGCTAGCAGGCATCGGAACCTACACCAACCTTGTTCAAGAACCCGTCAAATCATATTCAGTATATCCGGCCTAGGTGGTGGCTGCCCCCACCATGTCGTTCGCCTCGGCTCCTGGCCACAGCATGCAGAACGGCGCTCTGGTCGTGACTACAGAGCCCACCGTTGCCAAATCCTTTGTGTTGATTGGTCCGTGTAGTACCTGGCTCGGTGCGCCAGGACTAGTTGCGGCCTTGATGGCTGTTATAGAGTTCGTGAATAATTAATCAGCTACACAGGCAATTCACAGTGTGATAGATCAGCTTTGGCACTTTTTTGTCTCTGAGATTCTACAAAGTACTCGGGTCCTGACCGCAACAGTCAGTTGACCGGATGTTGGACCCTGTACATCAAATCCTCAGCGTACCAGCCGCTGTTATTGTCAGACGTGATCAGCACTCTAAAAATGTACAGCCAAGAGACATGTTTTTCTGGACTTCAGGCCCACATATCTTCACTCTTTGGCTTGGAAGGAACAGAGATATATTCAATCATATGCATTATTATAGCTTGCAGTAAGTCCTATAGGTACTTTCAACAATTATAGTACAACTAACAGATATAAAAATGTTTTGGTACACGAAATCTGTTAGTTATTTTGGCGTGGATAAGTATAGCGCTTTAGACGTGGAAGAAGCTGTCGTTGGAGTGGACGCGTGTTACAATGGTATGATGAAAGTGATTGCGTTGTTCACTAAGGAGAAGCACTCTGGGAAGATGGTGCGATGCAACGGGGAGATTTAGAACTGGTAAAAAATGTATACGCGATGAACCCGATCAATCACTGAAGGTGGAAATGGATTTGGGCTGATCAACATCACCAAATGTCTTAAAACGGACTGTATAAGACAAATAATATCCAAATTTATGCCAAACGACGAAATCAAAAGCAGTTATATCATGCGAGCTGATAGATTGCATATGATAGGTGGGAAGGTACGGCCAAGTACAGGGCTACAAAACCCCGCCCCAAAACCAGAAGTAACCATCATAGAAGAAGAAAAAAACATCCTTTTTTGGCCTTCATATAAATCTATGACGTGTAGAAATTAGCCTATTAGCTAGAGTTGCAAAAGCTGCGGAAGCGAACATATTGCCCCAGGCTGACTGTGATCCTCAATTCTACGCACTGTAAGGCGAACGATGCAATTTTGGAAACTTTGGCATAAAAGGAAAAAAAAGGGAAAAGCGGAAACTAATGGATAGAAACTTTATCGTGTATAGACAAGTCAAAATGCTACGAGAAACTAGTATAACGGACTGCTATAGACCGTATATATGGAACCAAGCCCAGTCTGTCGAGGGGTTGAGGGAGGGGCGAGATGTGTCGTTCATTATTCCTAGCTTTCCTAAAAATAAAACAGAAAAATTACCTATGCCCTTGCAGAAATGTTGCATTGGGAGTCAGACGATTCGTATGCTCTTGTTTTTCGTGCGCTCTGGGAGTACTTCTGGCACAGGCCCCTTTTCGTACACCCGAAGACCAGCTACCGGATGACTTGAGATGAACGACAAAGCGGAAATGGTCCAATTAAGCACCATTGCAGCAGCATAATCCACTCTTCTGAGGAAGGTTGATGCCTGGCCATGAGTTCAAACATCCATAGATAGCATCAATTCCTGCGCACGGTTAACTGACTAGAGTGTTTCCTGCCGCAGTCATACCCCAGGGGGTAACCCACTGCGTTAGCTGTGGGTCAACGAAATCTATCTGTCATTTTTGACCAATATTTCCGAACTTCACCAATTCACAGCAAATTCGAAAGTATCTCTCAAAAGTATGAGTATAACGCTTATAAGCATGTAAGGACGAAGCTAAAGTCGGCTTCGCAGCCACCACAGCCAGCGCCAGAATTTGAAGAGGATAACGGAATGAAGACCCTTTGTCAATTATACTTATTATATTCGAATTTGAGCGAGAATAATGTGTTCACGATGACGTACAAACCCTATAGTACTTACAAAGTGGCCCGCACTTCCAACCTAACATATAGGATTATAGCGAATTGAGGTACGCGCCTTTGCTCTTCTATACAGTGTACACATTTACTAGGGAGGTACTGGCAGTTTGGTGCAGATTACTAGTATTCGGAAGTACCCTCAATAATGACATAGCTGGAAAATGACAGATAGACATCCTTGACTCACTGCTAACGCAGTGGGTTAAACCGCCGTTTTTAGCTTGACGAGAAGTGGAACAGATACGGCCGATGTTTTCCTGCACATACAAATTGCCCTAATTATAGCTGAGGTGCGTTTCTTCGAGGATTCGGCTAGTAATTTCTTCATTAAGTATCTAATCTAGAAACACCTCTTAATTAGGGGATAGTTATTACTTAGTTTAGTAGGCTCAGCAGCGTTCTTACGTACTACAGAGGCGGTTTATAGGGTAGAAGGAGTAACGCCGTACGATCTGGCCGCTTTTCGTATATAAGTACTGTAACGGGGTAAGGCCGGACATCAGGGAAATAGGTTACGGGGCTAGGAGAAAGTTTATTTTCTCTTCTTGAAGAGGCACAGAGGCAGAGTAGGACACGAGTCCCCCATCTTCACGCATCTCTATCCTCATCTTTATCTTCTTTATTTTCACCTTCGCTTTTCAGTCAGTTATTTAGTTATTCAGTTATTCAGCTGTCATCTTGCTCTGATCAGATTAATCCAGTACTAGAGAGAGCTTCAATTCGACTCCTAGAGCCAGACGTCTTGTTCTGAAAATTACCCCGTCACAAGTCTCCAAGGCATATCCGACCAACTCACGCACCAGACGTGTAATGTAACGGGGTAAGGCCGGACATCAGGGAAATAGGTTACGGGGCTAGGGGAAAGTTTATTTTCTCTTCTTTAAAGGGCACAGAGGCAGAGTAGGACACGAGTCCTCCATCTTCACGCATCATCACCCTCATCTTCACGCATCATCATCCTCATCTTCATATCATCATCTCCTTCTTATCTATATCTTCACCTTCGCTTTCCAGTCAGTTATTTAGTTATTTTAGTTATTCAGCTTATCTTTACGTTCGAGATCCTATTATCACGATACGAGTCTCAGAGGCACATCCGACCAACTCGCGCACCAGACGTGTAAGAGCTTCACTCTTATAACCAGTACCACGATCTTCGTCTGATAAGACCAACAGATGGGATCTGTTGGTACTGGAGCCGTCTGTTCAGTGTGTTAGGTGGTAGGTATATCCTACTGACCGCCTGACCCCTTTTCAGTAAGAGCGAAGCTCTTACAACCAGTACGACGTTCTTCGTCTGATCAGACCAACAGATGGGATCTGTTGGCACTAGAGCCGTCTGTTCAGTGTGTTAGGCGGTAGGTATATCCTACTGACCGCCTGACCCCGTTTCAGTACCTGATCCTAGTACTTCCCTCATCTACTATACGAAAAGCCGAATACGAATGGCTTTAAACGTGACAAATGCGATTCGTTGGCGTAGCGTAGGTTGCGATTTGAAGGTGCGATTTGGAGGTGGGGATTCGAAAGTGGGGCTGTCCCACTACCCAGGGTGTCTGACTTTCGCAGGAAGCACTCTATAGGAGTGTCTCGCCTGCTTTTCTTAGGGGGCTCTCAATGGACGGGTCTCATATATCCTTCTTACTATATTCTAGATTGACACCGGCTGCGTATATGCTTTAATCTGTGATGTTGGAAATCAGATATGCCGGATCGAGTCGAGTGGAGGACTAAATGTGCAAGAACAGATATTCTGCATCGTACGATTAACACGCGGCTCCAATGAGCGAGATCATCCATCTATATGTCCTACGCTTATCTAGTCTGACTGGCCAAACTAGTAATCTCTAAGCAACTGATTGCACCCATTTATCTGTGTTATGGCATTGGCCTAGATGGCCCTAAGGTTAGATATGCAATCTGTTTCAAAGCAATGAGCTCTATACTCCCACTACCCCCTTCGAGACCCCTCCCCGGATCGGTGACTACTCAAGTTAGTACATAATATTACTCCTCTGAAAAGTAGATATTTTGGGGATTTTAGCTGTCGGCACCAATAGCCTGGAAAATATCAAGTAATAAGTCGGCAGGACTTACCTAATCAGGCTAGGCCACATTAATTATCGCCCTGACCAGCACTTTGTGTTTGTTCTCCAAGATTATAACTTTCAATCAGCCGGTATCAACTGTAATCGGCCTCTTGAATTTTTTCCCAATCCCAGCCCAACCGATTCTGCAGTCTCTTTGCTGTCGTCAGCTTACAGATGTCGATGCAAGTCGAGCATCAGAAAGATGTTATTCCTCGGCACCGCCGCTCGGCATCGCCGGCATCGCCGAGCGAAGCGGGAGAGGAACGGGTACCGTCTTGGCAGGGATGGATGCGCGGCTCTTGGGCAGTGTCTTGAGTCACATTATCAACCCCACGATGTCATCAATATGCGGGTCTGCGGGTTCTTGGTAGCCACAGGCCCCTGGGAGTAAGCATGACGTCGCATCTTGGCGAAGCTTGTTACGCGAACCGATTTGAATGCCAATGCCTCTCCATGATAACGTTGCCGGCGTCGAGAGGAGCTTATTTGGCGCGTCTTAAAGTCAGGATCCGCTATGATAGCCGTCGCGGCCCTTAAAAGAAGGGCGACTCATGCTCTCTCAACATTTTAGGCTCGTTCTTTTGTATTCCTCCTCACGTCCCACACGAGCCGATTTTGTTGGCCGCATGCAAAAGAATCTCGACCGAAATGGAGGAACCACAAGAACTTCGTCGCCACAGCAATGTCGACGACTTGGTGACTCTGGAGGCGATGGGACATAAACAGGAGTTACAGCGGAATTTCTCCAAAATCTCCATGTTGGGTCTGGCTTTCGCCATTCTAAACACTTGGACCGCTCTTTCGGCTTCTATCACCCTAGCCCTGCCTTCAGGTGGGCCCAGCTCCGTAATATGGGGGTTGATTGTGGCTGGCTTGTGCAACCTGTGTCTGGCAGCGAGTTTGGCTGAATTTCTCAGTTCCTATCCAACGGCAGGGTGAGTGGTTCCTTGGTCCGCTTTGTTTACTTCTTGTTGCTTCTCACTAACAGGCAAATGGCAGCGGGCAATATCACTGGGCTGCCATTGTCAGCTCGAGTCGCTGGTCCCGTGGTATCAGTTATGTCACAGGCTGGATCAACGTGTCGGGCTGGGTGGCTTTGACGGCCACAGGACCCTTGCTTGGCTCAAGTTTCGTCATCGACATCATCACGTTCCTGAACCCCAGTTACGAGTCGGCAACCTGGCACGAGTTCCTCATTTACATCGCCTTCACGGCTATTGCCTTAATTATCAACACCTTCGCCACACGACTGCTTCCCATGTTTAACCAGGCTGCCTTCTTGTGGTCAATCGCTGGATTCATCATTATCAGCATCACCATTCTCTCGTGTGCGGCCCCGAATTACCAAAGCGGCTCGTTCGTTTACGGCGAGTTCATCAACGAAGTTGGCTGGCCTGATGGAGTGGCGTGGATGCTTGGATTACTTCAAGGAGCATTCGCGTTAACCGGGTTCGATGCGACAGCGCACATGATCGAAGAGATTCCTAATGCTCAGATCGAAGGGCCGAAGATCATGTTGTATTGCATCGGAATCGGCATGTTCTCTGGCTTCATCTTCCTCAGCTGTTTGCTGTTTGTTCTCAAGGACATTGATAACGTCATCGAATCAGCCGCCGGCCCTCTCCTCCAGATCTTCTTTGACGCCACGGGGAACTCGGCCGGGAGTGTTTGCTTGCTCATCTTCCCTCTCATCTGCATGGTCTTCACCTCGACTGCATTGATGACGACGAGCGCGCGTATGACGTATGCCTTTGCTCGGGATCGAGGACTACCCTTTAGCCGCGTATGGGCCAAGGTCCACCCCACACTGGACGTGCCCCTGAATGCGCTTCTGTGGACTACCGGATGGGTTATCATCTTTGGTCTGATCTTGCTGGGATCCAGCAGTACCTTTAATGCGATCACAGCAGCATCTGTCGTCGCTCTTGGGGTTACTTACGCGATCCCGCCTGCCATTAACTTGCTCCGCGGTGGAAACATGTTGCCTGAAACTCGGTCTTTCAAGCTCTCTACCCCAATGAGATGGTTCTGCAGTTTGGTAAGTTTGCATACTTCCCAAGTACTGAAACTCTTGAATGCTAATCAAATACTTCCAGGTCGGCATTGCTTGGTCCATTCTGACTACCGTCTTGTTCGTGTTCCCGCCGGAACTGCCAGTCACCCCTGGCAATATGAATTACTGTATTGCGGCATTTGGGATTATCCTGTTTATTGCCGTAAGCACTTGGATTGTCGACGGCAGGAAAAATTACCGCGGCCCGCATGTGGATATTGACGCTCTGGTCAAGGGCGCGGACAGTGCATCCGTGGATGAGACGAATCCTACTTTTAAGGAGGCAATGAAGAATTAGATCGTGTTATCGGTATCAAGAATTGGACTCTCGTGTGCTTGTTGCTAGAATAACCGCCAGATCACGATACTGGTCCTTGATCGCACTTGGACTTTTTGAGACTTGCCTCGGATCCGTTGCACTGAGGGAAGCTTGGCCACAGGCATATCGGAATGCTAATGCGTAAGCAACGTTCAAGGTCCGATGTTCGCTTCGTTCAAATGGACGAAGACCAGGGCATAATTCAAAGTATCATGACAGTGACAGAAATGAAACAATCACCCCACATGAGACACAGCCCAGTTGCCAGTTACAACAGTTGAAATCTTAGTGTTAGATTGTTACCTATGCATGGAGCTTTGAAGTGGTGCATTTGAATACTTTGAAGGGTAGGCCAGAGCAACTTCCAATATTGTATACTCAGTTGCTGTTGAAACCTACCGAGGCTGCTTCTCAATGATAATCGCATGTTTCAGGAGTAAAGACCCAAGCCAGACAGGTGAACATCTCGTGAAACATCGGGTCTGTATAGTCCTTATGTCCAATCCATTAGTCGTCAATGGAGTGATACTGCTGTCGTTCAAATATTCTTTTGTCACCTTCTGTCTCCCAGAGTATTTCCACTAGTTGAGAAAAACCAAGGAGATCTACACAAGTAGCACCTCAAGGACCTGAACGAATGTCGCAAAGAAACGTAAAAACAACGACTGATTCGTCAATCCCTTAACTCCATCACGAGGTCATGTTTCGGACACAAATAAACCCAACCCCGTCCAATGATTCAGTCGACTGCGGATCGCCCCATCTCTCAAGAACAACAAAAATACACCCCAAGTCGCAGCAGGATATGCCGTTGGGAAACCCGGTGCCGGCGAATACGGGTTTGAAGTCTCTTTCGCCAGCCTCAAGCGATTCCATCGCTTTGCGTCGGGGGTCAATGATAGTGCCTAGTCAATTCTCCTCCGAGTTGTCTCCCTTCATGGGCAAGAAACCAACTTCTGTGGCTTCTGCCTTCATCTCACGCCTAATGATGGAGGAATAAAGTATCAGCACACCTACTGCACCACAGACGGGCCCCTCTGGGACTTTGTCGCTGTAGCACAGATACCAACTTCCTGACTGACATGCTTGGACATGAACTTTACATATTACTCCGTTAAAGTCATCCAATTCTGGACCCACGGGCCGTTCTGGGAAGGATTGTGCAAGTTTCTAGTACCTGCCCGACCCCTAATTGTGTCATGTGCGGTGCGTCATTGGGTTACAAAGTCTGGCGGCCCACACCTGGTTCCCAGTCCTGCCGTGAGATTCACTCAAGAATCTTATACAGCGTTGATGATCCATTACCAGGAGGAGACCGATTGCAAACAAGCACATTGCAAAATATTTATTTTTGGGGCCTCCCAAGAACCAAGCACCTCAGGTAATGCAGACCTGACGCATAATGATGTTGACGCAAACTTCGAGCATCGCGATGCTGAAGATGGTGAAGATTTAAATGAGGCTACCGATGCTTGCACCGATGAAGCATCCGACAAGGGATCTGACATCAATACCAAACAAAGAATTAACGCTGAATATTATGGTGACTTCGATGGTGATCATGGTAGTTCTCCTAGGGCATCGAACTAGCGGGATTGAACTGTTCTACCTCGGACAACATTGAGGTCACTTCACCACCGTTTACAATGCCACACGGCCGTTGAGACCTCGCTCTCTCACTAGAGTATCGAGATTATCAACAAAAATTCGGCTTCAAAAGCAAGTCTGAAAAGCCGAAACCATTCACGAAATTAGTATCAGTTCAGACGTGAGTAACTATAGGAGGCCTATGCTTTCTTGAAGCGCTATGTTTTGGTCCTGATATTTAAGAGCCTGGTAGCGTATCGACCAGGAGCGCATTGATTTCAGCAATGAATGTTCCAATCAAATGATTATCGTCAATCACTTTTCCTTTAACGTCTCACGTATCATAGTTTCTTGAACATGGCATATGAGCGAACCCCAACACCAGCCACGACAGCAAATAAGAGTCGTATGTTGGTAGATTGATCGCATGGCAAGTATGAAAGCTATGCCCTTGTCTGAAATCAAATGAAGAGCTGCCCCAAATTTGTAGGTACGCCAACTGCAACGATCTTGAAATTTGGTGAAGGTTGAAGGGTAGGGGAAGCTCGCCCTTTACTATTAAGACGTTAAGGGTGTACACATACTAGGCACATGATTCGATCGAGGTAACCAGGATAATAAAGATAAGTAAATCGGTCTGCATTTCGCAACTGCAATTGAAGTTAACATTTTGCAATTTAAGCATACATCATCTGGTTGCCTTGACATTGGGAAGACCCCGCTAGCTGGATGATACTTCAGATAAACACATATACCTTATGCAAGCCGGTGCTCCACTTTTAATGATCGCAAGGCTGATTTCAATCCAACTTCGCGACTTTCTCATTTCAAGCCTTCTTTGACCACACCAAGGTACTTACTGTAAAGTGGTTTTGAGGTCAACCCTGCAAAAGCAGCTCTATCACCATGGCTACCGGCCCATCCATCGCCACGTATGTGTCATTGCACTCCGACACATACATCCCTGGCTTTGTTTGTGTCCCTATTGCTAACCACTGCATTCCGTGAATAGCGTTTACGTCCGTAATCTCGAGGAGCGCGTCAAGCCCGAGCCGCTCAAAGAGGCACTGAGGACCGTCTTCTCCGACTATGGCAGCATCATCGACATCGTTGCCAAGACGAATCTAAAGGCGAAGGGCCAGGCGTTCATCGTCTTCGAAAACCCCGACGCCGCCATGCAGGCCATCGAGGAGGTCCAGGGCTTCGAGCTCTTCGACAAGCCGATGCAACTTGCACTTGCGAGAACTCGCAGCGACGCAACCGTTATGAGCACCGGCAACGAAGAGGAGTTCGAGTACCACAAGCGGCGGAGATTGGCAGAGAAAGGTGCGTTCTACGAATGGATCTACACCCGATTGGCACTGTTGGATCTACAGAGAAGACGTTGGCTGACATTTACTAGACAAGAAGAAGGCTGCCGAGGCAGCAGAAGAGCAGAAGCGGCTCAAGCGGGTAGGCGCTGCACCGCCCGCCGACTTGGCGAACCTTCCAGCGAAGGCCGCTCGTGGCACGGGTCTCAAGGCTACTGGACCAGCTGCCAACACCGTCGTGCCAGACGAGTATCTACCGCCGAACAAGATTCTGTTCGTGCAGAACCTTCCAGACGATTACGATGTCGAGGCTTTGACGGCGATATTTGGGCGGTTCGAGGGTTTCCGCGAGGTGCGTCTAGTGCCTGGCAGACGTGGTATCGCTTTCGTCGAGTATGATGCCGAGGCAGGCGCCATTACGGCGAAGGAAAACACGGCGGGTATGCAACTCGGGGACAAGATGATGAAGGTCACCTACCAGAGACAGTAAAGGTGTGCGCAAGCCATTTTAGATACCCAGAGCACAGCAGAATACTTGTTTTCGCCTTCACGAGGTTTGCCGCAATCGCCAATTTTAGACAAGTTCTATCGTCGTAGTGCTATGAGGCGTTGAGATTTCAGAAAACGGTTAACTGGCTCGATGTTTTGAGGCCGCTCCAAACATAACATAAAGGCACCGTACTTGTAGGACCCTTCAAGTCGCCGTTACCTGGATATCCACGAGGGCTCATCACAATCTTGTGACCCAATGCCTTGTGGTAGGCATCTAACGCAGGGGTCTATCACGGTGCTGCAAAATGAAGTCGCAACCTGGCCATTGAGGCGGATTTACCATGTTTCGTGCGATGACTTCTGAAGCTGCCAACTCATCCAACAACAATATCTGGGCAGTTTTGCTTCTTCTTGTGTCTCCCAGTATCGCCTTTTCATGTCCTTCGTCGACCGACTATTGACAACCAACAATTACACTTCTGCATCTAACTGGGCCTGCGGGCAGGAGGGCGATGATACCGATTATGATGGGATTGAATGCCACCAAGATGGACGCCTTCACAATGCCAGTCAGCATCGCCAGCTTGGCCAGCCTGGCAATCGAACTGATCAAGCGGACGAAGCATCACACGGACGGAATCGGAAATGCTGTTCAGCAGCAGGTCGAGGAGGACCCGAATGACACCCGAATGTGCAATTACATGCCTTAAGCACAGTCTTGGGCCGGCTCGAAGACGGCATGCGATCTAACGATATTGGAGATACCTGCCCTTCACTCAGCAGTGAGTTTATCCCGCCGGGAGTACACATGGCCAACTTTCTGACACATACCCCATAGGGTTCTCCTACCGCTGCGATCTCTAAGCCTCGGACAGTCGCAGCGCGCCGTACCCACCGAAATTGGCGAGAAGGACTTTGACGATAAAGCTCTGCCACTGCCGACACTTATTTATTCGTCTTGGCATTTTGGTGATTGATCCGAAGACCTAGCGCATGGTTTCGTTCACTTCTCACTAGAGAAATATTTCAACAAAACGGAACGGCAATCTAAAGCATTAGAGAAATATCGTCATCTTTTACTGTCACCAGGCGCAACCGCCGGATTATCGAGTCGTTACTTTACCATCCGCAATGCCCTATCGTTAGGGTCGTTTATGCACGATACAGCCGTGGTTGCAGGAAAATTTCCCCAATTGTCGACAAAATGTTTTGCTAACAATTCAAATATAACGTAGTCCACGGTCCAATTGCACACTTCGGCAGATTTTCGTACGCTGCCACTTTGACCTGCGGTTTTTCACCACATAACTATGGTTGGTTCTTGGAATGAAAGTGATATGATTCTAGCATTACATGCGCTTCAATCTGATCCAAAATTAAGTGTACGTCGCGCTGGTCAGATCTATAACGTACCTTTTAGAACCCTTGCGTATCGACGCGACGGTAAAGCCGCTCGAGCGATTACGCGATCGCCAACGCAAAAGTTGACTCCCTCCGAAGAAGAGGCAATCGTACGACATATAACTGACCTAGATTCGCGAGCATTTCTTCCCCGATTGAGTGGTGTTGAAGATATGGCCAACCGATTACTTCGAAGTCGCGACGCGGGACGCGTCGGCGCAACTGGGCCTCGAGCTTCGTAAGACGACAACCAGATCTCCGGACGCGTTTAAATCGAAGGATCGACTATCAGAGAGTCCTCTGCGAAGACCCCGACGCGTATCGCGCGTGGTTTGACCTGGTACGGAATACAATTGCGAAATACGCGATCCAGGAGGAGGATATCTACAACTTCGACGAGACCGGTTTTGTGATGGGCCAAATCTCGTCCGAAATGGTCGTGACGACTTCTGATCGGCGCGGAAGGCCTAGAGCAGCCCAGCAAGGAAATCGGGAATGGGTTACAGTTATTCAAGGCGTTGGGTCGTCCGGTTATGCCCTCCCTCCGTACATCATTTTCGCCGGGAAAACCCACCTCTCGTCATGGTACGAAAACAGCCCATTACCGCCTGATTGGGTTATCGCAGTTACTAAAAATGGCTGGACTACGAACGAGAGAGGCGAAGATTGGATAAAACACTTCGATCATCACACCAAGTCTCGTACGAAAGGTACTCATCGCCTATTGATCCTCGACGGTCACGAAAGCCATCACTCGACCGATTTCGAGGTATATTGCAAAGCTAACAATATCGTCACGCTTTGTATGCCTCCTCATTCGTCGCATAAGCTCCAGCCTCTTGATGTTGGTTGTTTTCGCGGGTTAAAAAGAGCGTACGGAAAAGAAATCGAAGATCTCATGCGAGCACATATAAGTCATATCTCGAAAGAAGACTTTTTACCGGCGTTTTTAAACGCGTACAACGCAACTTTCACGGTTTCAAATATGCAAGGGTGGTTTCTGAGGGGTAGGAATAGTTCCGTACGATGCAGATTATGTCATATCACAGCTCGATGTGAAATTACATACGCCAACACCTCCGGGTAGCTCGGCTGGTCTCCCCGTCCCTTGGGAATCAAAGACTCCGAAAAACCCAACCGAAGCCCAATCACAAAGCGATTATGTGAAAAATAGGATTGTACGACATCAAAATAGCTCACCAACGTCAATTTTTGCTGGAATAGATCAGATTGCGCGAGGTACAACGAAGGTTTTGCATCGGCTTGCCCTTTTAGAAGGCGAGGTCGAATGACTTCGAAAGGCAAATGAGACCTTAAGTCGACGTCGCCGTGCGAAGAAAAAACAGCTACAGAGTGGAGGGTCACTTCGTATACAAGCTGGACAGGACCTACAGTCTCAACGAGAGGTTGATGGGCAGTTACATGACGAATTTCGTCAAATTGGTGGTCGTACGAGGCGGCGAATTGCGCGTGTACGGCGCTGTAGAATCTGCGGCGAGCCCGGACATAATGCGCGCACTTGTGGAAACGATGTAGAGACGTCTGAAGATAACGATTCTGAGTAGTTTCAGTTGATGATAGGCGTTGTGGTTGAATTAACTTATACATTGTCGTATAAGGTCTGCCAAAGTGTGCAATTGGACCGTGGACTACGTTACATGCAAGGTTTGGCATTGGCCCTTGAGGATTTTCTTCTCTGAAGCTACCCATAGAGAAATATAGTCTCGAATTCACTCAGGGGCACGTCAAATTCGATACTTATCAGTCGATGTTTCGAATGTACAACTACTTCGTAGCTGGTTTTAAGAACAAGAGATAGTGAATGAGGAACATGAGTAAATGAACAGAGTACCAGGACCTGTCAAACCAGATAATTCCTGTCATGAATACAAATTTATTTAACCCAAACGGAGAAGTGGTCATTTAAGCAGTAACGTCCCACACCTGCATCCGGGACACCCCCACATGTGGGACGCCCTA
This sequence comes from Pseudomassariella vexata, assembly GCF_002105095.1. Lineage (NCBI taxonomy): Eukaryota > Fungi > Ascomycota > Sordariomycetes > Amphisphaeriales > Pseudomassariaceae > Pseudomassariella > Pseudomassariella vexata. The sequence goes on from NW_024467968.1 coordinate 142,525, forward strand.
AAAATGACACTGTATATTATAACCATTAACTTCAACCTTTTTGTACACTTATTCTAATGCGACTACAATACAGCTTTCACCGTCACTAGGGTTTTCAGACTCACTAGACTCATCTGTACTATCCTCAATTTCACCAGCCTCGATTTGAGCCTTCCGAATAGCCTTGATATTAGTAAACTTCGAATTTGGGCTCATCTTGATCTTCCTCCGCTTTCTAGCCCTACTAGCCTCAAGCTCTGCCTCTATTGCCTCAATCTTTCGCTGTGCGACAGCTAATTGGTAGTCCTTCTCATCAAAGTCCTTTTGGAGCTCATCTCTCCTCTTAGGCGTTGACCAGGCTACTGCTGATGTCTCTAACGCCCAGTCCTGACTACCCTTACTATCAGAGTACCCTTTGCAAGTCTGACTAGGCTGTCTGATTGGTGCTGACGTATTCTCAAGGAGCAGGGGGCTCATAAGGGGTCTAGCTATGCTCGAAGGCCAGAGACCAGTATATTTCCATCCACTGATTATGTTCTTAGCGGTCAATGCTGCTAGACGTGCCTTTCTATAGCAGAGGAGAAAGTTTCTCTTCCCTACGACAGTAGTAGTATCCCATAGGTCAAGGTAACCAAGCTCCTTCTTATAGGCTGCCTTGAGGGGTCCAAAGACTGGCTGATCGAGAGGCTGGAGAACGTGGGATGTGTGTGGCGGCAAGAAAAGCAAGTGTATCTTGTTTATGAAGCAGAGGTACATAAACTCTGTCGTTTCGTGGCTACTATGCCCATCTAGGGTAAGTAACCTAGTCTCTTCAGGGTCCTCTGGTTGAGTCAAAGGAATAAAGATCTTTTGTAGCCACTCAATAGCCGTAGAGTCTGACGTCCATCGATTCTCTGTTGCTGTAAACCTCCAGGCTTCGTATGGAGTCAAGTCCAGAGGAAACCACTGCTGCTGGACAGACTTCCCCTTGTATATCACAAGTGGGGGTAGTGCAGTACCAGTCGCAGAGATACACTCTATAAGAGATGTCCAAGCTCGAGATCCAGGCTGTTTCTTCCGTATAGAACGAGTCTCAGATGATCCTAGAACAAGACCATTTGATCCTCTACCTTCTAGAATACCTGTCTCATCCATATTGTATCGATTCGAGGCCTTAATAGCTTTGATCTCAGGGATAGCGAGGTATTTGAACCATTGCCTGATCACATTAGCTGAGGCTCCATTAATACGCTGGGAATCGATAGCTCTGCTTCTCTGGACCTTGACTGAAGGGTTCCTCTTGATAAAAGCCTGGACCCAGTTCTTTCCAAGTGGTTCGGTGTCTCCGTGGATCTGTAGGATACGCTCGGCGAAGTCTTTGAGCTGTTGATAGGTTGGTGGGAGGCCTAGGGCAGCCTGGATTTGAACCCATTCAGCCAGATGAGATTCCTGGGCTGGGGAGAGCCTCTGGTAGTCAGCGAAGGCTATATCTCTTGACTGGGCTCCCTGAATCCGTCGTGAAAGAGTAGACCTTGGGACACCATGCTCATATGCTGCTTTTCGGAGGCTTTGACCGGTCGCTATTGCTTGAAGAGCTCGATAAATATCATCTTCGGTATATTGACTCATATTAGTGTAAAGAAGACGTACATAAAATTTCGTAACGATTGAATCGATATTGGTAAAGAAAAAAGAGGTTGAAGTTAGAGGCTAGCGGTGTTGATGAGGCATTTCTGGGTGTCCCACATGTGGGGGTGTCCCGGATGTGGGTGTGGGACGTTATATCTATTTTTACTATCATTTCCTCTCAACGACCTGCCGCCGGTTGGAGGGCGCATGGGCTACGTGTCAGCGGTGGGCAGTGAGGCACGGGATGGAGTTCGCCCCTGACAAGAGTGAGCTAATGCACTTTACTAGGGCCCGAGAGCCCTTGCCGCAAAGTATTCGCCTTGGGGACGCCACAGTGTCGCCGGTAGTCTCAGCGAGGTTCCTAGGAGTCTGGTTCGACCGCAAACTGACGTGGCACGCCCATGTTGAGCGTGTTAAAACAAAAATGGCAACTCAAAAGCTAGCCCTGACAAAGCTAGTCAATATGTCGTGGGGCTGCGATCTTATACGGGCGAGGCTGTTATATACGGTGGTTATCCGTAGCGCGATCGCCTTCGGGGCGACTGCGTGGCATACTATAAGTGAGGAACCGACAGGGCCAGCTAAGAGCCTGATGGGGATACAGAACGAGTGCCTCCGGGTAGTCTGTGGCGCCCACAAAGCGACGCCGGTTCGCCACCTGGAAGCAGAAGCAGCAATCCCGCCACTAGACCTCTATCTTAGTGCCCGGGCTGCTAAGTTTGAAGAACGGCTACGGCTTAGCGGGAAGAGAAATCTGCTTCGCAGCGCGAGCGCTAAAGCGTCACATATACTCCGGCAGGATAGGCCGGCGAAGAGGAAGCAGGCGTCGCAGCTACTCCGACCGGCAGGGTACACTATGGAGAAGGAGGCCCGGGGCTTCGAGTGGATGAGTGAAGAAAAGGAGGCCCGGGGCTTCGAGTGGATGAGTGAAGAAAAGGAGGCCCCGGCTGCCCTCCTCGGCCACTGGAGGAAGAGATGGCTCACCGGAGCAGAGCATCACGATCGCCAGCGACGCGCTATCGCTGAGGAACCGGAGGGTCCTTCGATGCAGATACCGAAGGGGGGCAAGTATTTCGGCCTGAACCGACCGGAGGCGTCTACGCTGTGCCAGATCAGGACGGAAAAAATAGGACTAGCAGCCTTCTTATTCAAGACAGGGGCTTTTGGCGTGTACTCGCCGCTATGCCGCTGTGGCGACGCCCCTGAGACGGCAGAGCACGTAATCCTCTTTTGCAGGCTGTTGGAAGGGCCGAGGGAACGATTACGGGCCGCTATCGCACCACGGCCACTATACTCTCGCAGAGACCTCGCAACGGCAACAGGAGAACCAGTAGTTAGTGGGACTATTGTAAGGTGGCTGCTAGGGACGGGTCGGACAGCTTCAAGGCCCAGATAGCATCGATCTTCTCAGGGGGGACTTTGTTGGTAGGTTGAGAACCAACGTAGTATGGTAGTGAACGCAACGCAGTCGCCAATAGGGCGAACCGACGACGCAGCGTATGTATTTAGTCCAGCCATTAGGGCACGGTTTGACATATGGGAGTACTAGTAGAGGTACCGGGGGCTTCGAGCCTACGGCGTATTTAATAATAATAATAATTTCCTCTCAGCTTTCCACGAAACCCATCAAATAGAAGCTCTCTGGATTTCCTCGATTTAACCAACCCCGGAGGTGTTATATGATTTTACGCAGCTGGAATCCCAGTCGCAGGGGTAGCCGCTCCTGCAGCACCCGTGGTATTTTTCCCTGCTGCTCCTCCCAGAGGAGCCCCTATACTGCCTAGCCCGGCATTGTTTCCACCCTGTTTTCCTCCCGCGCCGCCTGTTAGCCCTTCAAGGAGGCCGGAAAGTCCACCACTCGCTGCTGCTCCGTTGGCTGCTCCCGTTGCAGGGCCTCCAGGTGCCCCGGCGCCGCCCGCGGGCTGCTTGCAGTTACTTTTGGCCCGTTAGTAATGAAGAGCGTTGACTAAAAGAAGGACAGTTGTGAGTAGAGTTACCCAGTGAGTTGACCTTGGGACTTGGTGCAAGTTCCACCTCCCTGTTTTTGTTTTCGTCAGTCCAATTTCATGTGATTTTCTGCATAGAGTAGGCTGTTAGGAGTAATTGACATACCGAGAGGATACAGTCACCATCGTCAAAGCAAGTGGCGCCCTGCTGTGGTTGGGCCTGGGCCGATACGGTTGCAGCGCACATGGCTGAAGCAAGGGCCAATATTGTAAGACGCATGCTGTCTGATGTCTGGCTATAAATGTTGAGTTGACGATGACTTTGAAGAAATATTTCAAAACTGTAGTTATGAATGAAATCAGAAGACGCGTTTTCGATACGCAATGAGGATTTGATCTCTTATCTATCCATGAAGAGTGCTGCTGACTGATATCCCCCATCGCTACCCAGGCTTTCATGGCCTCTAACACGGGGTTGTAGTCAACTGATTAGAGAGTAGACTTAGGTTTGTGGCGGAATATGTCTATAGTTTCATGGGAGCGTGTTATTAAGCGCCGGAGTTCATCCTTGGACGGACATCAGTTGTAAACCTATTTATTCAACGTGATTACCTAACGTAAGGTTGAACTAACATGAGATTTTGCAAGCCTGGGGGGGTTTATCCCCATCAGCAAATGAAATTATCTATTTGTGTTCGTATTGAAGGTTTGAACGACCTTCGTCCCAACCGCTGAGCCCCAACATATCCACGGCAGACAGAGGGATAAACTCGCCCCTTGCATCGGTGTCTCGTATTACCCAACGCAGGTTACAACAGGGGAAGGGATCGTCAGGTTTCAAAGGTCAGCATGGGCCGTTGACAGGATATCTCACCATGATCAGATGAAGGAAATAAAGTGGCAGGTGCCAGGCCGTGAATCTTCCGACCATAGCGCTCGCGTGTCGAGACGAACTGTTGACTAGCTATGGTCCCACGGATGAACATAACACTACAAGAGAGAGTGATGGTTATAAACCCACCGAAATGAAGATAACAGCCGTTATTCAGGCCTAGCCTACCTCTGATGCGACTATTGCTTATGAGATTGGGGCGGACACTCGGCATAAGGCAGGTCTACTGTGAACATGACCAGTAGGTGAAAGGCTTTAGGGGCCTGGAAGAGATCTAGTGTAGGAAATGCTAAATCTGTGGCTTGGTGGACACTTAATATTGACATAAAAAAGCACCCTCTTTGAGCTATAGCTGTCATGAGGGATTGTAAAATGCCGTTGCTTGGGCTAGCTACCCAGGTGCATTGCTGCTTTCCTTCCAAATTTAGCAAGTCAAGTTTGCAGTCACCAGATGCCATCGAAAGCTCAAGCCTAAACACCCAGAAGACATAATTCTGCAGTGAGAAACTTGGCCCCGGTGATGATGAGACACTGCAACACTTCCACAATCCATTCCATATCAACACCACAACTCATCCACAATGGCTTCACGAAACCGGAGACGGCGACCTCCGCCTTAAACGCAGCATCCACGAGCTACGCCCCTGGAAAACATACCCCACAGCCCCCAAGGGCGAAACTTAGGATCATGGAATCCATCTCGGGCAATTTACTCGGCCTTGAGCACGACCGCCACTGCCGTCGGCTCGATTCAACAGACTGCGATGCCGAGATCAAAAGGGGGGAGGGGATTCCTGGCTTCGAGAATTGGTAGCTGTCATACAGGATGAAGGCGCGCAGAGCGTGGAGTTCGTGTTATGTCGTTGTCGTGAAGCAGGGCAACACAGACATGAGCATGATTTGGGTGTATAGTTGATGGAACACGACGGCCGGATGTGTTGATATCACTAAAGATAATCTGGGGTTATTGGCATTATGCTGGTACGACATGGCCAGGGGCGATATGCACGTCGTTGTTAAAACAGAGGGACACGTTCTCTTCGACCTTGAAGGAATCCAAGTGTTGCCACTGTCTGCGCATAGTTCGCTGCAAGGTGCACGAATGACCCTCGTCGCGCGGCAAGCATGCTAACACCCTCCTCTTCGCGTGTCCTATATCCTTTGGACTAATGGCCATGACCCGGCAATGGCTTGGGCAACGACTTGAAGAACCCACCAGCGCAGGCGAGCGGAAACTCAATTCAATTAGTCACACTTGTTCAATGGAACGCAGGTGTCACCGGATGAACAAGGGTTATTTAGTATCCAAGGATGTTCCTTGCCTTTGGCTCTGTTTTAAGATGCTCGCTATCGATCTCCTCGTTGGCCATCGCAGTATTAGTTGAAATATGGAATGCCAAGCCAACCACATCATGAAGTAAGATTCAAATCAAATCGTTCGTTCACTCGTCATCCATGCCGTCGATATCGATCGCGTCCGGATTCGACGCCACCACTGGCTGTTCCTCCTGTATCAATGTCCCCGCAATTCCTTCAGTCGACGCCACAAAGCCCACAGGCGCACGTGCTTGTCGTTCCAGTTGCTCCATGGCATCAGTGACCTCAGAGTCAACCTCTCCATTCGCGGCAATTGCGTGGCTACGCGCGAGGGCCTGCGAGGCGATGAAGTTGACATCGGTGTTGTATTGTGCCTGGACACTACGCTTGATGCGCAGCATCTCCCTGTAGGTATCTTCATTGCCATGCTGGACTTCGAATTGCTCCCACTTGGTCCAGAAGGCAGGGTTGGTACGTGGATCACAAAACTGCGAGGCGTGGCCGTAGATGGCGCGGGCGCGATCGATCTCACCGAGGCGCTTCTCCATGTCGGCAAACTTGAGACACATATCTCGAGCTTCTTCATCAGGGAGTGCGGCGATGGCACGTTCGTAGATGCCCCTAGTTGAGGGAAGACCGAAGTTGGAAGCCGACTTGGTGATGTAGAAATTGAACATGTCGGCTCGGTCTTCGTCGGAAACCGCCTGTGTTGCTCGGTCGTAGATTCGCATGGCATGCCGCGCAAGTCCCCTCTCTTCTTCCAAATTGCCGTACATTAGGTACAAGACCTTGGCAAATTTTGGCGGGCAATCCTCGACGGCCTGCTCAAAGAGATCTCTAAGTCGTTCGATGCCAATCTTCCGGTCAACCGCCTTGGTGAGGTACAAGTTCCAGAGCTCGAAAGCCACTGGGTAACTGAAGAGGTCTAAACCCCTTTCGTAGATCTTGAACGACTCCTCGTAGTATTTGTGGTCCTCCATCAACTGGGCGTAGTTGACAACCGTCTGTGGGGTGGCAATTCGTAGCTCAAATGTCCTTTCGTACACCTTCTTCGTTTCGTCGAGGGAGCTCACACTTTCCACAAGATCCACGTAGAAGCTCCATAGCTTCCAACTCTTGTGCACTCTTTGCTGCGGAGATAGTGTCTCGTCAAAGTAGTCGACGTTAGACCGCTTCGGTGCCTGGACGGCCTTCGCCATGATTTTGACCGCTTCGTCGAAGTTCTCGTTACGCAGTTCCATTTCGGCCCATTCAATCCACATATCAGCCAGCTCGGCTACCGACTTGAACGGAACCTTGACTGCTTTCTCCATAATGACCCGCGCGTTCCGGATGTCACCCCCCTTTTCGTAGAACTTGGCGTAATTTGCCCAGAGCTGGTGGAATGGCCCGACAGCTTTCTTCGGTTGAATGGCAGCGATTGCGTTCGTGTAAGTTTGGACAACTTCTTGTTTGTTGTCTCCCCACAAGGCCACGCGCTTCTCCCATTCGGCTACAGTGTTGGGGTTCTGACGCAGCAGAACATCGTTCAGCAGGAACGGGCGACGGTCCATTAACTGTTCAAAGCGCATCATGCGTATATCGAGATCGAAATCGGCGTCTTCGTCCTCGATATCCTGATCAGTCCGCTTCGAAGCTAGTTCCATTAATGCGCCGATGATGGACTCCTCGAATTCCACATACGTGTCGAAGATGAGAGTAAAGTCGCGAACGGTCATGACAGTTGTGATACCCTCCTCAAAGATATCCCTAGCCCTCTCGAAGCTCCCCCTCCGGACCCAGTATGTTGCAAGACCACAATAGAGTTTCCCCCTTTGGTCGGCGAAGCGATCGATGCCACTGCGGATGATGCGCTCGACGTCGATACCCGACTCGTGGCCAGTCTCAATATCGTTTGCGTGTTCAACAAGCAAATCAATCATTTCGCCCCATAGTTCGTAATGCCCCTTCCCTTGCTTGCTGTTGAAGCGGGCGTTGTTCAGAATATCCATGTACTTCTTCACGGCCTCCGTGTATAGCCCCACTTGAGTCAGGAGCTCAATGAAGTCCTCGGCATCTTCGGGATGGACTTGCATGTAACGGCGCCAGATCTTGACAGCAGTCTCTCCTGCGGCAGAGTTGGCGAATGGTCGATATAGAGCCCATATCCTGTTGTGTTGGGTGATGGGCAGTGCTCGAAGGGCTCGGTCGAAAGTGTGCCGCGTAAGGGTTACCAGTGGTTGCTGTAAGAGGAACTTCAGATACATTTCCCATATTCGAGGCATCTTGTTCAACAGAATTAGGGCCCTCTCAAAGAGCGCATTGACTTTGCGGTATTCGGAGGCGAAGATCGCAGCATTAAGCTTCGAGACATGTTTCGTACGGAATCGGAGATACTGATAGGTGTTACTACTTCGCAACTCGAATGGGACAAAGAAGGGCGACCATACCATTTTCCAGAGCTTGTATGAGCGCGGGAGTTGTATGCATGCTCGTTCAAGAACGAAGGCTTGCTCGAGGACGGTGCCGTGCTGAAGCTTGAACTCGATGTAGGCCAGCCATGGTTTCGTGTTTCCCGGGTCCCTCACGATGTCCTGCTCGTACACGGCGTCTTCGTCGGTCTGCACAGGCAAGTTAGTCATCGGAGACATAATCGTAGGGCTCGGTAGGTGCCATACGACAAGGTAGAGGTCTGATTTCCTGGCGGAGCTCGAACCATTTGACACTCCGTTGGGCGCCATGTCGGCTGTCCTTCTGAGGTCTCGTCGCTACGGTCTCGTTCTCGGAGACAAACTCGGTGGAATTGCGGCGACAGGATTCATCAGTGCATCTTGGGCCCAGAGGATGCTGGCAGTCGCAAGTAAGTGTGGTGAAGTGGGCGTGAAAGTCGCGACTGGACACTAGACTCGATATTTTATTTCAATGCGCTGCCCTGTCGTTTTCTGGGTCGTAGCACCGGCGCGCTGCATCGAAGGATTCAGGTTTTATGACCCAGTCATAAATGGGATACAATTGCTGCATAAAGCCTGCACATATGGTCCGTGTGCCAACGGGATTAGCCGCTTCAGTTGCTCTGGGTCTGCCAAGAGCTTAACAGTGATGCAACTGCAATGGAGCTGCGCAACTTCAAGTCGACTCTGAATTAACCCCGTCACCTTGAAAGCTTTGCGGCGAGCTCTCTTCAACAAACCCTATCAACCGACAAAAAACCCTTGAAGCGTTTCCGACGATTCGACGACATATTCTTACACCTCGAACCACCCTGTCACGCCATTTACCTCTCTAGCCATTAGCTAGCCACTCACTAAACAGTTACCAACGTAGCTGCATTTAGGTGGAGAGCTATTGAAGATGTCTGGAGCTGCGGTGAGTTCCCACACGAGCTGGGCAAGACGGTTTTGAAATGTGTTGGATCTGATGCTTTTTACAGGATCGCGAGGCGGTCTTTCCCACGCGGCAGTCGCTGGGTTTAATGAAGGCCAAGCTCAAGGGAGCTGAGACCGGCCACAACTTGCTAAAGCGCAAGAGTGAGGCTCTGACCAAGTATGTTATCGCAGTCTAATTGCTGCAGCTATACTCAAGATGACTGACATGTGTACTTACCCAGGCGCTTTCGAGGTACGGCATTGCCCTGGTTAGAAAGACTGTCCAGCAACTAACTGCGACCACAGACATCACACGCCGAATCGACGAGGCAAAGCGCAAGATGGGACGAGTCATGTCGATTGCCGCCTTCTCTCTAGCCGAGGTCACATACGCTGTAGGGGGTGACATTGGCTATCAAGTACAAGAGTCCGCCCGGCAAGCGCGCTTCCGCATCCGTACTAAGCAAGAAAACGTCTCCGGTGTCCTGCTCCCCACATTCGAGAGCTATCAGATGGAGGGCAACAATGATTTTGGTCTCACTGGATTGGGAAAGGGTGGTCAGCAGGTCCAACGCTGCAGAGAGACGTATGCCAGAGCTGTTGAGGCCCTGGTTGAGCTTGCAAGTCTGCAAACAGCCTTCGTTATCCTAGACGAGGTTATCAAGGTTGTTAACCGCAGAGTAAACGCCATGTAAAGCCCCCATGACACCGCGAATAACGATCCCTACTAACATCGCAGTGAACATGTCATTATCCCAAGAACAGAAAACACCATCAAGTGTAAGTAGGAGTCTAAGCAACATCAAGCATACAGGACTAATTGTGCCACCAGATATCAACTCGGAACTTGACGAGCTCGATAGAGAAGAATTCTACCGGCTGAAGAAGGTTGCCAACAAGAAGCAGCGAGATACTGCTGCTGCCGATGCAGAGATGAAGGCCAAGAGGGAGGCACTGGCAAAGGACCGAGACCAGGAGAATATCGAACCCGACGAGACTGGCCCAGCCGACATGCTGGCAGCAGGGGAGGAGGAGGATGTCATCTTTTGAGCCAGGGCTCGCCTCTAAGATTGCATGTCTATACTTTAGGGCAGTCACAGCGAAGCGTGTTTTAAGTTGTCGAAGAAAGTACGGCCTTAACCACTGCTTTTGTATACGCGCTCAAGTAGGGACCTAATGAAATTGCTTGAAACCTTGTGAGATACCATCCGTATCTTGTTGGCCCAGACGGGGTGGAATTCATGGCTACCCCTTTTTGTTCCATCTCTCATCAAGCAGCAAGCGAAAAGCCCTCAGTCACAGCGAGCCGAGGCGAAAGTTGTGACTGAGTACAAGGTTCTTGAGTGGGCACTGCTTTCACTGAACCACTATCAGCCGAAACCATAATAGTTGCCTAGGAACGGTAACAGGTTCTTTGTTTCAAGACATCAGTCCAAAAACGCCTGCTATTCTCGCAGCTGGTTCATGCGTAATTAAATCTTGTACCGGCTGCTTCTAAGTTGGCCGAGTTGGTCGAGCTGCGGAGTAGTGTCTTCCAGCGCCGCAAACGGTACATAAAGGGAGAAGAGGGACTACTGAACTCCAAGATCAGCAGTGGACGTCCATGTTGTTTTTGCTATTTTTACTTTTTCACACATCATCGCGTATTGCCTGCAGTTTCGGGGGTGGTGGTGGGGAGAGAGGGAGAGTGCGGGGGTGCTTGGTTTTATTTTTCGCCTCGTTGGTTCGTATTTCGCTAATTTCTCCCGAGAATAGCTTCTATTCCCCCTTTTTGCGGGGGGTGGTACTAGATCTGGAATGATCAGGCCCTACTATGAGACAGGTGTGTGACTACCCTGCTTTGGGACGATGTTGAATATATATCGATTCGTATAAGATACAGCTGCATGCGCCATTTGGAAGCTGCTGGACCCTGCTTGTCATGGCAGTTAAGACTTAAGATCCATTATGAGCAGGGGCATTGAAACCTGCTGTAATGAACGACAGCCAAGTATTCCAAACCATGAGCCCTGGTGAGATGAAAGTTCATCCAATATGAAGGAACGGTCAAGGTCTGATGGTCGATACGTCCAAGAATAACTCAAATTACTTAGCACAGAACAATAAATCGCTGAGAACATCACATTCTATCGGAGTATGGTTCGTTCTTGTGGTTCCAGCTGACATAAAATCATGATACGACGCAGTGTTTAGGCGCTTAGAAGGAGGGAATCAGAGTCGAGTGCCTCAAAGCAACTACACTGTACACGACACTATTTGTGCCAGTCGACTAGCTAATGCCTGAGATTGCGACTTGAAGGCCATGTGGAAGTTTCTAGTTACTCTCGGACTAAGATTTGACCAATTCCAACTGAGGGTTGCCTGGGGAACATCACAAAGGAGGCCTAGACCAATTTTGTGATAATCGTAATTCTTTTTCAGTACATGCAGCATCACATTCTCATATCTCAGCAGTAGGTTACATATTATATCATGATACCCTGACTCATAAAAGTTGAAGACATGGTCGTTGTAGCATATGGGGCATCCTGAGACCAAATGAACAGGAACTGGAGACTCGATTTTCATAGCGGTAGAATTATCCGATCAAAAACGCCTGTGAAGAACGAACCAGAAATGTAGTGAGTCTTCATTCTCTTGCATAGACCTCTCTGTCATCTCCAAGGTCCGAGCAGTCCTCCAACTCAAAATGAGATCCCAGAGCCGCTGTAGCTGCCCTGTGGCCGTCTGATGTATGCCAGTGCCTCACAATACTAAAATCATGTCCTCCCACTCTCCATTTGGTGTGTCCATTAGGCCCAATGGGATAAAACAAACACGTCGCAGAAAAAAAACATCACCTTATGTGTACACTCCAACAGGATGACACCGAACACACGAACTCTGGCCCCAGCACATGCGCTTTCCTGAACTCTCCCAACGACAAGAACCATAGAGCCGCGCACAATTACACCAAACAATTCAGACTGACCCCTGAGAGTCTTTACTTCCCTTGCGCTTGTGGCCTTCAACAGCACCTACGACCTTGTCCTTTGCCTTTCCCAGAAATTTCTTAGCATGCTTCTGATGGAATTCGGCGTCGGCGTCGCGGTTCTTCTGTACGTGGCCGTCTCGCGATGGCGGTGTGGAGTAGATGGAACCCTTGCGCTTTTGGAATCGACTGGGCGGCACTTTGCTGGCATCTATGGTAGAGGTCAGATGGGGCTATTCATAGTGGATTGCAGAATGGGCACATGGTAGGAGGGTAGGGCGAGGACAAGAAACGAGAAATGCGAAGATGTTAGTGCAATGCTACTACCAACAGAGATAATACGGGGAACCGATCTGTGTCTGCGACAAACGAATGAGTACGCACCCCACTCTTCTGTGGCCGAGTAGTCGCGAGAACCGGTTCGTACTCTGGGTGGGTGGACGGCGTCGGTCTCGCTGCCAGGCACGCGGGTTGAGCCCTCGGAGTCAAAGCTATTGGCGAACTTCACGCCTGTCTCGGCGGGAGGATTTTGGGTGAGAGGGCTTGTGTGTTCATTGTTAACGGTCTCGCCTTCTTGCAGATGGAATGGTTCTGGATCTCGTTAGTTCCCTCTAGTAATTCCATCAGAGTAGACAATCGATGTTGTGATGACGTGCTGGATCCAGATATGGTGAAGACGTACCAGTCTGGCCTTCCATGGCGACTCGTTGATTCTCCTTGGGTGTTATCTTGAAGGACGAAGGTCGATTGGATAACTGTTGGTTTAGTTTAGTTTGATCGAGTAGAAAGATGGGAATTCGGGGTTTGGTTAGTGATCAAGCAAAGATAGATGGGGCGATGACCTTTAGGTTGATGTATGTGAGGACAGAGAATTGAGTTCACTGGTAAACTGCCAACGTGTGATATATAGTACGTCTGGACCGTTGGGTGCCTTCCTCTTATGTGGCCCAAAACTGCCATCATGCTTTCCTAGGTGTATGATTGCCTCCAATCCAAGGAGGGCATTGCTCGCGTCCTCCCAGGCTCCTGGCTCAACCGCTCACACCTGATGGACTTGGCCAGCCAGTAGAATATCTTCTCTGGCCGTTGGTCATTTGCTTAATTTCGGGACTTAGCACGACCAAGGCAGTCATTGCATTCTCCATCCGCATGGTTTCGGTTTACCAATCCCCTTCCCCTCCTTGACCCTCCACTACGGAAATCAAGGCCTTGCGACACAACCATATCGTCGCGCTTTCCGCTGAGAGGGATCTGATGCCAAGATATTGCCAAGATCAGTCTGGTGGCACTGGGATGAATAGCAAGAACAGGGCTGTGCTATCTCCGCAGGCCATATGATATCCGATTGAATCTGTATCATCATCTCTCGCCAGAATGCGCGATGATGCTAGTGATGCACAGCACGCCTATCCATAACTTCTCCGCACGGCTGACGTCACGCTGTGCAATTCGCACGCTAACCGATATTGAGGGAAGCAGCGAGGCCAATCCCGCTCCCACACAAGGAAGGAAAACGTGGATGATTATCATCGCCATCTACGCAACGCAAAGGTTAGGGGGGGATGGTGAGCTCCGAGTTAGGTCTTTTGTAGATAATGTTGTAATCCCCCCAGGCGACAATGTGCAAAGCAAGAAGCTGTCGAACCTGCAGCTCGATCAGTACCTGTGGGGAAGCTGTACTATGGTATCATGGATAAGTTTTCTATTGCGTGTTTGTACCGTGCCCCACCTAGGCACGCGCCAACTCTTCGCTACCTGGCTTGAAGGGACCTTCATAGCTGTCTGAATATGATTAAGAGAAAACGTTGTAGTAGTGTGAATTTCGGCTTTCGATTTACCACCGTCGAAATATAGGGTTCGAATTCGTTGGCGATCCGCTTCTGTAAGGTGTTTAGTCCCCATTGTAGTTGCTGAATACGCGATAATTAGGACGCGTTAACAGCAAGTTGGAATCAGAGGTGGAAGTACCTTTTCGTTACCATGAGTAGGCTAGGCAAGAATCAGTATAGCGTTACCTTGACAGTGGTCCACTGGTACTTGTCAAGGGGGTGAAAACTTTGGCCTGATACCGTAGTATGTTCATTTCGGAAAGCATTTGCAGTTGCCACTAGGATGTTCGCATGATGACTGCCGTTAGCAGATTGTGAGTCGTTGCGACGTTCCACCACATGACGAGATACGACGCCGTGACTAGATGCAAACCGCTAGCAGAGTCTGGACCCGAAAGTACAGCGGGGGTGGGTCTGGGGTAGCCGTTGAACGCAGCAACTACCACTCTGCGATCAGTGACGTAAACCTTCTTCCCACCAACGTTGAGCGCTCATGGGTCCTGACTTCACAACAGTCCTTGGCACCTGCTGTCCGCCAGTGTCTGGGGTAGCCGGGGATTTTAGAATCGCAATCGGGTTTACACTTCACTTGTTTTGAAGCCTTCGAATGGAAGAGAACGACCTGGGCAGGAGACACAACAGTAGCAGCAACTGCAACTTGAGATGGAACGCGAGAGAGGGAGGCCGCTAGGGACAGCGCCAAAACACGCGCATTACATCAGCAGTGACGAACTATAATATACTGCAACCCAAAAGAACGGAACTGCCAAGCAAGAATGCCTCCCGACTGCTCTCGGACCTGACAACTTCATACGGTATGAGTGGCTTTGGCTTCCCACTCTTCACCCTCCACATTCATCAGTATCGCTATCGGAATTCCACTCCCTATCACTGTTTGGAACCAACCTGGGGCCCGTGTCGAGATGAACCGGTGCCTATGTAAGTCAGGCTTGGGACGCCTTCGTGGTGTGTAAGAGGACTTCACACACCGCTGGAACCTGGTGTGACCCGTAATACGCCAAGAGATACTTTCATCAAGTTCGTTGTTAGCCTACTTGGCGTTTCCATTTCATTGTTGGGTTCAGCTTAGCGTTACGAGGATCTACTGACTATTGACTGCTCACATGAGCTTGGCTGCGCCACAGAATGATCCCACGATTAATGAATTGCCTTCCGTCTCTGATCGACCATTCTCCCGTCAAGTGAGTAACTGACGGGCAGTTGTGATCATTGCATGACTGGATTAATCACATCCGGGAAAACAGTTTGGCAATTATCCAACGATGAGCAGAACCTCATTCTCAGCCATGAAGCGCAGAGCGTGCAAATTTATTGTATTATCCGTATTGACCATTATGATCTTGATGTCTCATCTGGGAATCAATTGAAGACACGCGTGACTGGTAGACGCTTAATGTTTCCCGTGTTTTATTAGTCCAGCTCGGGGCCAAGGCCTCATATCGCTAATTTGGCACATCTACGAACATGCACATTCACATTGCATTGCTAAACCCAAGAGTTTGGTAAGGAAAGTGTTTGTATATTATCTAAGAGCCCCGAACCCGGCCAAGTTCCCCAGATAACATACAGTTTGAAGACAGCGGATTTTTTAAGTATTAGGCATCAGCATCAAGAATCATTCACAGCTCTTCTGCTCACGGCTCTTAACTTGGCTCTCACGACAGAGGGTCCAAGGAGCCCCCGGTTGACTCGCAGCGACAGAGAGGGAATTTACTCCTCCTCCTCCTCCTCCTCGTCCGCCTCATCCTCCACAACAGTGGCGGCGCGCTTCTTCATTGCGGAGAGCTCCTCTTCGCTGCGCTTGAGAGCGAGCATGAGACCCCGGCGAGCCGCAGCAGGCGTAGTAGTGCCAGCAACTGAGAAACAGAGTTAGATATATGGAAGTGGAGGCTGTCAGGGACTGCTCACTTTGCATTGGCACAGCACCACCGAATGGTCCGGCGCGAGCGGCGTTCTGGCAACGGACCACGCAGACGTTCTCTTGCCCGGCGACAGTACCGGTACAGCTGGTATCAGCGGGGATCGCTGCCTTCAGAGGGAAGTCGGTCTTGGCGCCGGCCCGATTGCGGGAGTTCTGGCCGGGAGGAGTCTGTGTTACTTGGATGTCGGTCCACTGAGCACCGGTGGCATCGGTATTCATCATGCAGGTGTAGGGACCACCTCCGTCACCGTTGACCTGGTGCAGAGTCATGGTGAGCTCGCCACCGGCCTTAACCTGGGGAAGCATATCGCCAGTCTCAGCCATGATGGCCTTCGTGCCCGCCTCTATGTCGTTATCACCAGCACCGACGGTCTCACCGAAGGTATCAGCGGTGTTGCCCTTAAAGCGGGTCGAATCCTGCTGGAATGGGTTGCGTCGAGTTCCATCACGGGGAGTTGAGGTGTCAACACCAAGAGCCACTACAGCGGTTGTTAAGGTCATGACCAGGGAGAACGTGTTTGTGTGGAAGGGGTGCCAACTCACTTCCGGAGCCACCGGCATCACCGACAGCCTTGATGATGGCACCGTGGCCAGCGACAAGCTGGGCGGTAGCGAAGAGCCCGAGGGCGATGACGGCTTTGTAGGAAGACATGTTGTTATGAAAGAAGGAATTAAAAACTATGAAGACCTGACCGGCAGGAGAAGAAGAAGTGAAAGTGGAAGGTTTGAAGGGAAGGCTGGGAAAGCTGAGAAGGCTGGAAAGACTGATGCTCTGAATCTGTTGATGCGATGACGGAAACAAAGGGATTGGATGAGCGAAGCCTCACTTCTTATAGACATTTCGTCTGGTGAGTTTCCTAGCAAGATCAGATGCCACAACCGAAGATATCGCGATACTTCCGGTCTAGCTGATGCATCTTGCTTCATTGCTATGTCCGATACTGCCAAGCCAAACACGTTTCCGAGTTTGAGGCCGTTGGGAGCAGCATGCTAGATGCGATGGCGTGGTTGTGTGAAGATGGCGAAGTGTACAGTTAACGGAGACGAGCCTCACAATTTTTGAGATGAAGTCTAAAGGTTTCTGTGCGGAAGAGGCTGTCATAAGGACTAGTGGGCCAAGAAAACATAGTAAGCTGAAGACAATGGGGCATTGCAAGCCGTTGCTGGTGTTCAGGGTGCTTCATGGGTGAGCCGCAGACCAAGACGTGACACTTACATGTACGACCAATCGCATCAAACAAAGACTAGAACTAAGCTTTTGATCCGCACGCAGATCCGCGCGAAGACCCGCATTTGTTTGGCAATGCTAATACGGAGAATGCTTGGATAGTTGAGTCTCGTCGAATGTGCATCTGGGGAGTTGTTTGGGGGGCGACATCAGGAGTGGCGCTGACTAGGCAGGTGTGGTGGTTGGTGGAATGCTTCTGTCACAAGAGGAGGCTTCGGGTTGAGGCTCCAGGATGACGCCTGTTGGGGGGTAGAACCAGGCTGTGCGCGAACAGGTCAATGCTATAAACCTGTATTGTCAAGCCTATAGGGACCAATCAGCTTAGAGAATGGAATGCAAATATTGAACGAAACCTCGGGTGACAATGCTTCCAACGCAGCTTGGCAGTTTCACGGAGTGTAACTCCGTGTCGTTTCCGGCCTCTAGGTCCAAGCTTGCATCTGTAGATCGCCTCAGCCAAGGATTCGTCGACACGCTTATGTTAGATGTTCTGCGTTTGAGTGTCCACAGTCCTCGTATTGTTTGGAGGTCGAGTTTGATCGCGTTGTCCAAGCAATGTTTTAATGACGTTGGTAGCTCCATCAAGTTCTTCGGGAAGACCCGACCGAAGCACCCACTGGCACGGCGGATAGACGTGCGCAAGTGAAGCTCGTGAGATGCTATTCATCACTTGTTGGCTCGACTGCTAAGAGCAACGGCAAGAAACGGTACCGAGGTCGCTCAAGTAATGAAAAACACGTAAATAAGTATGATGGGGGCTACAGGCGGCTAGCGAAGTCTTCGTATCTGTGTTGCTTCACCATCAGTGGCCCCAGGAACGGGGCAGGATGCTAATGCATTGTCGTCTGTGCCGCGGTATCCTCAGCATCTGCAAGATTACTCACTTTGGAAGAAGTCTTATGCGAGGCCACGGCAGGTACTGACACAATGGTGCGCTCGCACTTCAAATGCAGAGTGAGCACCAAGCAGATGCAGCCCTGAAGTAATTGAAGATTTACAGGCTGGGCAACAATGGCTCTGGCGCTGCAGGTCGCTGAATTAAAGACTGGCGCTAGAGAAGAATTCCCCGAATGCTAATCTTGGCGCAGATCTAAGCGCCTTATCGTGCCACACGCGAAAGCCACTGGCTAAAAGTTCCGCAGCCAGGTCTGTATGCGATATCTTGAGCATCATGAGAAGATATCAGACTAATAATTGTTTGTACACCAGACTAGAGCATCTGCAAATTTCGAGTTAATATCAATAAGAAATAGGCATTATTTCGTATCTTTCCAAAGTTGGTGCGTCTTCACCAACTGACCTACCACGCCTGCAACGGCCAACATGCACAGACCACGCGGGTCCACATCAAACAGAGGAATTTGTCTTGACGTGCGAAGCTACGACCAACCAGAGTAAACTGAATATTTGAGGCACTCAAAGCCTCTAGAAGGACGAATCACGCACTCATTGCCGAGATTGACGATTTCGAACGTTTAGATCAGCGTCGCCATTAGTGCCCGACGACTGATAATACTCTCTGCCAGATGTGATCAACCTTCAGAGTTACGACCACTGGACGGAGACCTGAGCTGAGTCACTTCAACAGGTCAATCGATGAGTCGTTTGCTGCTCGGCTCGCCACTCCACCGACTCCTTGTCTCGACCAGGCTTGGACCAGAGCTAGTCATTCGCGGCATCCGTTCGCGATCGTTTATTCTCATGTCAAAGAGGAAATCTGATGTTTTGGACGACGCATTAGCGCCTCAAAGGCCATCCCAAATCCGCAAAATGGACACTGTTCTTGCCACTACAATCATTGAACTGACCCCAAAAGAATCGCAATTGAAAAGTTTACTTCTCGATGCTGCTAAATATGTCGACGCGTCACAGAACATGGATGAGCCTGTCGTGCTGCGATGGGCCGGGGGATGGGTCAGGGACAAACTGCTCGGCATCCAATCCCACGATATCGACACAGCCATCAATATCATGACTGGCGTGTCCTTCAGCATGGCCATCATTGAAATGTGCGAACAGCCTGATATTGCAGAGAGGCACAATCTCACTCCGACGGATATCGGGAATCTGCATCAGATCGCAGCAAACCCAGACAA
Organism: Pseudomassariella vexata; assembly: GCF_002105095.1. NCBI lineage: Eukaryota > Fungi > Ascomycota > Sordariomycetes > Amphisphaeriales > Pseudomassariaceae > Pseudomassariella > Pseudomassariella vexata. The sequence continues at coordinate 161,677 of NW_024467968.1, forward strand.
GTCGAAGCATCTCGAGACTGCCACCATCAGGCTTTTGGGCTATGATGTCGATTTTGTTAATCTTCGCAAAGAGACATACACTGAGGACAGCCGAAATCCTCAGATGGAGTTCGGCACCGCCGAAGAAGATGCATTGCGTCGAGATGCGACCGTCAACGCTTTGTTCTACAACCTCAACTCTGGAGAACTCGAAGATTTCACTGGTGGCTTGGCAGACATGCGATCCAGGCTCATACGGACGCCCCTGGAGCCGTTCCAGACTTTCATGGATGACCCTCTACGCGTATTGAGACTGGTCCGCTTCGCAAGTCGACTCGAGTTTACCATAGACCCTGCCGCTGAAGAGGTAATAGGCAATCGCCAAGTGCTTGATGCTTTGCGTCTCAAAATTAGTCGCGAGAGAGTTGGTGTAGAAGTCGAGAAAATGCTGAAAGGTGAGAAGTTCGGTTTGGCAGGTTTCAAGAGCAACAGACATCCTGACTAATCATGACAGGCAACCATCCAAAGAATGCCCTGCAGCTTATCCATAATCTCGGGCTTTACCATACAATATTTACAGACCCTGACAACGCCAAGATATCCCAACCAAACATAGCCAAATGGGAAATAGTCTATGAATGTCTTGACACCCTGCGGCGGAATAAAACACCCGGCTCTATCTACGACGTGTTTGTCAGGTCAGATGAAGCGGCCTACTTTGCCTGGGTCCTCGCTGCCCTTTGTCCTTGGCAATTAGTCGAGCAACCTCCGCATACTGGCAAAGGAAAACGACCCCCGCCTCTCGCCACCCTGGCTGGTCGCGAAGGCATCAAGGCACCCAATAAACTTTGCGATGTTATCACGGCGTCTCATAAGCACAAGGGCGATATCATGGCTCTGAAGACGGCTGTTGTTCAGAAACACCCAAGCATCCACGAGCGGCATCGATTCGGCATGGCCATTAGAAAATGGGAGGCGAATGGTGGGCACTGGAGGCTGCAGGTCCTTTCTGCCCTTCTGGTTGAAGCGATTGGCCTCGAACCTAACGAGAAGCAAAGGGTTGACGAAAAGTTTCTGGATGAGTGGCAATCCTTCCTGTATCATATGCAAGAGCTCGACGTTATGGATGCCCCGTCTTTGAAGCGCTTGATCGACGGTACACAACTTGCCAAAGCTTTGGACGTGCGGCCAGGGAGGTGGATGACCGCGGCTTTAGATGTATGTGTGGCTTGGCAGCTGCAGAATCCTAACGCAACGGAAGCTAGTGGCGCAATCGAGGAAGTACGCCGGAGGAGAGACGAGCTCGGCATACCGCAGTAAAATAGCACGAAGGCCTTGCCAGTGGTGGCATAAAATCGGGACAGAATTATCTTGCCAACTCTCATGCTTGACTCATCTCCATGACTCCTTTCCAGTTTGCTGTCAACATTGTATGATTGCACATCTCCGCTTGAAGTTTCTTCCTGCCGAGAAGAAGCTTCTACACCCTAAGACCTGAGTTACTCAATATCGGTTTCGTGCCACGCAACGCCAAGATCCGTGGTCATCTTGTCTTTAAACATGCGAAGGACCCTAAACAGCCTTGAATGTTTCCACTCCTGTGCTTAAATGACGTTCCGGGAAAGTACTGGATTCATGCCGCTCTCATTGCGCCTTAGTCGTGTTCACCAGGCCCTTGAAACCGCTTACTGCGAGGATCTTGCTATAGGCTTTCGGTCTCATTCATTCCGCAATCTTGAAAAAGTGGAGCGGGAGGCCAGCGTTGCCGTAGAAGGTAGTGGAATCTTTGAACAGGAGCTTGGTGCGTGTGCTTGAAAAATAGCAATGCCTCTTGGAAGAGTTGAGGCGACCTCGGAGTTCACTGGCCGGGTACGGTGTGTTTGTCCTGGGTACTCGAGCTGGTCTAGCTTCTCCTATCGAGGCCGAACAGTTTCACCGGACGAAGACCGTATGCCCGGCGGTCGAGCACTTTCCATCCCGGTGGAATCTCAAATCAGGGTTTGTCAGTCTCTGCCTCATACTTGGCTTTCGTCGAACTTTTTGGTGCTTCAGCAGGTTTTTCTTCCTCATCCACGGTCTGCGATGGCTGTTTCCATGAGACAGTGCATACCCATCGATCACAGACAACTTCGCTGATGACGGCCCTCGCCGAACTTCGTGGCGCACTTTTGGTTTGGTTTACAGTGGCCGATGCCTCTTCCGTCCTTATCTGTACTGGCGAGTTTTATGCCTTGCTGCTGTTGGACCTTCAAGGCTATTACACCAAACTACCAGTCTTGGCAGGATATATGGCCACTTACCGTACGTTATGGGCCAATGTGACCACCACCCATCGAGCCACACAAGTCCTGCCTGTGGGACAGGCATCGTTCATTCCTGTCTATATAAGGCCCTTATTGCCGCTATTCACTTCTTTCAGGACTCTCCAGAGATCATGACATCTGCAATACAAGACCATTTGTCCGCAATCCAATAGCTGTCACAGATGGATCGTTGCAACGCTCGATTCAGATTTAAGAATCCCTTCGTCCGCTACGATAATGCCGCGATAAAATTAGTTTTCCACTAGGATACGTACGAATTAGATGGTTCTGAGAAACTTGCGAATAGTATTGGCATCAGTATGGGGTTACGACCGTAAATGCTTCTAAAAGGTGGATATTTGCATATCAATGCCTCTTGCATCACACTGGAGACCCTCCGTAGATAATCATGATTCCTCAATGTGAATAACGCACCACCCTCTACTCTGATATCGAAGTTGGGAAAAAAGAGATATAGTTGCCGTGAAGTAAACGTCCAGGGGTATACTCACGCCCCAGGCAAATTGATACACTGCACAGCATATGGAGCAGAATGGTTTCCTCAATACTGACTGTCGAATCCAGCATAGTCCACAAGCCTGTATTGAGCTTGCCTGTCTTATTTTCCTTGCGTTCAACACAATTATGATTCAGATTTATCTCAGCAGATAAGGAACAGTCTACCAGACATCGAGCTGACCACGGATCAGGACTACCTAGTCATCTAATTCAGCACAAATTCTCTGTAGTGTTTAAAGGAATATCCATGTGTTTGGACTGGCGAAGGAATATGGCAGATGCTTCATGTATACAAGATCATTGCTATATGTAGTACGCCTACATCTATATAAGCCGCGTTCACGAGGTCTTGCATGCAGATACACATGAAAGGGAATTCTCCACGTTTGAGGCCAATTGTAGCATATTGAGAGTCTACAATGTATCTTGACGACCTTTTTCTAATTAAGTTACACAGGAAATACGGGAATATTTGGTATGATAGCAGTAATCACTGGGAAACTTACTGGAATGAATTAGGGGAAGAGGTGAAAAGTTTGGACTACACCACGGAGCCATTCTTGCAGAAATTATTAATAATTAGCAGGTCACAACATATTCACAGAAATACTAGACCCAAAGCTCTGGTAAACCGAATAGCTAGGACCTATCATGCAGTGATAGACTGCTTAATAAAAGTTCTATACCGTCTAGTTAGATTAAATTACATAGTCAGACCAAGTCTCAACTCCCCCAAGCTTCACCGTTAATCTTCACAGAAAAATCGCAATCATATAATCTTATAGCCACCACTATCTCAAGAGTTGTACCACGTGTTTCTTCAATAAATCCCTAGCCCCCATCACAGCAACAGCAGCACAAGCAAGCGAGACACTCCAGATCGCAGCATCCGCCCCACTTCCCCTTCTTATGTTTCTTCTCGCTGCTCTTCTCACGTGCAACGTAACCCATTTGCTGTTGTGCGTTCATGTGCACGTTTGGCGTATAGCCATCTTGTTGGGTATAGTTGGGCTGGTAGGATGTGGGCGGTGCTTGGGCATATGAAGGTTGTACTGGGTAATGTGTCTGCCCACCTGTTAGTGATTTATGTCCTAGAAAGAGGTTCGAGGAGACTGTAAGTTTATTGAGCAAGATGTGGAACTTACGGAGTGAGACATTGTTTTGGATGGTGTGATCAGGTCTGGTGTAAGTACTTAGATGGCAACGTTATAGTTTGGTCTGAGTTGTGTAAACTCTCCTTGCATAGCTTGAAAGATTGAATAGCTTCATATAATTGTTCAGATACCTCCAGTACCCGTACGTCATGCTGAATAACTTTCATTGGATGCGGCATCTTCAGTTCGATGACCAAAGCACAGCTTCTAAATAAAGGCACGGTGCGGGGCATTCGGCCGCTAGTGGATCGATCCCCGTCTCTGAAGGACTACCACCATGATGCAGCTGACGTCTTCCTGTAATATCTCAGGACTATTCATGCTGTGCCTTACTTATCTAGTCACTTGATTGGATGGATGACGATAGGGGCTTTGGATGCTGAACGCAATAGAAGAAAGGTTAGCTACGCCACATGAAATGGCGCAACCATATGACCATTATGAGGTAATGGTTATACAACTACATTCAAGAGCGCGTTTCGAAGCATGCCATAGAAGCTCTCAAAGAGCCCATAATCTGTCCCTTGCAACCACCGCACCACCACTTCAACCTTATCCTGGATCGCTTGTCCTTTCTCAGTCCGGATGGAAATCGCGAAACCAAAGGCACACTCAGCAACCGTTTTATTCGCACCCCGGCCGACTGAGTCCTCTCGCTTCACCGAATGCCTCTCCTTGCTCCTGCGATAAGCTCTGCTCCAGACATTGCCATTTGCGAAACCGACCACCCTCAGCCTATCTTCGTCCATGTTCCAGGACACGAGATCAAGTCCATCCGTCACATCTTCAAGCTGGGTCCAGAAAACATTCTCCAGCTGCTCCCTGCCCCCTTTTCTCGTCATTTTCGTGGCGACCGAGAATTCCGTCGGGGGAGGCAGCAGTTTCTTTCCCGCGGCCGGCTCGAACCCCCGACATGCCTCGAGACACGACCTCCTGTTGCCGAAGCTCCATCCGATGGCCCACCGCCGAGTCTTGTTGCCTGGAAAGAACTCCGTCACAGCGTAATTCTCAATGCCTTTCTCCTTCAATAGGCCCACGACCACTTCGAGGCTGGACTGTTTCCCAAGCATGGAAGTGTACCACTGGATTCGCTCTCTGAGTACGAGGGACTCATCCAGGATGCGTTTGATGAAGCCAACCTCGCCTCCATCACAGACCATCTCGTTGAGGGCGCCGGTGCACACGCTATTGGGAGGCTGAGACTTCTGTTTCGCCAGCTCGAGGAGTTCAGACTCCGAAGTATAGAAGGGGGGATTGGTCATGACGAAATCTAGTTCTTTTAACTTCAGCTCGTCCAGTGGGATCAGCAGATCCTCGACAGGGCGCTCAAAAACCTGGATCTGGGACTGAAGATGATTCATTTCGACGTTCTTCCGAGCATAGCAGAGAGATTCGTCGTCGATATCAGTAGCGATGAAATTCCACGGCCGTTGGATGCCACCAAGTAGGGGATAGATGGCGCTTGCCCCAGTGCCAATGTCTAGGCCCGTCACCTGCCGACCTGGCTCGTAGATGTCTGAATATGATGATGAAGTGCTGTCGATGAGGTTCTTCAGCCATAAAATGTAGTTGTGCCGATTTGGAACCGGAGGACACAAGCGATCTGAAGGCAGGTCGACCTGGAGGCCAAAATCGAGCTTCAGCAATGTCTTGGTAAGCTGCATCACCGACGCGGGGTCCGTAAAGTCAAGATGTCGTCCATCTTTCAAACAGGCCAAGAAATCTGCATCTTTCTCGCCTAGGGACCGAAAGTCCGGCTCGGTCTCGTAGAGCTTCCGGTAATATGCATCATCGCGGCCGTCTTCTGCTGAGCTTTGCAATTCTTCAGTGTCACTTGCAGCGTTGTTCGCGGGATCGTCCTTTGAAAGCTCCCAAGCCGCTTCCTCAGCGAGTCTTGCGGCGTTCTCCACCCGACGGGCGGCCGCTAAACGTTGGAAAGGTGTGAGTCTGACCTCGTCACCAGAGTGTTTCCGCTTCATGCCTCGGCGCGCCGCGACTTCACCATCCAGCGGTGCCATGGAAAGATCTTCGTAGCATACACTTTAACGTGATACAGAGAAGGTCAGCGCGTTTCGACTCGCAGCGTGTTCAGTCTGGCCGCGATGCTTAGAGTATTGCTGGGTCAAGACAACACTGCTGCCTCACGAGCAGATATCTCCGCCAAATTCCCGAATGGCACGTGACCTGGAGTCTACGTTCACTGTGGACTTGATGTGATCATCATATATTTAATTTTTGGACCATGGCCGTGAACTCTTTTGTTTTTTAGCATCCAGTGACGAGTAGTGACCTGCTCAGGATGGAAGGGATGCATCGAACACTTAACCGCACAGCGATAGCACGGCGTTGCCGTCTCTGTTTTCCGGATATCGGCATAACAAAGCAAACCAAGGTAACTTAGGCTATTGGAATCCTGCCAGGTCCCCAGTGTGTCCCATATCTAACACTCTACTTATGGTCACCATGCATCATTGCATGACAATGATGGGTTGCTTGCTTGTCATATCTCCGAGGTTTCTCCCCTTGATACAGCGTAGTGCCATTAAACCGAAAACGTGCAGCTGGGGCCGGCGCTCGGGCCAACCAGACGCGTGGGTGAGCAGCGCCGCCTTTGAGCGCGCGAGGCTGAGCGACGCTGCGGGGCCCTACAAGCGAGATACTTTAGTGTCCTGCGGCTCGGACCCCCCCACCTATACTTCCCTTCTTCACCTTCGTATGTAGCCGGAATGCCAGTACCAGTGCGATCCCACAGTACCGATATAACTTGGAGGGATAGACGGAATGTCGGCTAGGGGTTTATCCGTTAATAATTCTTACGTACCTAGAGAGAAGCTTTAACCTATACATAGCGACTAATTACCCCTAGTTGTCGGCTGGTGTAGTTGGTCACTTCGCTGGTAGATAAGTCCCGATTTGAGCCTCGCCCACTTGGGTCGGTGACGAGTCGCGGGTTCGAATCCCGCAGCTGACACACAAGGGGGTTTAGTCAACCCTTACGGCGCGCTGCCCACCTTGTTGACTTCGCCTACCTAGCGATAATAGGGAGATTGGTGCAGTTTAGGATTACGAGCATCCTAGCCAGTCGACCGTCAAGCACTACGTCGGCGGAATATAACTCGACAGCCGGTCCAGAATTCGAATCGTTAATCCGACCCCTTATCGGAGCCCCTCTCGCCGCGATTCTTGCGAGCGTCTAGACCACGTTACGGTCTATCCACTTGAGCGTATGGTTGAGGTGTATACGCTCGACGAGAACCCCAATTAGCAGATACTACGACTTGTCGCGACAAAAAATAGTCGAGCATCTTCTGCACATCAGTAGCATCCCACCCCTGAGGACGCATTTAAGTGCCACATTACCACACTTATCGGTAGTTCAGGCAGGGGTTGTAGCACAGACTTAGGGAGGGACAGGAGGTTTAGTAGTCGTTTGGCTACAAGTTTACCTGTATAACCGCCCGACGCGGCTTAAGGGCCCGCTATATCATCTATAGCCCCTTAAGGGAGTACTTGTAGAGGTACCGAGGGTTAACACCTACGGCGTATTTAATATTTTTTATATAAGCCCAGATCCAATCGCAAATTTTCCACGATCTCACGCGTACTTACCACCAGCTCGTCCAGTCAAATCCCCTGGATTCTCCGGGAATTTCTGCGAAAGGCCACCAATGCGGCTTCTTCGCCGATGACGAGACATTGCGTAATCAGTTCAAGAGCACTGAAGTTAGCATAAAAAACGAGACCCCCGCACTTACGGGCAAAGTCCTGATATGGTAGAATGATCATTAGCATATGTGAAGTTGGCTGACATGTACTAGTCCTACCTGGCCTGAGTGGAGTTTATACAAGACAAAATCCCTAGCGGGTCTACACGAGATATTTGTTCCTGCGATCGCTGCTCACTTAGAAACTCCACAAGCCAACAATACCTATCCCCAAAGAGGTTATCGAAATTATTATGATACATCGCTGCATCCTCCTGGGCCTCTTGCCCTTAGTCAGCCTTGTGGCGGCAGGACCATCGTCACCATTCCTCAATCGACGCGCAATAACATGTCTCAAAGTCGGCGCCACCGCAACAGCAAGCTGGACGAACAATGCCGGACAAGCTTGCACGTTCACCGGGATGGTGGGGAGTAACTACGGCACGAATAGTGTCAACGGCGGGGAGTGCGTCTCAGCCGGACACGTCACGAGTATTCCCGAGATACTGATATCTGCTATCTAGTTACTCCTGCAATGGCCGCTGTGGAGCTGGGTGCAACGGTGTGGCAGTTGGCAACGTGTACACCCAAGATTGTTTCTCGCATGATATATGCTCGTGGTTTAATAATGCTAGTGGTGGGGCGAGGTGAATATGAGGCTGTCCTTACGCCGAAGGAATGCAATGACTGATGATTACGAGCGACGTAAATTGCGGTGCGGCGTACAGTGCTGCTGTGGACGACACAGTAGGGGGAGGGGCCCTCGCGGGTTGCTCGCAGACGAATCCGACAAATGTCGCGGTCAAGCCGGTTGGAACACCTTGCAAGTGAGTATTGATGGAACTCGATTCTAGGATCACAAGTAAGTTTGATTAATTTTCTACATTCCCTTGAGCAGCATTTAGTTGTGCTTGCGCCGATGGCGATACTGAAGGCTACTGAGCTGTGCAAACCATTCGCCTACCATCTAGACGAGCGGATTCTCTTTTAGCATTGGTGTCGTATTTATCCGCCAGCACGTACCGTTATTCCTGCCTTGAACAAACATTAACATTTCGTATAAGGATGTTTGTGCTTTTCCACCTATATGCAGTATCATTCACAGCATCTTCTTCTTATAGCTCGACAGCTTTAGTTTCTCCATCCAACATCGTAGGATCATCCAAGTCATGGAATAGCGGCACCCCCCACTTCTTCCCCGGGTTACTTAGTCTCACCTTCTTATCTGCCTTCGCGATGTCCTCCATTTCTCTCTTCGTAAACTCAATCTCCAGCGCGCGCAAATTCTGTGCGATGTGGCTTTCCTTCACACTCCGCGGAATCACCATCGTACCCCTTTGAATTCCCCACGCTAGCACCGCTTGTGCAGCCGTGACATTCTTCTTCTCCGCCAATCCGGTCCAAAGCGGGTCTTCCAGAATGCCGTATGGCAACCCCCTGTTGTAAACCGGGTTCGTATTTGCAAGTGGCGAGTATGCAATCACCTTGAGTCCAATCTCACGATGATAATCCACAAATTCTTGCTGTTGCAAGTATGGGTGCGTCTCAAATTCATGCGCGTAGGGGCAGATGGTGCACATTTCCAAAATGGCCTCAACATCAACCTTGGCAAAGTTGGAGATGCCGATATGACGCGTGTAATTGGCGCGGACGAGCCCCTCCATCGTGCGCCAGGTGTCAAGGATGGTAACAGATTTGTCGAGCTGGTTGCCGTCAGAATTGGGGATGAAGGACACCGGCCAATGCATCAGGTAAAGATCTAGATAGCCGACGCCTAGGTTAGAGATAGACTCCTTGACCGCGCGTTCGGCTTCTGCGGGGCGGTGGTGGGAATTCCAGAGTTTGCTGGTTACCCAGATGTCCTTGCGATGAAGTTTCGAGGCGGCAATGCCCTTGCCTGTTTGGTCTTCATTTCCTGTGATGTGTTAGCGTTTTTGGTTCGCGACTAAAGAGGGTTACACGTACGGTAGATCCAAGCGGCGTCGATGTGGTGATAACCTAAGTCGAGGGCATACTCAGTGGCATGGGCGACCTGCAGACTGTCAGCACAGCTGATGGACACGCTGGTATCATCTCTCACTTTTCCCTTGTCAGAGAGCCATGTTCCAAGTCCGATTGATGGGATACCCTTGATGCCCGCGCCGGGTTGCTGTTCTACAGCGACGGCAGGTTCCGAGAATTGAGAGTTGCAGGGAAAGAAGAGAAACAAGAGCACGCTGAATATGACCGTCATTCCGACGGCTCGCATGAAAACGCCCATTTCGAATTCACCAGTCTTGAAGTTGTTGGATAATAGATGAAGTTGGTAACAGTAGCGACTTCACGTTGCGAGGTCTATTTAAAGATCTCAATTAAGGTATGGTGTCGGTGGTAATGGACATCCCCGCACCCGTGTTGTTATCATCGTTGCAGTCATATCGTCCATGCATTACATCATTTTACTCCATCGTTGATACAAGTCTGGCAAGGTTCTTGTATAAAATATCTCGGGATGTTTTAGTTCAAATATGGGATGAACTCTTTCTTTAGTTTGCACTCGGATGGCCTGCCTGATGGGGGTGACGTGAAGGAACTCGATGGCCAGCAACTCAACAAGCAGAAAACGACTCATGACGCGTCCGCTATGACTACTTTATAATCGGAAAGCAGTCACATGGTATATCGTTCGAGCGATTGTGGTGCCCCACGACCTCGGCTCTCAATTGATGCAAGCTGCTCATCGTAACTCTCGGGAGCTGATAAGCTCTAATTTCCGGGTTCATGTTACTGCTGAAAAACTCACATCTTGGCCTAGCAAACCCAAGTCCACTATTGCTATCCGTGCCCTTGACACTAGGCATCTCGGCATGCATCTTCAACCCAAACGAAGAACTCCCCCGTTGTCTCTCGGCCGGAAAGGTCATATACAGCAGCGCGTACATGGTCAATAACACGAAAAAGCCGTAAAAATACGAAATCTGGTAAAGATGGTCCCAACCGTTTCCATTCGACACCCCCTGTATAGCGCGAATGAAGCCAGCTGGATATGATTAGTAATGTTCAAATAACACGAGGACGACGAAGGAAGTCTGACTCACGCAACAAAGGAGCCATTCCCAGAATCCACGTTACGAGCCCCCTAAAACTGAATCCTGCCGTGTACCAATACGCACTTCTCGCATCACCCAGATACAGATCCCCAATATGATACTCGCCCCTCCGCAACAGGAAGTAGTCACTAACGATAATCGCCGTCATGGGGCTCAAAAACACGCTCCAGCCGCTCAGGACCGTGATAAACGTGCCAGGGTTTTAACGTAGTTCGAAGGGCAGATAGCAATAGCACCGACAGTCAGTATATAGCAACCCCGACGGATGTTAATTCACTTAGGACACAGCGCCAGCTGATCCGTCAGGAATCCCAAGCCGGCGAAGAAAGTACCGGCTCGAGCAGCCGGGGAAAGGGAGTGCTCCTGGACTCGGAGGAGAAGCTCGAACGGATTCCATATGTACTCCCCGTACATAGTCGCCGCGGCGCTGGTGATCAAAATCCCGCAGACGGAGGTGACAATAACGAAGAGGGGAGCGGTGAATAATTGCCCGAATAAGGCCGCGTTAGGTGTCCGCGCGTACTCGCGTTTAGGCCGAAGCGCTGTAGGGCCCTGTGAGGAGCTTGTAACAGCTTAAAATCTAAAAGAGATACTTACGATATAAGTTGCTCTAAACCCACGATTGTGTCTTGGCACACTGTGCTGGGCACTTGAACCACAGCTTCTGCTCTTGGTCAGAAGCTTCGTGCGGAGCTTCTGGCCGAAGTTACGGACTGGCAGAGGGCACTCGTGCGCCCACCAACATCTGAAGGCTGGGTAGATCATGTTATAAAGCCTAAAACTGAATGGTACCGCGTCCAGTCGGGCTGGCCCAGACACGCAGCCGCCTGCGAGCCAACGAGGGACTGGAGGCCAAAAACAGCGCCCCAGCTAAATGCCGAACCGGATGTGGTTGTTGGACTGTGCATAAGGGCGCCAGGACCGCCGGCTGCGTGGACCGCCCAGCCGAGCATGCCGAACATAGTTGCCGTGATCATAACGAAGGTGATGCGGAAGGGCAGCTGAAGCTTCTCGGGCGGGATCATGGGAAGGGGGAGGGAAATTATGATGAAGACGAAGGATATGATACTTGCGGTATCAGTGTTGGAAGATGCCGGCAGCGTGTTCCGGAGGTTAACAAAACACGCTCCGGTGGGGGATCGGAGGATGATCTTCACGGCTGTTGCTTCCGGTTGGTGAGTAGATATCGTAGGATGCGCTTTTACGTAGTTGAGATTCGACAGACCTTGCCCCCCCCAATAAGCTTTATCCCCATCCAGATACACCCCGTCACAATACGGTTGAGTACCGGCCAGAAACCACCGCGCATGCCCGACACAAGACCGTAAAGCCTTGGTATGTGTGAGAACCTGGCCAGCCGGCGAGAATAGCGAGTAGGGCTGTGATTATAGCAACTCCAACGCAGCTATTGCTTGAGGCACACTTAGACCGGGGGATAGCAGAGAGGCGCTAGCCGTCCACGCTGTGGTGTTGATTCTAGGCCAGGAGTTGGTACTTAGGTATATAGATACTTCGTGGTCTTATCGACTTACCCGCATACAACCCAGTATCCAGCGAAGCCTTGCCAGGTCCAACTCCTGCGATCTTCCGAAACAGGGATCAAATCTCGATTGCGCCATGATGTGTTCCGGTAATTGGCGTTTTCGTCAACTGGACATTCCAGCCTCCTTGCCCAGTAAAGGGTTCGACGTTTGATTCTTCCAAATGAACTCATGATGGTTAAGAGTCGAATAGCTGCGGTGTTTGTGGCCTGGAGCGCCACTTCAACGACGAATTTGATGTCATTGATTCCATATTTATGGCGCGGACGGGGAAGTACGACACCGTCGGAATCTGTGGTGTATTGATTAATTTAAGGCTATCGAGTACACGATGGTGTCAGTGTTGCGTTCGTAGTGCTGATCTTATAGTCTAAGTTTGCCGATCAATGCTGAAAACTGCGGTAATGCCCTCTTTGGACGATAGAGCAGATCGGTTCTGACAAACACTAGCAGGCTAGTGAATGGCATCGGTAATCTCCAGGGGTAACGACTCCCCATCAACACCAAACTGGACAGCAAGTTCAGCAGCGGGGTCGTGCATCGGGTAACTCGTATATCCGGCTTGGACCATATCATCGCTTCATCACCTCGTGGTATCGGTTAAGACGCACTCACCACCAAGTATCCCCTCTATTCAAGGAAGATATTTCCCTGCGAATATTTTAACACGCCCAGCCATCAGGTTTCATTTCGTGACACGTCAGTCATGTCATCTGAAATACCAGTCGTAGACTTCAGCGCCTGGCCCTCCGGCTCACCAGGAGATAAAAGACGCCTCGCCCAAGAACTAACAGAGGCATGTCGGCGGGTGGGCTTCGTATACGTGGTGAACCACGGGGTACCAGATGATCTCCTGGAAGAGGCATTCAATTGGTCTAAGAAACTCTTCGATCTACCCCACGACAAGAAGATGCTGGCTCCTCACCCACCAGGACCTAACGTACACCGAGGGTACTCATGGCCTGGTCTGGAGAAAGTCTCCCAGTACATCCACAAGGAGGGCGAGGACTTAAATGCAGAAGATGAGGAGCTGCGCAAAGTGGTGGACTGCAAGGTGAGTCTCTACTTGGGGAGTCCACGACCTGATAAAGAAAAGGCTACAACTCAGCATAGGAAAGCTACGAAATCGGCAGCGAATCCCTCCACCAGCAACCCAACCAATGGCTCCCCGAGGAAATCCTGCCGGGCTTCCGCACCTTCATGACCGATTTCTACTGGCACTGTTTCTCAACAGCAAAAGACATGCTGCGTGCGCTCGCCATCGGCATCAGGCTAGACGAGGAAGATTATTTCCTCCGATTTCACAGCGGCCTCAACAACCAACTGCGCCTGCTACACTACCCGCCCGTAGAACCGGAGAAGCTATCTAGCAACACCGTGGCTCGTATGCCCGCTCATTCGGATTGGGGGACCATCACGATGCTATTCCAGGACGAATGCGGCGGGTTGCAAGTCGACGACCCGAATAAGCCGGGGAGCTTCGTCAATGCGACGCCGATGAGGAATGCGTTCGTGATGAATGTGGGGGACTTGCTGATGCGGTGGAGTAACGATTACCTCAAGTCGACGCTTCATCGTGTGACATTGCCTCCAATGCAAGAAGGCCAGGATGCGGGAGCAGGGCACATGACGCCGGCTCGATACTCCATTCCATATTTCGTGAGCCCGGATCCCATGGCGAGGATCGAGTATTTGCCGCAATGTGCCGATGAGAAGAATCCGGCTAAATATGAACCGGTCGTGCAGGAGGATTACCAAAAAATGAGAGCGAGACTTCAGTATCCTGACCAGTCAGCTGTTCCGGTTGCGGTAGCTTGAAGCCTGCTGTGACGCGGCTTGCCAGTGTCCAAATCGGGTTGTCGCCTGTCTTAAACAAACATGTCAGAGAGACTGCGATCGAAATTGAAAACATTGGAGGATTCAGGATGGCCATCAAATGCTTCAATCAGCCGTGAATTCCTCGGCTTTGGTGTCTTATTCATGTTCCATCCGTGAATAAGCTGCGATACTGGGGACAATGGCTGGAGCATTAAGGAGGTATGCAGGCTGACGCTTGGTGACAATGTGATCTGCCACCTCTAGCTGTATTCCCTCCAATAATCATCAACGGATTGCTGGCGCCCACTGCTTAACTCTACCAGTTTCCAAACTTCACAAATGATAGTCGTTCACGACCGTTGAATAACAAACCTCGGAAGCTGACAACGGCCCGTTACATTCATGCTCCTTGTACCCTTCGCAGTCACCTATTCAGACACACCTTGCCATCCAAAATGCGCAAACAACATCACCTCACAATCAAAATTCTCATTCCCTCCTTCCTCCCCCAGGAACCGTGCTCGATGCCTTGCAGCGCTACTCGCCCGTGATCCGACATCAAGCGTTAGTCACACGGTTCCAGCAGACGCGGGTTAGCCTCGAGGACGTGCTCGAAGATCTCTTCTTCAAAGAAAACGGCACACATATCGTGTGCTTCACCATCTTCGAGAGAATTACCATCGTACCGGGCGTCTCCTCGAAAGAGATTAGTTTTCCCGTGGTATTCCAGCGGTTTGGAGACGGGATTCGCTTTCGGGCGCTGGCCCGGGCCGCGTTACACTTTGGAGGGACTATACGATTCGGAGTAAGGCCCTTGCCGATGGTGTTGATGGTGAATGGTTTGAAGTGGTGGAGGAGATCACGGTCGAGTGTAACTCGATGATGATGCCGTTTGTCAAGGGCCAGATGGAACATGCCCATCGTGATATTTGCGAGAACATCATTCGCGAGACAATTGAGCAACGGAATGCTGGCCATGGGCAATATCATGGAGGACATGCACATTTTGGAGTCCCAGGACAGGTTCGTTCTCAGCCGCGATATGTCTCTGAGGGCCATTACGGAGCCCCGACGCAAAACTTCACTCTGTCGCCTTCCGGCTCACAATCACATCGTGGTTGATTAATTATCAAGTGGAATTAACAGACGACGGCCCCTCCAGGAGTCAATGAGGCAACGGATCGCCAGATTTGCTCTTTATTCCCAAAGCTGAGAAGCTCCCTCGCTGAGTTCGACCTGACCCAAGGCAGTGGACAGCCACAATTGTGGTGTGGGCCGGCACCAAGGCCCTAATTGCGAACCAGGAGCAGCTGGCCTTCGCACCCTGCATCTTTGGGGAATCGTGGAAGAAAGGCCTCGTGATCCGCGCGATGAAGAGCACTATGTTGCTACGCTCATCCACGGCAGGCGCCGAGGCGAAGGCAACCCTGTGTCGGAGAATCAAAGCAAGGCCTTGGCCCTTCGAACCATAATCATATAGATTGTTGGATCAGCCGGTGGCCGTGCCTTGAATTTTACTGAGAAGTTACCGCCTAGAGTAACAAATCAGTACGAAATCAAATGGTTTCGAGGTTCTGCTTGAGTCCTTCTTCCGACCCCTGCCTTTCTCAACATAGGGAACGCAGAGCTACCTTCCTCGGAACAGAGTGGATACATGCATGGACTCACTGCAGTATCTGAGCGTTATTCGATCATGCGGGTGACCCCATCAAAATGTTACTCAACTTTGATTCATCATGAGAGCAGTGTGTCTCCACGGTGAGAAGCGAGTGTGAATACCAGACATCTCCAGGTTACATTCCTGTAATACAGATGCTGGCTGCCTTCCAGTCACTTGTTGCTGATGTCAATTCTTGGCGCCAACGTTACGGAGCAGTCCAAATAAACCAATGATCAAACAAGGCGCTCGGCCTTCCTTGCCGAGCGCCTTCTAAGCGCCCAATATTTCTGGGCGCGTTGGACCCCAGCGATTCTCCCAGGCACTTGAGTCGATCAGCTCGCCAGAATGTGGCAAATTGGCCAGCTCCAGCAGTGATTGGGCACATCAATAGCCCCCAAGGACGGTTGGTGCACGAGTGGGACTTGTGTAGCTGGATTTAGCACCTATGTCCTTGCGACCCTTCCCAGTGGGAGAGACGTGCAGCTGCGGATGCTTCGCGGCCTGAAAAGCAGCCGCCCACCTGTGATGCGCCATGACGAGCTCCAATCTCGAAGCAAGGCTGTCCAAGTAGGTTGTCTGTCTCTCTTTTACTGTTGTGGACTTCTTGACAAAACGCGTTTTCGCAATCAAAGCTGTACGCAGCTTCAGCTTATTCTCGATTGTCGTCGTCTTGCGACTTGACCATCAGCGGCCTGCCTGCCAAGCTACTGCATGTAAGTGCGGGGCACTGCTCGTGGGACATTTTCCACCACTTCAACCAGATGCTGACTGCGATGACAGACTTATTTCGATCACACCGTTCTCCTTGGCTTGATTCTACTCTCAGTCGTGTGAAGACTGTCTCCAGCAGCCATGTCCTACTATCCCCGTAAGTTCTGCGCTCTCAACAAGAGATGTCGCATGCTGACATCAAATAGCTCCTCCCGGTGCAGTAGGGTCACCAGGTATGCGCCTTCGTGCACCTCAGCTTCCTCAGTCCAAACCATTGACAGGTTATAGCCCAGCAAAAGAACTACCCTCCGCCGCCGCAGTCTCCTCCCGCGAACCAAACCAAGTTCTACCCCCCGCCTCTCGGTACCCCGAGCTTCGCCCCCCCGCAAGGCCAGTCGTACCCAGCGCCGCCGCAAATCCAACATCAACAGAACTACCCCCCTCCTCCCCAGCAAAGCACATCTTCTCCTCCTCCGAAGACGGGAACACCCGTCCCATACCCGCCCCCATCACAGGCCGCACAGCATATGAACCTGCCGCTCCGGAACTCGACCCCATCCATCAACTCGCCGTCCCCAGCCCCACCAGGCTATGAAACGGCGCCCCCGGGACCCGGCGAGGGCTACCCACAGGAGAAGATCGGCGGACACTCACAACAGGGATCCGTCGATCTCACACGCCGCGCCTCGGGCATGAGCCAGCAACCCAGCATGCACTCAGTCGCCCAGGGCGGGGGTCAACTTGAAGGCCAAGGCGGCCAATTCTCTGGGGCGCATAGCGCCACGGCCGACGACGTAGGCACCTTCAACGGCGGCTCATACCGCATCTCGCACCGCGACTGCAACACTATCATCACGATCCAGCTAGCCATGGGGTGCCCCATAGACGCCAAGCCTGGTGTCCTCATAGCCATGAGCCCGACCATCACCCTCAAGGGCGAGTACAAGTTCAGCATGAAGAAGATGATTGCCGGCGGCGAGGTGGGCCACTCCACCTTCGTTGGCCCAGGCGAGCTGCTCCTCGCCCCGAGCATGCTGGGCGACATCACCACCATCCGGCTCACGGGCAACGAGGCCTGGTCCGTCTCCAAGGACGCCTACGTCTGCAGCACCCAGGGCGTCAACCGCGATTACAAGCGCCAAGGGCTGGGGAAAGCCATGTTCAGCGGGGAGGGACTGTGGGTGCATAAGGTTAAAGGTATTGGATTGATGTGGATCACTAGTTTTGGCGCTATTATTCGCAAGAATTTGCAGGATGGGGAGAAGTATATCGTGGACAATGGGCATTTGGTCGCGTGGAATGTCAAGTATATCATGGAGCGTGTGGCGTCCGGTGGTATCATGGCCGGGTTTGCGAGTGGAGAGGGGCTGGTGTGCAAGTTTACAGGGCCCGGGACGGTGTTTTTGCAGACGAGGAACCCGGTAAGTGTGCATGTCCTGATCCTTGAGTCAGGTTTCGTTTGTGGCTTGTAGGTTAGGCTGGTGCTAATGAATTATGTCTACAGAGAGCCTTCAGCGCTTACATGACGGGCAATGCTGCGCCGCCATAAACAGCACGAGGAAATTAGGACACGAAGGCATCACCTACCCGATAGCGCAATCAAGGATGAGGGTGTTGCAGACGAAATAGGTCGATATACGTCTTTGAACGAAAGGGAAAGATGGTTCATAAGCGAGCACAGTGACGATAGGCTTCTTTCTGGTGGACGCCTAACCTTCTATTTTTTTAGTGGAGAATCATATTGAGGGGGTTCTTCCTGATTACGGAGATATGTATCAATTTCCAGAATACTTTGAATTAACAGTCACAATGACCAAGCGTAATGTGCTTGGTGGCCTGAGGTCATGGTGAGGTATACCTGAGTTCCATCGGATAAGCTGCTTCCCTGACACGTGTAGCTGATTTCGCGCAGTAAGCAATATATCAGGGGACACTTTATAGTCAGGGGTTAACATGATGTAAAATCGACTCGTCTTAATATACGGTATTTCAACGAAAATTGTCTGCTTTATTGTCAGTAAATTTAGGAAAGTCTCTAATTTAGCTAATGCACTTTTTCAATACCTGCTATGCAACCTGCTATGCAGCTATGCAGCACTCTTTCCTATGCAAGTAAATATGCGTGGCACTCTTAAAATGAAAAAGAACGGGTATCGTTTTTAGTATCCAATACGCATCTCTCTCGCCACGCAATTCATCTTCCCTTTCTCATGCCGGAGTGCCGCGGTTATTCCAATTTATGCTTGATGTACTCGCACCATACGCCTAAATCCTCCGTAAGTTCGAGCATACTCGCCCACTGGGCTGGGCTATACCATTTTCCCTTAACCTTGCTGCCACCTGCCGAATCCATCCCCCCCACCTGCTCGTCGCTGCCCCCCGAGTCGAAGACGTTATCCGAGACAATATGGACCTTGCCGCCCAGATGGATCTCGAGCATGATGTTTGCTGTTCGGGATCTAAAGGGGAAGACGACCTGTAGGCGCGGCACGGGGTGTGCTGCTAGGGTGATATCTACCTCTAGAGCTGGAGGAGACGGCGGTTGAGTGGTAGTACCATTCGCGCCTCTGTGCACCTCCCCAGACTCGCCTGTGGACTGCGATGCAAAACTCTTAAAGTCGTCAATTGCCGTCGTCTCGGAGTTTGCTTTCGGCTTTTCGTCGGCGATTTCGACAAAGCCGGGCTTCGGCTTGAAGCTCTTGGCCAGTAGCGTGGATAAGAACGCGTACTGCCGTAGCGACGGTAGCATTTCGACTAGCTGTCGGGGGTGGTGGAAAGGCACTTTGGTCAACATCTGTCCGTAAACTCCCTTGTAAATAAATAGCGTGTTCTTGTGCACCCTTATATCCTTCTCGGTCTTCCCTGGGAAAGTCGATACGGGCTGTAGACGCGTTATGGAGCGAGGCTCACTCGGATCGTAAATACTTCCCGGCGTAATCGGGAATATCAGGGCATCGAACGTCGCCATAGCGGGGTGTTCTGGCGCAGGTGCTCCGGATAGACTGTAGATTTGCTGAGCTACCGGAAAAGTCACCGTAACTGGCGGGTCAAATGTGGCCATGAAGATGACGTCGGGTAGCTTTGGGCCCGGCGTAAGAGACGGATCGGCCTGCATGCTTGTGTCGACCTTAGCTTCATCGCTATGCAAAAAGGTGCTACCGGGCTCTTGCCAGTCTAGGACAGGTCCATTCGCTGCAAGGATCTCGTCGTTGTTCAAATTTGTTTTCTCCACAGCGTCCGAGATCCAGCTGTCTGATACTCGTATGGGGAAGTACACAAGATCTTCTTTGGGTGCACAGTCCACAAGCATGCTCCAGGTCTTGATATCCTCTTTGTCGACGGTGGTAGAAGGGATCCTTCTCCGTTCTTTCCAATAGTCGAAGCTCAATCCAATCCGGTCTCGAGCATGCATCTGTGGGTATCCATGTTGAGTACACAGAGCAGCGATCTTGAGAGCTTCATCCGTCTTCCCTCGCATGGCAGGATCCTCGCGCAGCTTTTGCATATCCCAATTATGCAGTTTCAGCAAACTTTCGTATATGCCCGCGACTGCGTCACAGCAGTTAAGCGCAGGGAGAACACTCAGCTTATCTAATGTAGCTAGGCGTTCAAGATTCGGCTGGAATTGCTCAAGCGTCTTCGTTAGGGGACTTTGGTTCGGGCCGAGCTTGAGACCCCTTAGCAGCATGTCTGCAGCCTTTCCTGTATGGTGTTGGATGCTTATCGTCGACTCAGGTAGGGTTAAAGAAACGTTTTGAACGACGTGATTCGTGATGACGATCTCGAGTGCCAATCCAGTCCCAGCAAGGACGAGCGTTTTGGAGAGCGGGCCGCCGGCTGGGTTGTCCTCCCAAAGAGACTCGAGACCAATACTCCGAGCAAGCCTCTCGAGACCTTCATTGCTGACCCTGCCCTTTCCCGCAGCCTTCAACATGTGCACCAGGGCATCCATTCTTTTTTTACGATCATCTTCATCAGCCCTGCCGAGTCCCAATGCGCCCATGCTAATTGCATCCAGATTCAGATCCATCCCATGGATCCCGAGTGCACCTAACGCTGCCGTCCCGGACGGACTGTCGAAGTTGACGGCTGTCGAGCTGTCCGGCATACCCTTGAGCGTAGCTGACGTCGCAGGCGACTTCTTAACTTGCTGTGGCGACGTACGGGAGCCTTGAGGAGGCGAGAAGGCCGCTTGGGTTTGCGAATTAGAGAATGGCGTCGACACGGGGGGAGTTGGTGCGGCGCCTGCGAGTTGCGAGGGCGTTCTCCCCTGCTGGGAAAGCCCATGGCGCATGGGGGTCGACATCATGAAGGGCTTCGCAGGTTTGATCTCGAGTAAGGAATGTGGGAGGGATGTATTGCAACAGACGCCCGAGCCCTCGCTGAGGAAAGCTTGCGAGGATAGCAGAATGTGGTCCCGTCAAAAGTTGCAACCAAAAAGCAGACTATCCAGGAATGCAATCCGCTCAAAGGGATGCGCGAGCTCTGGCATCAAAGTGTTAAGATTGGATTGACCGAGACGTTGAAGGCGGTGTCATCGCATTTCATTGACCGTTGACTAGAGGGACTCAGGTTGTGATTGCTGTAAAATGTAAGTGCTTGCAGCCCCTCCAAAGCTTCAATACCTTTGCCAATTTCACTTTCAAGTCTAATGAAGCTGTCGCAAGCCACTGAAGACTGTCCTGGGTCAATGCAATACAACCTAGTAAAGAGCTTCGCCATAGTGGGGGCAGCATTGAACTGCGACGCGACGACACGGAGCTCAAGAATGAACTGAGGTCATCATAGTAAGAACTGCACCTTGGGCAAGCGAACTCGCACGGTGTTATCTAGCTGCAGCACAAAATTGATCTGCCACGGACGCACAAAGTACTCAGCATTCTCAACTTAAACCAACTCATCTTGCAACTCAATGTCCTTGTAGCCTCGATTTTTCTTACATTGGGTGATTGGATATTTGTCCATAATCTTTCCCTTTGACCAGACAGATTTCACCACTGCAACATACAGGTGCCTTTTAGTAACCAAGTCAATGTCGTGACAGCTACCGCGGGTCGTTTCTATCCGGCTAGAGCTGTCAAAGAAGTACGACACAAGCTTTCTGTCCTTCTGTAAGACCGATTGCTTCCTCTCCATGTCCAAAAAAACCCTCCACACAAGTTCCAACACCTGGCAATGGTCATAGTCAAATGCGCCTGCCTCTCATAATCATCACTCTCAGCGATTGGGAGCTGATCGCACTAATTGGGTATGAAAACTGGGCATCAATATTGCTGCTATCAATGCGATCCTATAATGTGGCTCGAGGATATGGCCAAGCGAGCGTCTCCTCGACCAAACATGCTATGCATCGAATCCAGGATCCGGCTGTATAAGCAACATCTTAAGAGCAAAGAGGTAGATGTCTACCATGAAAAGGCCTGAAAGTCGAGCTGAAGCCCTGCTGTGGCTTCATTTCAGGCTTACTCACATCATAAATCATATCCGCTTTTGGGGTGGCAGTCATTGCCCGCCGTCATTCATCGTCCTCATGTACCAAATGTTTTTGTTGCCAGTCGTTCTTTTCGTCTCCTCATATCTCATAATATCCACGCTGAACTGTGCCCAAGCCTCCAACCACTTCGTCAATGCTCTTTCGCAGGGCAATCAAGTGCTTTATGCTAAATAGTCTGAGCAAGACCCTAATCTTGAGCCTTCGTAGACTCCTTCTCCGTGGCGGGAGACCTACTGATCTTCTCTCCTATGGACGGTACCATTTCAATCGATGACAAAAGAGCCTTACTCGACTGTTGTGCCGATCTCTGGCGTTGAGCTCGCTTGTCCTGGCGCTCTTTGCATTTCTTGGCGTACTCGACATCGGTAGCGCGGCGGTATTCAAGATATGCCTCGTACTCCTGTTGCTGCTTGGCCTGGATTGGATCGCCGGGGCGGAAAGGGCCCTTGGGTTTCGGCACGGGCTTCGGGCCGAATGCATAGGCAATAGAAGGTACCATTCTAGAACCGTGGCCTTGGGTTGGCATGAAGTTGGCTGGCATTGGCTGCGGAGGTCGAAGAGGCTGGTTCGGTAGAGCCAAGCCCGGTGGCATGCTCGGACGGCCATTGATGACTGCTGCACCTAAAATGCCTTGGCTATTCATCATGTTAATGCCTATAGCGTTCTGGAAGAAGCCGGGAGGCATCGAAGCAGCAGTGGCGCCATTCTGCGGCAAATCCGGTGGAGGAGAACCGACAGCATTGTTGGGCATGGGAGGAGCGGCAACTGTGGTAGGCGCCAACCCTCTGGTTGCCAGACTACCATAGAGCTCGTGCGGCGGCATCATAGGGCCTTGAGTTGGGAAACCTTCAAACCCATAATGTGAATTCAGCTGCTGCAACAGCTTCATCTTCTCCATCTTAATTGAATGCAGCTGTGCCTCAGTAAGTTGGTTGATCTGGGTCTCTATCCCTTGCAGACGTTCAACAATAGCAAGGTAGTCTTGCAGCGACGGATTTGATGTCAAAGCTGCCGGACGAGTAGCAGCTGGCATTGCATGGCCTGGTAGCGAAGCCTCCGGCATTAAAATTCTTGGCATGAAGGACCCTGAAGTTGAGGAGCCCGTCATCAGGGATCCGTTCGTCGAAGAACCTGACATCGAAGATCCCACCGTCGAAGCTGCCGACATCGCAGTATCCGGCATGAAAGGACCAGGCAAGGAAAGCCCAGGAATCGAATCTTCCGTCGTGGAAGGAACAGACACCGAAGGGGGAACCGAAGCAGCCGACATTATAGGACCTGTAGTGGGTGCATCGAACAGTGCTCCTGTCAAGGGAGGTCGAGTGAACTTCGAAGGACTGATATCGTTCACGGTTGACGGCTTCTGCTTCTGATTGCTAAAGCCGGAGAACTCGGTAGCCTTAGGGTTCAGCGTGCTGGATTTTGAGGGGCTCTTGACACTGATACCACTGACACCCGAATCGGTCGTAGGGCGGCGTTGAATGGGCTCATGACGGTCAGTCTTAGCTTCGCCTTCAGTTTTGGATGAAGGTCCCGGCTTGATGTCGAGGATGGCCGGGTCACGGAATCTGATGTTGTGTTCATTTGAGGTCTTCTGCAACTTGGCCAGGATGATTTTCTCAAATTTTCGCTTCTTCTCCTCGTCTATCCTCTCAGGTGAAGACATTGCGCTGCGCTGTCGGCCACCGATCTTCATGCTACGAATCGCAGGATCGCCCATAACCACTTTTGCAGCGTCATCCTGGAGTTTTGGGAAGTTCTTGAGGATCTCTTGGAGCTCGACTCCCTCCCAGTTCTTGGTTCGGAGTCTGCTGCCCTTCTTGATTGCACGGATTTCAGCGTTAGGCAAGTCGACGTGGACAACACCGCCATCCGATTCGTTGCTCGGTGTAATTAGGGTCACTCTGCTGATCCCAGTCGACCAAGAGTCCGTGGGAGACGAGCCCATGGAAGTGACATCTTCAGATGACAGATTTTGGCTTTGGGAAAGTCGTCGAACTAGCTCCTCGTGGCTCATGCTGGTAGCCGGAGTGAGCGAGTTGAGACGAACAGGCATGTTTGGGCCAAGTGAGATCCTGCACGAGTCGGGCGAATTGAGATTAGCGCCCTCAACCAGGTACTCGTTGTAAGTGTCATCATCATTGTGACCCACGCCATAATACTCTTTCTTCGTGGAGGGAGCCGAGTTGATGAAGTCAATATCAAGGGGTGTGTCTCTCTCATCTCGGTATCGTCGAGGGGCATCCAAGTTGGCTAAAGAGGTATCTATCCGGAGTTGCTTCTTCTGCTTCGGGAACATTGTCTCTTGCTCAGTGAACTTGTCCTTGCGCGGAGGGGCAGTTTTGAGGGCGTCAACCGAGTCCTTTCGCCATTTGTGTCTCCAATCGTCATTGAGTAGCGCCTCGCTCTTCTCGCGCTTGGCGGGTTGCTCTACGCGGCCGACCTCTGGCTTGTTGATGAAGTGCGGAAACGGCTCAATGCTCTTGATCTGGTGGGCATCATGCGGGAGATTGGTCTTGATGCTCAGACCCCTGGGCCTAGCGCCTATACCAGCTTTGGCAGTTGCCATAGATGCCATTTCAGCTTGTCCGGGTGACAATCAGGTTTATGTTGCTTGATGAGAGTTTTTCAGGATGACAAGGACAGACCTGAAGATCCCAGCAAGGCAGAGAAGGTGGAAGCTGAAAGTCTGTGGATCAAAAAGTCAGCCAAGTGAAGTCAGTAGTTGCGGGGTTTTGATAACGCAGGGCAGTTGGTGTGAGTTCTTAGAATCGGGACCGGCAGGGTGTTTTTATGCCTCGTTGGAGAGCTCATTCAGAGGACCCTTTATGATGCACAAGTGAATTTGGTGATTTTCCAATATTGCAGCGAATGCTCACCCCGCGCTCACAACGTAAATGTTGACCTTTGCAAAGTCTCAGAACATGATCACAACTCACCAGTAGCTGTTGTTTATGTAACCTCAAAGCTGAAATACAAGGCGGTAGTATGGGAGATGGCGATGTGGGCGGTTTGGGGGTTTGAAGAAGATGAGTATTTAGTTGAAAGTGTAACTTACAGTCTGGTTTCAATGGAGCAGTACTAGTAAGTAACGCTGATATGGTGACCTGTCGATCGGAGAAAATTAGCACTTATAATCTTAAGAGCAGCCCGAGGGCTCATGGTGCTGACGCGTGAAAGATCTACAGAATAGAAATTTCTCGGGAGGGACCTACGAGCTGGGTGTCGCTTCTTGTTTGGTAGAGTTCCACGTTGATGTAAAGTATCTGGAGGAGGACAGCCTTGAATATGTGTCAGAAAGGCAATTCTTATCGCCATTGCCGCGGATTTAGGGAAAGGGCAAGATCGGAGGCTCACCAACACAAGTATGCGTTTGAGAGTCGGACGTCAAAAGTTGCAGCCGGGATGTTTTTGATGCACGCTGGTGATAGAGCAGTTGGGAAAGAACTTGAATGAATCCAAGGAGAAAGTGAAGAAGTTGAGAGGAGGTTCTATCAATCCAGGTGGAAGCTATTCGCTCGGAGGAAGACGACGAAGGAGAGCTGGGTACGCAGGCCACAGCCGGGTCGACCGACTGAGTTGATTGT
Organism: Pseudomassariella vexata; assembly: GCF_002105095.1. Classification (NCBI taxonomy): domain Eukaryota; kingdom Fungi; phylum Ascomycota; class Sordariomycetes; order Amphisphaeriales; family Pseudomassariaceae; genus Pseudomassariella; species Pseudomassariella vexata. The sequence goes on from NW_024467968.1 coordinate 187,236, forward strand.
TCAACGAGCTCGAGGAACAATCAAAGAAATGTCGTAATTGCTACCGAGCCAAAAATCAATCGAATTTCAAAACTGACAAAATCGGACAATCCAAAAATCGAGTAGGATTACTTTATGGATGGGCGCTGTGGTTGAAGATCGAAGAGGGACGAGGTGAGGTCAAGTTGAATCGGTGGTGAGGACAGTCGATCAATGGGATCTACTTGGTACCCTCGAATCTATTGCCCAACTTCAAGGCAGGAGCTTCATGCCCTTTACCGGTCGTTCCTTGGCGTATAACTCTTATTCAAGACCTGTTGCTACATCATTAGCGATGAGATCGCTCCTTCAGTATTTAACTTGTCAGTCGCACCTTCAACTTCGATAAATGAGTAAGTGCTCAATCCATCACTACAAGTAGCTTGCCTTCGTTCCTTCCATTCAAGTAGCATCTACATACTAAAGTATCCGCTCAAAGATTCCTTTCAATCTCATAATGCTAGGTAGCCTCAGGCGTCTGCTCCCAATTACCAAAGCTATTCTGTTTGTCTCTATTGTTCACTCTTCCCTCGATATTTATATCAAGTTGTTCCATTATTTGCTTTGAAATAACTCTATGTCGGCAGTGCTGCAGTAACCGCCATGGCAAGTCAAAATCGAATTCATTGGATGGAAAGGCATTCCTATGTTGAAGGTAAAAATTGAATCCGCCATCGTCGAATAATTTGAAGCACCCACATCACCTGCAGCTCAAAACATGCCAAATTCATTATAGGCAATGAAACAAGTGCCTGATGGAAAGTTCTAGGTTGATATTTACCAGGCAAAGAGTATACTTAGGGCTTTCATGTCTTGAGCAGTTCCCTCTGATATCATGGTGCTTATTCTAGCAAGCAAACGTCTCTGATCAAACTCCTCGGGTATACTAGGGGGTTGTTTTAGGGTAGCGTCCGCCGACAATTTCAAGAAAATGGTCAACATCAAACTTAAAGTACCGAGAGTCACATTGCACTGATTGATAATTCAAGAAAAATGTATTTATTTCAGCCATGAAAATTATTTAGATAGATCATCAAATTGCTAACCACCTACTCTCCTTGATGATTTTGAGCCTCATCAGATCTTGAGGTGAATGTCACCTACTTCGTTTATATGCAATTTCGACCATGACGTTCACAGTCAATCTGACCACACCAACTTCTGTTTCATATCAATTCACTTCGGCAGTGGGAGTGTAAGCCGCTACGGCTCAACACTTTGTCAACCATGATTTAGTATATTCCGTGACTTTGAGCTCAGTTCAAAATATCCACTCTGCAGTGGCTACCGCATCAAGAGATCAATCTGCCTGGATATACCGAGCGCTTATGGGTGTCTTCAATTGAGGGTTGAGGTCAAGGTATGACATATTAACGATACTGATCACTTGTCAACTAATCTTAGTCAGCTTATATTCCCTCCCATCCGACGCTGACGTCAATGAATCAATCATGACGATGCCGGGAAGCTTAGTGCAACTATCATGCCGATCATCTGCAAGATCCCGCAGGCTGATTCAACTTCAGATGAACCTCTGCATTGCTCTCGTTAATTTCAGATGATATCTTTATTTTCATACTATGCTTCCGGAACACACTGAAACTCTCTTTTCGCGAATGGTCTGAAATCGGCACTTGTCATCCTTGGACATTGAAATATCGAACCAACATGTTGCGTAGCATCCTGCTTTTGAGGGTTTTAGCTCTCATTCCAAACATGATCACAAACGCGGTCCCTGCAAACGCGAAAAATGACGACCCAATCCCCATCGACAAACGCACAGCAGAAGAAATCATCTCTCAGCTCAATCTAACCGCCAACGTTGAGAAGGGCTACTACATCCAAACCTTTCAGGATCCAGACGTCAACTCCAATAATCGCTCCGTCAGCACATAGATATACTATCTCCTGGAGGGCTCAGCGGGATCTTCGACGTGGCACCGTGTTGACGCAGCTGAAGTGTGGCACTACTACGCTGGGGCACCACTGACATTGTCATTATCATACAACAATAGTAAGCCGGCGCGGGAGAAGGTTCTGGGCCTGGACGTGTTCAATGGCCAGCAGCCGCAAGTTGTGGTGTCAAAATTTGAGTGGCAGCGTGCTAGAAATTTAGGGGATTGGACGTTGTGTGGGACTACTGGTAAGTTCGGCCTCGGATTAGAAGAAGCAGAAGATTTGGCTCATGAAACACAGTTGCGCCTGGGTTTGTCGAGAGCGGATTTGAGATGCCAGGGGCGTATTGGAAACCTGAAGGTGTTTGACGATTTTTCATTCATGTATCAGAGCTGTGAGGGCTGAAGAGCAGATCAGAGGTTACTCTGGGTCGATTCCAATGATCAAAGGCGGATTGATGATTGCGTTTACTACTTCAAATATGGAAATATATTGTTAGATTCAAGTACACAGAAATGGAACTCGTCATATTGCCCAATTACCAAGCGGCGCCACATCGATATCCATTCTGAGACAGGAGAAATAGACATGAATCAAGGAAAGCAATGGCTCGGCACCAATGACGAAGAAAAAAAATTCGCCAAAATACAAGCTTATAACTACGCCAATTTGACTTCATGGATACATGACAGTCCTCTCTATGATGCCGATATCTTCTGGGCAGATCGCCATCTACTTGTACGGAGTCTGCATATATCCTCTGTAAAATGACATGAAGCAGGACTTGCCCAATATAAGATGATGGTGTAACGTAGTGCATTGCACCCGACGTATGGCCCATACAAACAGGGACATTCATCTAGTTCCAGTCATCTATTGAATCATAACAACTTGCACATCATGGCAACCTTGTAAGCCGAAACTGAGTTATCAATAGAAGAAAGAACGCACTAAAGCTTGACGAAATATGCCATGGTATGTCATTTCAATGTTGAAGTCCCATGACCACCGAGAAACTGTCTTGCCAGGCCCTTCGAGGTAGTGTGTGAAGGTTCAAACCGGATTCAACGTATCCTCGATTCACACTCGTGCAACTTGGCAATCTTTTTTTAAGAAGACAGAGCTGGTTCTCCCGTGCGATTGCCCTTGGGAGTATCATCAAAGAAGTCCAATGACAGTACCTTTCCGCACTGAGCGTCTTATTTAACAAATTAGAGTCAACAGGAATGACAGTTGCCGCAAGCACCGAGATCCTTGTGAAGGCGGCAAACAACGACCTCATAGTTGATCATGAATGGAAACAATGGGGAAAGTCATCATGAAAACAAACAGGGAAACGTACCTCCGTGATGATGAAGTAGATGATCAGCATCCACTGATGCAACTACAATGTGGAGTTTGGGAGTTTTGGCTTCGTAGTTGGACAGATTGGCCGAGAACCCGGGTAAATCCCTGAATGACCCACAAAATCTATGCGACGGCTATCAGACACAATGCCATTGTCTCACTGATACAGACAACAGTTGGTTAACCGTGCCGGCCTCTGTATATACAGTCCGCAACACTGCGAATGTCAAAACTCATGGCAGCAGTGGCCACCTTGGTGGTATGGGCAGATGACGAAAGCCAGAGACCACTTTGCTCACGTTGGGAGAATCGATCACCAGAGTGACGAATGAGTTTTACTAACATACGTCACGCAAGTAATACCGTGCGGCAGGTCTGAACTTCCCGAGCTCAACTTGTTGTCAGACCAGGACGATCCCAGGTGCTATGATACCAGTCTTGCGAGAGAGCACGGTGATCTTCAGGCCGGCCAAGCATCCGTCAATCGAGACAGCTGAGAGCTCTCAAGACAAGATACTGGAGTATTGAGCTGCCCACCAGGACCCTTGCACGGTGTCCATTATGTGCAAATGTGGATAGTGAGTCGGTCTGGTTACATCGAGCCAGATCAAGTCCAGGGGATCTCACGTGGCTGTGGATTGATTGCCAGCATGTGTAATCTCAATTGTCAGATGCTTTCTTCATGGCTACGAGATTGTTGGCCAGTACATATGGATGACGGACAAGGGAAAAGCGAATGGACTCATCGAGATTGTTGTACAATTCCTGATCTAAGCATTAACCTCGACTTTCTCTGGTTGAGACACGAACCCCGTAAAACTCACCTATTGGGACGTCGTTAGCTGTCAAACCTGCCGCAGTTCCTGACATGAAGGCTATTTGGAAGCAAGCACCTCCTCACCTGGGAGCTTCAGCGGTATCAACAAATGTTAGGGGTGCCAACCTTTGTTTATGTTGAAGCAAGTGGGCGAAGCAAACCTTATGGAAAGGGTCGTTCTGGAACGCGGACGTCGGCCAAGGCGGGCCTCCTGAACCCTGAAGACATATAAACTCAACAGAGACCCGCGCGGCCCGTGATGGAGTCTGATGCGAGACAGGCACCTTTGGTCCGTCGGCGTAGTGGTTCCGCTGCGCTGCGAGCAATCTGCGCAATCTATCTGCTATCTGCGCAATTGGTCATGGAGATTTCAGCCATGAGAGGGTCCAAGCGGCGGTATCCTCGCATAAATTTCGTGAGATCAACTTATGGGGTGTTAATTAGCGGGTCGTATAAGAATTGTGGCGTCGTTTGTTTTGATTTCCATCACTAACTCTATCTGCCCGATCATGTGCGCCTCGGGTTGACAAGGAAAAGCCGAAGACGAAGGTTTGATGAAGCGCTTCAGTTGAACTCTCGTAAGGTTGCAGGGGCGCGTTGGGGGCGACGCCGTCTGTTCTTTGGACCCCAAGAACAGATGAACAGTGTCATAAGCTAGCTCAGAGCAACTCACCAGCTCACCAAGCAGTCGGAACTGTCTCACTAATAAATAATCGAGGCCTGGGCATGGCGCAGATCTGCCGAGTGAATTTTCTGGGGCGCTGTGGATGCCCTGTGGCGTTTCGGCCTGGTGTTGTTGATTTATGAGTCGGCGCGGATGACTCTATGAACAGGTGGTGATCTTACGGCCCAGATGGCGGCCGTTGATTGGCTGAGCCCGATGTGGAGAATAACAACGCGGGTACGGGGTCATGGTCCATGACACAGATGGTCCATCTCTGTATTGGCCCACCGCCAGGCAAGATGGACAAATGGAGTACTCCATGCTATAGAGCAGTGAAGGACCTAGCTGCCTAGGTTTGAAGTAGATTGGTATTTCAGAGTCATCTAGGTTATGGATGGTTGTGGTATGGGATTTGAAATTGAACCAACATCGTCCGGAACTTGGGACCGCATGACATGACGTTGGGCTGGTGGGAGATCGGCAAAACAACATGTGAGATCGACGTGCATAAAAGAAATAGAGGCCAAGCGCTGTAAATGCAGCTAGGTAGCAGCTGGGTTGAGGCTGACAAGTGACCACCACCTCGTATGCGCATCAACCCGAGCGTCTTGGTAAGGTAAAGTACCCCGTACTGGGCACCACGGCGAGGCTTGTACACACAATGGACACCCACACATCGACACTTTCAAAATAGAGCCCAAAGTTGCTCAACAATGCCATTCAATGCAGGGCAGAACCAACAGCGCATCGGATGCCAGCCTGTCCCTCCAGAAACTCATTCCGGAGCCAGAACAATACATGGTGAAACGCCATAGTGGCCACAACATCAAATCGGATTTGTGAACAAGTTGGAAATTACTGAAATGATTCGTAAAGGAACATTCAATGTGAAGCTAATACCTCAACACGGGCCTGGAGGGGTGGTATTCTGCACAGTGGTGGAATTGATAGGCAAGTGGGATGTCAACTCTAGGCCCCCACTCTTTGGTTGGATGGATATGGGCTGGATCTGGGAACATCCTTGACCTTCCCCCCCCCAAGTTTGACGCGTTGGACGCGCCTGCCAGTAAACAATGAAAACAGTGCGTCCTGCAGCTGCGATCTGACCGGGATTATCCACTCCACACGGCGTATTTTCCAAAACTCTTCTGGTCCCTGACTCCCTGAACGAGTTGTCAATCCCGCGTGGTCCCTTTGTTGGTCCAATTTGTGCCAGTCCCCTCAAGTGCTTCTATGTCCTCCGCCCTCCCCCTCCCACACAGCTTACAGTCAGTCAGAATCTAGCCAGCCAAGTTGTTCCCCATCTTTTGCCACAGTCCAGGAAAAAAACAACTTGCCTTGTTGATGTGATCGACTGACTACATTGTGCCGCCTTTAAAGCGATCGCGGCGGAGTTCGGAGTCCTGGCGGCTTGGTCGCAACGTCCATCCGACTTGATGATGACTATGATGTTGTGGTGGTAGCACCTTCCTATCCATCCATCCATCTGTCTCGAACATAACCCTCCTTCCCAGACCTAACAACCACAACCGCAACCGCTACCAACCGAAGTGGACAGCATTCCAACCCTCGTTCCCACCAAAAATCCATTCCTCGGATACACGATACACACAACCTGAATGTCCAAAAGTCAACAACATCGAACAGCCCAGAATTGGATTACCCATTAATTCTGACCCGTGCCCGACTCGGTTCCTCGACATCGTTGTCCTGAACATCCATCTATCCATTTATTCCTTTGTGTTCGCTTCTTCCCGAATACTCTCTCTATCGACAAAGGTCTATTGCATTTCACCTCAACAATGTCATTCGGCAATAGTGGAGGCGGCACTTTAACGCTACCGAGCCCAACCCACCCTTCTCATATCGATGTACAGGCCACAGTGCGATCACTGAGGCGCTCGATATCGCGCTCCCCTTCCAAGTTCAATCTGTCGCGCACTGCTTCGCAAAGCTCGGATGCATCTGCCAGCTCGACCAATACGCCAAATTCACCATCGCCCGCATCACCTTCCTTGCGCCGAATGGCCTCGCAGCAATTTGGCAACACTTCACCGCGTAACATCCACGCGCCTACATCAAGTTCACTTCTTGCGCAAGCACCACTCGCGACACCCTTCCGACCCAGTGTTAAATTGTCTTTGCGCTCCACTAAATCTACGTCGCGAATCGGCGTGTCGCCGGGAGCCGTCGCACCCAAATCCGCATCCCGAAGTCGCACATCACCCAAGAGCCCACCAAAGCGCGCGCTGAGCAGCGCGTCTTCGTCGTCAGGAAACTCGGTCGCCTCGCCAAATGGTTCGGAAGGGTCTGGCCAAGAGAACCTAAACGTGTTTCGCGCCCGCAGCCCAGTACGCCGAAGGAGCTTCGAGAAAGCCAAAAGTCGACACAGCATGCACCTCGACATGTCTGGCGCATCGCTGCAGGCTATGTCCCGGCTGACTGATACCCCCGCTTTGAACCCAACCGCGAGCCCGCTTAAGCGGAGTGATGCAACAATGAATCTGGACCGGAGGACGAGTCTCGGAAGTCCAAAGGCGAAGCGTAGGAGTTATGGACCTTCTAGTTTTGGGACCGAATTTAGCGTATTCGACAACGGGATGACACCAAGCTTCGACATTCATGATGAGGCCAATCGAGAGTACGACTGGATGGGCTCCGGCATACAGAACATAAATGAGCCGCTTTCATCGCCCACACCGTCAGTGATGCCAAGAAGAGCAGGCTCACTAAGAAAGTCTACTCTGCAACAACGACATTCGGGGGAGCGCACCTCTTGGGGGCGACGCCACGCAGCTCAACAATTATCGCAGATGTCTAATGATGTGTCGACGCCGGTAAAGAATCGACCGCGACTATCGCTGGATCACTACATGCCCCCGCCGCAACGAGACAGCCCGTTCGGTCACCAGGGTCCACTGTTGAATGCATCGGCCCATCCAGTCAACCAACTGGCTCATCAGCCGCATCCGTTGTCGCGGACCATGACGACGTCATCCTCCAACTCCAGCATCCCCGATGAATCGCCCACGCACTTCCCCGTCATCAGTGAAAAGCCTAGAGCCCCGATGAATTGGTCAAAGAGCTTGCCTATCGGTGCAGTGCGACCAACCGCTGAAAACCCGGGCCACAGCATTGGAAGTGTTTCCACACCGGATTATAAGGCAGCAAAGCCGTTTCTGGGCGCATTTGCTTCGACTGGTTTGGTGTCCAAGATGAATCGCAACCCAGAATTGGAGCCAACTGTTCGTGGTGGAGTGGCCGTCCCAGATACGCCGTGCAAGAAGCAAGTAAATGGCTTCGCCACTTATCCACCGCTCCCCGGCAGCGGTGGAAAAGGATCTCGAGGAAGACACAACGTTATCAGGCATACTTTTGGCGCTCCATCAACTCCCTTCAATCCCATGGCTGGTCATGACGTCCAGAACACCTTCGGGGAACATGCAAGCAGGCCGGGGCTTTTTAGTGGATTTGGGTCAAAACATGGTCGTAAGGGTAGCCTCTTGAGCCTGTACAGTGATGATGGCAGAAACTTGGTCGACACCACCGGCGACAGCCTCATGACTTCAGAGGGAGACGCACCGCCGACACCAACGAAACAACAGATCCTCGACCAGGGTTCGGTGAACCTGGAGCATCTTACAAATGACAGCCCTACGGCCAACCGCCACATGCCCGCGCCAATATCAGCGATTGGCGCTAGGTCTTGGCAGAAAGATGCAGCACCAAGCTGTAAGTACACCCCATTTAAGGGGTCCTGCAATGATGGTTCGGGTGAAGATGTCGTTTCTATCGACGTTACTTCAAACTCGCCTACACCTATCGTTCGGGGTCCTGCCCCTCCTATATCCATCTCCCTGCCGTCATTTAGTCGAACGCGGGCTAAGCGTGGTTCCTTCTCCACGCCTACGCCTTTAGCGACGAAGACTATGATGACTATTGCGAATTTTCCCAGAAGAGTTGAGTTTACTAAGACTATGATTCCAGCAAGCCCTTTAGAACGATTGGAATTTGATGAGGTAGCGTCGCCTCACACACCTCAAGAGAGTCCGCCCGCACCTCTTGATGCAAGTCGTTTGTCTATCTCGAATCCAACCGAAATTTTTTTGTTTCCTACGAGCAGTGTGAAGAAGTCGATAAACCCGCCTGCTACACCAACTACACGACATGAAGCGTTTCCACTATTTGGTGACCGCCGTGCCATAACACCCACCAACGGCTTACTACCTCACGAAGTGGATGCGTCGCTCCTTGATAAATTTGCGAAAGTTGAGCATATCGGCCACGGGGAGTTTTCCGAAGTCTATAGAGTTGTGCAGCTGGACAAGGTTGCCCCGAAACAGCACATCTTCTTCAGCACGCCAACACACCGTACACCTCCTTCGCCACCACCGGATAAGGTTTTTGCAGTGAAGAAACTCCGAATGCCCATCAAAGGCGCAGGTGATCGAGCTCTGAGATTACGCGAGGTCGCTGCGTTGGACGCTCTCCGAGGTTCCGAGCACATAGTGCAGCTCATCGATAGCTGGGAAGTCGAAAATAGTCTCTACATACAGACAGAGTACTGCGAAGAAGGGAGCCTGGATGTTTTCCTGTCGGCCGTTGGAGTGAAAGGCAGACTGGACGACTTCAGAATCTGGAAGGTCATGCTCGAGGTCAGCCAGGTGAGTTGGGGACTTCCACAAACTGATTGCTCATATACAAATGGACTAACCGATTGAACAGGGGTTGCAATATATTCATACCGCAGGGTTTGCCCACCTTGACCTAAAGCCCGCCAACATTTTTATCAACTTCGAAGGCACGTTAAAGATCGGAGACTTCGGTATGGCCACAGCATTGCCTGCCGACAAGGGTCCCGACTTTGAAGGCGACCGGGAGTACTTGGCTCCTGAAGTTATTCGTGGAGAAATTGACAGGCCAGCTGACGTCTTTTCTTTGGGGCTCATCATGCTGGAGATTGCAGCCAACGTCAAGCTACCTGAGAACGGAGCGACTTGGACAGCTTTGCGGGAGGGTGATTTCAGAGAGGTGCCCATTTTAACACAGGACGCGGACACAGTTTTGCGGGATGCTACGGGCATGCCGGTTGAAGAGACTGAGCGGAGTGTTGGTGTCATGTCAGACGATGGAGCGTCCAACAAGCACAGTCGCCGCACCTACCCGTTGCGTGGGGCTAATAGACCATCCGGGGACATTTTCGGACTTGCCAGAAAGAGTGAGCTGCTACAGCCTCCCGACTTCATGACAGATGCTGCGAACTCGAATTCCCTCGATACCGTTGTGAAGTGGATGCTTACAGCTGAGACGGTGTATCGGCCAACTATAGCCCAACTTTTGGCACTTGATTCTTTGCACTGGGTCGCTTCGCGTCAACGTGCCGGGGCCACCGTCTTCGAAGGCAACTGGGGACCTTCTGATGAGCAGCTGGAGCCCATCTCGCTCGACACGGAGATGACGGACGTCTAAGCCTTCAGATATGTTGCTCGATCTTGTTGGAACACTGGATATTGCCTAGATGGTTGTGTTTCGCGTTGGTTCTGCGTCGCTGCCAGCCTGGCTGGATATCTGCGGATGCTGGCTGCACGTTCCTGGCCTTCGACACATAACTGGTGATAAATTCTTCATAGGTGGTGGCCCTTCACGTCACCTTTTTCTGGCTGATCATCAACACTGGCATGGTCTCCATTTACCCTAATCATGACTCCCTCCCGCTGCTGCTTGGGTTCACAGCAGGAGTCGCCACCTAACCCCACACACTATTACCTCTCCCCTGGTCTTACCAAGGACTCTTTGGACTGGAAGTCACAGCCATAATGAAGGCGGCTCGTGACGCAGTGGTAGAATATCGACAGCTAAAACATCGCTTGCTTAGTTGGCAGCATAATGGCTTTTGCCCCCGAAGAAAGAAAAAGGTGAAGAGAAAAGAGATCACTGGAAGTATAGGGATTTATCGTCATTGTACAAGAGAAACGAAACATGTAGATATATAGATGATGGACTATAAAACGGCAAAGGAGTTGACCGGTGGACGGCACGGATAGGTAGCCTACTTTGCGGGGGCTCAGACGCAAGAGGTCTACGGCATCTACGTTTTACGAACGTCCCGAGGACGCATGAATGACGATATGATATGAATTTTGTCAAAAGCATATCAAGCCTTCTCAATCTAATGACAGTGAAACGTGTTTGAAGTGATAGACTCTTAGCCGAATGTCAGAACGGGCCGATGTTGTCTCAGAACCACGGGATACACAAGTATACAGTATCCTTTCGCCACGCACAAATCCATCAGACCGGGCCAACAGGACATCTTATGCATTTACGTGCTCTGCAATAATGTCGTCGAGTACCTGGCCCAGGCGTGGTCGATATGGTTAGATTGCCGCCTTCGTCGCCTTCTCCGCGTCAATTTTCCACCTCTCCTTTACCATGCTTGCCACTTGACTGAAAAAATTTACGTGTCCCTCGGTATTGATACATTCCGCTACGGGACTCCATTTCAAGTGATGATGTAACGGAAAGCCAGGTACGGTCGCAAAAGGATGGATGGAACGAGGCAGTTTATGTCATGCCGTTGCCTGGCGCCGTATCGTACGTATGCCAGGGCCTTATTCTCTTTGGGCCTATTAGTCCTGGTACTACGTACTGTTCATTAACGAGCACCACCGCCCAGCGTGAGTTAGATGTTCTTGGGAACAGCGGGCTGCTATGTATTCTCATGCACTCTGGATATTAAACAGGCAGCCAACAGTTATCTATGGGGCTCAGTTCAAATATCCTTTGCTACAGCTCGGATGACAAGGCTGATAGTTCAGGCACTTATTGCGGCCTGGCTAATACTGCAAGAGACCAGATGAAACCTTGTCAAGTTGCTACGCTTGTTCGTTGGAGTTTGGCATCATCTGCCAGAGGCAGCAGGACTAACCGTGAGACGAAGTGGCCATCGTTCCCCGAGAATCACCAGCAACACAGCATTGGGTACGCCCAGGGGTAACAATGCTGAATGACTCGAATTATCATATGCAGCGAAAAAGCGAAGTACACTCCCCGATCAAAACCACGGGCTTCGCCTCGTCCCAGTAGCTCTTTTTGGCTCTGCACTCATCCTGGCTCAGTAGAGCAGCCTCAAGCGGACTCATAATTTTACTGTTTTCCCAAACTAACTCCGTCATCATCATGAGACTTGCCCTACCGAAGCAATGCAAATGAGCCTGTCCGATCCAAGCCAAGCCAAGCCAAGCCGGCCGAACCACTCACCACCGCTCTGATGATGCTGTTCAAAGCCATCTATAATACACATCGTGCTGAACTTCCGGATCATCGCTTCGACCTCTGGCGGTAAATATTTAGGACGCTTCCTACTGTTGCGCGAAGGTTGCATGGGTGCCTCAAGATGGGCGATGAGAAGCGGTCGGGTGATTCTTTGGAAGATGGTTTCGAGGTACCCGCTGACGTCTTCGAATTCTGGAGAATGCCGGCAACGTGAATCTCGAGTGAAGCTTCCTCAGACACAGCCTTCGTCGTGCCCGCCTAGGACTCAGCAACAGACACTGCAGCATCTTCTTCCACCTTGGTCTTCTTGCTCTGCTCGTCGCTCTTAGCTGGCTCTTCTGCTTTGCGCTTGCCGTTGGTCTCAGTGGAGGGTGCTGCATCCAGTTCTGAGTCCAGCTTCTTTTCCTTCTTGCGCACCAGGCCGCTCAAGTCTTTGGCCTTCTGCTTTGCTTCCTCCACACGCGCCTCCTTCTCGGCGGCTGATTCACCCAGTGCTGCTCCCAGGATACCAGCCATGGGGTTATCTTCACCAAGCATGCTATTCACGTCCATAGGTGGCTTCTTGAGATCATTGAGCTGCATACGAGTTAGCTTTACGTATTGCAGACTTGGAGGAGAAAACGGGGAAGGTGTGCAACACAACTCACCCGTTGCTCCATATCCGCAATAATCTCCTTGACTTCGGCAATCTGCTTGCGCGTGATTTCGTTGTCCTCGGGGGCATGAACCGTTGCCAAATCGACCTCCTTGTTCTGCAGCTTGAGTTTTGTGCTGGCAATGGCTTTCTCGAGCTCGGCAGCAGCTTCGTCGCGCATATCTTGGTCGACAGCTTTAGGAGCCTCAGGCTTGCTGTTGTCCTCGGCTGTTGTAGTGACGGATGCAAACTCGAGGGCGAGGGACAGCTTGAAATGCGCCTCTGCAATGATTTCCGACTCTTGGGGGTACAGCTCGAACTTGTACTTCAACGAGGACCGGGAGTCATTGATAGCTAGTGGGTATCTGTGAGGCGTCAGCAGGTGTAGAGTGGACAATGCAATGCGGGCCATGCTTACTTCTCGTTCTCCAACGAGATCTCGGCGAGCAGATCATGCGTGTCGGCAAGTCTTTCCTTGATGTGTCTGACGGTAGGGGCATCACCTTCGGACTTCTCCTTGCCCTTGCCTTCGACATCAGCTGCAATTGCCAGCTCCAGACTCTTCTCGAACAAAACTCGCGAGAGGTCGAGGATTTCGAAGGCGACTGCAAGATCGTCCTCCTCTTCCTCTTTTCCGTCTTCATCCTCGCCAGCATCCTCGTCCGAGTCTTCGAAATCCTCGTCTCCCATGAACTGGAAAAGCGGCTTCTTCTCATCCTCCTTGAGCCCGCTGCCACTTGCATTCATTGCGACAATGGCCACCTTCTCCTCGGCAATCTCATCGGCCTTGGTCTTCTCCTTTTCCGCAGTATATGCGCCTGTCGAAACGGGGGGTATAGTCTTTGCCACAGACTCAGCAGCACCATTGGACTTCTTCTTCTTCTTCTCCTCGCCCGTGGCTTTGCCGCCTAGGACGTCGCTCTTGCTCTGCCCGACCTTGAAGAGGCTTCGGCCATACAGGAACAGGATGTCGGCGTTCTCGGGGCTCATCTCGCCGTTGAACTCGGCCTGCGTTTCAGTAGCCTGCGAAAAGAGCTCGGCGGCTTCTTCATAATTCTTCTGCGCATAAAGTGCTGTGGCCTTTGCCGTCAGGTCGGCAAGTGAGACTTTGATGGACTTCGCGCGCTCCTCAGGATCCATGGGAGGCAATGACGCGGGCGTCGCAGCATTCGAGGCGGCTGCTGAGGGCACGGCTGATAGAGTCGGAGTGCCGGTAGGGGAGGGCTCTGCCATCTTGATGCTCGGTGATGGGACAGAAGGGGACGTGATTGGTTGCGTCGGGCGGATGCGCGCGTGATGTAGAAATGAAAATGTTGAAAATGAACCAGCAGATACAATGATTCTGACTAATCAATTGGTGCCTCTGAAAAGGACTCGATCAAGTTGGATGATGAGTTCTGGGCAGAATTTTGATGATTTAGTGCTTGCGATCGAACGATGCGACAACGAACTAGTTAACGCGAGATGGAAGCAAACGAGCCTTGGAGGTGGAACCGCGTCTTGCTGTTGCCGACTAGGGAAAACGCGGCGTCTGGGGTCGTGGAGCTTGGGCCAGCTTTTAAACCGAGGCAGCAACCTTTCACTGTATGGTGATGCTGTTGGCTAATTTTAGGTGCAACTCCAAGTCCATTGTTTGATTTTAGATGTTGGCCTGCTGGATTTTCTCATCCCCTTTGAAAGTAGTAACTTCGTTGGACTTGGAGTCAAGTTGCCATTTCGAACCACTATTTGCTACAATATTATTGAGTAAGCAACTCTGTACCTGCGCGGTGGGGACACAAATTCCGACCATGAGGATTCACGACAAATACCCTTCCGAACATAGGCCCGACTCCGTAGTGCTCATGATGCCCAGGTAGTCTCTAATTTCCGGGCTCATGTCAATTTTCTCGTGACGCTCATCGTCTTTCCTCCTATCTTCCCTGCAACTCGTGTTTCATCGGAATGTTTGCTCTTCCGTCCTGCGTCAAAAGTGCGGCGGACACCGTTGAGCCCACTGGACTTCATGCTGCTTGACCTTGCCAACTCCGCCCAGACCATGACATAGCAATTACAGACCGGCAACATCGCTCTTTACAACACTATCACTTGTGGCCTTGTCGCTTAGGCGTTGGCCACCTTTGTCGTAGAAGTCCGTGTTTGTGGCAGATACACCGGACCCCAACTCGTTAAACCCGTATGGGGTTTTCCCCCTGAATTCGAGGCCTACCTGCAATGATGACTTGACGCCGTCTTTCAACATCTACAGAGACAGAGTGAACAGAGCTATGTAGACAGCGACGATGGGAAGACTTGGTTCCGGTCGATGGTTTTCAGGGCTTGGCCTTTGTTGGCTAGTTAGCCAGTGATAGGCCGACGACTACTAGTGCTGCATCTGTATCTTTTTCCGCGACTAGAACATCCTCAGTTACTTCAAGCTTGGCCCGTAGAGGGACTACGAGCGTGGCAGCAATAACTGCACAGACTGCCTCAAGGCCAGCACTTGCATCTGTTACCATGACAGCCGTGGTAAGCTCAAGCGCTGCCATTGCTTCACCCGCCACCTCGACTCGTGTAGCTCGCTTCACCAGTTGTAAATATAGCTTTGGTTTCAGGGGTAGTAGCCCTAACAGGCTGGCCATGACGAGGTACTTTACTTTGCCGAACGGTCGATAGGTGAAAAGAGCCTACCCGGCTTACTATGTACAACACGGTTGGGCCTATCAAGTCGGTAACCTCTAGAGATGAGACGAAGTGCCATAATACAGCTTTGCACCAAGTCAGACTGTCATCATTAGGGGTCGGGCAGAGCTTGCAGTAAACCCCAGATAAAAAGCCACCAAGGAAGAGTAGCCTCAACCAAGTCAGACAATTGGATTGTGTATACTCCCTGAAACACGAATCGGACTTGATTAACCGGCCGATGCTCCAAGCCCTGTAATAAAGCCTGTAAGGAAGGAACCCTCAACTTTCGACCGTATTTTGTAGGGCTGACAACCTTCGTCGAGTCGTTGCTATTTTGGCCTTGGATGTATGGCAGTATATGGCAGTAAAACGTGTTCAGCCCCACTATCGAAGGTTTGGTTAGACGGTCTCAGTCATGGCCTGGTGCTATCGGTTGCTTTATTGAACCTCGCGTCGACTAACAACTTCGCGCCCGGCAGCCAAGCTTTCAGAAAAGTAGGAGTCCCTGGGGCTGCTTTAATCAATGCCATTCCTGTACTCGCATCCAGGTCAACAGTAATATCGTCCATAAATTTGACAACTAATCTCGACTGACCATAGGCAAGCAAGATCAGACGCCTGGCAAACTTAAATGGTGACCGTGTCAATGGGCCACCACACTACTTGTGACCCTAAACGAATAGCGAATATATCAACCCCCACAGCACGTACGTACCCTGGGGCAATTCTCAGAAAGGGCTACCATATTCCGTCAACATCAACCTAGGACACTGGAGCATATCAAGTCACATTCAACACCTCGGACACGTTGCCAAAGACAAAGGACAACTCAATCATCTTAGACAATGTCAGAGGAGGTTGTATTCGATGCAACCAATCTCGTTCGAAGCTCAGGGTTTCTGCTGCAAGATGAAAGTTTGGCCGGTACGTTCCTGGTGGTCGCCGACAACCCGGTAACGGGGGCTTTCCGGGACCTGCCACACTGCCTGAGGTGGGGATCCTAGCCACAACCAGCAACTCTATTACCCCTGTCAAACCGAAGCCTCAGGTCTTTCAGCTGATCTCAATATGGCATTCCTGGGCTTCATCACTTACCATCGTCAATTGTGCAAGGCGGCCCGGACAACAATTTATCGCGATGGTATAAGTAACCAGCGTTAGCAGCTGGTCCTTGCGTGCGCCGAATGAAATTGTTTCATCCTTCAGAACTCTGCGCCGTCAAAGGGTTTGTGTCGCGTACAGATGGCAGCATCGACCAATCTTTGGGGTTAGGGTGAGATGGCGGCAGTAGCACAGGCCGAGAACGGGGTACACATGTGTAGCGGCTGGCTTCCACTTCTGGATTTCTGTAACCTCTCAAGCTGCGACTGCTTCCCGATTGAGATTTGTCAAAGTTGTCTCAGGGTCTTGTAGCAGTCTGATCGAATTGGATCGGCCTCGACGTATCTAACGGGAAATTGATCCAGCCCCACCCTCCGTCGATCCCGCGCCCCTTGAAAGTGGAAAGAGGGGACCTTCTCAACCTGCCGGCAAATACATCATAGTGGGTCCCCCGTTTTCTTCTAGAGTGTATCTTTGCAGGGAACGGCCGGGAGGTTTAGTTGCTTGTTTTTGATTCGGGCAGGCGCTTGGCAGACGTGGCTTGCTCATTGAACGAGTGAAGAAAGAGCGACCCTACCATGTCCCAAACTGCTGTTGCTGGAGTCACCTTTTGGAGCGTCCAGCTAAAGGAGCCAACAGCCACCGGCCACAGCGTCCGCATCTGAAAGCTGGTTTTGCACATTGATCATTGATCAGCATCCTGGACAACGGCATAATAATAAAACCAGCGTCTCCTATCCACAGTGATGGTATGACACAGTTATAGTGCTTTCCCCGCAACTCTTGACAAGCTCCCCCTCCCAGTCTGCTGCGGCAAGGTTGGGTATCCATTTCATATGGACTTGGCCGAGTGGTACGGGTCGGTCTCTCGTTGAATATTCTGTGCAACTGCACGTTTCCTTTCGTTTACTCTTACTTTCGCCGTCCCTCCCTAATTTTGCTCTGTCTTTTCCTCATTGCCGTTTTTGACGCGTTTCTTTCCCCTTGGATGCCCAGCTTGCCATCGAGCTCCCAACAACGGGCTCCACGACGACAAGTTCGGCGCCTGCGGCCATGATCGTAACTCCGTACTCATCTTCGCGCCGGCTCCGGCTTTTTGGTGGCATCATCGTCCTTGCGCTGCTTGCGACGTACGTCCACATCCGCCCGTCATGGAGTCAAAGACCCTTCCGATACGCCCTCGGCTACTACGACACCGTCTCGAGCTACTTCCACTTCCCCATCATCAACAACACTTTGTACCAGCAGGGGAACGAGGGACTGGTGTCCCAGTACCACAACTTTAGCGAGCCATGCACCGGTTTTCCCGATACCGACGGCATCCTGCTCGTCATGAAGACAGGAGCAACTGAAGCCTTCGAAAGACTGCCTACCCAGCTGCTCACGACGCTGCAATGCCTGCCCGACTTCCTTCTCTTCTCCGACATGGTACGAATTCCGTCCACTCGAGCCGCGGTGGGAGTTTACAGACTAACATGAATTCAGGAGCAACAAATAGGCAAACACCATATATACGACGTGCTCGCAGACGTGGAAGAGACGGCCAAAGCGCATAACGAAGACTTTGACCTGTACCGAGAACAGAAAGAATGCCCCGTCTCCCAAAAGTCATGTGTCGACGCTCGATCCGAAGGCCACAAGGCCTGGAACCTTGATAAATACAAGTTCCTCCCCATGATGGAGAAGACGTGGCGGATGCGCCCGGGGCGCGATTGGTATATTTTCGCTGAGGCCGACACGTACGTCTTCTTCGCCAACATGGTGCAGTGGTTGCGTGAGCAGCGCCACTTTAGTCCCAAAGAGAAAATATACCTGGGCAGTCGGAGTTTTATAGGGGGCACTCCATTTGGCCACGGGGGATCGGGTTACGTCATGAGCGGCGCGCTACTATGCCATCTGATCGAAGACCACCCAGGCATCATAAAGCAGTATAACGTGAAGGGCGCGAATGAATGCTGCGGCGACTTGATGCTCGCTATGGCCATTGAAGAGTACGAGGGCATCAAGATAAACCAGGCGTGGCCTATGTTCAATGGCGAAAAGCCGAGTACGCTGCCGTTCGGGCCTGGTCACTGGTGCGAGCCGATCTTGACTATGCATCATATGAATGCCGAAGAGATCAGCAGCGTCTGGCAATTTGAGCAAACCCGGAAAACCGATGTAAGTCGTTCTCCCAATCGTTGTTCTCCGTTACAAATCAGGAACTGTTGGTTGCAGTGGATGCGACTTCCTCAATGGATCCTGCAGGATGTCATCCCTTATTTGCATGCGAGAGTGGGGAACATTCCATCGCTTACCAAAAAGCGGCTTAGACGAGGCGCAGGAACCTCATGCTAACTTCATAAACAGCGTACCTTGCTTATTAAAGACCTCTACCATGGCCTTGTCGCTCCCAAGATGCATGTTTCACGTGAAGATTGGGACAACCTGTCGGATGACGTCTGCTACATCAACCCAAACCCTGAGGTACAGCAACGTGCCGACGGCCACCTCCGAGACCGCCAGAAGAAGCCCGAGGATATGAACGAAGTCGAGAAAAATGCGTGGCGGTCGCCTGCGCATTGCTCGAAAGTATGCCAGAATGAAGATGTCCCGGACGAGGACGAGTATGAGCGCCTCCAGCATGTAGTGCCACGGAAGGATGACCTCCAGGACTCGGCTAGCGCGGATGACACGGAGAAGGCCGAAGACACAGGTCCAAGTGACGAGGCGGCGCGCGATGCTTGGCATAAGAACATGCGAGAACGCAAGAGAAACCGGACATGCTTCCAGTACCGATGGCACGATGAACAGTGCTGCACCGCAAGAAGCTTCAAACTCGGCGCACCTAAGACGCGACCTACTGATGGAAACACCAGCGCTAAATGGGCCAGCGGGTGGGATCTTAAGGGCATAAAAGACTGGATTGACGCAACGGGCGAATGCACAGAACCAGCGTGGAAGAAGGACTTCAGTTGAGTCCCCGTGCATTTACAGCGAGCGGTTAGATCGTGAGACCTAGACACTGGAAAGAAACACAAGGTATGGCGTCGAAGCGGTAGGATGGACGTGGAAAACGTCGGGTATGACAAACCAGCTAACAGGTTGATTTCGGCATTCAGCTGTGTGTATTCTAATCTGTGGGCATTATAATGACGGAACATAGCATGGCGTTTCGGTGTCAGATAGTTTAGGCGTCACTACCACTTAAACGCGATGTAAAGAGCTGAAAAATAAAATACTACTTCTTCCGCAGACCATAACTCACCATTCAACGCTGAAAATTACAAGACACAGCGCAGAACTCCCATATCACAATACTTTCCTATATTCACTGAAGCAACCCTCTTGATCCTTCAGGGTGATCAAATGACGCGTACATGGGCTCTGAACTCAAGAAAGGTGTCCCGAGTCCTTAGATCATCCCAGTCTAGCCATGAACTTGTACATGCAAGAGCAACCGAAGGGAGCCGTGTTTATCTGCCAGCATAATTGTTTGCTGCCATTGACATTAATTCCTAGACGCCGTTAAGAAATCTACGATAGCTACTAGTATTCCTGAAGCGCAGGGTAGATTCTATTATCGACCTTACCTTTTAGAGATTACGCAACTCCTAAGGTTATCTAGCTTTCTAGAGCATATCCTGAATTGTTCGTTCGTTCGTGATATCTCGTCCTAGAGTCGTAACCTATCCTTCTTTTTCGAGTTATCGTTTGGTCTGTACTTAGGCGTATAGATTCTTGTCTAATAGTCGCGTAAGCTCCTGATATTGTAGGACTCCGTATTATCGTGCTATCTTAGCTCTTTATCCTTGGATACGCTTTCGTCGCTGTCCTTAAAGCTAGTAGGTACCTAGATCGTAGGTATAAGCAAATAATCCGTTACTCTAGCTATATAACGTAGTCCACGGTCCAATTGCACACTTCGGCAGATTTTCGTACGCTACCACTTTGACCTGCGGTTTTTCACCACATAACTATGGTTGGTTCTTGGAACGAAAGTGATATAATTCTAGCATTACATGCGCTTCAATCTGATTCAAAATTAAGTGTACGTCGCGCTGGTCAGATCTATAACGTACCTTTTAGAACCCTTGCGTATCGACGCGACGGTAAAACCGCTCGAGCGATTACGCGATCGCCAACGCAAAAGTTGACTCCTTCCGAAGAAGAGGCAATCGTACGACATATAACCGACCTAGATTCGCGAGCATTTCCTCCCCGATTGAGTGGTGTTGAAGATATGGCCAACCGATTACTTCGAAGTCGTGACGCGGGACGCGTCGGCGTCAACTGGGCCTCGAGCTTCGTAAGACGACAACCAGACCTCCGGACGCGTTTAAATCGAAGGATCGACTATCAGAGAGTCCTCTGCGAAGACCCCGACGCGTATCGCGCGTGGTTTGACCTGGTACGGAATACAATTGCGAAATACGCGATCCAGGAGGAGGATATCTACAACTTCGACGAGACCGGTTTTGTGATGGGCCAAATCTCGTCCGAAATGGTCGTGACGACTTCTGATCGGCGCGGAAGGCCTAGAGCAGCCCAGCAAGAAAATCGAGAATGGGATACAGTTATTCAAGGCGTTGGGTCGTCCGGTTATGCCCTCCCTCCGTACATCATTTTCGCCGGCAAAACCCACCTCTCGTCATGGTACGAAAACAGCCCATTACCGCCTGATTGGGTTATCGCAGTTACTAAAAATGGCTGGACTACGAACGAGAGAGGCGAAGATTGGATAAAACACTTCGATCATCACACCAAGTCTCGTACGAAAGGTACTCATCGCCTATTGATCCTCGACGGTCACGAAAGCCATCACTCGACCGATTTCGAGGTATATTGCAAAGCTAACAATATCGTCACGCTTTGTATCCCTCCTCATTCGTCGCATAAGCTCCAGCCTCTTGATGTTGGTTGTTTTCGCGGGTTAAAAAGAGTGTACGGAAAAGAAATCGAAGATCTCATGCGAGCACATATAAGTCATATCTCGAAAGAAGACTTTTTACCGGCGTTTTTAAACGCGTACAACGCAACTTTCACGGTTTCAAATATGCAAGGAGGTTTCAGAGGGGTAGGAATAGTTCCGTACGATGCAGATTATGTCATATCACAGCTCGATGTGAAATTACATACGCCAACACCTCCGGGTAGCTCGGCTGGTCTCCCCGTCCCTTGGGAATCAAAGACTCCGAACAACCCAACCGAAGCCCAATCACAAAGCGATTATGTGAAAAATAGGATTGTACGACATCAAAATAGCTCACCAACGTCAATTTTTGCTGGAATAGATCAGATTGCGCGAGGTACAACGAAGGTTATGCATCGGCTTGCCCTTTTAGAAGGCGAGGTCGAATGACTTCGAAAGGCAAATGAGACCTTAAGTCGACGTCGCCGTGCGAAGAAAAAACAGCTACAGAGTGGAGGGTCACTTCGTATACAAGCTGGACAGGACCTACAGTCTCAACGAGAGGTTGATGGGCAGTTACATGACGAATTTCGTCAAATTGGTGGTCGTACGAGGCGGCGAATTGCGCGTGTACGGCGCTGTAGAATCTGCGGCGAGCCCGGACATAATGCGCGCACTTGTGGAAATGATGTAGAGACGTCTGAAGATAACGATTCTGAGTAGTTTCAATTGATGATAGGCGTTGTGGTTGAATTAACTTATACATTGTCGTATAAGGTCTGCCAAAGTGTGCAATTGGACCGTGGACTACGTTACTCAACTAATTATAATACGCTAGTACTCGGCCGCCTCTTCCCTTCCGGGCTTCTTCACAGTTTCTTCTCTGTTTCCGTTTACTGAAACTTCTATAAAAGTATACTATAAACGCGTATATTTTAGAGACGGTTACTACTCGGTTTCTTATAATAGCTATCCTCCGTACCCGACTTATTCTCAATTTTCTTTTATAATTCGCTATAGAAGTAGAAAGAGAGTTAGCCTTAGTTCGTTATAGTTCCTTACTCTTTAAGGAGGTAATGTAAGTATAAACATCTCTAGGATATTATTTCTTACGTTATCTACTATTATATAGAATCACTATAACGTAGTCCACAAGCGAACGGGTCACCCAACCGAACGGGTCACGCCAACTAGCAAAACATGGAATTCAACACGATTTCGCAAACACAACGCCGTAAATCAATTAAAACTACTCAGAATACTCTTGCCCAGATGATTCTATCTCTACCTGACAGGTTCGCGCATTATGCCCGGTCTTCCCGCATACGCCACAGCGCCGTTGCCGTGGCTGGCCACGATTTGATCCAGCGCTATTTCCACGCATTTCCTGCTGTACTTGCTGCGCAACGTCCTTTTGATCTTGAAGATCTTGTACGTCTTGTGAATTAAGTGATCCTCCAAGCCGTACTCGTGTTTTTTGGCCCTGCGCCGCTTGCTAATTAGAGCATTTGCCTCTCGAAGTTCGGCGACCTCAGCTTGGAGTAAAGCCATCTTATGCATAATACTCCGCGCTCCTTTCGAAAACTGATCGATAGCATCGTAAATTGACGTCGGGGAGCTATTTTCATGCCTGGAAATTCGAGATTTAATAAATTCGGATTGCGAAGTAGCCTCGGTTAGGTTGTTTGGCGTCGGAGAAGCCCAAGGAAGGGTTTCCCGCGTAGGGGGCCAGGACGTTGGAGTCTGTAATTTCACATCCAGCTTCTCAATAACAATATCTAGGCTTAAAGGCAGAAGCCCATCCCCTTGAAAGCCTGCACGAATATTGCTTTCGGTCAGACTCTTCTTGAACGCGTCGCAAAATGCCGGAAGAAAGTCCTCCTTTGTGATATGCGAAATCCGGGCTCGGACGAGCTTCTCAATTTGCGAGCCGTAGGCCTTTTTTAACGGCACAAAACATGCCACATCTAGTGGCTGGAGGATATGAGAAGAGTAGGCAGGCATACAAAGTGTAATAATCTTGTTCTCTTTGCAATATTGCTCAAAGGCGTCGGAATGGTGGCTTTCGTGGCCGTCCAGGATAAGAAGGCGATATACACCCGATTCCCGGCCTTTGGTGTATTTGTCAAAGTGTTTTAGCCAATCTGCGGTCAATTTGTTCGTAGTCCAACCATTTGGGCTCACGGCGATCCTCCAGTCCTTCGGCAACGCGTCGTTTTCGTACCAGGAAGAGAGGTGGTATTGGCCCTTGACAATGATGTATGGCGGGACCGTCCAGCCTTGGGAATTGACGCCCTGGATCACCGTAGCCCATTCCCGATTGCCAGGCTGGGCTAGCTTAGGCTTGCCTTTCCTTTCAGAGCTCGTAACAACTATCGATGCGGTAATCTGACCTATCATAAAGCCGGTTTCGTCGAAATTGTAGATGTCGGCATCGGCGATCCCATATTTCGCAATTGTATTGCGCACAAGGTCAAACCAGCCTTGAATAAGCTCTGGATCTTCGCATAAGGCCCGAGAATAGTCGTATTTACGGCTGAATACCGTCTTGAGCTGTGGTTGTCGCTTAACGAAGTTGGAGGCCTAGTTCTTGCCGACGCGTAACGCGTCGCGGTCGCGTAGTAGTCGGTTTGCCATATCTTCAACAGCATTTAGCCGGGGAGGAAATGCTTGCCAATCTAGCTCAATTATCCTTTGAATAATCGTATTTTCTTCTAGTTTTGTTAAATTCCGACCGTTGGCTTCGATATTGCGATGTGATTGACGTTTTTGAAGACGCGCCTGGAGAGTAGTATTCGAGACTTTGTAGATTGTTGCAGCACGTCGAATACTAAGTGTTGAGTCATTTATGATAGCCTGAGTTGCAAGGAGTAATTGAGATTCTTTTTGAGCAGAATCCATCGAGAATTAGTTGCGTGGTAGTTAGGAAGTTTAGTTCTATTTTTTGCTATGGGCGTGACCCGTTCGCTTGTGGACTACGTTAATACTAGCTTCAATAATACCGAGAGTTTTTGATGCGAGTGTATATGTTTTGAAGTTGTATGAACTGGGAAGGGTTAGATCGCTTTAATATCACTATACTCGAGTAATGTCGTATTGCTACTACTATAAGAATAAACTTAGACAAGAATAGTGTTCGTAGCCGGGTATTCCCGGCAGATGAGATTCATACTCTATTTCTCTACAGAAGCTATATTCTCCATACTACTCCTTATTGAAAGGCGTCTAAAGAGGTTAGCGGATATAACCAAGGGGTAGTTATCGATATCTCGCTAATAATCACACATTATATAGCGCTGATAAGCTCCATAAGGACCCCGAGACGTCGAGAGATCTTAGAGGTCATGTTGTAGGTGTGAAAACTTGGCAGGCAAGGTCCTGTGTCTTGTATACCTATCAAGCATGAATACTATAAGTGTTTGTTCGAAGGCATACCACCCTAGTGATATAAATAACTTGAATTCGATTTCTCTATCTATAAACAAATGCACTTTCAGAGTCTTTGTGTCTTTCATTACAACTATAACTCCTACTCAACACTTTCGTGTGGTGAGTGCTCTCGGGATCGTATACACCACCTCAAAAACGGCGAGGCTCTCGTTCAGGGGAAGGACGCCGCTCTCGATCTTCCCACAACAGCTGAGTCTGTCTTTCGCATCAGCATTAAATTTCATGCTTCCATTTTAATAGGGATACTGCGATTTTCTTACGGTAGAGTGGCTCAAATATTACGTTTCTGCCGGCTTTGATGCTCAAGTCATATATCAGGTCAGATATCAAGTGCCAGTTGTGATGCTTTGGAGACAAAGCTGTTCATTTTCGTCAACACCACAGCATCTAGATCAGCCCTTAAACCGCCAGGGTAGTAATAAACTTTGCCGTTATTTTCTCTATTGCTTTCACGTTTGTTTCTTTCTTCGAAAGTCCGGAAGATGTGTTCTAGATTTTGCAGATATCATCTGTGTTGCGATCGTAAGCTCTTCATTCTGAAAAAGTTGGGTACAAACAGGATGAGTGAATTTTGGGCCAACTTTTTGTGTAAGAAGTTGTTAGTGCGGGAACAAGCCTGGATATTTTCTGTGAGGCCGAAGGTTTCCTTTTTCCTTTTGTCCTCTTTGCATCACATGCCAGCGTACCATTTCTTTGTGCTCCATAGCCTATATCGTATGAGTATTTGTGACCATTCCGAGTTGATGCTCTACGGGCTTTTCATCTCCTGAGAAGTTTCTTATCCCATTCCTGTTGTAGTGGAGTGACGTGCTTTGGTGTAACATGATTGACTATTGAAATTTAAATGAAAGTAATCTTATAATTGGGGCAATGAGGTTGTCGGTAATATGAATAATGCCTATGAAGAGTAGAAGTGATTTATTGATGACAACTCGAGTTACAATAACCCGCGTTCTACCAGTGTCGGGTAATAGCTCTTGTTTCCGTTTCATAAGTTCCCCTCTCCTGCTGATTCACCGACCCACGCTATCTGGTCGATATCTCAGCACTTTCTCTTCTCTCTTCCTATATATAGCCAAGCACACCGGACAGGGGTGATAGAGGTGGAGATTCCAGGTCCTATAAGAGAAAGCAATGTTAGATGGTCATGCTTGTATACTTAAAACAAGGATATGTTAAAGTAGTCTAGAGAAGCGAGTCGAGCTCAAATAATTCAAACTATACTGCGATCCTCTGCATTCAGTGTCTTGCCAAGCCAAAGAACTCTACGAACGACAAACTTTGCCACATCAGGCCATGGGCTAACACCACTCCTCTGAAGGAAGTCACTCGTCACAATGGTAGATTTCTTGAATAAGGATAATTGTAAACTTACGCTGATTAGTGTTATTAGCCATCGCTATCATCCAAAGCTCAGCCTTCCCGCGGCGACGTGGGTGATATATTCACAGTGTCGACTCGATTAGGACCCTTGATCTCAGGGATAAATACTAAAAACATGCATCATGATTAGTTGCAGACAGGCATAGCACGTTGCTTTTGGGAGAACAAACTCACCTCGCTGAGCAAATACCCCCTCCGCCAAACTCCCACCTAAATAGGGCCTCAAAACCTCCACCCTTGCCGAAGGCGGCTGTCCGGTCTCAACAAACAATGCCTTAGGAATCTCCGTCTCCGCCCTCCTCAACTGCATCTCGCTCTCCCTCCGAAAAGCATCCTGTGCCTTAACATGCTCCAGCCGAGCCGAGTACCACCACGATCCGAGCACAATAATGGTAAGCAGTACTGTGACGACCCAGTACAGCCAGACCCAACTCGACACATGATCTCCCCCTGAGGGCTGGAAGTTGAAAAACGACGCCGAGAAGAAGGTGGCGGTAAAGGTGGCAGGCAGGAAAATGAGCGTCACGGCGGCAATGATGCGCATATCGATGCTGTCTTTCCGCGACATGGCGGCCAGCTTTTGCGTCGCCTCGGCGAGAACAAAGTGGCTTCGGCTGTCGCGCTGGCTTATGAGGGTGTAGATGGTCTGAACCTGGCCTTGTGCCGAGGATTTTGTGTAGATGATCTTGGACTCAACGCCGTGAAGGACGCTGCGGAAGAAACTCAGGCGCTGTTGGACATGCCGGCTAGGGTGTTGGGAGTTGTCAGGATCCCACTGGTCCTTGAAAGAGGAGATGGCATCAATGAAGTTGGCCTGCATCTGGCAAACGGCAGATATGCCGGCGCAGGCGTCGGACAGTCCAGTGAGCTTTTGCATGAGGACATCGAGATCCAAGTCGTTCCGGTCGTCCCACTGGCCTTTGAAACTTGCGCGCTGGAACCCGTGTAGCCCGGTTTCATAACATATCTGAAGCAAGCTCTTCCGCCGCCCTTCGGCGTCTTGGCAGAGGGAATCTAGAGCTATGTCCATGAAAATGCACGGCAGCATGGCCGGGCATTCCAACAGCCTTGCAGCTTTTCGGATGGAAAGCAGCACTTCCTCGGCTTCGCTGGAACGCAGCCCAATCACAATGCCCGTGGTTGACTTTGTTTTGGGATCATGGACCATGGCAAGCGCATATTGCCAAGTCCAGCTCAAGTTGGTGCGAAGAACCATCCCGTACCTGCCCGTATCGTCGAGGCTGTCGAACGGGGTCGCAACGGGAACGTGACGGCAGACAGCCCTTGGGAATAGCGAAGGGACCCCGAGGAGATGGAGCACATCCTGCAAGGTATCACTTGCTAGAGGAATCGGCCAGATATTCTGGTCGAGCGTCCTGGGGCTGCATACCAATAATCGAAACCATGGTGGCGGTGTCGATGTCTCCATCCTGGGGCTTTGCCCGTTACGCAGCCATGAGGAGATTTGTCTCTCCGACAGCACCCTCTCCTTGAACTGGGACCCTTCATCGCCGACTGCGTGATACATCTCAAATGCGCGATGGCCGTCAGCCGGCGCAAATAGTGTCCGATCTCGGAGTAAGTCAGCATACACAACTTCGTCCATTTTGACGCATCGAATGTAATCAGAATTAATCGCTTGGATGCCTCTCGCTTGAAGAAGGATACATTGTTGAGCCGAAAGATTCGAGGTCAGCAGATGTGCCTCGATCAGGAGTCAGCCTCATCGGCCTCGGCCTCTTTTCCCGATTGAGCGACGAGCTGAGTATGAGCGCATATATGTCTTTGGGCTGCTAGTAAAGAGACCAATGAGAATTCGTAAAAAAGACGTAAGAAATCCACCAACCAACTAACCAATCGTGCACTTATATCGTCCTATTGGTTTTAATCACATGTACCACCACTTAGTCTTACGGAGTCAGCCGTCCTGCGTCTACTACAGTAACGTATCTATCTGAGTGCAACCCTGGCAGAATACTTGTTTAATGACGCCGTGTAATCGGAAGAGCATGCCATACCGCTCCGAAAGAGGTTGTTATTTCACGATAGCAAGACTCCTCTCCTTTGTCGCCTTGTCAATTCTCGACGGCAAGCTCGTTGATGGGGACGAAATCTTTGTAGAGTCAGGAAAGTGTATTAAAGCTCAAGGCTCAGGTGGCTAGAAAGAAACGTCCAGAGCCTGGCTCGCTCGGCCGCATACCAGAGAATTCCCGAAGCCAACGCAAGAACCTCGGATGGAGTTGCTTCACTCGGCGCTAATCGCCGTGACACTGTAGACTTATTCCCTGACGATACAGCAAAGAGGTTGAGAAGGCCGGAGGATAGTTATGGTGGATGCGCAGCCTGCCTTGAAGGTCGGTGTGCTTCACAGGTTGAGCCTAGTTGGGACTTCTAGGTTAGATGGTTGATGAGGTTCTCCCCCTCATAGGTCAGCGACTCTGACAAACAACAAAACATCGCGTTATACATACATTGGTCCCAAGACTTGAATACGAATAACTGTCGGAAATCCAAGTATTAGGGGCTGTATTGGTACTATGAAGGTGCGTGAGGGACCAATCCCAAGTTGGCCCTGAAGGGTCTCTAAATACTCCAACGCGCGCCTTTCGATGGGTCTTTCTTAGTACCGGCGTTGTGATAACAGCATCGTTCGAAGCCAAAGACATTTGCTCCATAGACTCGGAGATGGTGCTGTTAGCCTCTGCCAGGTTCGTGTGGCTCTCAAATGTTATTGTTTCCTGTAGGCCAAGTCTGCTTCGCGTAGGTAGTTGGTTGTATACCTGCCCAACCAGCCTCCGTGCCATATTTTCGACAGTCTTGTGCTCAAAATGACGGAGCCCCATCTCGCTACTGATTGGCGTGATGTAGCGCTTGACATAACTCAACTCGGTAGAAGACGGAGGTACGGCATTGGAAGGGAAATCGCTGTCAATCAAGAGCTTGTCCCATATTTCGTTTTGATCCCTGGTAAAGTCTTCCCATTGGAGGATTCGTTGAGGATAAACCCGGCCCGTCGGGTTGGTTGTAGAACCTTGTGTGGTCAACGAGCAGTCAGTCACCACCTCGAGCGCAAGATTGAGCGGGTGGCAGGCTTCGCAATATTGTTCAAGGCTTTGTAGTTGTGATGCTTATGAAATATCTTCAGCCTGTTTGCGTCGGCGTTGCTCATCCAATACACGTGCCTCGTCTGCTTCAATCGGCGCTGCTCTTCTTCAATTTAGGGGGTCTCGTTCCAGAAGTTGCCGTCTTAACTGTGCGATTTCTTCCTCCATTGTAGGTCAGTGAAGTAGCAGGATGTGGCCGTCCTCTAAATCTCTAGTATCTCGGACTGCAGCTTCTCTCTTATTACAGGTCTTTAATACGGCTCGTCGTCTACTCCGTTCTAACTGTAGAAGAACGCTATCGTCGAACTTCTGACACTTATTTTAGTAATCACTTCCGACGACTTAGGCTTTAACCGCGTTAGACTGCTTTTAGATATAGTCCTTACTAACAAACCCGACCAAGCGATCTAGGATCAAGCCTATAATACTATCGCCGAAACCACCCTACCTCCCTGACCAGTCGCTCCTTTCGTCTAACAAACACCCTAGCTTTATATTATTAGCAGTTTTATAAATCCCTCTAAATACCGCAAATCCATAGATCGTGCATTAAGTATGAACTTGGCGTTATATACATTGATATTTCTCGGAGGCTTAGTAGAGCTTAAGATAGCATCCAAGGCCATTTTAAATAGGTATACCGGAGGAGCTAGTCCACTTTTATGTAAAGGGTAGGACAGATAGTTAGAAGATACAAATAAGAAGAGCTTTCTAAGCTAGTTCGCAGAAGTTACCGAGAAGCTAGGTATATTCGTGGCGGAATATAAATTAAACCCAATATTTTAACGAAGACTATTAATATAGCGAAATGAGCCGATTTAGGATTCTATAGCGCAGCGTAAACTGGACTTGAGCTTCGTGAACAACCCTAAAGCTAGAAAGGACTCTAGATACTACTAGTTGTAGATCCTTATACCTAGAGAGCTTAAGAATAGCCTACTAGCTGAAGATACCGGTCGATTGATTCTAGGTTGCACGGTTTGTGGATCTATGATACAGATGTAGGAATCTAACCGACTATGGGGAGCTGTATCGGAACCCTTTAATATTAACAAATATAGCGGGCAGTTTGTCTCTACGGTCTTTAGCTTTCTCTAGAGAAACGAGGAGGAGCTCGCTTTCAACCGTAGATCGAGGTAGCAGATAACTGGCTCTTTATCGAGATTAAAAGGGACGGCCGGAAAGAACGTTTTGTCCTTAACAAGTTAATGATAGGGCAAGGTGTATATTAGGTCGGGTAACGACAATTTAAAACGCCCACCTCGAGGGAGAACAGGTGATAAGTCGCGAAAGGGTTGCAGTAGCAGAAATACTAGCCAGAAGCAGCTATCCAGCCAAATACTATTCAGCATCTCCTACCAAACTAGACAATCATTCACTCCCGAATCGGGTACGTCGCCGCGTCATGTTTCGCGAATATAGCGAGCCTATCTTCCAGGCAAGCTCCCGAGCAGCTCTACTTACCGCTCAGAGGGCTATATTACAGGACATAAATCTCTTCACAGAGTCGGCTTTCTCCACCGAGATATCTTAATTAACAATCTTATGATTAATGAAACGAGGCAAATCCTTCTTAGCCTTCGTTCTTAACCGACTTGGATCTTGCTATTAAAGTGCAGCGAGACGGCGCCTCGAGAGTAATAGGGGTAACTAGCATGAGGGCATTTATAGCCATTAGGGCGCTTCTAGGCGAGCTGCATTATTTTTTTTTACATAACCTCGAATCCCTCTAGGTTCTCTTCTGGACCTGTGTCCATACCACAGGCCAAACAAGAGCAGAGTCGTTCAGCGGTCTGAGAAGGAGAATTACATGGATACGGAGGAAGCAGAAGAGAAATGCGATGAGTTCAAGGGAGCAAGACGCAAGCTATGAAGCTCAATCACTGGGGATCTGAGGTAGTTAATGGCCAGGGTGACGGCACTGCTCTCGAGAAGAAGGCAGACCGTGATAATACTACAAGTGCTGAAAAGAGTCATGTACGTATTAAGCCATGGCTCCAAGTCAAAATAATAGGCAATATACGAGTAGAGCCAGGGCTTCAAACGGTACTTCTAACTGCCGACTCATACTATATGCCCCCGTCCAACATTTTCCCAGGCACGTCCAAAGGTAGATACTGTATTAGGGCTCATATCCATCAGAGTCAATCGCAGCCACAAAGTAACCTCAGTAGACATGATTGGTCCGGTCTGGCATTATGGCTCTTTTAACAGTGGCCAATCATGATCAACATATCAACTCCGGCTACCGACTCAAATGTCCATCCGAGCAATCTCATCCGCCAATTGCACTCTCTGAGCAGGCGCATGGTTGCTCCCACCCACAGCGGCTCCACACTCTAGGCATCTTACCATCTATATCAGCGTTCCACATTCGCCAACCGTGAGAGGATGATCATTCTCACAGGTGTACTAATAGCCAGTTCCAGAGCATTCGCGCGACAGGGCCTAATAGACCGACGCGTATATGAACCACTTTATGTAGGTTCTGTCTGAATACGACGAATATTTTAATTCAGCGATTATAACTATTATATATACGGTTAATATCAACTCTAATACTCATATTCGGTACGTAAGTTAATATATTATACGCCAGTA
Source organism: Pseudomassariella vexata (assembly GCF_002105095.1). NCBI lineage: Eukaryota > Fungi > Ascomycota > Sordariomycetes > Amphisphaeriales > Pseudomassariaceae > Pseudomassariella > Pseudomassariella vexata. Next base: position 219,081 of record NW_024467968.1, read on the forward strand.
CCTTACTTACTGGCTGCGTTACCAAAGTAGGTATGTGTCTGTATTATTAGAAGCGGCCTAGCTACCGTGCTTTTCGAAGTTATGAAGTCACTCTATTACCATTGCACCGTATCGTATCGTTTTCTTTGATAAGTAACCATGAAAAACAATTTAACCGCGGTATCCCTCCGAATTCCTTTATGGTTATCCGTCCACAGTGCTTCTGCCATACCAGCAGCGTAGCGCCAATAGCTCCAGGATATAATTGCCCAATCTCGATCACGAACACTGGACAATCCAAGCCCCAACACCATCTTTGAACTGTGCATCCGGACAAATGCCCGCTTGCATGAACTTCAATCCGAAATTCCGGACACTACCCACCAGCCAGCTGATCTTGCGGTCTCCAGCACCTGAAGTTACATCAGTGCCGCACTCAAAGGTGCCAAAAGTCACCATTTCACCAGGGTAGACCTGATGCAACTCCGTGTCGTTCCAAGACATGAATCCGTCGTCTTCGAGCAGGGCAAGGTTCATGCCGGAGTTGCTACCCATTTCCTGTTCGCTCCCGCTGAAGGAGAAACAGGGATAGCCAGGCTCAAGTGTGCTGCAGAAGGGCAAGCGGAATTGCAGGCCACAGAGTTGCTGGCCCTTTGTAGCAAAGGTTTTGGGAACTGAATATTCGAAAATAGTGCTGTCTGTAGGTGTAATCGAAACGTTTGGTGACGTGGCATGAAGGCCGTCTGGTGCCCCTTGCTCGGGATACCCGACCTTCGTGGGCGCAATAGATGGTGAGGAGGGCGAGACAGAACAACTTTGAGAAGCAGTGACAGCTTGACGAAGTTCTCGTGGCTTCTGCGTGGGTGGGTCAGTAGGGGAAGGCAAATATCGAGTGGAAAAGCTAGCAGGAGGCTCCCTCAAATTCAATGCTTGATCATCTTGGGGTGGAAGAATTTCCTGATCCGACTTTGAAACTGGATCCCATAAGGTTGAATTCAAGTCCACATCATCGAAGGCTGGTGATGGAGCATCTAGAAGAGTCGGCTGCGTGCTGGAAGTAGAGCATTCTTCGTCGGCGATCATGATCTCCGTCTCATAGCATTCTGTATTATTCTCCTTCGATATCGAGAAGATTGTAGAGAACTCTTTGCCACCCCATGTGTCGGTGCAAGCAAGGTATTTTGTTTTGTTGTCTTGGTCGTGGGTGAGGAGCTTCGTTCCGTCTCCTTTTGGTGCAATCCGAAAGATTGTCGGAGGGTCGGGTACAGTCAATTGGCATGCCAGCTGTTGATCTTCGGGCTGTATGCTGCATTGATGCCCTTGATAGTCGGTAAAGCCTTTCACTCCTATCCAATAGCGATGAAACGTGACACCGCCACCAATGAGCTGGGCCCTTCCTCGAAAGCCCGTCATCAAATGCTCATGGTTCGGGCCGCTTACTCGCAGGCCGAAGGTGCAGGAGCTTTCCTGGCGGGTAGGCAAAGCCGCGTGGGCCCCGACAGCAAACAGGAAGGCTAGTGATGACTTCATTTTGGGCTGGATGTCTGTTGCCTGTGTCACATTAATGGCTGTCGACGGCTGGGCGAATTCAGGTTGCTATTCTACCTGATAATATTGTTTGATATGGACGATACCCAAGAGTTGATGGTGCAAAGTCGAGAAAATCGAATTTGCGGATCCAAGAGGGTTGATAAAGTGAGTGAACTGCAGATATGACGACAAGGCTAGCCAAGTTCCAGAATATGTCTTAAGTTGTCGTCAGCCTAAGATAGAATGTTGGGAAGTGAGACAAGGCGAGACGGTTGGCCGTTTGACGAGATATATTATCAGCCCACACAGGATAACGCAGACGGTGGTGCCTGGCCCAAGTGTTTCACGGTAAATACGATTAAGCACCAGGGAGAGAGCATCTACTTTGCCGAAAACGACAAACAGTAGCGAGCTGGGGCCTGACTATACATTCTGGCAAGGAAGTTGCTGTGGTCGAGTTTTGCCCAACACACGGTGTGCACTTTCTCATGTTAAGGGAATGACGAGCTGAGCAGACACAACACTCATCAGAAAAGGGCAACGGCAACTGCAGACGAAATACAACACCAAGTGATTCCTGGCACTTGCCTTTTGTCTCTCAAGACCAAGCCTGACCCGGGACTCAAAAAGCCCGACGACATACCCACGACATCGCGTAAATTCATAAGTTGATGCACACTGGCGCAAAGGTAAGTATTTTCTTCTTGGAAAGTACTGTGCTGGCCAACTTGCAGCTCGCCGCCCTGGTGCTAAGAAGGGCAAAAGTGACTGCCGAAGTAACTGGGTGAATTACGATCCCCTACCACCTTTTCTCCCAGGTAAAATCGCCCGGTAGTTTCAAACCTGAAAATCTATAATTAACGAAAAAATCCGCTGTCGATGTATAGACGTCCAATTGCCGGCACAGATGACGATGACGCTTCCTGTGGTTGGGAAACGGTAACACGACACAGCTCGGTTCGGCTGGTTGCAGGATCGACCTGTAGGCACGTCCTGACTGGAACCCTTTGAAAGTTGTACCTGAACAGAATAAGGAAACTGCGACTATCAGGTGGCCAGGTTGATAACAAGGTTCCCCGTTTCCTCTCGTGTGGTAGTAGCACGTGTCGTTTGTTTCGCAAGACCTCTCCCGCCTGCGATGCCCTTGTTACTTTTAAGCTGATGGTTGGCGTACGGATCCGCTTCAGGGTAGTCTTGCTGACTATAGCATACAGAATTTAATTGTAAGGTATTCTTTGCATCCGCCAATTCTCTGTGTGTTGATTGAGTTATTTATCATTGAATTAGATCATCATCGTTAATCAGAATGTGATGACATGGCTCGATGGCGGGCTGTCGTGTTCGAAATACTCGAACTTGAAAAGCTCCACCCATTCCACTGGAAAACTTCCAAACCAACCGAGCAACTTGATTTAGTTAATGTTGCTGTATTTCGGTGGAATATTTATCGCAGGACGGTTCTAGACAGCAACTAACTCCCATACCTGACCAAGACGTCCTCCTATGGGCCCATTACTGGCAATAGAACAAGTCGGTTTGGTCTAGATCTACGAGTTTTTTTGGTCTTCGAACATATGTGAATAATTGATAAGATCAGTTGAGCTAAAAATGTATCCTAAACATCGGTCGTAGTCGTTCTGATTAAATACTGTTCTTCACTATTGTATGAATCGTCTGCTTCAATGAATAAGTTCCTTTAGGCAAATAGGTGCGTCAGGCCTTCGTCAAGCTTCTACTGCTGAGGTTGACTGGAGATAGGCTCAAGCAAGGAGGATGTTGTATTTCATTCGGGGGTTTTGGACCTTTCTGCTCAATCGGGTCAGGCGGGCGGTGCTTTTCCGGTGGTACCTCCCAGCTACTGGTGGTTGATTGCCATCGCGCGTAACTTCAAAATCGCCCGGAGCTCAGAACTCGAACATCTATTTTCTACATTGACGCCAAGTTCCCGACCTACGTCATGAGTCGTCACTCCAATGGAAGGCCGATCGGTTTCATCGTTTCCAAATTCTTCAAGCGGATTTAGGAGCTTTGCCTCCCACTGTTCCCGCGAAAGAGAAGCTCAGCCACTTACGGAATATGCTAGCCGTGCAGGCTTGTCAACGTCTGGCCCCCGAACCGAACCAATGGCATCTTTTCATTTACAACTTGTTCCATCTGCGCCGCATTCCAGAACTCGAAATGGAGCTTCAAGATGGTGATCGCGGCTGTCAGCGACAGGGTCACACAGTAGGCGAGGAGCTGAATAATTGAAAGGGGCTGCGGTACAGCAAAATTGGTGTCTGTTATCATTTATCTTCTTATGTCGCGTGCCTTGCTTCGATGTCGAAATATAGACGCGACCACTCTGAGGAGCTTGAAGCTCAACTCAAACAAGACGACAAAAGACATAATGGACATCAATCGTTTCAATTTGCTATTCAGTAACTTAAGCGGCTGGAAACAGGCCGCCAATGTGAACAGCACCGTTCTTATTGTCATGTCACTGACGCTGCTGGCCTGCCTCATCACGTCAGTATCGCAAACCGGCGGGCTTGCCAAGGCCTTCATGTTCTACGAGGGAACATGTAATGGCGGCAGCGCATCAAGAGTCAACGTCGCGCTGCACTTGCTGCTCAACATTGTCTCTACGGCGATTTTGGCCTCTTCCAATTTTTTCATGCAGGTCCTGAACTCGCCTTCGAGAGAGGAAGTCGACGAGGCGCATCGAACCGGGTCTTGGCTGGGCATCGGCGTTCCGAGTGTTCGAAATGCCTTCAAAGTTGCGCCATTCAAGACATGGTGCTGGATTGCCTTACTGCTAAGCTCAATTCCTATTCATTTGCTGTTTAACAGTACTATCTTTCAGACGGACACTCGTATGGCCGATTACCATATGACCATTGCCTCGGAGGGTTTCGTGAATGGAGCTGACTTCTATGCGCCTGGTGAGTCGTCTTGGAGCCATGCCTTGGGATTCCTAGTCTCCTTTGAATTCGAGCCTCGGAGAATCGAAAAGAGCCAATATTAACATTTGATCACAGTGCCAGCTTAACCCCCACCGGCTTCTATGACTGGAATTATTATTACGACAGCGGCGAAGATTCAGACGGCTACTTAACATACTTATGGCGAAGTGATACGAAATACATACTTGACCAACCTAAAAATGGATATGGTTTAATGATAAATATGTCGGATTATGCCGATGCCACTTTGGAGATAAACAGAAACATCACCGCGGCAGCCGCCAACGCAGCGAGATGGGAGAAACTGACTGCTACCGAGTGTTACAACAACTATCAGAAATGTAATGGACTGACAGAATACCGCGATGTGGTCGTCATTGTTGATCAACCCGATGGTTGGGTCCGGGACGATGTCTGGCATTTCGCCAACGACACAAACAACGCCATCTGGGACCCTTTAGTTCCGGCGAACGAATCCAACTCTCTGTGGTACTCGTAAGTCAGTTGGTTCCCATTTCGCCGCTCATAAATTTTCCCTTGCGTATTCAATAACATAAGGTGAGGAGTGACAGCTGACGACTTCCACAGAGCCCAATGTGCCATGGTTGCATCTCACTGGCACGATAATCCTACAATGTGCTACCCTCTGTGCAATGAGGCTTTGGGCCAAAGCTTCTCCTCTGAGACCGGACTTGACCCCTCGGATATTAATAAGGCCAACTGGTGAGTAAATCTCACAGCCCTTGATTGCCTTCTTGTATCCTGGGAGCGTTGAGCTCTGCAGACGGCGGTCTCTCCACCCAAACATGAACTTGACCCTTGAAGACAAATTTCAAGTAGTAATAACTAACACCAGAGAGGACCTTCAATTTCTTCTCATCAGAACAGAGCATATGGTGGGTCAACGGGACACATGACAATGAAGACTATGTATTCTTTTCCGCCCTGGATGTGAGTAACCTCACATCTGGACTCCAACCAGGGGCGGCCGATTTGACAGTAAGCTACTGTCTCGCCGAGCCTGCAGATCGTGTGTGTCACGTCGGGCTATCGAACACGTTACTCTTGGCCGTCATGCTGTGCGTCTTCATCAAGACGGGAACTGCCGTACTTGTCACCGTTGTTCTCGGTCGTCGCAACCAGGCCCCATTAGTCACGCTCGGCGATGCTATAGCCTCTTTTATCCGGCAACCAGATCCGAATACAGCCGGCATGTGCATATTGAGCCAGGAGGAGACTAGGAGAGCATACAGGTCACGTCGTGCATATGTCCTTGCTGCACCGCGGCAGTGGCATACCGTGCAGAAGCGGCGCTGGTCTGTCGTCCCGAAGACAGTCTGGTGGACGACTTACACGTTATTTCTCCTCGGAATCTCGATTGTAACCTATTTCTTTACGATGACTCATTCTCCGCGAGGCTTGTAAGTTTTCATGATATTGGACTTCCCCTCTAGAGATATTCTAACAGTTGGTCAGCTGGGGAAAGTTTACGGAAAGCGACTCCAACGGCTTCATTACAGCCCCTATCACGTTCACTCAGGGCGTGCTCACTGCTAACAGCCCTCAACTCTTACTCTCATTTTGCTATCTGGCTTATAACAACATGTTCACATGACTACAGATGGCGCGGGAGTGGGCTCAGTTCAGTGACGGGTACTACCCTTTGCGAGTAACGGATCCCAAGTAAGCAGAACGATAACCAGAAGGCGATATATCTTGGCAAACATTACTAAGTTAACGCGCACAGAGGATCACAATTCTCAACGTACAGGCTGCAACTGCCGTACAAATACAGTATACCACTCATCATAGTCAGCGTCTTCTTGCACTGGCTGCTTTCAAATACGATCTATCTATTCATATCCGAGGGTGGTAGGTGATGGATGACCTTCATGCTACTCAATCCTCGTACCTATCACGAGAATACTTTGGTTGACGGATGTTCATTTCAGGCTACTATGGGACGAGCGAGTTCACATCATCGTTCCAAAAAGATGACACCCTGCCGGACAATACCGCTGTGGTTTTAGGTTATAGCATCTGTACGAAGTTCCCGTGTCACTTCTTCCCCCTTCTAGGCTGTCTCAGGAGTTTCTGCTCTCAAGATATGACCTAGGACCCCTGAACTACTGTTTACTCGCCCTTGAGATGGAAAATGCTAATCCCAGTTTTTGAAGGGGCGCTCTTTGTGATGATGATGGTCTCGCTGTTCCTCATCACCGTTCCCATCTTCCTGTCGTTCCAGAAACTACCCCGGAATATGGTAAATGTGGGTAGCAACTCGCTTGCCATATCTGCCGCTTGCCATGCTTCTACCATTAGCCTTGCGGCTGCTCAACCATCCATCAGCCCCGACATGTCGAGGTCTCGGTTCGAGATGCCACCGCCACCATACTCGGCTTACATGCCGTTGAGAGATGACCTCGACGACGAGGCAGATGGGTCAAGGGGGAACACGACCAGAGTCAGCAGCCACGGCAGCGGGGCAATCAAAATGCAGACGCTGCCAGGGCGCAATTCCCAAGTTACCCCGATAGGAAGAAATAGCAGTGATGAACAGATACCAGGGAGGAAAGATAGGGAACAGCGGTTGGAGAAATTGTCACAGGTCAAGCTGAAATGGGGCGTCATAAAGATGCCGCCAGAGTGGTACGAGGAGTTCAGCGTCGAGGAACCTGTGGAACACATCAGTTTCGGGGCCGAGGAGGACAAGGTTGAGCTCCCTCTTTCGGGACGCTGGTATGCATGATTTGGCTGTAATCATATTGGTGCTGGGAGTTCGGATAAATCGCGATACCATATACAAATAAGAAGAGAAGAGAAAGAAGAGAAGAGAAGAGACAATATGTACCGATTTGCATGACAAGGCCGTGAATACGTCTCTTGAACTTAGTGGGCTTTGTTGGATTTGGCTTGCGCTAGAAGCCGAACCCTGCAAGTTGTTGTGGTGGGGCGCCGACTTGAAGGACCCGTTGCAAGGAAGGTTCTGAAGTTTGGTCAAAGCTCCATCGCGCCCACGCACCTTCTTGCTCAGGATTGGGGTCCTTTTCTGGCAAAGTACTTCATCTCTCCGAGATCAATTGACTACGTCCAATGTCAATCTACGAGGCATTTGACATGCCGTAGGGGTCACACAGGGCTAAGATGTCCACGACGAACTCCGCTTCGGCGCTGGCCAGAGCCTTGCCCTCATCTCTGAGCTCCCGGACACTCTTTATCAAATGTGACCCCCCACCAGTGAATCTGGCAGAGCGCCGCGCCGTGCTCAAGACCTTGACTTCCATGGTGGAGATCGAGACATTCAAGAGGCTGAAGGTAATGATGAAGCTCACATGTCATAATATTCTGTTTCTTAGGCTTTGTTGGTGACTGACTCTGGCCTCTCGAAAAATCCAGGACAGTTCCTCCTTCATCGCCGTAACGAGCAAACCCGAAATGGCAGAAAATGTCATCCAAAATACCCCCATGAAGCGCACGCTCCTCATCCAAAACTCTACTGCCACAGCCTCCTTCTCAACTACATCCTGGGGCACCGCCTTCCGCCGCACGATCACCGACCCCATCAACCCGCTGCCCCCTGGCGCCACCCATTCCTCCGCCTGCTCCGATGACGACACGAACAGCAGCAGCTCCGAACCGAGCCTCCCCTCCAGATCTTTTGTCATCAGCGCTTTTCCCGCCAACTTCGGCTACAAGCATAAGCGCATCATCGGGATCGACGTGCTACACGGACCGTGGCCCAAAGGCGCCGGCGAGCGCCAGACCTTCATCTCGGCCGCGCTACGGAAGACTGTCCCTTCAGGGCCCATGGCGGGCGGATTACGCGACTGGGAGACGGGGCGTCAGGGTTTGGGGGGTTCTTCGAGGGGGTTTGAGAGGGGCTCTGCGGAGGAGCTGGTACGGCACATTCCGCAAGGGTCGGCGTTTATTGAGGAAAGGAAGTGGAAAAGGGAGATGCAGGAGAAGACGCCGGCCATTATGAAGGGTCTGTATGCTATTGCCCAGGAGCAGCGTGAGAGGGCTGTAGTGCCTTTTGGACGAGTGTTAAGGGCACTTGAGGCGGATAAGCCGGAGGAAGCACAACGGACGGTGGTTTCAAAGGTGGCAGTTCAACAGAGACTGGTCGAAACGGCGCCAGCCCAGGAGATCGCTGTCCAATCGTCGAAAGAGACGAAACCAGAAGTAGCGACACAAGAGAAAACAACAAAAGACGACCCTACGATCGAATCAGCTACAGTCCAAGAAGCTGCGGAAACAGGGCCCATGGCTCAAGCGACTGCGCAAGACGCCACAACTGAATATGCGGGAAGGAATGCCCCAACAGAGGCAAAACCCCGTTCCAAGGGCAACAAGGGCGAGGATGCCAGTCTTGATATGACATCGGCATCGGTTTCCAACCACTCGTTCTTCCAGCAGACGACCAAAGGAGTTACAGACCAAATGATTACGAGAAAGGAGCAGTCAGCTCAAGAGACTACTCAAGACGCTACAAACGATGAATTTTGGATTGCTCCACCGGGGGCAATCAAGCCCAAGGGGAAGAAGGGCAAGAGAGGGAAAAAGGGCAAGGATGCTGATCTAGGTATGCCCTCAGCATCGGATTTCTACGACTCTTTCTTCAACAAGTGATGGCGAAGCGTCTGGCAAGGCCTGGGCTGCCAGCCAAATAAATACATACAGCTACACTACAACAAAAATTGTGCTAGTGGCATACTCAAGTATCGACGAGTCAAAACATCGTAGGCCAGTCTTAACGTATGATTGCCGCGCCCGCGCCATTTACGGCGGAGCCTGGCTGTTACCCAAGACGTTAAAGACAAGCGGATGCTGCGAAGTCTTGAATTCGGTCCCGGCATCGCAACACTTCCCCGGCCGTTCGTCCTGCAGCCGCGGAACACGCTATCGCGGGCTTGTTGAGACAGCTTGGAGCCGCGGCGAATATCCCTGCGTACCGTGCGACACTCGAAGTTTGTGCCAAACACAAGCCTACTTGAGGAAAATCGCATGTGTTGTCTTTGGCTGGAGGCTCCGCACTAGGAACCTTCATGCCCACAGCCCATCCAACACTACTACAATATTAAGCGGCTAGCAAGTCCAGACGAATGATGCAAGCATATCAGAAACCTTGCAAAGTCCCGTCAGATGGCCAAGTCAGCGACGGAAAGAACATGAATGCACAGCCGACCGCCATGGCTGGCAAGGCTGGGTGGAATGTTAACGGTTTCGCAGCCCTGGTCCAGACTTATAGTCAAGAAGTTCGGGAATGCGTGCCAAGCCTCAAACCATGCTTAATCCAGCCCTTTGACACAACGCGTCTAAGTCTACTACGTATGCGACCCGGGCAGACCAGCCACACTTCATCTGATACATATGAGCTAGCATTCCAAATTGACGATAGGTGTGCCCTCCATCGGAACGTCATAGGAAATTAGCGACTGGAAATTTCCATTTCATCCCTCCAATGAGGGCCAATGACAGACTGGTTCGCGTCATGGCCATCTGTGTCGTTAAATCAAGACTCGCGAACCCCGGCAAGTGCCTTTTCTTGGTTCCGTCATCCCGCACGCCAAAATCAAGGAACGGGGCCCCCCACATCAGTGCCATGCAGGGGTGTCAAAAGGCAATTCGGCTCGCAAACTCATACGTCACAGCCAGCCTGACTCAAATGCATCTCTCTCATTCGCGGGCAGGTCAGAAGAATCTGGTGTCGATTTTCTCGTACTAGCGTTGAGCATGTCAGGAGGGCGGCAGCGGCTGGCCAGCCGAACTAACCCATTGAGCTCGGTCGTTCGAACCAGGATATGACGTGTGGGTGTTCCAGCCTGGGTGAGGAACTGAACTGGATGCATCCCTTGGATCGGATGACCCAGTTTGATGTGACGAAAAACCCCAGACCGTCACGTTTCCTGTTTGTGCTTCGCGAGGAACTACAGAATTACAGGGCCCTGGGCAAGGAAAATCCCATCCCATATTGCCGGATCGTTGAACTGAGGACGTATACGCTATGTGTGTTATAATAACTGGTTGCTCTCTCAATCTTAGACTCTACTTTTTCTTGGGGTCTTGATATCGAGCTGGTGTAACTTGAACACCAACGTAGACTTAAACACGGAGTAAAGCTCCCTCGTATTATACTCCTCTCCTCTCCTCTCCTGTTCCCACACCCTTCGCCCATCGAAGACCTGCTTACACGCCAATCCGCCAAAATGGGCCAAACTGGCTTCTTCCACCACATCGGGAGCTTCCTGCTCCTGGTCGCGACGATACTCCTTATTGTTACGTGTATTTCGGCGCCCGTCGTCAATGACCTCTCTATGCTGAAGGTCATGCTCAAGAATGGTGCCGATTCGAAACACCCCTCAATCACATTTGGTACTTTTGGCTACTGCGTCAAAAACCAGCTTGCGTAAGTCTCAGCCCAACTCCATCCTAGATCTCAGGGGTAGAGAACAGATATAGCTAACACGGAACAACAGCTCTGGCGACTCATGCACCCGCAGCGCAATCGGCTACGACGCCTCCCACGCGCTCACCGAGGCTGCTGGTGGCAGCGGCTTCGAGCTCAGCGACTACGCCTCTAAGACCTCCAACGCGCTCACCAAAGTCATGATCCTACACCCCATCGCGTGCGGCATGTCCTTCATCGCCTTCCTTCTTGCGCTTGGCGCGGGAGTCGTCGGTTCCTTCCTCGCCGCCATGGTGGCCGCCCTAACGTTCCTCGTCACACTCGTCGTGCTCATTACGGACTTCGTGTCGTTCAGTATTCTCAAGAGCGCGGTGAACAACAGCGATACGGGCGCGTATGCTGAGTTTGGCGCGGCGAGTTGGACCATTCTGGTCAGTGCCGTTTGCAATTTGTTGGCGACGATTGTGGTGTTTGTTACGTGCTGTTCCGCCAGGATGCACAAGAGGAAGAGACGTAGTGCCAAGGCCGATTCGTGGGAAAACCCGCCTGCGGGGGTCCCGGGAAGGAGAAGGTGGTTCTAAGCGCACTTGATGTTCGTCTTTTATTTCCAAAGGTATCGAACGCGGCGATACTGATGTTTTTTCGGGTGGAGGAGAGGAGCGGCGGCTTTGATTTGAAGAAGCAAAGCATGTGAGAATCATGATACATGACGATTGGTCATTTATAGTTTGTTTGTACCACTAGTGAGGCGTGGAGCTGGAATACCGAGTTCGGGATGAGAATTGTCTCGTTACATATATCCACCGGACACGACGGCATGTCTAGATCGTGTGACTAACACACGCTCACAGTCCATGCATGCGGGCCATGTACCGTATCTATCACATAATGAAATTTCAAACCATGTCAACTGGTACCATGCTCATATTGAAGCAGTCAATCCGATTCATTGTCTATGCCTCGAAAGCTACGACACGACGTCATCTCCAATATGAACCTCCAATATGAAACAATCTGAATGGAGCTGTTCGTAGTGAGAAATCAAGTACTCCTTTCATTAACCTACACACTGCTGCTACTACATATCATAAGAACTGCCTGAGTGTTGTCAATCCGACTGAGATTATGAAAGTCAGGTAAAAGCTCGAACTAGGCGGCCGCCGCATCTTCTGCCTACATATAACATACAAACTACCAAAAGCCAACGCAATGCTCATCTTTGATCATCGCAACCTATTTCAAAGAGACCAGAGGCTCGTGCAACATAGGGCCAATTAGAGCCCGAAAAGCTTCAGTCGGACCAAATGTGGGACCGAGCTTCAGTTCTGGGGCTGTTTCCAATCACCTACTTTCCATCTAGGGGAATGCAAGTCATATAGCTACTTGCCCTTATCAGGAGGAAGATGAGGCTCGTAGCCAACAGCACGTAGCCCTCGGAGTGCAAGAGGCTTCTCCCCAGCCTCGTATTTCCACAAGGTGTACGTCAGCTTCCCCGAACGGCACTCCACACCTAATGTCGTCTCTTCTTAGTGTTGCGACCACGATCTTCGTCATCGAGGCCACCCTCGCGATCCTTTCGCTTCGCCTTCTTCTCCAGCTCGTCCCAGTCTTCGCCTTCTTCCTCGTCGTCGTCCGAGCCCTCTTCGCTCGCTTCGGCAGACGCATTGCTATCAAAGTCGGAATCTTCTTCAGATGACTCGCTAGCATCTTCAAGATCATCCTCAGATATTTCAAAGGCCGACTCTTCGTCTTCATCGTCTTGATCCTCGTCGTCGCTGTCGTTGGCGAGGAACGACCAGCCGCCGTCAACGAAGAACTGGTGGGTGTCGGCTGTTACCGTCTTCATGATGGTCGGCCAGTTGAGATTGAGTGGACCCTCGGCGAAAGGGATGTCGGAAGAATCAAGCCACTCCTTCACGTCTTCGAGCGACTCGACCGGAATGGTGTTGATATGATATGGCGCACGAGTGAAGTCTTTGAAAACGAACACGAGATCAAAGTTCTTCAGCCCGAATTGAACACGTTCCAGATGAGCAATCTCAATATCGTCCAGTGTGATGACCATAAAAGGCGGCTCTGTGACCTGGATCAGACAATCCGTCGTGGGCTGGATATAGACGTTGCTGCGGAACGGAACGCCATTGAAACCGAGTTCTCGGAGAGGCATGTCAACTTCAAGTGACTCATTCTTGCCTGCTTCGGCAATCTTGGTGGCGAAGTTCTGGAAGAGGCGATCCAACTCAGCACGACGCCGACGCTCCTCCTGCTCAGCTTCGAATTCATCCTCGTCGCCATAGCGGTACTTCCGCTTGCGGTTACCCGTCTCGTCGAACTGGATATCAGTTGCTTCTCTATAGAATTGTACATCCTTAGTCTTCTTCTTGTTGCCGATGAGTATGGGATCCTTCAGGTGAATATGAATAACCACGATTAGTTCGTGTGCGCAGGGTTGGAAGAAGAGGTGGCGAATGTTAGAGAACAACACGTCAACTCTTTGCTGACTGCTGAGTGGTGATTGGTACCGAATACCATTTTGGTGGATTTCGACCTTGCCAGGAACGCGCTTGCCTTCCATAGCAGGACGAATGAAGACATTGTCCAGAACGGCAGGACGGCGATCTATCAAGGGTTAGGACAGGCTTACTAAAGGGGGGGGGACAAGGACCACTCACTCCGTATCTCGACCAGCTTCTCCTGCTCAATAACGTCCTCCATGTCCTTTTTGGCCTGCTCCTTCTTGGTAGCCTCCTTCTTCATGTTGGAGATTTGAGTTGCAATCTCATCGTACCGATCACCATCCAAGGATCGGAAAGTTAAGCTTCTAACGAATTGAGCGGAGGCGTCTTCAAAGGGTTGGTCATCCTTCCGCCCGACTCCTTGACCCGGAGACAGGAAGTTGATACGCAGGAAAGACCACTCTCCCTCGTCGTTTTTGCTTGCATTCTTGATGGTGTTGATGTGGAATGGAACCGGTCTACCCATGACGGGCAGTATCACTGTCATATTCTTCTGGTCGACAATAATCTCCAAGTTTCGAACCTTGGGAGGAAACTGATTTTCCCTCTTGTAAGATTCGAATTTCTTGAACTTCTTGACCTCAGTGCCATTCTGGCCACTAGTAGACTCAGCAAAGCGAGCTAAGCCTTCTTTCTGCTTTTTAGCGGCAAGCTCCTTCTGATGCTCCCGACGCTTCTTCTCCTGGTCATCATCCACCTGGGCCGAACGTTCCGACCGGAGCCTTGTGTTAGTGATGTTTTTAGTAGCAACAGCACCCACGCGAGCATCCTTCTTCTCCTTTTTGGGAGTCGGTTGCTGCTCTTCTTCGTCTTTGAAGAAGAACGACGTAGCGTCGAGGTCTGTGGGCGCATCACCGGTAAATACGACAGCCTCACTGTTAGTGACTCGAATGGTGTCGGTGATGGTCAGGGAGTAGTTCTTGCTGAGCTTGTCTTGAGGCTGAGGGTTCTCGATATCTTGGAATCCCGTCGTGACACATAAAGTCATGCCGTCCTTGAGCGTTCGGGAGTTCTTCGCGTTCAAAACCAGGGTAGGATCCTTGCTCTCTATGCCAATTCCAGAGCCGACGTTTTTGAGGAAATGCTTCTCCAACTCTGGCTTCTTGGACTTGATCAAGCTGATGGCCTTCTTGTAAACGTCACTGGCGGTGACGCCGTCTCTGATCTCCTTCAGGACCTGATTGTGTACTGCATAGAGAAGTTTGTAATTGCTCTCTTGGACCTTGTTAGGGTCAACCAGGAAAGTTCTGGCAATGGTCGAACTGTACGACCTGTATCGCAGTCCCATGCCCGCAATGATTATGCCGGCATGCAGGTTATCATTGGTGGGCTCGGCATGGAGCTTCAAGTCGTATTTTCCGCCACTCTGAACTGCGGGACCAAGATACCAGTCAAGCTGCGAGGAGTCGAAGTCCGAAGGCAGCTTTTGCTTGTTCGGCAATTGAACCGTTTTCCACCAAGCCGCATCATCGAGCTTTCGGTCCACCTTCTCGGCTAGCGCGCTATGCTTGACCTTTTTTTCCTGATCCAGGATGTTGGTTATTTGGTCGAGGAAATACGGGTTCATGAGGGCAACGCAGGCTTTCGATGCGGTTCGCATGGCTCGCAACTCGGTCTCATCCTTGATTGAGAAGGCAGCGGTCGACAGAGCTACCGCGATGTCCGTCTCTTCAGCATCCTTGCATTTGTCTGCAAAGATCTTCTTCCACTCGTCGACAAAAGGTCCCTTAGATGTATCCTTGGTGAGTAGACCGACTTTCTTGCCCGCGGAATTGATGCTGTCGGCGATTTTGAGGAACAGCTTCTCGTTCTCGCTCGCGTCTTTTCCTCTGACCAGTACTTCAATAGGGAACCTCCCGCCCTTCAGCTGTTCGAGGTGTTTTGCTGTACAAGAAAGTCAGTCCAGACCTCCCATGTGTGAGCCTTGTGATATTTTCCGTACCCTTCTTTGCCGTGGTTACAACGTAGAGGCAGTCAAGCGTGAACAGCATGAGTGTGGTCGGGAACTCGTAGCCAAGAAGCCAGAACTAGGTTTGTCAGTATTCGGACTAAATATGAGAATGCGCGCCGTCTGTGACATACGTGCATGGAATTATTCTTGTGGAACTCTGGATTCTCCTCGACCTTGCCCATCATGATCAGGATGGAAGACACGCCGCCGAAGATCTGGTCGCCGGCGCGCTTGTCATTCTTCCAGGCATTGATGAAATGGTTTATGCGCTCCTGGAAGAGCTTGCCATCAATCTTTATGTCGCCCATCTTGAATGATGCGGTATTCGCAATGGCGATGATGGCCGACAAGATGTGAGATGGGAAAAAGATGCGGAAGGTTGCGACAACAAGGAGCTCGTCAACCAAAACGTGCTCCTTGGCTTTAGTGTCGAGCACTTTTTGGGTGACGCGAAAGAGTGGGGCTTGCTCTCGGGACGTGCTTGGTCGCGTCGGGTTTAATGGATTTTGTATGAGCGCGACTTTGGGGTAGTCGTAAATGCTCTCTCACCAATTTGCGACACTGGAGATGAAAGTGACCATGGAAGGAAATAATCAGCAGAGGCCTATTCACTGCCAGCCAGCCGGTTTGCATAAAACCGCACACCGACGAAAATCCTTCGCTTCAAGACGTTCAATGATGGGAATCCGAGGTGGAGGTGGAAGGGCCAAAC
This sequence comes from Pseudomassariella vexata, assembly GCF_002105095.1. NCBI lineage: Eukaryota > Fungi > Ascomycota > Sordariomycetes > Amphisphaeriales > Pseudomassariaceae > Pseudomassariella > Pseudomassariella vexata. The sequence continues at coordinate 235,120 of NW_024467968.1, forward strand.
TTGGGAGAGGAATCTGAAGTTTGAGGAAGCGCGATTTCTACTTCAGGCAGCAAACCCTCTGGCAGATGATGAACTTCGGTGGATCGAACAACCACAGGTTGTGCTTTACGCAGACTGTGAGATCGTGAGTGCGATTCACGCCTTCTGTCGATTAGGGTATGCCAGCGCTCATTGAAGATGCCATACGGGCTTATTTGAGTTTAAAGAGGACGCATATGGTACCTCTTTCAACTTGTCTACCTCACTTTAGAACCAACCAGCACCGAAGCGCGAAGAGACCCGTCACAGCAAATCTCCATTCGCGTTTGACGGGACAAGCCGGTGAAATGTATTGGTTTCGATGTTCTTGGATGTATGCGGTCGGCCAGGACAGTATTGCTCCTGCCATTTCCTTGTTACTAGCCGGTAACTGCGTTCTCAACTTCATGGATCTTCATGCGATCAAATTCACCCGCTGCTTGGTCGAACGTAAATGCTGCTTGTTCATGCCATGCCAGAGCTGCTGCAGAAACCATAAGGGAGGAAGAATAAGTTACAGATCAACTTGAACTACCAACATGTAACTCATCCGTCATCACCGAATACATTGGTGATGAAGAAATAGTGCAGCCCAGGGCAAGGCTATTTGATAGGCTCCTACTTGAATCACTCCGATATAGGCCAACATGGTCACTCTCACTATCAATGACAACAGGACAAGCTACCAACAGTTTAGGGAGTTGCCATAGAGGCCCTTATCACACGTCCCTGAGCTTCAAAAACGTGACCGATCCATGAAATGTGAGTGCAGTATCCCCACTCCCACAAGCTTACTAACTATTGAGGGCATCTTACTGATCCAGAGGTTCCGAGGGGTATGTGAAAAAGCAGCCTCAATACTCTCCAAGCTTGTGATGGTATGCTTGGATACAGCCACTGTTGTCTGAACTAGATCTCAAATAAACAGCTGGTCAAGCATATTGATTGGAATGTCCTTACAACGCTATTGTTCCGTAGTAGAGCTAATAACAGAAAAAGCAAAGAAAAAAAAAGAAAGGCAATTATCATACAACATGGCTTCACAGTTAATGTGCTGCTTGTTTCGCTCCCGTCTTATACTTCTTGGGAAAGTCAGACAGCAACTGCTATACTGCATTCTGAGAACCGGGGGACCGAATGGCGCTATGGCATCTGGTAACTCAGCGCATATAGACCATTTCCGCAACCCCAACTTCGACAGCTGCACAAAGAGTGGACCCGGCGAAGCAAGACATTAGCCTAATATCCCCAAGTACATCGTTTGTCCTTAAAATTGACGTCAGGTAGCATCAAAGGCGAACTTCCCTCCGTGATAAAGCATACAAGTACCCCGCGGTCTGGCAGGCCTCGGTTTACTTCCACTTTGCTTCTCCTTCTCCGTTTCTCTTTTCTATGCACTAACTTCGAAAATCGCTGAATACATGACCATGTCTAAGATAATCAACCTCACCAATTATGAGGATGTAATGGCCTTCACTCCCACTCAGCGCAAGGACACCTACCCTTACATTTCGTTGGACAAAGCAGATTTTTCTGGGAAGTCTGTTTTGATAACCGGAGCATCCAGGGGCATAGGCAAAGCCACCGCCATTGCCTTTGGCACAGCGGGCTGCTCCAAGATCGCTGTTGGAGCTCGATCCGATCTATCCGCAACTGCAGCCGCCGTCATCTCTGCCGCGACTGCAGCTGGGAAACCAAAGCCACAAGTCGTCATGTTACAGCTAGACATTTCATCTCCCGAGTCCGTCAAAGCCGCAACCGCCAAATTGTCGCTTGAATTCGACGGAAAACTCGATATCCTCTGTAACAATGCCGCATACCTCGAAACATGGGGCATGGTCATGGACTCGGAGCCAGCGGACTGGTGGCAGACTTGGGAAGTCAACGTGAAGGGCACCTATCTCTGCGCGCGGCACTTCCTCCCGCTGATCTTGCGATCCGACTCGAAAACCATTGTCAACGTAACCAGTTCCGGCGCTAATGTGGTTGCTCGAGGCTGCTCAGCTTACGAGACTTCAAAAGTGGCCGTCACGCGGTTCACCGAATTCCTGGTGGAGGAGTATGGGAGTCAGGGTCTCGTGGCGCATGCTTTCGATCCAGGGTCAGTTGACACAGATATGGCCAGAAAGTTGCACGAGGATATGTACACCTTTTTGAAAATGGACGCGGTTGATCTGCCGGCGGATACTACGGTGTGGCTGGTACGGGAAAGGAGAGAGTGGCTTACTGGGAGGTTTGTAAGCTGTAGCTGGGATATGGAGGAATTAGAGGAGAGGAAAGAGGAGATTGTGGAGAAGGAATTGCTGAAGTTTAGGATTGCGATTAAAGCAAAGATGTAAGTAAATGCGGTCCAGACTCGGAGGATTGCACGCTGGAAATTTCCGGTTATGACTGGCGGAGATATTGAGCACTTACGCTTGGAAGAACAAAGGAGAATGAACGATATCCAATTCATGAATAGTCTTTCCAGCAAAGGCTACCCGCAAGCGATAACTGACCAGAATGTGGCAAAAGGAGCTGCGGGACTTGGACGAAACATGACAGCAGCAGCAGACTTTATGGCAACATATCACAACTTACAGCGAACAAGTAAACCGTCAGCAGTCATCCTTGCCAGACAATCCCTCGTAATCTCCTCAACACCCCGACACCCACACAAAGCCATGCACCTTCGAAAATCCTCGTACAACACCTGCAATACCTTCTCAACCCCCTCCTGCCCTTTATACGCTAACCCCCAGATTACCGGTCTCCCCACCCAAACACATTCAGCCCCCAGCGCAAGCGCAACAAAAATATCCGATCCCCTCCGTATCCCACCATCCATGTGCACTGGTATCCTGCCTCTGGCGGCTTCCACACACTCCAGCAGCGCATCCAATGTTGCCGGAGCCCCGTCCAACTGCCTCCCGCCATGGTTACTCACAATGATCCCATCACACCCATGCCGAATAGCAAGATTCGTGTCCTCGGCTGTCAAAATCCCCTTGATCCAGATCTGCATCTTTGTCTTCCCCCTTAACCACGCAATGTCCCGGGCCCAGCTGTGCGAGTCGTCGTTATACTGCATAAACCCCGAATCATGCGTCGTCTCGCGGATCACTTCGCTCGTTCTCTCCAGGTTAGGGAACGAGAGGCCTTCAGGAGTGCGGAAGTCGTTGCGCCACTCGTTGTACCGTACACCCAGCACGGGGGAGTCACCTGTCAGCAGTATAGCCTTACATCCCGCGGCTTCGGCTCGTTGGATGATACGTTCTTGCAACTGACGGTTTCTCATTGGATAGAGCTGCATGGCATATGAAATTCCGTGCCCACCAGCGGCGGTAATGTCACCAGTGGAGTAGTTGGCGTACGAGGAAATACCCATATTGACGCCGAAGGAGGAGCACGCCCGCGCTGTGGCAAGTTCGCCGTCGGGGTGGGCCATGGCTTGGAGTCCGGCAGGGGCGATGCACAGGGGGAATTTAATGGGCTGGCCGAGACAGGTTGTGGATGTGTTGAGGCTGGAGACGTCGACTAATACCCGCGAGCGCAGGCGGTATTTGTCGAAAGCGGCTGAGTTCTCCGCGATCGTAGTTTGGTAGGTTGAACCTGAGTTAAAGAATTCCCTGGCTGTGACGGGCAAGTTCTTGGAGGCGGTCTTTTTGATGTCGTCAATGTTGAGTATGACGATGTCTTCGCCCTTCACCGGGACCGGTAGCGGGGCACCTCCAGACATCGTTCGGAGCCGCTGAAGGAAGTCGTTGCTGAAATTTCCAGAGAGATTTGAGTTCGAACCCAGCGTTAAAAAAGCAACGACTTCAAAAGAACTAGCAAACGTTTATCGTATTGTTTGAATCGAGCTGGAGGTTTTGACTTGATACTCAACCAAGCTACGTGAACACCGATTAGAGTCCGAACTAATGCATACATGCTTATCAGTGGACAAGTCGTTCCAAGCGAAACGACTTATCTTAAGTGGGAATTTTACCGCTATGCTATACTCGAATTTGAAGAGGTCATCATAGGCCTAATCTTCAAGTTTCAATAGATGCCCAGCTAAATATGCTGCACAGAGACAGAAAATTTGAATTAAAGGCAGAAAAAAAAGGATAATGAACTCGAATTCCGCCCGTCCGCCCGCTTCTCCACTCCGGACCTACCGAGTCTCAATCCCGATCCGAAGCCCGGCGCTACTCCTAACCTGACTCATTGAAGCTATTCTCGAAGGAACACATGCCTCGAATTTTAAGGTATCCCGTCTGATTAGCCTTTTGAACCTCAACTGTTCTGAACTAAATTCCCAATTAACAACCATAACCCCATCAAAATGACGGCGTCCTCCAACCCCTCGCCGTACATGTCCACGCCACAGGCCAACCCCATCAAGATCGTTACGGCCCTAAATTATCCTCATGTGCCTTACACAATATCTATGTAGTACTTCGGCTTCGAATCCGATATGGACGTCGATGGTGCCGCATTCCTAAAAGCCAACGAGAATAGTCGCGTGCCCACGCTCGAAGACCTTAATACGGCGCGTCGTGAGCTGGGAGTCTGGGACCATTATGAACTACGTCCGACGATTATAGTATACGGATAAGAGCATCCTTGGACCACGGGGCACGAGCGAGCAGTAAATGGTAAGATTCGAGAAGTGGGAGTACTTCCTTATGACGACGTTGGGGCCGATGATGGGGCGGATGAATTGGTATAGGTAAGTGAGGAAAGGAAAGGGTCATGTTATGTGCTTAGCTTGGTTCATAAGAATAGGTATTATAACGCGATAAAGAATGAGGATGTGGGGGATATGTATTCTAAGCCGACTAAACGGTGCTACGAGGTTCTGGAAGGTCAGCTGAAGAAGACTGGATGCAAAAGCATTCTTCCCGGCGGAGTGACGGCAGTGGCCTCGCATTTTAAACCATGGGTAAGAAAGCAGCGGTGAACCCCTATGGGAGATCCTAGCGGATCTGGCAACAGCTAGCTTTAGGCTGGGGTACTACCCGGAGCGCTTCCGCTCAGCGAGGGTGGTTGTTATCCCTAAGCCTAATAAAACGACAGCTCAGAAGCAGACCCCTGGCGGCTGGTGCCCCATTGCCCTGCTTAGCACGGTAGGGAAGGTAATAGAGACGGCGATGAGCCAGCGTATCACCAAAGTAGCTGAGGCGGCCGGCCTACTACCAAAGGCCAAATGGGTAACCGCGCTGGGAGGTCCACCGAACTGGCAATGCGTATAGTTGAGGACGTGGTCTATACGGCGTGGAGACGCGGGGGCATCGCCTCGCTGCTACAGCTAGACATCAAGGGGGCATTCGATACGGTCAATTACAGACGGCTGATTTCCATATTAGCCCGGAAAGGCTACCCGGAGTGGGTTCAGGAGTGGGTACGCAGCTTCGTGGAGGATAGGACGGTACGCCTCCGGTTCGATGGTAAAGAGTCAGAGCCAATCCCCCTACGAGCTGGCGTCCCCCAGGGGTCACCGCTATCCCCGATACTGTTTATATTATACATTTCAACGCTGTACGAGGAGCTAGCGGAGCAGCACCCACTACTTTTAGTAGTCGAGTTCGCGGACGACACGAACCTGCTAAGCGTCGGCACCGATCCAGACACGACCTGCCGCCGGTTGGAGGGCGCATGGGCTACGTGTCAGCGGTGGGCAGTGAGGCACGGGATGAAGTTCGCCCCTGACAAGAGTGAGCTAATGCACTTTACTAGGACCCGAGAGCCCTTGCCGCAAAGTATTCGGCTTGGGGACGCCACAGTGTCGCCGGTAGTCTCAGCGAGGTTCCTAGGAGTCTGGTTCGACCGCAAACTGACGTGGCACGCCCATGTTGAGCGTGTTAAAACAAAAATGGCAACTAAAAAGCTAGCCCTGACAAAGCTAGTCAATATGTCGTGGGGCTGCGATCTTATACGGGCGAGGCTGTTATATACGGTGGTTATCCGTAGCGCGATCGCCTTCGGGGCGACTGCGTGGCATACTATAAGTGAGGAACCGGCAGGGACAGCTAAGAGCCTGATGGGGATACAGAACGAGTGCCTCCGGGTAGTCTGTGGCGCCCACAAAGCGACGCCGGTTCGCCACCTGGAAGCAGAAGCAGCAATCCCGCCACTAGACCTCTATCTTAGTGCCCGGGCTGCTAAGTTTGAAGAACGGCTACGGCTTAGCGGGAAGAGAAATCTGCTTCGCAGCGCGAGCGCTAAAGCGTCACATATACTCCGGCAGGATAGGCCGGCGAAGAGGAAGCAGGCGTCGCAGCTACTCCGACCGGCAGGGTACACTATGGAGAAGGAGGCCCGGGGCTCCGAGTGGATGAGTGAGGAAAAGGAGGTTCCGGCTGCCCTCCTCGGCCACTGGAGGAAGAGATGGCTCACCGGAGCAGAGCATCACGATCGCCAGCGACGCGCCATCGCTGAGGAACCGGAGGGCCCTTCGATGCAGATACCGAAAGGGGGCAAGTATTTCGGCCTGAACCGACCGGAGGCGTCTACGCTGTGCCAGATCAGGACGGAAAAAATAGGACTAGCAGCCTTCTTATTCAAGACAGGGGCTTTTGGCGTGTACTCGCCGCTATGCCGCTGTGGCGACGCCCCTGAGACGGCAGAGCACGTAATCCTCTTTTGCGGGCTGTTGGAAGGACCGAGGGAACGATTACGGGCCGCCATCGCACCACGGCCACTATACTCTCGCAGAGACCTCGCAACGGCAACATGAGAACCAGTAGTTAGTGGGACTATTGTAAGGTGGCTGCTAGGGACGGGTCGGACAGCTTCAAGGCCCAGATAGCATCGATCTTCTCAGGGGGGACTTTGTTGGTAGGTTGAGAACCAACGTAGTATGGTAGTGAACGCAACGCAGTCGCCAATAGGGCGAACCGACGACGCAGCGTATGTATTTAGTCCAGCCATTAGGGCACGGTTTGACATACGGGAGTACTAGTAGAGGTACCGGGGGCTTCGAGCCTACGGCGTATTTAATAATAAAATAAGAAAGCATGCATTTGCGAAACTCAGCCTGGATCCCTAGCCTACGGTGAGGAAGTGATTGGGCAAGATAACGGCGACGAAGCAAATTCAATAGGCGTACCAGAAGATCAAAGACGCTCCGCAGCCTTGAGTCTGAGAGGAGATGTTGGTTGCATCGAGTTTATTGCCGCTATACTCTACTATTAATCGCCTGTTATATCATCCTAGATCTTGCCTTCTACACGTACAACCTTCTACACGTACATCTACCAAATGCTTGTTAGTGGGGTCGTTGAGGTATCTATATTCATACGCACCTGATAGCAGTATTTCCAACCAGCCACACATCAGAATGGATACTTTCAAGTAGACTTCTTCTCGATACCCGAATCCACCTCTGAAACTGAGGAGAGTCGTTGTGGAAACCCATCAGCCTTCTTGATAAGCCGGAGCAATTCCGAAATCTGACCAACCTTGTTCATAAGTGTGTCAATTTGCGAGTTTTGCTTCTTTATCAGCACATCAATTCCGTGACCAGGTTGACCACTTCTTTGGTCCATATCAGCTTCGTATCATTATCAAAGACCTCTCCCATCCTCGGATTGAGTACATCGGACAGCGAGCGAGCTTTGTTCCCAAGAAAGGTAATTTGTGAGACTTGTTACCGTTTCAGCTTGTGGATATTTTCGGGCACCTGGGCCAGCTCGTTCATCAACGTCGGGATATTGCCATTGTTGAAACCAGTGTCGAGCTTTTCCAACAACCCAACCGCCTTGTTCACGAAACTTATCAATTTGAGAACTTTTATTTCGTCTCAGAGCACGAATTTGTCGCAGCGGTTCCAAATGCCCTTAATCAGTATATCAGCCTTCTCGTTGGCTGGTTCCGGAACGTCTTTCGGTTCAGCTTCAGCGTTCGTCTTGCCAGAGCGCGGCCCAGCCTTTTCCACTGCGAATTTCCCGGATGGTCCTGATTGTACGGAACGTTTGATTTCGACTCAGCGGTTCAAGCAATATCGAGCGTAACGAACTATCGTAGGTAGCTATCGTAGCTAGCATACATTAGCGTGGAAGACTCAAAGATAGGGGAGTCACGCATTAGGAGTGTAGAGGGGCTCACCACCGCCACCATCGTCATCGGAGGACTCGCTCGAATCGATTTCGTTCATTGCTAAAAGTCCTTCTTCCGACTTCCCCAAGCCAAGTTTGAGCGCATCAGAATCGGATTGGGTGTGGCGAGGATGAAGCGGTAGTGGTTGAAGTTCACGAAACGATTGGTACCTGTCAAAAGTCGTCTCCTGGGCAACATCAGTCCAGGTCCCAGTGGACGCGACCCAAACTATCGGGCTTAGATGCTTGATCTTCACAAGTAGCCATTGTCATATTTAAGATGCCTAGTGAGTATACAGAGGTGAAAACGGCAGGTACTTGGATCGAATAGGTTTGGATATTTGAAAACGAAGATTTGGGAGACGAATGCTCGTAGCACCGGGTAGCTGGATTTGACAAGAGCATGTTCATACATCCAGTGTGACTTCCTGCATTGGAATCATAGCGTACCAGCCTGACTTTTTGAGGTTGCCAGACTGCAATAGAGGAAAGCGCTATGGAAACCATGTTGCCATGAATTCCAACCCAAGCAGGCAAGCACAATCGATGGTGCTCGTGTGAATACCACACACAAGACGTACGCTTTACAAGTATTGCAAACTTTTAGTTGTTCACTTGAATGGCCAACTTATTCACATGACACCTTGTGTGTTTAGTCTGCCACAGTTCACCACGCACGTAGTAGTCGCACGATATCGGTCTGTACTTCTCTCTCAGCGGCGAGTGCATCATTATGAGAACTTTCCTGGAGTCCCTACGTCCTTGATGCTCATTTGCCATGCCTTGGAGACAGGCTGACGTGGCGGAACCTAACCTTATTTACAGCGTGGTCCAGAGATCAGTGGGCCCATGCCCGTGGCCTTCTTATCGCCGTAACTACCATTTGAGGAACGGCAACTTCTTCAAGCAGACATTGCGCTCTGTATATTCGACTGAGCTAGACGCCACGAGCGGAACTCCTTTTACTCGCAATTCATAACAACAACTAGAATCACTGGCTCACGCAATCACCCCCACCGCTCCGTATCTGCGAAGACGATCATCGGATGACAGGCCAGGAGACAACGTGCTTTTAAATTTCTTCGAGAGACGTACTCAAGATAAATTTCAGTCTCAGATACGTGTTTAATGTTTCGGTGCCATGCCGTGCCATCCGCTTTACAGTTGGTAGCGATACAAACACCAACCTACAACTCATGAAAAAAGACTTATCGAATGAGCCCGCAAACCCAGTGGCTGCAAGACTGATCCAAGGCTACAGTAAAGGCCAATTCGGTGGTTGTTCGCACAAACGCGACCCCCGAATGCTGCTGGGAGCCCCCTGCGAGATATTTCAAGGACTACCACGTACGGCAGCATCCACTTCGTAGCGTAGAACGGCCCGTTCAAGGCGGAGTCACGAAGCTGATCAACCTCGGCTTTTGAAATTTCATTTGGAGCCGCTTCGCCACAGCGACTCGGCTGAAGACTGGTTTGAGAATGCGATGTCTCTTGGCGAAATTGGGTGTAAACCAACACTTGAACACTGCTCGTTCAGCTCCAAAGCTGGCATGATAGAAGGCGCACACAGGTGGAATAATCAGGTTGCATCCACTTTAGAAATGTGGATAATGGGCAATCTCACATTATTCCACCAGGGTGCATGATGGCGGCGCAGATGGCGGTAGGGTCATCGATAATGCAAAAAGCTGATGTCGATTAGCTGAAGTTTGCACAATGTGGTTTGTCGACAACTTCATTGCGCAAGTGGCTTTGTTTCGCTCGTCAACTGTCGGGTCTCCACCTTGAAGACGAGGTTCATCATCGTCGTTGTTCGTTCTTCGTCAACAAGAACTTGGTATGTCAAATGATCATAAGGAAAAGGCCGACCCGTCATGGTAAAGTAACTTTTCGCATCTCGATTTGCCATGCACTCGCACTCGCTGGGAACGCTGGGGAACGCTGGGAACGGGGCGAGACACAGGGATTGTCGCAGTGCTATATTCCTGTATCCCTACCCTTGCCCATATTATGGTCTAGACCTGGATCAGGTCATAACTAGATCTTTGGACCAGATACCTTAAACAGCGTAGGTTCACTCCAAGCATCCCTGTCTCGTGGGCCCGCTCCCCAAATGGCAAATGATCAGGTCCCTGCAAGCAATATCCCCCAGAAGACCGACGACAATGGACGAATTCAAGGCTTTTGTTGGTCACTAGCCATGCTTCGTATCCGCGTCGCCCGTGTTCCATACGGCATAATTCCATCTCTATTTCCAATGTCTTGCTTAAGCTATGGCCAAGTGCCTTCTCCTTCTGTGTCCTGTGCATTTGTAGCTTGGGAGGAAGACGCAACTTCAGAACGGTAGGTAGCACCCGTTGGAAGCATTTTCCTCCCATTCGGTTGTTCCTCATTTTAGCGGGTCGGCAGGTTGTTCAATCCTGTCCTGCGGTTGTTCCCCCTTCTAGAGCCCGCTGTCGATCTGAACCGTAGTGCAGAGCCGCAAGGTCGCTCATTCATCTAGACCTGTCAAGTTGTCAATTTGTCAAGAAAAGTGCGAGACTGTCTATGCTGGAATCGATACTATCCAGCTCTAGAACACGCGATACCTCGATCAAGTATTTGTTTGGGCGCGACTTGTCGGCTTCGCACTGACGCCCGGTGGCCAGCTCTGAACTTTACTCGTTCCGATCACTCCACGTTCAGCTCTGCGTTGATCCCCGATCTGCCCAGGAAGCTGCGGCATCCTGCGACATCCACCTGACGAACCTCACGATTTCGACCCGCTCTGCATCCACCCTCATCGGCCATTGTATCCATCAACATTTCGATTTCCTTGCGGACCCCCCGCGTGTAGTTGTGCATCTGGTCGTTGGATCTGCAGGTGGGCGCGCTTTTTCGGCCAAGCCATTCGACGCTTTGAGGGGGAAGCTGAACGATCCTGCTGCACCTCGCGACTGCCATCATCTTGAGCAAGATCTTAGGTCGGCAGTCGGGACCGGGTTTTCACCATTGCCATCTTGACGACTCAATACCGGCGTACGAATTGGGACATTGGGGAATCGACAAAGTTCAAAAGAATGCGTTGGACGACACGGCTTCCACGTTCGCAATCGTCGACTTCGACCTGAGTCTAGAGCCATGAGGGTCGCGATACGGGAGCAGCTGGCAGCTCTGGTGCTTGTCGCAGTACTCGTCGCCCTTGCAATTCTCTCGATACCAACATGGATCTACGTCAACAATTTCGTCGTTAAGGTGGAGAGCGGTGGCCTGGCTTTGACGGCGTCGTTAAAAGCAGCCCAGATATCCTCACAGATCGAGTTGATACAAACGACATCCAAGTCCATAGCGACTCGACTGCTGATCCAGGCCTCTTTAAGATCCTATTACGAAGGCAATGGAACCGGCGCAAATTGGACTGAAGCCGCAAACGATCTCAGAAGTGCACTCAACGCGGGCAACGCCGGTAGTAGTTCAGCCAACCTATTACAAACACGATTGTACTCGCGAAATGAGACTGGTGCATCTGATGGAGGACTTCTCAACGTGACTGGTTCTGGCATCCGCGAAGAGAATATCCTGCTGCCGTACGTTGCGCCGAATGGCTCCGAAGTTTTCCTTTCAGATACGGACTTCGGATACCCGCCTTCCCTCTACCCGAACATCACATATGTTCCCTCGTCGGATCCAGACCCGTTGGACGGAAACATCACGATTCCGATTCCTCGACCATTCCCGGATATCAGAATCGACAGTTCCGTGGGAGGGCTGATATTGGGCCCCCTGGTCATCAACGCAAGCTATGCTTTGATGTCTTTGACCGTTCCCATCCGTGACAACGGTAACACACTTGCAGTTCTTGGTTTTATGACCCTAGTGACCGAGGCTACCTCTTTGCTGCATATTACGAACTCTAGAGAAGGACTTGGTAACACGGGTATTGTGCTACTTATAGGCCCAGACACGGATTGGAATCGGTTCAGCAAGTATAACTCAGCGGCGAACACAACTCATAATGCGGCGAACAACTTCTCCGCGGTTCGGGTCAAGTACGTGCTCCCACCTCAGCCTGCTCCTGGCTATCCCAGCAGACACAAACGGCATGACTACAATTCGGGGAACTACGACGAACCATTCAGCGTCAGCGATTACCCTGCGGCATACAAAGTCCTCACTCATAGGAATCCCGCCATCAATAATGCAAGCAGCATGTTATCCTCGACAAACGAAGAAGGGGTCTATGTTGCCGTTGGCTATGCCCGCCCACAGACGACCCTGGTCAACTGGACACTCATCGTGGAGCAAGACCGGAACGAAGCGTATACGCCCATCACAACGCTTCGCAACATTATTCTGGGTTGTGTCTTTGGAACTGTAGGGTTGGTTCTCATCATGATCTTACCCTGCGCACATCTCAGTGTTATGCCCATTCGCCGGCTCAAAGCAGCCACCGAAAAGTCGGTTGCGCCGCCTGGTTATGACTATATGGACGAGCTCGAGAATTTTGAAGAGGATCACGAAAACCCTGCTTCGACCGGCGTCTCGAGCAGATCCGAGAAGATAATGCTAGGTCTGCGGTTCGCTTCCTTGAAGAAAAAGTTGCGACGCAGGCGGAAACCTCCTCCATCAGAAAACGATAGCGATCCCAGAAGGCGCGTGTTTAAGATTCCAGGAAGAGTGAGGGACAAAAGGCACTTCGTGACCGATGAGCTCACGGAATTGACACAAGTTTTCAACGATATGGGTGATGAATTGCTCAAGCAATACACGTCGCTTGACCAAAAAGTCGCCGAGAGGACGAATGAGCTCGAAACCAGCAAGAAGGCTGCAGAAGCAGCCAACGAGAGCAAGACTTTGTTTATTGCCAATATTTCCCACGAGCTCAAGACTCCATTGAACGGCATTCTGGGGATGTGTGCCGTATGTATGGAAGAGGACGACATACTGCGGATCAAGCAGTCACTGAAGACTTTGTACAAGTCGGGGGACCTACTGTTGCACCTTTTGGAGGATTTATTGAGCTTTTCCAAGAATCAAATCGGGCAACAACTAAGTCTCGAGGAGAAAGAGTTCCGGCTGGGCGACATTCGATCACAGGTGCTAACCATTTTCGATAAGCAAGTGCGTGAAGGGAAGATCAACTTCGCTGTTCATTTCCTCAGCACTGATCATGACCCGGGCCGGAGTCTTGAGCGGCACAGCACAGAGATTATTGACCCGAAGCTCCCTGCCATGGGCCCGTATGGAGCCGGCCGGCTGAAGGATATGTGCCTTTGGGGTGACCAGCATAGGATTCTGCAAGTCATCATCAACCTTGTCAGTAATAGTTTAAAATTCACCCCGCCGGGTGGGAAGGTGTCTGTACGGATACGGTGCGTCGGCGAGATAGAGCAGGCGGTCGATGAGAGCAGAACTTCTTCGTTCTCTAAAACCTCAAATCGTCCGGGTCGGGGTCGCCATAGGGTGGGATCTGGCTCCAACCAATCGACAAGCTCGAAAGGACAGGCAACTCCTCAGCATTACAAAGGGGGGACGGCTCTATCCATTAACCCCATGGATCCCAAAGCAACACCTCACGTCCAGGTGCGCGAAAGATCGCCGACTCCGCCTCCGGCGCATGCAAAGTCGTATATGTTCGAATTCGACGTAGAGGACACTGGCCCCGGCATTCCAGAACACATGCAACAGCGCGTTTTCGAACCTTTCGTGCAGGGTGACCTGGGACTAAGCAAGAAGTTCGGAGGAACAGGTCTCGGTTTGAGCATCTGTCAACAACTTGCTAACTTAATGGGTGGTTCTATTGACCTCAAGAGTACAGTAGGTGTTGGTACAACTTTCACAATGCACATACCTTTGAAGTACACGAAGGACAGGTAAGGTCATCCCTCTTCTGACCTTTGCGGCAGCCACTGATGCCATTTTCCAGGACCTCAAGTACAGCCTCAAGTAGCATGAAGTCTAGGCCACCAAGTGTGACCTCCGAACATGCCGAAACCCAGCGCAACTCGATGGCAAGTACGAGCGCGGAAGCCAAGGCCACGGTTCTAGATCAGCAACCCCGCCTTGTTGGGCTAAGCCAACCTTTTTTCGCCGCGAATCCGCAGCCGGGGGCCAAACCTACCCCCGCAGACCAAATGAAGGCAATAGACCGCGCACTTTCGAACAAGGACGATGGAAAACTTCGAGTGCTTGTAGCTGACGATAATTCGACCAATATCGAGGTTGTGAGTAGAATGCTGAAACTGGAGGACGTCTACGATGTGACCATCGCGAAAGACGGACAAGAAGCCTACGATCTGGTGAAGGCGAATATGGACAAGGGCTTCCGCTTCGACGTCATTTTTATGGACATTCAAATGCCCAACTTGGATGGTCTGCAGAGCACCCGGTTGATCCGCAAAATGGGTTACTCGGCGCCTATTGTGGCTTTGACAGCATTTGCGGAAGAGAGCAATATGAAGGAGTGTATAGAGTCTGGCATGGATGAATTCTTGGCGAAACCAATCCGCAGACCAGCTCTGAAAAAGGTCCTTAAGCGGTTCGCCACCATCCCAGAAGAGCCCGACACAACATCGCTCTGTCGGAAGACGAGTCCCAATGGAAATACCAGTCCCTCTACCGAGTCTAATGCATCCAGTAACGGCACCGCACTACCCGCACAAGAGCCGGAGGGTAAACCGACGATGAATGGGATGTACACCCCAGCAAAAGTTGCAACAATTGCCACTTCGTCATGACGTCTCACCATCAAATGCCCAATGACATCGTGGACAATGAGACATACTACCAACCCCAGGTCGGCATGCAATATCATCTTCATTTCCCCTTTGTTAGATATAAAGAATGAATCATGTGGCTCATCTTTCTCGATTTGAGAGCGAAGTCAGATAGATCATCACTAGGGCGGCTCGCATTCGGAACTTCCAAAAAGGGGCGGTTTTTATCTTTTCTCATAAGCGAGGCTAGGCGCAATGGTGTTTGCCCCAAACAAGCAACAGGAAGGCAGGAATTTGTTTTGGGGTTTCTTTCAAGTACATGTAATCGAGCGATTTCCTCACAGGAGGAAATCGTTTTGCCATTTCTGCCACTGGGCACCGCGGCCCTTCAGGATTGGACACAAGCTTTTGTTTGTCCACGGAAAGATAGGAGAAAGCGATAGAGCGACAGAGCTCAGAGACGGGTCTACTGGGAAGTACACGGCACCACATCCGTCACTGTATGCTGCATTCAGGGAGAGCAGAGGAGAGAAAGAATTGCTGCTGATATATACTAACGTAATGTTAAGCTGAAATGGAGAGGGGTCGCGACTATGGATGGCATGATGTGTTGGTATTTGCTATACCCTTGAAATACTTTCCTCTTATTTACCTGTTGCGACTATGGTGAGACTCGTGGCCTGGGAACTGTCCAAACCCTTGAAAACAGTGGTCCTGGATGGAGGCTATTGAGTACTTAAGAAGATAGGGGTTGGTGCGCGACAACCCAAGTGACGCAGATTGACTCCCCGTCCGCCATAAATATACGCGTATTGAGTAGAGGCCGCCTCCTTATTGATAACCGTTCGATCAACCCTAGCCATGGTGCCTGATACTTAACGCCAACCCTTGCCATAGCCATATATCTCGAGCGACAAGAGCATTGTCGGGCTATTAGCCAGAGTAACTAGACAACTGGTAGCACTCCGCCCGGGTACTTAACTTTTTTGATCCAGAACTTATCGATATATGGGATAATTAGTACTGCCCACGTATTCCTCAAGCCAGGTTTCGTAGTCATGTGGAGTAGATCTGGCAGAAGTGGAATTATTTTAGCCATCTATTACAGGTTCGTAGAGAGGTGGGAGCACCAAGTATACACACTTAAAGTAGACTTCAATTCTAGAATTAAATGCGTCTGCAGACGGATGGTTATTGAGTTCAAAATCCGCTTCTACTCCTAGCCCTATATGGATTGTAAGATGTAGGTACCGTTTCTCACACATATGTTCCTTCAGCCCCATTTCGAGATCTAATCTGTGGCTTAGTGTAATGATACTTGGGGGCCGAACTATGCGTGGTTATATGCTAACCGAATTCATGTGACACAGCGGCACCATGGCCATGACAGAAACCGGAGCCGATATCATACAATTCTTCAGTACATCACAGGTGGCAACAACCTCCACGGTATCTCGAACCATTTGCGGATCAGCAACCCGAATGACCTGCTACGTCCACATGGCGTTATCCTATATCTAGCTCGACTGTCCCTGAGACTTTGTCACCAATCCTATTTAAAATATCGAGTGCCCCTCCGGGGCTGTTATCGAGTGGATTAGCAATAACGTCACTGCTCAACACTGCGCCCGAAGGGTAAAACCCCCTCTACGCTTCGATAAACATTAGGCCATATATCTCTAACTGTCGTTGAACATTACACGGATTATCCTGCCGCAACCAGTCAGAGCCTTCCTCCCGACCCTTCGTACTCACCGTAGGATTGTAACGCTGCATCGTACCCATCGCAGTCTATCCTTCCACCTCACAATCCACTCCAAGAGAGCACCGACGGAGCGGTGAAAACAGGACCTCGGTGAGTTCCAGTAGTAAAACGCAGAAGGGAAGGGCAGTCGAGACTCTGACAGACGGGTGAAGTCTGCAATTAACAGTCTCGGTGACGACCATTACGCGATTCCGGCTATAACATGCTTTTGGGTCGCCTATATTTCTGGGCGGGAACCTATCGACTCACATCTATCATTAGCACTAAGCCATGCGGTGGATATTTTCATTGCCGGGGCGGCGTTCAGGTGGGCAATTAATGATCCTTTTCCTTTTCCTTGGAGGGCTTGGGAGGTTGATTTCATTCGAAAGGGGAAGAACGGGATGTAGGGCGGCGTTAGATTTCCACTTCATAACTAAAAAATATGACAAGTCAGGCATATTTCCTGTAGCTTCTGCACCGATTTATTCCTCCACTGCTTTATCTTTACTATTGTTTGGTTAAGTCTGAACATGCCAGCCAACTCCAACTTTTGCCAGGTATGGGGGCCGGGCATGGCAGAATGACCGGCTAGCCCCCATCGATCTGCTCTTGTGGCCTTGGAAGTCCCGGTGCCTTTAACCATTGACCTAGTGTCCAGCATCCGGACCCGTCCCGTTCCTCTCCCCGACTATATCACGTCAGCTTAACTCTCTTACTCTCTCTCACGCAGACCAGCGAAAGGCTTCAACTTACCATCAAGCGCCACCAAAAACCTCGAAACACAATTATACGCCGCAACCGTTGCCACCACCTCCACGACCTGCCTCTCCCCAAACCACTTCTTCAGCTCCTCGAACGTCTCCTCCTTAATTTCCACATTCCGCGTCATCTCATCCGCCACCCTCACCACCACCCACTCCCTCTCCCCTAGGCCAGCCTTCTCCCTCTCCTCATCCTTGACACCCCCCAAGTCCGTGCGCTTCAACAGCTCCATAGCTTCTTCCTTGACGCCAGCCTGCACCGCCAGCGGCGCGTGGTGGCCCCACTCGTACCAGGCACGATTGCAGACGGCGACGCGTGAGATAGCGAGCTCGCGCACATCGTCGGGGAGAGTGGTTTTGGTGCGCACCGCGCCGAGGAAGGAGTTCCAGCCGTCGGCGACCGGGGGTGAGTGTAGGAGAGCTAGGTCGAGGGATTGGAGGGGCCGTGGGGAGCGCCGGTCTTGGATACGTTTTATGATTGCTTGCTCGTCCGGATCGGTGGTGATGGGTGGGTTGGGGACGTATGGGATGCGCATTTTGAGTAATGGTGTAGTGGAGAAGGGAAGCGGTTTTGGTATAGAACACTTTGGTTTTGGTGGAGGATGGATGAAGCTGATTGATACTGATTGGATCGCTGATGGTCGGTGGTGGGTTAATTGACTAAGTCTAGTCCTATATAATCGCGCCAGTGAAGAAGAAGGAAGGGTGGCGGACGACATTTATGTAGATGGATACTTTCGATGAGGGGGTTTATATTCACCGCGGCTAGCGGGATCACGCCGTAACCTCGGGCTTGGTGGGACTCCACTTCCCGAATATCGGAGCCGGTGGAGGAACACTTCCCCCGCGTGAATGCTTTGCCGGGGTGGAGTGCCGCCGGAAGTGAATATTGTCTGTTTGAAGATCCATCACAGGAGCGCAAATGTTGTGGGCCTGTCGAGAAGTGTTTACTATTCTTCTAGCTCATGGATGATCAAGTGACGCCGAGGAGTTTAGCAACCAAACTTGTTTCCAGCATTGGTCGGGAGAGCAAGACTACAGTAAAATGTGGAAACTACTCGTTCAGGCCGTGTGAGCATCTAAGTTAACTTGAGAAGTCTATAGCATCAACTACCTCTTTAGTTCTTCTTTTTTCTCTTCTCTTCATTCGTATGTCACAGTTTCTGATCTTTGCACGAAGTCTAATCTCACCCGCAACCTGATTAAGTTCGAAGAGGCCGCTGCCGTGTCGGGCTGAAATTATCTGGTAAGACATTCATATTGTACCTAGCGGTCTTTAAACATGCCCATCCCACACGCCATTTGCCAACTGCTAAAAACCCCATGCACCATATTATAGCAGTACTTGCAGGCAGTGGCAGTTTCCATCGATAAATCAAAAGAAGCAATACTACATCAGCGGTCAAAAAACCATAAGTGACGTGACATGGAGTCGGATAAGGGTGTAAGGATGAAGTATCAGCATAGAAAGGGAGTAGCCGAAGCCGGGGGCGAATAAAAGGAGTCGAAATGAAATAGGGGTATCTGGTTTTTAGTGAAGTGATCGTAAATAACGCCGGGTCATGTTTTTCAGGCAGGCGTGTAAATGAATCCAATGCGCTGGTGTCATGCTATTTCGTGTGGTATCGTAATCTGTCGTAAAAATTGGTCGTCTTCTGTTCGACATTCGTTGTAGTCATCATGTGCGCTGTTGAAGTCCTTCAGGCGCCTCCCTCATCGACATTGTCCTGCCCATAAGACTGGGGCCCAGGCTCGAAGGTGAAAGCGGCAGAGACCGCATTGCCATCGATGCCGTCTTGCCGATGGGACTGGGACTAGGGCTGCTCAATGGTGAAAGCGGAGGAGACAAAAGCGGAGGAGACGAAAGCAGTGGAGACTGCACTGTCATTGACGACTCGACAGAAGCACGTCTCTTGTGCATCAATGGCGACCGCTGCAGTTCGGCAACAACGCCCATCCATCCTATCCGATGTGGAGGCTCCGTCTTCTCTGAGTGCCCTATCGCTTGTGTAGTCAACCTTCTCGTAGGCGGCTTATGTCGCGACAAACTCCTAAGGAATCCCGGCCGCGGCGCATCTCTGTGGAGGACCATCTTCTCTGCGTCGGTGGGCGTTGCCTTCTCATTATGGCTTTCACGCTCGGTCGTGGCCACGATGCCCATGTATACGACGAGGAAACGCATGCGCAGCAAGTCTAGTCTGCGTACCCTTTCCCCGAGTTCTTTCCGATGAGCAGCCCACAAGATCCGTGTACTAGTCTGCAACGATGTCCCGCCTTGACTGATCATCAACCGATTTAGATTTTCGCGCAAGTCATCGCTGCCCTTCTGTATCTCGCGAAGCAGACGCCCAAGACGAACCTTGTCCTCCAGTCGTGGCACACTGGAGACATCGCGGTCGTAACTCTCGTTTTCCTCGATGGAAAAGTCGACAGCGTCGATAAAAGCGGTGATCTCGCGCGGCGCCGCCATGTACGCACTCGTGTAAGAGGCGATGACCTGCGATGTAGGAAGGGCGGTAACGAGGAGCATCAAGGCCCAGAGGAGAGCGGTCGATGGTGGGTCCGCCATTGTGCGCAACTGGTCATGGAATGACGCATGCGATAGTATACTAAGTAGTATAGTCTTGCTTACCGTTTCATGACCACCGCAAAAATATTCCAGGTGTGAAAGAGTGAGTTGCAGTATTCAATATGAGGAGGAGGCGAGAAGGATGACGTTTGTTTCCGTCGCCTTTCTCTTTGCCGTTCGGTTACATCCTATATGGTGTGTGCCGGGAATGAGAGGGCTGGGGTTTGCGCTTGTTTGCGCTGCTCGCTCCCTCCTGGCTCCTAGCTCCTGGCTGTACTGGCAGCATGTGGGCAGCGAGTAAATGGTGCCCCACGGATAGGGCGGATATGCCGATAAAATCGCCTCGGCTCACATACGATCTCAACTTACCCAGCGGACCCAGATGATCCCACTGGCGTCTCGATGTAATCTGGAAAACCCGCCATTTTGCATACGGACTGGCGTGCTGTCCAATCCTTTCGCGCGATGTTGGCGACCTGCCGGTTGGTCGGGCCTGGCTGTCGGTATGCCCCTGCAGGATATGCAGCAGGCGTCACATGAATGATCGATTACAGTTTGGCGCATTGGTTTCTTGGGACTGAATTTTTCAAGTCGGGATGGCCGCGAGTTTCGCAAAATTCAAGATACACAAGCATGAGGATGGGTTTGCGGCGTTAATAAATAGAAGGCGAGGTTGAGTAGAAACCGTGACCAGGTGTTGTTCATGCAGTTTTATTTATGAGTTGGTCATTTGCTGGAATTTGTCCCTGACGTCGAAGGGCGTGCGACTGGGCTCGAGCCCAATTTGGGGACACTCAGATTGAGGAACCCGCGGGGCAATCCCAGCTGCCGCCATGACTGGCCCATTTTCACTCCGCTGCAAACACGCAGCATTAGTCTGCGCAAACCGGCGTCGTATCACCAAAATTATGGCTCTAGTTGCAACTATTTCCGCAAACTTACCGTCCAGTCGCAAGACTTGAAGCAGCAACATTGTCAAAGCAACATGACAACCTTACTCCCACTCCCGGTTCCGGCCACCCCTGCCGACGAAGTTGAAGCTGGCGCACAGTCACACCAGTTTCCCCTCCCGCAAACCCTCAACTACCCCACCACGACCCCGCCAACCCTGATAACCCAAGGCGCCGAAGGACGACTCTATAAGACAACCTATCTGCTCCCCTCCATCCCCTGCGCGCTCAAACACCGACCCAGCAAGCCGTATCGCCACCCGATCCTCGATCAGCGCCTGACGCGACACCGCATCCTCTCTGAAGCGCGGATCCTGCAAAAATGCCGACGTGAAGGCGTACCCGTGCCCGCGCTGTACGCTGTGGACGAGGGTACGGGCGTGCTGATCATGGAGTGGATTGCCGGTGCGCCAGTACGGGTCCCCGTGAACGAGTACCTGCGGAAGCGCAAGGCGGACGGGCTGCGCGAAGCTGCTACGAAAGAGGATGGGGAGGAGCTGGTTGGGCTCATGAGGAGGATTGGAAGAGCCGTGGGGAGGCTGCATAAGGTGGGTATTGTGCATGGGGATCTCACGACGAGTAATATGATGTTGAGGCCGTGGGATAAGGGCAAGGCGCCCGTGAATGGGCATAAGGCGGATGGGGAGGGGAATGGGCTGCTGGATGGCGAGATTGTCATTATTGACTTTGGGTTGGCGAGCCAGGGAACACAGGATGAAGATCGTGCGGTTGATCTGTATGTGCTGGAGCGCGCATTTGGGAGCACCCACCCGAGAGCCGAAGGACTGTTCGAGGTGGTGCTAGATGCATACAGGGGAGAGTTCAAGACCGCGAACATAGTGTTAAAGAAACTAGAGGACGTGAGGATGAGAGGAAGGAAGAGAAGTATGCTGGGATAGACAGAATACACCCCATTCGACAGATGACACACTGCCGTTTGCGACTTTGCTGATGCTCATCGTGTATAACCTGAAATTATGCCATTCTATGCGATATTTGCTATCAAATGCCATCCGACTCCGAGTATACGACACCGAGATAATGTTCGGTTGGGGACTATCAGTGCTCGACCAGCTCTGCTCCGGCGAAGTAGCCCTTGTTCTCAATGACACCCCGGTCCTTTACAAATGCTGTATACTTGACCACCCACTCGGGAATCAAATTGCCCCTAAGCCCACCACCAGTACTCTCACCATCGGCGAGAACACCAGCGCCTTGGAGTCCCTGGCCAAGCAGTTCCCGCAGTGTGCCACTAGGGAGGATATCTGTGCAATCCCCATGGGTCAGAAGCTCAATGCGCTCCTCCTTGGCTAGTTTCGTCAACGGCGGCGGTACGTTGCAACAGTTCTTGACGTTGATCTGGTTAACCGCCGGACGGGTCTTGACCTGCTTAATAAATCGTGCCAGCTTCTCGGTGCCGAACTCGGCGATGCCCAGTTTGCGGATCTTGCCTTCGCTTTGCAATGCCTCCAATTCGCGCCACGTCGTGAGCTCCTCTTCGTCGTTGCCCATATTTGCGTTCAATTTGTCTGCCTCCCACTCGCAGTCGCCCTCGAATGATACCCCGGGGAAAGATGCGATCAGGAGGTCTACACTTCTAACGCCAAGTTCTTTTGTGACCAGTTGCAGCGCCGTTTTGATATATGCCGCTCGCTCGTTTGCCGGCGCAGTGGGCAGGAAGAATAGCTTCAGCGTGATCTCATACTGTTCTCTGTCTTCTTGCAAACTTCCGCTCGACCAATCGACACGGGGGACGTATAATGTGGATGTTGCGGTGTCCATCTCGGTCCACACCTCTGTCGCGGGTCGACTGCCGTTCGGTTGCGCATATTGGTCATGGTAGCCGCTCACGCCGTTGCCATTCCCATTCCCGTTTTGCAGCTCTGCTGCGTAGTCTTGTTGCGCAGCCAGAAAATTGCTGCGCAGACTGTTCGTGAACTCGAGGTTTGATCGGTACGTGCCCGGTTTGCGAATGATGGAGGGGCCGCCCGAGATGATATTCCTGATCACGACATTAGTAATACGAATTTTGGGTGTTGCGGCAGCGTCACGTACCCCGTTGATAGGACTATCCGCGTCATGTCGTCCAAAGTCTGACGGAACCAAGGTGTCAAATATGCGCACAAGTGATTTAAATGCTCTATGATGGCTGCAAAGCACTTCCTGATGCTGGTGATATATAATACGGGTCATTGGCGCTCTAGGACTGAGGGGCTAAAATTACATGTAGCAAGTGTATTATGAAGCTTTCTCCGGGCCAAGTGGGGTTATCATGATATGGCGATGTCGGGGAGAGCGAAAGAGTCCTAGTGTCTGAGTGTCTGAGTGTCTGAGTCGAGGAGCAAGACAGGCTACGATAGGAATTCAGGGTTGAAGGCCATGGTTAAGTAGATGTAGAGAAGCTGTTGGTATGGAAATGTTTGCAGGCTAAGGGAAGTTGGGTGAATGGGACCGATCTCTTCACAAACTGGCCATCTTGTAATTCAGAGGTCAAGACTTGCCCTCTCTCACCCATTGTCTCAGGGAATTGGCTCACGACCCCCGCGTCAAAACCATAGTGCCCTTCTATAAATGTCCTGGATTTGCACCTCGTCGATGTGGACCCAAGCTAATAATGGGGGGATATATGCTGCTATGGACCCGTGGTTTGCCATGTTTCTGGACGTCGTGGGGTGAAGGTATGATATCTGATGATCCATCGTTCGTTCTCCTGCCGTTTTTGTCTAGACGCCAGAGGCTGCTCATGGCCAAGTTGAGCGGATGCTAGTGGAGTGGCCAAGCGGAAGTAGAGATTGACTTTCCTATCGCGTACACTTGCAGCATCGAGGGCCATTGGGAAGCCTAGGAGATAATCCTAAATGCATCCCATCCTACCTGCATGGCGTGTTGGAGATTTGGAGACAGCGATGAAGAGACGCAGTTTTGTCTGCAATGACCACATTCAAAAAACGAAACCAGCGGGGTTTCCCAATCTTTCAGTGAGGAAGAGGCCCGATAGACTCTTAGTTTCAAGATGGGCAAGTAAGTTTATTGGTCTGTCCATTATTTCAAGGTTTGCATTCATATTGAAGTTGTGAAATCTGCAACGTCAATATGGCAACATTCCAATAAAGGAAGTGACATGCGTATGTTTTTGGTGACTTTCCCATCGGCGAAAGCTTAGTGCCGGCCGGACCGGACCCTTTCATCCTGGCAATCCCGATTTACCTGCTCGTCGTGACCAACCCAAGTGGCAGAACAACTGAACTTCGATTGCAGTGCAGCCACCAACTTTTTTGCAACCTGTTTCCCCCTTGAGGCGACTTTCAGATTCTTTATTCTCCTGGTGATGTGAAAGCATCATCATGGCTATCAAGTATGGCATTCCATCGTGCCCCACAGCTTGGCAATTAACTGAAAGATGACAGCTACCTGATCTTGCTCTCCAGGCAGGGCAAAGTGGTGCGCTGAAGCAAATCCTCAACTTTAGATAAAAGCTTCGCAAACTAACAGTCCTCAGCGTCTTGCAAAATGGTTCACGACCTTGTCTCCCAGGGACAAGGCGAAGATTGTCAAGGATGTCTCTCAACTAGTCCTTGCCAGGCGAACTCGGATGTGCAACTTCCTTGAATACAAAGGTTGGTTCTCCAACATGTCACTGGAAATCAATCTGGACCTTCCTGACCATTGCCTCTGCAACAGATACCAAGATTGTGTACCGTCGTTATGCATCGCTGTTCTTTATCGCCGGCTGCGACTCAGACGACAACGAGTTGATCACCCTTGAGATCATTCACCGATACGTCGAGCAGATGGACAAGTACTATGGCAGTGTCTGCGAGCTCGACATCATCTTCTCCTTCACCAAGGCATACTACATTCTCGACGAGATACTGTTGGCGGGAGAATTACAGGAAAGCAGCAAGAAGGCCGTACTGCGGTGCATTGGGCAGCAAGACTCGCTTGAGGACACGGAGGTAAGCTGATGCTACAGACTTTACTCATTCAACACAGCTTTCCTGTCTCGGAGGGTCTCGGTAATCGCTGACACTCTTTTCTCTCACTCAGATCGAGGACGAGGTCACGAAAATCATGTAGCGAGTCACATTGTATATGGTACAAGGAACTGGGGCTGTGGGTTGGTGTCTAGGAGCTGGCGTTCGACACAAGATAAAGGAACATTGAGTTTGCTAATAAACATATATGATGGTGGCCACAGATTTCCGAAGAGTTCAAAGCGGCATTGAAAAAGAACGGACTGCTGTGACAAGGGATCTGGCTTTAGACAAACGTCGGATGCCATGGTTTGGCTACTCTCAACTGCAGCTGCGGTCTTACGACAAGGTCCCGTAATCAGAGTATGTGCCAAGAGCGGCGAAAACAAACCATTTCGTTCTCGAAACCTCATCAAGTTGGACATATCGAAAAACAATTCTGGCGGGGCACCTGAATCACGACACAAAGAAAGAGACAGCGATGAAGTGACGCATATCGTTGGGAAGTTTGAACAGGCGTTGAAGTGTCAAGGTGACTGCTGACAAAAGAACGACGAAAGCATATCATCCTTATCACCAAATGCACAAATGATCAGGAGGGTTTTGTCACTGGCAATGATGTTTGTGTCAAGTTACGGTCATCTCATTCGTTTAACGTTATTCATCGCCGGCCTTCCTGGGGTGGTCTCTTTGGGGTGGTCTCCTAGAGTGGAGGCTGCCGCCCACCCGACTCCAATTGGATCAACCCCCGCGACCCGGGTACCAAGGTCCAAGCCGGAAGGAGCGAGGGAGTTGGCAACAGCAGCAAGGCAAGGCATTGCCATCCCCCCTCCCCCTACGAAACACCCCATGCTTGTCAGACAATACCACCACCACGGCCGATTGCCAACATTCGTCCGGCGTACTTCTCTCCACCTTCACTACATTCCGCCAATATTGTCTATCGCCAAACATCAAACAGCCGATTCTCCAACATATTTACTTCGATTTCGCGTGATGTCTTCTTCCTGCTAGACGGTTACCGTCTAGCCTATCTTATTTGAACTGATCGGCAGGGTCCGACATAGGTGCATTTGCCTACATTGTACGAGAGGCCACGCCGCTTGCCAACCCGACATCAACATTACAAATATTGATATTCGCATTTCGATTTCTCCATTGGATCTGTTTCTGACCCAGTACTTTACTGCTATATCGACCTCAATCTCTTAACGTACAATTCACCTGGTCGTACGCATCGATTGCGAACTTGCAGACGTCATCACCGCCCTGAAGCATAACATCTGCATCACACGATCATTCGCAGCCTTGAATTATCATCGGAGATTGCAAAACAATCCCCATCATCAAGATGAAGGTCCGTCACCTGCCGTTCAGATCCGGCAACCCGACATCAAGCCCGCATCGTAAGGAAATGGTGACGTTGCGCTGACCTGCTTATCTCTAGTTCCTTCCGCTTCGCGATTTCGACATCGTTACATCGGCGCTCAATTTCACAACGCCTGATTGTCGCGTGACTGGTGGCTGCGATTTGTATGCGACCAAAGCTGCAGGATCCGATAAGAAGCTATACAAGAATATCGACCGCTCTCTCGAATCCCAACATGCTGCACTACTCAAGTTCGGCGCCTCTTTGTCGCCTCCCCAACGCGAGAAGATGGAAGCATCGCTCAACTTGTCGCGCTCAAGTCCTTTTGGATCCCTCTCCGATACGTCAAGTCGTCGCACCTTTGCCTACCTGATCGCGACCCTCAACGCGAGTCATCCAGATTACGACTTCTCACACGTATTGCGACCCAACGATTTCCGTAAGGAGTGGAATCTGCCTCGAGTCATGGCATCAATCGACAGTACTCTGAACAATGTGCGCCCTCACGCGGCCACTCACCTATCGCCTAACATAACCTCGGCGTACAACCCGGCGCATTCGGCCACTGTCGCCGCTCCAAATGGCGGTCACGCCATCAGCAGCCCGGCATGGGGTCCACAAATGTGGTCCATGATGGATAAAGAGATGAAGCTTAAAGACTGCACGTGTTTCTCTTATCAGCCCGCCGATGATCCATTTGATGGCGAGGAATCCGCCATCTGGCGAATGCATTATTTTTTCTTCAACAAGGCGCTGAAGCGTGTGGCCTACCTGTATGTCAGGGGCGTACCTGCCATCGTGCATTCACCTGCACTAGGTCCACATGGCATGCGTCGCGGAAGTAGCTCTGTGGCTAAGCGCCAGGCTACCGCTACGCTCTCGTCAGGCGCAAATAAGCGTGCTAAGTTTTGGCTGGGTGATCGCTATGCGGACACCATCATTACTGTTGAAGATGATGATGACGACTACGATGATAATGAGGCGAACGCAATCATGTGGGATCCAGATGAGGATGTGGATATTGACCCGCTCAATGCACCCAGTAGTCCCGAGGCCAGCGACGATGAGTACTTCCAGGAGGATAGTGAGGATGAGAGCGACGAAGCAAGCATCGCGCGAAGTCCGGTAAGAGGCGTCAGTGAGGATATTGCATCCAGGATGGACATCGAGTAAGATGATGAGTGGAGGGTTTGGGTGTTATATAAATGACCCGTTTGTGGTAACTAGGAGCTATGACGTTTCGGAAGCTTTTGTGTCTGATGATGCCATTGGATGGGATTCAACACCAGCATTGGACTCTGACCAGCCTTGATTTGTTTGACGGGGATTGAGGTTCAGAAGTAACCTTGATCTTGACCGGGAAGGAGGCGTACCACTCGGTCAAGGCCAGGGTTGCACAGGCTTGGATGGAAGCTCATGATGACAATTTCCTTTGAAGTCTTTGCGTTGCGTTGCGTTGCACATGAGGCAATTTGGCGTATCGGAAGCAGCTCTGGATAGGCTATCAGAGCGCGTGATGAGGCGCTCTAGATACCCCCAGGTTTATTTTGCTCTTTGCCTTTCGAATGGGATGGGTAGTTGATGATTGGATGATGCACTTGGACGTTCGAGGAATGGGACATGGCGATATTTAGTTGGCGGTGCGTTTCCGCCAAATTACGCCTACTGTATGGTGACATAATTTTAAATGGATTGAAATGAATTTCCCCTCATAGCGTTTCTGCTCTCGCATGATATGAGGTTCGAAAACTGCCGGCTTTTCCTGTTTGTCTCGCTGATCCAGCTTAATGTTCTTGTGACAGGGTCCTCATACTGTGTCGAATGCGAAGAGGTGTCTAAACTAACATCTTCGATCTTGCGGCAAGCCCAACAATCCCCACGTCACACCAGACACGAGCCAATGTAGCAGATACTTTTCTGTTCTATGCAGCTGCTAACTTAGCCAGTGTCTTTTCTTGTGTTGTCAGCAGTCTTTCCCACTTTGATAAAACAAATTTAACCCGTTCATCCATTATCCCTATCCGCCATGGCAGAATCTCATACTTCAGCCCAGCACTTTTAAGCACCTGGCAAAAATCCCGATGCGTCTCCATCCACTCCTCACCCGAGGGCATCAACCTCACCCCGTCATCCACCAACCAATTCGCCCCAGCCTCACAGACAATGACCAAAGACCTAGCCATGAGGGCTCTCATCTCTTTCCACTCATTCGAGGCGGACAATTCCTGCGCGGCGTCCTCGCTGACGTACCGAAGGGCGTAGACGATTGGGTCTATGGCGGAGCGGTCTGAGATGAACCATGGTGAAGAACAACTGTCCTCGGCGTTGTCTTCTGCGGTGGCCAGATGGAGCCGCTCGGCACGAAACTGGGCTTCTAGGATAAGAGTCTGCAGGGCGAGGGCGCGTGATGGGGAGGTCCGGATGTCGTGTGCGGCGAAGTTGTGGGTTTTAAGGACGGTGCGTGCTACTTCTTCGATGAAACTTGGAGCAGGATAGCTAGGTTTGGTGGGAACGCTGTTCTTGTGGTGTTGGTGGGTGAAGTAGGCCTCCAGCGCGTTGACAAGGGTGGTTTTGCCGGTGCATTGGGCACCGATTATGTAGATGTTTGGTAAGTTCATTGCGGGATAACCCCTGGAAGATTCTGAGTTTGGTAATAATGGAAACCCAACTCAATATTCCGATAGGTATGTGTGATGATATGTAGGTGAGCTCATCAGCCTTTATACTGTGAGTCATATCGTATGTTGGTAACTAGAGCCCCGCGCTGCAACACGTGGGGGTTGGCTGCTGGGTAACAGTGGCTGACATTGCGCTGTCCTGGTCAATCTAAAACAGTAAATCGTTGTTTTCGATGATAACGACTGTTTGGGTGCAAATAAGAGCATGATTACATTGTCCTATCTTGTGAAGATGCTGACAGGGAACCCCCAATCTTATGAGCACATCCCGAGAGTGCCTGTCACACTGGATGATCGTGAGTGGGCGCGCCAGGCCCTGAACCTGCCCAAGCTGCAGAAACTCAACGGGAAGGGCCTGGTAAAGACCATATGCTTCCAAATTTTGAGAGGCTCAATTCAATAAATCATACAGCAGCTGGGAGGCATGGAGCTCAAGCCATGCTCCTCAGGGCTATACTCTTAGTAACTCCATCCTCATGTCCTTTGCCGGCCTCCGCCCTTGTTGTGATCCCAAACCGGCGACGGCGTGATTACGCCCTCGACTCCAAAGTAATGCATCGACTACATATTCTGTGTCCTGGGGGTGGGCGTCCCGCGGCAGTGAGTTCAGTATAACCTCTACGGGCAAAACAACCGCCAACTCCAGTCTCGGACGTGCTTCCGCATGGCCTGCCCCAAAGATGAAATTTCCAAGAAAATAAAACCACTGAGTGATTTCACCAAGACGGAGACCGTGGCGAAGAACGCAAAGTGTATCGGACTCCTCTTCACCGTGGCTTGGGGACAAGTTTGTAGTCCCTGTCCCTGGTCGTTATGAAAAGATTCCCGATACTGAGACGAACGACTTGTGTTTTTACGGAGGGATGCGGCTTGATAGCTCCTTTGTTCGTATAGAAATTAATTTAGAGACTGGGTCTGACTTTTACTTTTCGCAACGCTCACTATAACCCTTCAATTTTCTAGATTACGTATCAGGGCTACAGAGGCGTAGTGACTTTAGATCCAGCTATGAGGAAAGGTGCAACGGTATTGCGGTTGCAAACGTCGACGAAGAAGCTTGTGTGAGGGGAGGGGCTCAAGGAACTGTCTTTATCTGTGGTGGAATACTCCAAGGTGAGCTGACTACTTATCACAACGCTAAAATACCATGTCGAAGGCTGCGCTGCTGGCCTAGCCATACGCGTCGGACCGCCTGAATGACGAAATCGTTCTACTACCCTAGTCCCTCGGCATCCCAGCATCCATCCTACTGAAGAAACCGCAAGAGCATCTTGAATTCCTTGCCCCAGCACCTCGAGATGATCGCGCGGCATTTCGGTTCCTCTGCTACATCAACGTACTCGACCTCGCAGAGAAAGTACTGGTGGGATCCTTGGAAGCCGTGCAGCGGAAAGTAGCCAAGCTAGTGTAAGTCGACCAAGATGCGTAACAAGCGCGTCGAGCAGAGGTACCATATTCTCATATTCACTCAAGGCTAATGTGTAGTGTCTGCAATACCTGCGGTGTCTTAAAGGAAGGGGAGTGTGTGGTGAAAGTTACCATGTCATATGACGGGCGGTCTTGCCATCATGGACGATGATCCCCTAGTCTACTTTTCAAGAACACCAGCGCATCCTTGGGTGAGGGTGGCCGGACCGATGAACCCTCCGTGCCAGGGACGCAACCGGCTTTTCTCGCCGTGTGTTTACGTGAATTGGATCAAGGTACCCGCCAAAATCGGCAGAACGCCCCAGCCAACTAAAGATGCGGCGCCTTTCATCCTCGACCGGCTTCGTGCGGAAGCGAGCCGTTTCATAGTAGCGAATAAGTCATCCACAGCATGAGTTTGGGCGGATACGACTTTGATGCAGTAGAACTACTAGCCGGCCGGAACGACATAGGGGTATCCGAGTTTGAGTTAATCAACTTGGTTTCCCAGTGGCGGAGGAGTAACGACAGATACCGTGAGGACTCTCTGCACTTCTTCGCCTTGAACGTTCTTACGGCCGAGGAGAAGGCCTGGACAGTGGGGTAGATTCCTCTGTTACCCGGCTATGAGTGCACGGATTAGAAATCAAGTCGGTGACTTTGGCTTTGGATGTACATTTTCGCCTGTGGTAACCAGAATGGTTTTGTCGATTCCTACACGAAGTGCTCTGTCCTTTACCCATTTTACACCCCGTATTGACCCGGGTATAACACCAGTTTTGAATAACGCCGGTGCCATGTTTTATTGACGCGTACAATATTAAATGGGACTCCCCCGTCCCCCACAGACGGCCGTAGTCACAACCATCTCATCCCGTTACAGCCAAGTGCGGCTCGAACTCAGCCTCTTGTAACTGCTGCGATAACTCCCATCAGCAAGCAACTCCGTCCCGCTGTTCATCGCAGACTGGTTGCTGAACCGTCCCCTCCACGGCCGATCGTTCGCCTCCTCAAAGTAGTAATGGTTCGCACTCTCCGCGTATCCCACCCGCCATGGCACGACGAGGTCTCGCTTTTGAGGACCGCCGCCACAGCTCCCCTGCAATTGTTGACTAGGAGGTGAGTTGACCGCGAGCGCGAACAAATTCTGCGGTTCCGTGAAATCCGTGACCATGCCCCGGCGCGATATCAAGTACAACAGGCTGATGACATTGATGAAAAAGACCAGGCCCAGCACAAAGTAGAATATAACCTGCCAGTCGGCAACATGGCCCGAAGTGTACTGCTGCATTTTCAACGTCGCGTTGAACACCTCGTACACGCCGGGGTCTAGCTCGTGGATCTCTCTATCCCAATAGTGCTTGTACGTCGACTGTAGAGACCCCACCACGAGCGTCGAGCTTGCGAGCACGGCTAAGGCCTCGGCCATCGAAGGCATCGTGGGTGAGAGTCGTGGTTGTTGAAGAATCAGATCGCCCATGATCCTAGCGTTGGAGGCATTGCTGTTGTAGACGCCACCGTTGAGATCCATGCTTAGGCGCCATTGGTCGGCGAAATTTCTCCAGTCGGATTTAGTTTCCGTCAGTTCGACCGGACCAGGAACCGAGTTCAGGTACGAGTTTTTGTCGTCGGGGTCTTCACAGTAAGCCTTCATCTGGGCGCCTGATATGCCGCTGATGTTGAACTGTGTGCTGCACTTGGGCGAAAGCCAAGATCGAAGCTCGCAAAGGTTGTAGTTGACAGCATAGGTATGGTTGGATTTCGCGAGAATGTAGATCGCATCCGACTCGATGACACTCGTATTGGTAATCATGTTGTAGTCGATAGGAAATAGCTGAAAGACGGGCGGACGCCGACCGTATTGCTCCCCCCAGCGAAAAATGTCGTCCACGACAGTCTTATTGAGCCATTCCTTGGCGCTAAACACAGGCACCTCGTCTAACCAGGCTTCGTGTCCTTTCAAGTGACCAGGGACATCCGTCGAGTTATTGATTGCATGTGGCCAACTTGTGTAAATTAACGGATCTAGTTCCTCCCGCGCCATATTCACACACATCACGTTGACAGTTGGTGCCACGACGCTGGCTCGAACTTGGTATTCTCCGACTCCTGAGAGGTCGCTCGGTTGGAGAACCTCGTTAACGGGGTCGGTAGCAGCTGTATATACTCCCGGATGAGGCATGGCCAAAGTCACGTTATTGATAATCCGATGGTGCTTCTTGAAGCTCTCGGCAGGATCACCGAATTCGCTTTCGATCCATGACGATGTCAAAGTGGTGTTATCAAAGAGAAGAGCAGTGCCCGTTGGTCTGTTCTGCAGTTTGTCGTCCACCGCAGAGCTTTGGTTGCCTTCAGTGTCTTGCCATGTCTTCATGAACGCAAGCAGGTTCCTAAATGACTGGCCAGAATATTGGACATCAAGGCATGAAGACAGCGCGTTGACGTCAAAGGTAAGGTTGATGGGTGTAGTGCACGTTTCTTGGGCGAATATGGGGTTGGCGTATGATGATCGCACGAGTCCGCTGAGCTCCTTGTTCTGCCAGTCTCCGAATTTCAGCTTTGGGGTCACCATGGCATCGCTTGCCGTGGTGTAGAAAGTGCTGCTGAGGGTTGCTAATAAAGTCAAGACCCCCATCACTGTACGCGCAGCATAAGGGATACCTTTCCAATGGGTGAAAAGTGACCCTGGCTCTATTCAACTCTCGGCGTTAGCAATTACTCCTTGTATCATGGATTAGGAAGACGAAGACTTTTCTCAGGAGGCAAGATTGCTGGTGCAGATCCTGTCACTCCCGAGACACGACATAGAAGGGAAATAAGGACTCCGAGAGTTACTCACGGATAACCCAGTTCCGCATCGTCATTTCAGCAAGGGTTATACCCGTCGATCTTTTGATGAAGGAGCGGCGTGTGAGCACTTGACCCAGACAGCCTACGAAGACCGTAACAAATGACAGTTCGATTGTCTTGGCAAACAACGCGGCCAAGGTCGATGCCGTTGCAGGCGCCAGAGCGTTGGCCCCGTTGCCTGATGAGATGCCTCGGCCGTATCTCGGCTGGTATATCGATACCACGAACCACAAACCACTAAGCAGTGTCGAGTAAATGCTCAGCGTGACCAACGTCACATACAGCCAACTCCAAGGACGGATGTGGACGTCCTGTTTCGAGTGACAGTCTACCGGCGCTTGGGCTGGTGGGTTGGCATTAGCTCGATATATCCCGGGCTAAGACGGACAGGAAAGAACGCACTATACTTGAGTGAAAGGTTGTCGGTGTCGTCGCGACTTTCCTGACTGTAGTATTCGGTAATGGGATGAAGGTGGTTCGGGTCCCTTGGCGTGCCAGATGGGTTCACTGGGGACGTTTCTGCGGAGCTGTTCTCGCCGTCAGTACCTGAAGGCGTTGTACCCTTTTCCAAAGGTGATGAAACAGAGCTCCGAAGCATCTCGGTGAACCGTGTCCTCCGTGGCGCCTTCCGTGAGGCCGGTGCGGACGCGGACGTAGCAATATCTACCGTATCTGATTCTGGATCAAGTGGTGGCGAGGCGGCACGGCCTGTTAGAGGAGGAAAGTTTTGATCAGATGCATCCATTATCAACGGCGAGACGGGTTGGATCTCAGGTGGTTGAGACTGCCTCTTGGACGGCATGTCCATGGAGCGCATTGGTTCCGATGTTGGCTTGAATTCAGCGAGATCGATCTCTGAATCAGAATCCATCCGTTGGTAATTCGGTTGTCGAGAGAACGCAGAGAAGACGACACTCGATATTGATCTCTGCTCGGGGAGAGCTTCATCTTGTCGACGGTCCGCGGCCATGGCAACAACAGCCTCACTGGGTAAGATGGAGTTGCAGTGAGATGCTGTTCAAGGTCAAGGACCCAAACACTCAAAATCGAAAAACGAAAGGACCTGGACCTGGATATGCCCGACGGACAATCGTGTTTGAAACGGGAATGCTAATTGCTACAAGCCGGGTCAGAGTAAGGCTGGCAGGTAAGGCTAGAATCGTCGAGGTTGTCGTGGATGGTGAAATTCTAGCGCAGCCACCGCGTTATGCGTCTTGGCACGACTCTCTCGACGACTCTCTCAACTGCGGCCGCAATCAATTCCACTGGCAAGATAGCAACAAAGAAGAAGAAAAGCCAAAAAAATTGTTAATTTGTGGAGAGCTAGGAGGTGGTGTTTGCTCCTAGGACCCAAATTCGGCAGATTGGCCAATACTTGTTTGCAAACACGAAGACAACTATTGGTGCACACACTACCTGCACCGCCCGTTTTGCTGGCGAAATCGAACTGTGCGACACCCTCTTCTAAAAAAAGAAAACGTTAGTCGACATCAGCCTGAGCTATGCTTATTTTTGAACAAGTCAACTGGTCGTTTGTGCATCCAGTGGTGATGGTGTCTTCAAAAGAAGTAATGCATGGTTGGATTGACTGCTCAGGTTTGGGACCAACGAAGGGGAGACAGACACATTTATTGACTACGAATTATTCTGGAAGCTCCAGCCCAGGTTTAGGGTAGCAATCAATCTTCCATTGATCCTTTGCGACGACATGCTAATTTGACTGCCAACCAGAGAGATTGATACTTGAAGTCAGAGGCTCCAAGGAAGTTAGACTGTATTGGGGGTGGACTCCAGAGGATCGATCCATTACCAAGGTTTAGCGCGACACCTTCCGTCCACACCGAGTCCTCACTCGCCAATCCACTTCTCCAAGTGATGATGGACGCCCCCAGAATGGCGCTGCATTCCGCTTGTGTCCCGCAATTTCCCCAGACGCGGCGGAGTTCGGCAACGGCGTCAACGCCAACCCACCGGGTTCCTGTCCTGCAGGCTGCCGCATTGTCACAGCCACAGTAACCCAGAATGGAACAACTGCTTCAGAATGATAGTCTTATCTGTCTGTTGGGGGTCAACATTCCGACATGGCTCCTAATCAACCAACTATCACTCCATCGCCAATCGCTAGTTGATT
This sequence comes from Pseudomassariella vexata, assembly GCF_002105095.1. Classification (NCBI taxonomy): domain Eukaryota; kingdom Fungi; phylum Ascomycota; class Sordariomycetes; order Amphisphaeriales; family Pseudomassariaceae; genus Pseudomassariella; species Pseudomassariella vexata. The sequence continues at coordinate 270,332 of NW_024467968.1, forward strand.
GCTGCGCATCTCCGGCAGTACTTGCCTATCTCAGAGTCGCTATCACTCGTGCCTCATTTTTGCAGGAACCTTGAGCAAGGGTTGACCATCTTATCGGACCTGCAGCTCTGTATATATAATTGGGCGATTCTGGCATTGTCAAACTGGCTGGAACGGGGGCTACAGGTCAGGTCTGGTAGTCTGGCACTTCAAAACATGTCCAGCATCACCCCAAACAAGCTCTTGGTCGATTACTTGACCGTGGACTCTTCCTTTGGTCCTGTGAAGGGCTTTATCCACAAGGATTACCCCCACGTCGCCCAGTTCCTCGGCATCCCGTTCGCTGAAGCCCCAGTCGGCTCTCGAAGATGGCTTCCTCCGGTGCCGAAAGCTTCAGTGGAGGAAGAGTTCAATGCTACCGAGTTTGGCCCATCCTGTCCCCAGTGGTATAAACCCGGTCCGCCATCCGTGTACAACTCGCTTGTGACTGAACTGCAGATCCGAGATGAAATGTCGGAGGATAACTGCTTGTCTGTGAGTATATGGATGCCAGCAAAGGCCGCCAAGGACCCCACAGCAAAGCTTCCGGTTATAGTCTGGATCACGGGTGGTGCGTTCTTGGTAGGCGGGTCATCGATCCCGTATCAGAATCCTACACCCTGGGTTGAGAACAGTCAAAGACATATGGTGGCGTGTATCAAGTATGACGCAGCTCTACAACCCAAGTTGGATTTCTTGGACTGCCCCTTTAATATCAGAACAGTTACCGCCTAACCATTTTTGGCTTCCCCAATGCTGCGGCCCTCGCCCCTGACGAGCGCAACCTTGGCCTACTTGACCAACGTCTAGGTCTCGAATGGGTGCACAAGCACATTGCATCCTTTGGCGGCGACCCGTCGCGCCTCACGCACTTTGGACAGTCGGCCGGTGGGCGGAGCATCGATATGCATGCCTTCCAGTACAAGGACAATCCCCTTGTGCGCGGACTAATCATCAATTCGGGAACGGCTCTCCCGCATATGAATGCCGTATCTGACCCCGAGCACAAGCAGTTCAGCTTCGTGGCCCAGATCTTAGGGTTCAAGGGCGGCAGCCCAGCGGAAGAGCTCCGGTTCATGAGACAGCAATCGGCGGAGAAGTTGTTAAAGACCATCGAGGCCCATTCCTACACGAAGCAGGCACCTTTCCTAAATTTCAGGCCCATCGTAGATAAGGTGACCATGTTTGACGACTATGAGGAGCTGGCTAAAGCGGGAGAGTTCAGCAAACTGGTAATTTGTGAGTAATACGATTGAACATACTGTACTAACTCAAGGACAATGGCCTGCCATCATTGGCACCACCAGCGACGAGGGAAACGGGTTGGTGCCGTATAGTCCCGACGGAATGGGTCCTGCATCTGCTGCAACAGCAGAGGGGCTCACAAAGAATTTCTTCTTACGACCGTCGGTGGCAATGGCAAAGTGAGTGACTGCTTTAGTCCTATCCTTGTGATAACTGATCATTTAACCCAACGAAAGAGCGCGATCTGCCCACGCCCTGACATTCAGATATCTCTACAAGGACTTTGCGCCATCAGGGACTTCGTCGTTCCCAAACTTATCCCCCCGCCCTTGGCTACGCGCATACCACAGCTCCGATATGCCTCTGATCTTCGGTGGGCATTCTTGGTTTAGGGGCCCCTCGACGGAGCTCGAGGAGAGGGTTTCCCGGGCTTGGCAGGAGCTGTACATCACGTTTGCTGAGGATGGGCCCCGGGGGTTGAGGAAGCTTGGCTGGAAGGACTTGAGTGAGGGCGAGGGGATTGTTATTGGATGTGGGGAGAAGATGTGGGAGAGTGTCAGCCTTGAGGATATCGATACGTAAGTCTATAGATCTGGGCAATTTGGCCCTCTGTGACGTGCATGAGGGTAGCATATGATCGGCCTTTATTAAACACGTCGAGGAACAGTGGTATATTGAGTATAGGATGAATGTTCGAATGGCGTTCCAATGCTACTTCTTACGGCCTCATAAGTTCTACCACTTCTTTCCTGTCTATGACATCCAGCGTAGACTAGATCAAAGAAGCCGCTCACATTTATACGCAAAATTGAACTGAACAGGGAGTAAGGCATACTTGCATAAGCTAGTATATACTGTTCAATGTAACATCCTACTGTAACATGTCGTAGTCTATCTTTTCCCTCTATGGGATAGCTACCTGATACCCAGGGCTTCGGAAAGTGAATAGACTTACACGCTCGTTGCCTAGAAGATATTACCCTAATCTAAAACCATGCTATTCATGCGACTAATTGTCTGACCAAGTCCTCTGGGGCCACGCTCAAATTGGAGAGTAGTAGCTCTGCCTATGGATTCCAAATCGCTTCTTTGGAAAGTCTCTGCACCACTTGTATTAAACTTTTCACAATCCACAGAGCTTTATCAATCTGACATCGGCTTCAGGCATTACGGTATTAGAAAGAGCTGAGAGATCCCAGACAGACATACTAGGCACAAGCCAGGAGTCAAAGCAGGGTTGATGGTCAACTAGCTACCGATTCACGGGAAACTCTTAGATCCAAATCTCCGAAACTCTATCTGTACCCTTTCACCGTTTCAAGCGCGTCAGGGAGATCGGCCGAAACGGGCGGAACAATTCCAATCGAAGACGGAAACAACTGTGCGCTCGGATATATGGCAGAAAACCCAGATCTGGGGATGGGACCGGAAATACTAGGAACTCCAAGACATGGCACGAAATTTAAGCTTTACAGCTTTTCTTGGCCGCTTGGCACCTTGACAACATATCACTGGATCGGGAAATTTGGTGAGAACCGGAGACGAGATTGGGAACCCACCAAATGGTTGTATAAGTTTCCAGGTTCGAAACGTGTATCGCATAGCGTAGTGGAATCAGCTAACATCGATAACTATCGTGTAGAGTTAACAATTTCATAGACACATTCTAAGAAACAAGCATAAGAAATGTGTAAGCATCATCATTCCACACGAAGTGTGTCTGTGTACAACCATCACTCAGTGATGGATAACGCTGAGAACGTGAAGAGGAAATCTGAAATCCCCCTCCCAAGATTGCCTCAACCCGCTGAGTCGCAATCAAACTATGTACAGGATATCAACCATCGCCGCCATCTATATATACCGACCACCCGCGAAAGACTGCGGATCCCGGGGCCTAACCCTAGAAAGCTAGCTGTCGGACAAGACCATTTACTGACTCTGCTCGAATCCGCGAGCGAAGCGCTTCTTGGCCAGGTTGTACTCGATGGCGCGCTTCTTGGCCGCGGGACTCTGGGTGAAGGCAGCGGATCCGCCGAAAGGTCCAGCCAAAGCCGAGTTCTGCAGGCGGGCAACGCAGACGTTGCTAGCGCCTCCAACCTGACCCTGACATGTCATCTGGCATTAAGTTAGCGACGGCCCAGAAAAGATAGTCACGAGTACATACACCAGCAGGCATCTGTACAGCCACAGGGAAGTCCATCACAGAGGCGCCGGAGAGACCGCCAAAGCCAAGGCCGGGAACGTTTTGGGTAACCTCGGCCTGCTTAAAGGCGCTGGGGTCAGTTCCGCCTGAGGTGGCATCAATCGCCGCCGTGAGAGGCCCAGCCCCATCCTGGTTAACCTGGTGAAAGGTCATGGTGATCGTGCCGTCGTCGGCAGTTGTGGGGATGCCCTGGGCCGCGCCCTGACCGGTAGCCTGTTACGAGGTTAGCCGTTCTGATTGCTGCAAGTGATCATATGGACTTACAGCCTTAACACCAGTCTCGGTGGTGCCCTTGGGGGTCTTGGTTCCGCCGTTGCCGGCACGAACGGCAAGCTTCGCGTAGCGGGCCATGTTGGCAGCGTGGAGGTCGCGAGCCGCGGCGGCGGCGGTGGTGTTCCCGCCCTGGGCATCCATGAAGACGGCCATCATCTTGGCAGCGTCAACGGGACCGTCGCCTGTTAAACCGTCAGTAAGAGCGTCTTGCTTGAAACTTGGTGGGTACGAACCCTGAGTTCGGCCAAGGGCTGAGGCCCTGTTGGTGCCTATCTCGTTCTGGCGGATGATGGATGTATCGGCCTCAGATCCGCAGCGCGGGCTGGCACAATCACGGGGAGTTCCATCAGCGACTGATAGGCCGGGCATAGTTACACCGTTCGCACCAGTCACAGCGGTAATGACACCATGGGCGGCGACGTTGGTGGCAGCGAAAGCTGCAATAAGAATGCTGCTGGAGTATCTCATCTTCACTGATTAAAAAGATTGGCTGGAGTTCTTGTTAGGAGAAGGAACAGGAATGTGGAATTGATTAAAGAAGGAGCTGGTAATTAAGGTAGTAAACTAGCTGAGCACCGGGCTCTGAACAAAGGAAGATGATGAATTGAAGATAGAAGTGAATGATGCTTGATGATGATGGTGGGATATGTATTGAATGGGAATGATGGATTATCTTATAGCTTTTTCTCTTGGCTGGCGAGTCTTGGTAAATCTTGGTCTCCTTTGGTCCCATCCTCACATGTAGTGGCATTCCTCCCTGACGGATACGACGCTGTTTGACGCTGCCTGATCAGAGGCATCTCGAATTCGCAACTGAGTCGCAAAGAGATCAGGTGAAGCAGCTATCTGACCACTGCAAGATGGCGAGGCTGTGTACAAGGTCATGATGTGGACCAGCTATCGCGAGGTCGGAGCAGTAGGCCCGGCCTGTATGAACGAAGATCAATCGATGCGATTGGTTACGGAGATTGCGAGCCGTGGATCACTATAGGTCGAGGTGGTAAGAAGCTTGCTTTCCGTCAATGCATGAATTCCGGACGGGAACTCGGAGAGAAGTTGTGGTGGGTCTGTAGATCATAGAACAAATATCCACCTTGGTATCGTCTGTGGGTCCGGGAGGCAATGTTGTTTCTGCAAGTTTGAAGCCCACGTGTGATGTATAGCGTTTAGGTATGAAGCTGTGCAGTAATGGGCTCATCAAAACGTGATAGGGTGGAGTGAGCGCAAGCTACTACTCGTCACAAGGAGCATCCTTCGAAGGTCGACAGAGTTCTACTCGAACCTAAAACGTGATATGTCACAAATTCAAGGAAACGACGTAACAAAATATCGCATCTTTCTCTCTATTCGTTGGATTGCTGACAAAAATAAACCAGAGGAAAGGTGTTGCGCAAGGGTATTGGGAAAGGGGCTTTCTCCATAACGTCCATCGTGGTTAACCTCACGATTCATCAGACTCTCTCTGGATCCTGGGTGAAACATACGAGGCGCCCAAACCATCTGGTCTTTGCTTGTCAACGACAAAACCTCGAGCTGACGAACAGTGATATGGCCGAAGTTTCCGTAGAAGCCCATCTACGTTGAATCTGATTTGACAGAAATGAAAAAAATCTCGCATGTCGGGTATTTGAAATCGTGAAGTCAGTTAATTGGATCATCCGGAGGAGGAGAACTTAGGATGATGTTAGACCAGATCGCGAACTTTACTCCTAATTTGCGGGTTGTCATTTTACCGAGTCTGAGCGACCAAAATACGAACCTCGGAATGCTAGCCGAGTGACGAGATCGTCATGAAACCGCACAGGTTCATCTTACCTTATGCTAGGGGCGCAGCACCGAGAAGTGTGAAAAGCTTAAGCTCTTGATTGCGAGAGTGGCTGATACCCGAACTTTTGGTTTGTTCATCTATACACTCCGCCTGGCGTCCGTTTATGTCAGTAGATGCAAATAAAGTACTTATTGTCATAGATAAAAATAGTCCAGCTGGCCACATATTCCCCATATGTAGGGTTATATCGCATTATATATACCTGTACAGGCAATTTCTACATATGAATTGATATAAATAAGTATATATTCGGTCTATCGAAAGAAAAACTCGTGATATCCTTAAGCCGTAGTTATACCTATCTATAGTTATACAATATGTGGGTGTGGGATCGCACTGCTACTAGCATTCTGGCCACATACGCAGGTGCAGAAGGGAAGTACAGGTGAGGGGGTCCAAGCCGCACAAGAGCACTAAAGTATCTCAGGCAAACACTTCCCAAACAATATATTAACGTGGCTTTTGTGGATTTGGTGGCGTGAGATCACGTGAGGCACGCGCGAGATACTTTAGTGCCCTTGTAACCCTAGTATCTCTCGTTCGGGAGTGCTAGTGTTTCTAAAGGCTTATCGAAGTCGCCGTCGCGATAATTATTCGACCGTTCCTTCAATTAATTCGATAATCGTACGGCGGACTGTATATCTAATCGAGCCGTTCTAGGCGACAGGTGTTACGAACCGTTGGCCCTAGACCAACATTACAGGCCCGTTGGCAGGCCAGGTGGATACAAGCATTAGGATCACGGGACCCCGCATCGGAGAAAGGAAAGAACCGACCCGGTCACGTGACTTACAAGGGTGGATATGTTGGTCAACTACATATCCAACCAACAGGATATGTTGGCACAGAACATATCCAAGTGGGGATCAGTGAAGGAGAGATGGGTATATAAGGGACAGGACTCCCAGGCATTTCATAGATAGACAGTCTCTACTTCAGTGATCAATCTAAGCATCAATGTAACCTATTGGTGTGGCAAACTGCCTTAACGACTCTATACCCCGTTACCCTACTTGAATACTTCAGTTACCCAGAGCACTATACTCCATACGTCGTTCCCCGATATTATTGCTAAAGGACTCCGCAGCAGGACTTACTTACTAGCACAAACCCTTACAGACTCTTTAGTGGTTTACGCAGCTAGACTATTAGAGGTTTCGTTACACTGATCTAACCACCTATTTGCGATAACTTTATTACACCAGCCCTTACTCGTCGCGGTGTATTCCCACTCAGGGATATTTTGGTCTGGGAACCACTGTGCTTGGACTCTCTTGCCGGAAAATACGCAGACAGGTGTACCCCGTTGGGTATGCGAAATGTACTCTAACCAGGAGCACCACGAAGCGTCCGACTTTGATACGCGTACCCGGCGTGAATTAGACGTCCCAATAACCGTACCATGCCCAGATTCCCCCTCTTGGACACCTGTCTCATCCATATTATACTCGTTGTCGGGTTTGATACGATACTTCGTACGTAAGCGTTCGAGGAGGGTGTAGAAGTCTCGGATCTTGTTCGAATCGGATGCTCTAACTCGGCTAGCATCTACGACGCGCCCAATTTTGGTACGTATCTGCGGATGGCGGCTAACGAAGTGATCCACCCAGTGTTGGCCGAGTGTATTGTTATCCCCTTGAGCAAGGAGGATTTCGGCAGCGAAGTCGGCCACATAACGCTTGCTAGGAGCCCGTCCACACACTTCTTCGTATAGGATCCAGTTCACGATAACCTCCTCTTGCTCTGGAGTCAACTTTTGTTGCCTGGAGGCCGCGTCGCGATGCGAATTACCGTGACGAATACGGTAGGACAGTGTAGTCCCCTTGATACCGTACCGATGAGCTGCTACGGCCTGGGAAGAGCCCTGACGGACAAGCTCTTTAGCGCGTTCGATTCGCTGCTCAAAATCGTCCAGACTATTCTCCACTGGATTAGCCATTTTGTACGTAGATAGGGAGCAATTGCGAGGTAAATTGAGAGACGTCGTGTTGTTGAGGCGTAGAAATTCCCTGCAAAATGGGGGTGCATGCAAAAAGGTGGTCAATGCGGTTAGTCAACTAAAATCCAGCGGTTTCAAAATACGCTCAACTTGGTTGAACGGATCGCTGCCAGCACATGACCACAAGGTCGTGAAACATTGTTGGAATAGTGGAATGAGAACACATCTACGGCCAAGTTTGATGATGAAGTAGAAAGCGACCGCAGCAATTGCGAGGCTAGCCATGCGACCGGCCACTCAGTACGACTTGGAATCAGCTGATGGCTGTGGACTGCCATTGAGTCTCGCGAGAATGCCGATGTCGGCATTTTTCAAATGGCAGTCGATGTCCATTCCAGAAGCCATTTGTTCACTCACAGCAGCAAATTACCTCCATGTAATGCAGACGATCTGCCGCGAGCCGTATTTCGCGATGACGCACCAGCGTGAACTCGCTAGGCCACGGGTGCTTGTTGCAACCGCCCCATGACCTTGAACAAGATGCACAAGTCACCAGTTGTAGCCCTTGAATATCGCTACTGTGGGACGAGGCTCTCGCCTCACCTCGCCTATCCTTGTTCCCACGTTGTAGAGCGTATCACAGGGCCAAACATATGCTGCGGCCATTGTCGAACGCTGCGGAAGGGTTCTCCCGAAGTACAATCTGAGACGGCTGATGAGCTTTGTCTCTTACCCGCTGCTAACTAGTCTTCCAAACAATGTTGAGAAGGCTTTCGTCAATGTTCATAGTTGGCGAAGCACAGCGGGTTGAATGACAAGTTTCTGCACCACATGCTGAAACGTGGGGAATGCGCAAGGTGTTGGGCGGCGTGAATCGACTAAAACCCTTCAAGGTGTATAAGTGCTGGAAGTCAAAGTGTGTCGGCGCCGTTTTGGCGAACCTCGCCTGAATAGTCGCGACTGGTGTTGGATTGGGAAATCCTGGGAGAGTCAGGCTCAGCGAATGCTCAGAATCGATTCAACAAGGCACATCAAGACTATCCAACGGCTAGTGCTCTAGCGGCATCCTTGGGCAAGTATCCATGTCAGGTGACACCCACTGTAGGACGCCTCATTAGTAATCAAATACTATGTACATGTACCGGCTGTGAGTGATCAGCCAACAATACCATCCACACACTTGACCATAGATGACCATCCGGTAGCTTGGCACGACCATTCTGCAATAGAAATTGCATGTAGACATGTAGATACCAGTCTGAAAGCATTGGGTTTGGTGTCTTGAAGCAAGCTTTGTCAGAACAGAGAGATTGCCTTGCTCCAACGGTGCAAAGTTTCCGCTGCGTCGATCCGTTAGCGCGGTGTCGTGCACATCTTCGAGGCTCACAAAATTGACACTGTCTGAGCCATCTTGGTGTATTGGTATGGCGCGGCACGCCGCAAAGTGGGCAAGCACGACTCATCCACCACTTAGCGGACAAACTTGGCAACTTGAGAGTCCAAGAGGGATTTATGGCGGTGTGCTATTGGATGACCCAGTCTGTCATCATAAAGATAAGAAGCCTCCATTCTGATGATTGAGGAATCTGATATGAGATGCTGACAACTAAATCCTCATAGTGTCGTCACTGGCACAATCTCTGATGGCACGGTAGCCAAGCCTCTTCTGGAAAATGGTGGGTCATCCCGCGCTACCCCAATATTTGCGGTACTTTGTATGGCCCTCGGGATTCCTCTGCGCCTATAATGAGGCAGGGACATACACCAATGTCGTTCGCCAGTACAGTGAATTACACTTCGGTAGCGTAGTGCAGTGCATCTGCGCCGACGAGGTTAGTGATAGGTGCTGGTATGTAAGATTCAGAGGTACTTCGACTACTAGCCAATATCGCCAAAGTCGGGTATCTCCATATTACCAGAAAGGGCTTAGCCACAGTGCCAGTATAAGTTTCGGTCACCGGAAGCATAGAATGGAACGAGCCCCGGATTTTTGGGGTCTTCTCCAGAATTTAGATGGCAGCCCCGTTAAACAATGCCGATGGTAATAGGACCTGCCTGGGTAGCATTAGTTTCAGACGTTAGCCTATGCCCATTCCGGGGTGTAGCCTCGGCTTGCTAGTCACGTCAAGCTTTTCTCCGCATTTTCTTGCTGCCGTTCTACTTGTAAATCCACTTTCCCCTTCGTCACTATCTTATTCATTTGGCTATGCAGCCAATTACAGAGCTCCAGTATCGAGGGGGGTTTCGATGGACCCTGCTCCCTCGGTCCATCGGAGGTGGACCAGAGCTCCAGATCCCAGACGGAGTGCGTACCACCTCCCATACCCTAAGCACCGAAGCTGATGCTCTCTTTCCCTCATAGACGTTTTTGTTCTGAGAAAGCACTCATATCAGTCTACCTTCTCATATCTCTCAGCTTCACCTGGGCTTAAATATTCCTCGTCCCAGATGACTGAATATCGAGCCCGTTCTTCATCCTGTGGTCCTTGAACCAACTTGAACCAATCCTGCTCACTAACGAAGTTTCGGATTTGAGGCAACTTGAGTCAAACCTAAGCTTCGTATCCAACATTGGAGGCGCACTTCCCTGCCGGCTTCGTCCTAGACCACTTCATTACCTCTCTTACAATGACTATCCACAGTCGCTGGACCAAGCTCGTACCGGAGACTCCATTGCAAACATGGGTGTTTGGATCCTCCTTCGAACGGCTATCAGACAAGCCCCAATTCATCGACCCGGAGCAACCTGACCATTCTCTTAGTGTGGCAGAATACCGGCTTTGGTCCAAGAGGTTTGCCATGGGACTTCAGGCGGCCGGCCTGAAACCGGGCGATCGAGTTTTACTTTTTTCTGGTAATAATCTGTTCTTCCCAGTGGTCTTCATGGGAATCCTCATGGCTGGAGGAATATTTACGGTCTGTCCTCTTTTCTCTCTCTGTTTATCTCCAATTGCAGGAACTGCTGCCAAGCAAGAAAAGGGGTCATGGTTGCCGTGGCCACAATGGCGAATACCGGCTGATCTCTAGTAGGGCGCCAATCCGAGCTTCGTGGCACGGGAGGTGGCTTATCAGTTGAAAGACAGCGGCGCCACCTTTCTTATAGCTGCAGACGTGAGCTTGAATATCGCTCTTGAGGCGGCAGTCCAGGCTGGACTGCCCAAGAACCGTGTCTACAGGTAAGTACCGAGAACGACTTTATCATTGCGCAATCAAATTTATGCTCCTTGAGCTACCTTTGAAGGGGGAAAGTGAGGGTGAAATACGCCTTGAATGCCACCTGGTAACAGGATCATTCAATTCCACATCCCATTCTCTCATGCGACTTCCCTAAAGAGCAAACAGGAAATTGACATGGCTCAAATCAGTTTCGATGCCACAGCTCTAGATCCAACACCCGGCAAGGCTGAACTTGGCACGAAACACTGGACCGAGCTATTGGCCCCCGTGGAAAAGGCCGAGAAGTTCGACTGGGTAGAACCTGAAGACCCTAAAAGCGCCACTTGCTGCTTAAACTATAGTAGTGGGACTACAGGAGTACCAAAGGGTGTAGAAATATCGGTGAGCCGGTGCGTTATCGCTTTTGAGCATATTATGTCTAATTGAAGCAGCATTACTCGTACGTTGCCAATGGAGTAGGTGTTGTTGGGGTAGCGTCGGTAAGGGTACCTAGTACTTGAGATCCTTAGGCATACCGAGTCTAACACAACCAGCTGAACCCTGAATTTTCCGAAGTTAACAAGCGGGCGAGGCAGCTCTGCTTCCTGCCTATGTATCACGCATTCGGTCAAACGTATTATACGTGCATCTTCCCCAAACTGGAAGTCCCTGTATACATTATGCCGAAGTTTGACTTTGTGAAAATGCTCGAGTACACTCAGAAGTACCGGATTACCAGCCTGACCTGCGTACCACCCATTATCGTCGCTTTGGCGAAACATCCCCTCACGAAGAAATACGATTTGAGCAGCGTCGAAAGTATTGGCTCTGGTGCCGCACCGTTGAGTCTGGAATCGTCTGATGAGGTGGCCAGGCTGTGGCCGACGGGCGTCATCAACGTCAGGAACGGGTGGGGAATGACAGAGGTAACGTGCACAAGCACCGGCTGGGACCCGAACATCAATAAGCGCAGTAATGCGGTGGGTGAAATGATGCCTAATTGTGCCGCCAAGCTCTTGAAGTTGGATGGTTCCGGTGAGATCACCCAGGCAAACGAGCCGGGGGAGCTCTGGGTTTCTGGTCCAACGTACACACCACTCAATGCAAAGGGGCAGCAACGAAGAAAATGCTGACCACATCACAGGCTTATGAAGGGCTATTGGAACAAGCCAGATGCAACGGCTGAAACCATCAAGGTCGATGCTGATGGCACAAAATGGCTGAGAACCGGCGACATTGCTTACGTTGAGAAATACGAACCTGGTGGGCTGTGGCACGTAATCGACCGCCTGAAAGAGCTCATCAAGGTCAAAGGAAATCAAGTCGCACCGGCTGAATTGGAGGATGTGTTGCTAGGCAACAAGGCGGTGGCAGATGTTGCGGTGGTCGGTGTTACAATCAACGGAGAGGAAGTACCTCGAGCTTACATTGTACCGAACCCAGCGGTCAAAACCACGGAGAAGGATGTCGCAAAATGGATGGAAAGCAAAGTCACCCGGTACAAGTGGCTGAAAGGCGGTGTGGTCTTTGTTGATGAAGTCCCGAAGAATCCTGTAAGTTTTATAATTGGCCGCATATCATTAAATAGCCTTCGGGCGTCAAAGCTAACATGAGGTGATAGTCCGGCAAGATTCTGCGCAAGGTTTTGAGGGACAAGGCAGCTCGGGAAGTGGGTGACCGGAAACCCACTACATCGAAGTTGGCTTAACTTAAACAGGCCTAAGTCGGCCTCCATACGTACACCCTTGAACAGGACTACCGGACGGCCGAATTCGTAGCGATATGCATATGAACCATTCGAGGTGAACGATCACCAAGCAACTGCTGGACTAGGTATATACGGGAGTGCCCGTGCACATTATCACAATATCTCCTCTTGTGTATCATACACTTACTTGAGAGCGGTTTGAAGTTTGTGTGCATTTGGCTCATGAGATGACTTAGGCCGGGAAATGGTAACAAGTGGTTTTGACTCACTAATCAACTGTGAAATTAAGCTGAGCCTGGAGAAACCCGAGAAAATCCTGAACTTCCCAGTTGGTGATGAAACAACAGCACAACCTATCTCATATGTATGACGAAGCATGTCGCATTCCAGGTCGCTGTATCGTATCTGTATGTGTAAACGCGGATCTCATGTTCCACTCGTGCGCTTCTGAGATGATAATAATGTGGTCCGTCAGCTCCTCCAGGGCTTCTCAATGGTATGATAGGCACACAATCGTGTTCCAAGAACAGTCGGTTGGAATCCGGCGGCGGTTATAGGGACCATGTATGCCCACTGCGAAAGTGATGGGGATATAGTTTAGTAGAGTTAGACATCCTACTAAAGAATTCACAACCCTACACCGATATTAGAATTAACCTCCGGGTTAGATTCAGAAAGATTATAGTGCCAGGGAAAAAAGGTTGCGGAGGATACAAATTCGCAATACAGGGCCACACTTGTATGTAGGACTGGATAATTTACCCGCTATACTTCGAGTCTTTTGACCTAATTTCTTCATAAGCCGTCCGATCGACACCTAGCGGTGTATTAACGCGCTTTTTCAATGTAACGAACGAGACCGATCTTAAATAGGGTTTGGAGAAATGACAAAAGACTTTCTCCTATTGATTGCCTACAGCAAGGGTGAGTGGTCAACAGTGAATTACCGTAATAATATATCATTAAAAGCAACTGAGATGTACGTATTTTGAAGAAAATCTTCAACCCCGCACTCCGCATCAACGTCATCTGGAATCAAATTGAAGATCTAGACCTTAAATCAGGATAGATGACAGCATTATTTGAAATTTTGAGGCCTCAAAAGGTCCCGATTGAAGGTTCAAGGGTGGCGTTTAGGGAATGCAATCCATTCCGTATTTTCCACTCTGGATCCGCCCACCAAATCCGCCAACAGATACTGTGGCACTTCAAACCCTTATAAATACTACCACGGTCGACCCAAAGCAGTGTTAAGCTATCCAGACCATCGAGCCACTGCCTGGGGCCAATGCCGGCAGTGGACTTGCTGGAATATCACTGGGGAAGCCGCTAGCAGCCAGCGAAGAGAGGCATTCCATATCGTCACAGAAGGATTATAATGAACAAAATTGAGCGCCGTGCAAACCCATCAGGCTGTGTAGAAGAGGTGGTGCGGGAGGATGATTGATGATTGAAATTTAACGTCTCATCACGTGAGACGTGCCGGGCGCAGTGCCGGCATGGTCTATGCTAGTCGAATCTATGTTACAGGGGACTGTCTTCATCTAACATTCCTGTTCAGTGCGATGGGCAGATCTCAGTAAAGAAATTGGTCTCCTCCGCCCATTGGCAAAACAAACAAGCTCCCTTGGCCGTGCCTAGGAGGGAATCTATACTATTCTTGGCCATATGCGCTTTTAGATGACCGGGCGTGGCCTTGCGGCTGCGCTTGCAAAAGTAGAAGTGGACTGGTGTCTTTGTCTTTCCACACCTGCAGTTGAGCAGTGCGTCGCGATGCTGGAGTCTCTCGTGGTAGGTCACGAAATCCCCGTGGTGCGACCTCGCTGCGAGTAATCTGCCTAGGTGTTGCCGGGGCAGGCCAAGTTCGGGGGGTCGCGGGTGGATAGCGATCCCTAGATCTCGATCCTGTTGAGGGCAGGTAGTGGCCCATCGATCGTTGAAACTCTTCCAAGTGTAGGATCTCGCGATTCTCTTTATATGTGCGAATGAGGCCGGGTGTTGTGAAGGTCAACCCTCGCAGACTCACTACAACCAGGTGACGTACAGCTGGAACACCTGCCATGGCAGTGCCAGGTGGGAAGCCAATCATAACCCCTGCAGGAGCCCCGCCAAGCGTGGACGACTTAGTCGCGCCCCCTCAAACCTAAGTTGTCATCTTCTTTCCTTCGCTCCTTAGAGTAGAATCTTCGTCGATAGCACCTAATCCAGGTCTCTACCAATGCGATGCAACCCAGGTCGTGACAGGTGTTGTGTCTTGGGTGGTTGCTCACAGGCCGCTTTGGCCTGGACATCTGCTTCTTCGTTTCCGGGGATGCCTACGTGTCCTGGGCACCACCAGATATACACTTATTAATATCACGTGATGCGATAAGCGGCTAACCTATATTACACGATAGCCGCGCTAATTCGATAAAATTAACTAAATTAGAAGAAGCTATTCTTGCGTATATATTAGATATAGATTCGAAAGGGTATTCGCCCGCGGTTAAGAATATGGAAGATGTCTCACGACCTGGGTTGCATCGCATTGGTAGAGACCTGGATTAGGTGCTATCGACGAAGATTCTACTCTAAGGAGCGAAGGAAAGAAGATGACAACTTAGGTTTGAGGGGGCGCGACTAAGTCGTCCACGCTTGGCGGGGCTCCTGCAGGGGTTATGATTGGCTTCCCACCTGGCACTGCCATGGCAGGTGTTCCAGCTGTACGTCACCTGGTTGTAGTGAGTCTGCGAGGGTTGACCTTCACAACACCCGGCCTCATTCGCACATATAAAGAGAATCGCGAGATCCTACACTTGGAAGAGTTTCAACGATCGATGGGCCACTACCTGCCCTCAACAGGATCGAGATCTAGGGATCGCTATCCACCCGCGACCCCCCGAACTTGGCCTGCCCCGGCAACACCTAGGCAGATTACTCGCAGCGAGGTCGCACCACGGGGATTTCGTGACCTACCACGAGAGACTCCAGCATCGCGACGCACTGCTCAACTGCAGGTGTGGAAAGACAAAGACACCAGTCCACTTCTACTTTTGCAAGCGCAGCCGCAAGGCCACGCCCGGTCATCTAAAAGCGCATATGGCCAAGAATAGTATAGATTCCCTCCTAGGCACGGCCAAGGGAGCTCGTTTGTTTTTCCAATGGGCGGAGGAGACCAATTTCTTTACTGAGATCTGCCCATCGCACTGAACAGGAATGTTAGATGAAGACAGTCCCCTGTAACATAGATTCGACTAGCATAGACCATGCCGGCACTGCGCCCGGCACGTCTCACGTGATGAGACGTTAAACTTTCAATCAATCAATCAACCAAGTGGGGATCAGTGAAGGAGAGATGGGTATATAAAGGACAGGACTCCCAGGCATTTCATAGATAGACAGTCTCTACTTCAGTGATCAATCTAAGCATCAATGTAACCTATTGGTGTGGCAAACTGCCTTAACGACTCTATTCCCAGTTACCCTACTTGAATACTTCAGTTACCCAGAGCCCTATACTCCATACGTCAGACCCCGATATTATTGCTAAAGGACTCCGCAGCAGGACTTACTTACTAGCACAAACCCTTACAGACTCTTTAGTGGTTTACGCAGCTAGACTATTAGAGGTTTCGTTACATGAACCCTTCTCCCTTTTATCCTTCTGTCCTCCCGTCTCGTCATTTCAGGAATCTTCGAGAAGTGAAGCTATTCGGAGATTTCTGTGGGTCCAAGTGCTGTTGAGAATCTTCTGTGGGTCTTTCTGGCCGAAGGCGTCGCAGAGGCCACATACCGGTCATAGACCGTGACACCTATAACGAGTATTAGGGGTACAATTATACCTATTAACTGTCACAGCTCTGGCGATTACAGAGCCACATAGTGCTGTATATACAGTTAGTGGGACCAAATGTCAGTAACACTGACATTTCAGATCTTTTGGTCTATTGGCCTAGGGGATTGGTCCTCCCCTTGTGACATCAACGTAGTGAAGTTAATAAGGTCTAGCCTAGTAACCGAGAATAGGCTACGGTAATCTAATGGGTTTATATAGACGGCTAGTATATCCCGCTGTTTATCGTAGTAAAGGGGGCCTAGAACCTTAACTATCAGTACCGGAGTGCGGCCTTCTATAAGATTAGTGTCACAAAAGTCAGTGGTATGACGACAAGAGGGACTCGAAGTAGAGTTACCCTGGGTAAGCGGGCGGGATCATGACGGTCCATCGACATTTCGAAAACACTTCCAGCCCTTAAATGGTGCTCGAGGCACCTAAAGGACTTTGGGGGCAAGTTTTCTTATCTCGAGATTTTGTCACAGGACGGGATACCTGACGTTGCCTATGCCGTTTTAACTATTGATCCCTTGTTATACCTTGCGATCCAAACAGCCTCAGTGCGAGTCGGAGCAACTTGGATAAAGTATTCTAGACCACGGTGGGTACGGGCCAAGGTGAACACGTAGTCGACACAATATTATGGGTCTGCCTCGGCAAGCCGATCACAAAGTGGTCCTCGGAATGAAAATACATTCAGCGCGAGTGAGTCATATTCTCTGGATAGTCGCGACCCACGCGAGACGCGAGATGGGCGCCATTCTGACGGGATGCGGCGAAATAGTAGTAGGCTTTATATATCTGGTGTCTCTCTCTGAGCTCAAAGGAGTATCAATCGATTACATAACCACCGACGATATTCAATAAACTCTACAAAAAGTGAGCAAAATAACTATCTTCAGACCAATGCAATGCTTTCATCATGGAGCCCACCCCCTGGTTATGATGAGAGGCCAGTTGCAGTACTTGGAGGTGGCGTTTTGGGACGTCGCATAGGTTGGTGTTAGCTCTCACACTGTCAGGATATTTCTTACAAGCGAATAGCGTGTATCTGGGCATCGGGTGGGTACAATGTTCGAATCCGAGAGCCGGACCAGAAACAGCACCAACCTTGCCTCGACTACATCGGAGATAATGCTGCAAAGTACCCTGCTGCCGAAGGAGGAAAACGCACCGGGAAAGTCAGCATTTTCCAGGACCTAGCAGACGCGGTTCAAGAAGCGTGGCTCGTCATCGAAGCAGTACCAGAGAAGCTCGAAATAAAAATCGACACCTTCGCGGAGCTGGAGGCCAAGGCACCCATGGATGCAATTCTAGCCAGCAACTCATCGTCTTACAAGACATCAGAAATGCTCGGAAAAGTCAAAGAGGAGACGAAAGCTCGCATACTAAATACGCATTATTATATGCCACCGACAAACATGATGGTCGAGCTTATGACTGATGGATTCACGCACGAGGCCATCTTCCCATTCTTGGTGGAGAGGCAAAGGGAGGTCAACACCCTGCCATTTGTCTCGAGGAAAGAGTCCACTGGATTTATTTTTAACCGTCTTTGGGCTGCTGTGAAGAGAGAAGCTCTGACTATTCTGGCTGAGGGCGTATCCACCCCAGAGGAAATTGACGACATGTGGAAAATCATGTGGACTAGTACACTGCGAGAGGGCAAAGGGCCTTGCAGGATAATGGATGGTAAAGATGCCTTGCCCTTTTTACCCCATTTTACGGAAGTAATACTAATTGGTTGTCCAAAGACGTTGGCCTCGACACCGTAGCTTTCATTGAGCAGCATTATATCAAAGAGCGGAATCTGTCTCCGGAAAAGACGGTGGACTTCCTACACAGCCAGTACCTGGACCAGGGAAAGCTGGGTACAAAATCTTCAGGGGGCGGTCTTTACACTGCGACTCAATGAACCTAATATAACAGTTGATATTGGAATATGACTCGCTTTATGAATAGCAGGGAGCTCAGAATCACAAACTAAATAAAATTATAGCAATCTAGACCATCATTGCGTAAAGTATACGCAAAGTCCATCAGGACCAATGTCGATATGTAAGAAACACATGCGGGCTGCGATGCCTCATAGAAGATAATCACTTTGAGACTAGAGATTTTCTTTACGAAGCCCATCATACCGCTTATTCTTGTAATAACTTCTCATTTGGTATCTGATTCATTATTACAGGGTTTTCTATTCACTGAAAATGAATAATACGTAGATTAAGTTAACTAACCTATCTAGGGCTACTCTACTTCACGGCCTACCCTAAAATCACCAACTCCACGATACTTTAATACAGAGTTACTCTGTATTTACAAACTATATAACCAATCGACTTCTACTAAATTAAGTATAACGTATTAATATATAATCCTCTACTTCGCTAACTCCGTTAGATTCTAATTCAGTTCATTCCGAGTGCTTAGATTAAAATCTGGCTATTCCTATAGGGGTGTATCCATGTAACGAGGATACCACACGTCTCACAATATAATAACAGAGGACTAGTGGCACACAGTCCACTGGCGGAGCCCTAGTTACTCCGTAACAATGTACACTAGTTAGATAGGTAACATTCTACCGTTACACCTGACGGAGGTTAACTTAGCTCAATCAAGATCACAATCCTCCATGATATAATAGTCAGGTAGTGCAAAGGGTAGCTAGAAGTAGGCCAGTGTATGGGTGCGTATATTGCAAGACTGATTCTTGAAGAACCCAAACTAGGTGCGAGCGTCTCGAGTTCTCCTCTTAAGCTGGGCGGTTCCGGGGTTCTACCGGATCGGGGCGAATCCCTCCCGACTCAGCTTGTCAGTTGAGACCGGCCCGCCACAACGGCTCTTTCCTTACAATCCAGCGACTTAAATACGTGCCTGGTCTACTCGAATCGCTAGAATATTAATAAGTCGTTGTTAGGATCCGGAAGTACTATTGGATTGTGGGAAAATAGTCTTGTATTGAAGAAGTCATGATCTCTGGAGACTCCCGGAAGTGAACAGCGGCCATAAGGGCCATATATAGACAGAAATGAACGATGCCTATCTCACAGGCAGCAATTATGTGGTACGATGGGTAGTGGTCATATTAGCTCATAACGTACGGTACGTGACCATATGTACTTCCAAGACTGGTAGTTTTGGTGTAATAGCCTGAAGGCCCAGCAAGTACTCTTCAGAGCTTTTAAGGCCTTTCTTCCTATAACTTAGTAGCTAGGACTTTGTTCAAGTGCTCTATCGATCTTCCGGAATAATAGCCGCTGTGACGGTTGTCACGTGATTGACCTACACTGGTCTGAACAGATTGATAAGTGGTTGCAGATATCAAAGTCAGGGACTTTGGTATTGGTCTCTTTTGGTGAAGACATCTGGTAAGGTGGCGTAGTGGCAAGGATTGCAACCCCTAGCACGGCGTGACAGCCGCGCTGTATCTATACCGAGGGCTACTTTAATAAAGCTAATTACCCCTTAATAATAGCTAAATCCCTAGAGCTCTTAGGGGTTCTAACGGCTATAGCGCTTGTTTCGGCTCTGAAATCTAGCCTAGCTAGTATATTAGAGCCTTCCGTAGGGGTCTCAGGCTGGATTTAGTAAGTGGTGTCACGTTAAGAGGGATCTCGTCTGCAAGAAGAAATGGCAGGGGTTTTCCAAGCTGGCGATGGTTACATCTCGGTGTCGCTGTCGGTCGGCGGCAACTTCTTGCCATATCGTACCATTAGCGATCGTTACTGTAGCAGCTGATATGGGATTTGTGGGCGAGTGGTCGGAACCTTTGAGTTGTCAAGTTGAAAACCCCAGGATCGCTGGAATTCTCCAAGAAAACACACACAGTTTTGGTTAGAATTTGACGACCCAGAAGAAAGGACCAGCCTACAGATGCTTCTTAGCATGAGCAATGGTATGTTCGCACGGCATTCCTTACTACCATCAATCGGCTTAAAGCTACGTTCATACATCATATGAAATAGCGAAATTGTGTAAATGTTTCCCTGTTGCCTGATCGGGTCATCCGGATTCCAACTTTGAAAACTGGGGTTTCACAACGCGGACCTTCGTAACATGCAGATTCTGACATTGTATGAATTGCATTACTATGCTGTCGCCCGGAACCGTTGGAGCTACTCGTCAAGCACAGTAACTGTCAAAGACGTCAGTGCTCACGCCAGGCATAACATTTCAACCGAAGTACCGATTCTATACATCCTGCATACAAAAAGTAAATCTCCTTGATTTCTCCAGGAAATCTTCCGTCACTGTATACCATGCAGCTAACAGTGCGTGATATAGTTACTCCTTACTCAAGGACTGTAAATCTTACGTCTTCTCAGGCCAGTCCTTCATCCAAGCTCATACATGCTCTATAGAGTTCAAATTAGGGCTTGAAGGTGGCTACTCCATTTCATCGATCCTGAAACCGTCCATATTGAGGCTCTTAAATGGTAAAAAAAAAAAGGGTCTAATAGCTTCAAAAACAAGTTAACAACGGACTGGTTGACGTTATCAGCTTTATTCAGGTGTATATTTGTAGCTAGTGGTTTAGTGATGAAATAATGCGGATCAAAACAAGCTAATAAGCTGAAAATAGACTCCTATATTTGTACGCTAAGATATTTAAGAAACGCCGGCGACACGCTTACGGCACGTACACATGATGAGAAGGCAAAATTACTAGCTGAGAGGTTCTTCCCAGACCCGTGTATAGATCTATCGGACCTCGATCGCGGCCTATTACAGACGAGAGCTGAACGTCCCTAGGGAGGTGACCACAATGGATATCGAGTCTATTATCAAAGGAACGGCTGCTTGGAAGGCTCCCGGCGACGACCTGATCCCCACTGGCCTGCTAAAGGCCTGCGGTGAACCCCTATGGGAGATCCTAGCGGATCTGGCAACAGCTAGCTTTAGGCTGGGGTACTACCCGGAGCGCTTCCGCTCAGCGAGGGTGGTTGTTATCCCTAAGCCTAATAAAACGACAGCTCAGAAGCAGACCCCTGGCGGCTGGCGCCCCATTGCCCTACTTAGCACGGTAGGGAAGGTAATAGAGACGGCGATGAGCCAGCGTATCACCAAAGTAGCTGAGGCGGCCGGCCTACTACCAAACGGCCAAATGGGGAACCGCGCTGGGAGGTCCACCGAACTGGCAATACGTATAGTTGAGGACGTGGTCTATACGGCGTGGAGACGCGGGGGCATCGCCTCGCTGCTACAGCTAGACATCAAGGGGGCATTCGATACGGTCAATTACAGACGGCTGATTTCCATATTAGCCCGGAAAGGCTACCCGGAGTGGGTTCAGGAGTGGGTACGCAGCTTCGTGGAGGATAGGACGGTACGCCTCCGGTTCGATGGTAAAGAGTCAGAGCCAATCCCCCTACGAGCTGGCGTCCCCCAGGGGTCACCGCTATCCCCGATACTGTTTATATTATACATTTCAACGCTGTACGAGGAGCTAGCGGAGCAGCACCCACTACTTTTAGTAGTCGAGTTCGCGGACGACACGAACCTGCTAAGCGTCGGCACCGATCCAGACACGACCTGCCGCCGGTTGGAGGGCGCATGGGCTACGTGTCAGCGGTGGGCAGTGAGGCACGGGATGAAGTTCGCCCCTGACAAGAGTGAGCTAATGCACTTTACTAGGACCCGAGAGCCCTTGCCGCAAAGTATTCGCCTTGGGGACGCCACAGTGTCGCCGGTAGTCTCAGCGAGGTTCCGAGGAGTCTGGTTCAACCGCAAACTGACGTGGCACGCCCATGTTGAGCGTGTTAAAACAAAAATGGCAACTCAAAAGCTAGCCCTGACAAAGCTAGTCAATATGTCGTGGGGCTGCGATCTTATACGGGCGAGGCTGTTATATACGGTGGTTATCCGTAGCGCGATCGCCTTCGGGGCGACTGCGTGGCATACTATAAGTGAGGAACCGGCAGGGCCAGCTAAGAGCCTGATGGGGATACAGAACGAGTGCCTCCGGGTAGTCTGTGGCGCCCACAAAGCGACGCCGGTTCGCCACCTGGAAGCAGAAGCAGCAATCCCGCCACTAGACCTCTATCTTAGTGCCCGGGCTGCTAAGTTTGAAGAACGGCTACGGCTTAGCGGGAAGAGAAATCTGCTTCGCAGCGCGAGCGCTAAAGCGTCACATATACTCCGACAGGATAGGCCGGCGAAGAGGAAGCAGGCGTCGCAGCTACTCCGACCGGCAGGGTACACTATGGAGAAGGAGGCCCGGGGCTCCGAATGGATGAGTGAGGAAAAGGAGGTCCCGGCTGCCCTCCTCGGCCACTGGAGGAAGAGATGGCTCACCGGAGCAGAGCATCACGATCGCCAGCGACGCGCCATCGCTGAGGAACCGGAGGGCCCTTCGATGCAGATACCGAAAGGGGGCAAGTATTTCGGCCTGAACCGACTGGAAGCGTCTACGCTGTGCCAGGTCAGGACGGAAAAAATAGGACTAGCAGCCTTCTTATTCAAGACAGGGGCTTTTGGCGTGTACTCGCCGCTATGCCGTTGTGGCGACGCCCCTGAGACGGCAGAGCACGTAATCCTCTTTTGCGGGCTGTTGGAAGGACCGAGGGAACGATTACGGGCCGCTATCGCACCGCGGCCACTATACTCTCGCAGAGACCTCGCAACGGCAACATGAGAACCAGTAGTTAGTGGGACTATTGTAAGGTGGCTGCTAGGGACGGGTCGGACAGCTTCAAGGCCCAGATAGCATCGATCTTCTCAGGGGGGACTTTGTTGGTAGGTTGAGAACCAACGTAGTATGGTAGTGAACGCAACGCAGTCGCCAATAGGGCGAACCGACGACGCAGCGTATGTATTTAGTCCAGCCATTAGGGCACGGTTTGACATACGGGAGTACTAGTAGAGGTACCGGGGGCTTCGAGCCTACGGCGTATTTAATAATAATAATAATAATATTATTATTTTTATTAATTATTATTATATAAGTATTGAAACAGGGTCGGGCGGTCAGTAGGATATACCCACCACCTAACACACTGGTAAGATGGCTCCAATACTAACGAGTTCCATATGTATTGGATGAATCGAAACTAAGTGATTTATTAAGAAAAGAATATCATAATCGATGAAAAAGGCCTAGTAACGCTTATTAGTCTCCTATCTAGTAGCATAACCGGCGAGACGATAACGCAGGATAGTACGTAGAAGGTAGGCCCGGTCTTCTCTCGACCCCTTACGTTTTCAAATCTACGCAGCAGCGTAATGCGTTAACAAGTTTACAATGCCGCGTTAACAATCAGAGGGACCAAGAATGGAAAAGGGACAGGAAAAGCGAAATGAGCGACCAACTCCCCAGCGACGACAAAACCATCGGCGTAAGATAGACCTGCATAACCAGCTGCGGAAAGGGCTGCTGACACACAGCAGAAGCCTGGTTCATCAAATGATGGTGCTGGAAGTGAAAAGGCAGCTCAGGCATAACCCACAATGGTACAACGGCCTGCACAAGCGTCAGGCGTTCGAGTTCTGCACGAGCGGCACAGGAGCCTGGACCCGAGAGGATTGGCAAGTGCTGCTTGGCAATTATACGTGGTATTTCAAGGATTAGAACCGGCTGTGAGACTTTTGGTATAAGCGCCTTGTTGGGGAGCTGAGGGAGGGGGAATCCTAGAAAGGGGGGTTGGGGAGGAAGGGATGATATTATGAGGAGAGGAGTGTAGGTTAGATTGTAGACTTTTTGTTATTAAATTGGTGATTTGTCATCTGCATGTCTGATATCACTCCCCCTGCTTGAAGTTCATGCTGTACCCACCCGTCTTTTCATCTTTCACCATCTGGAAATTCTCCGTACTGAGGCCGAAAGGCTTCAGTATGCCGTTTCCAAGCTGTTGAAAAAATTAGCAGGGGCTTACAGCATCACTCAACGCGACCTTTGCAGTTGCAGTACTCACGTCCTTCAGCTTCCCCCACATCTCACCCATCTCCTTCTCCTGCGCCTCCTTGGCCCGCGGCGGTATTATACGTAACTGCGACATAACAATCTTCCTGTCCGCCGGGCTGAGATTCGCCATAGTCGCCAAGATCTTGTAGTCCTCCTCTGCACCCGAAAGATTCGACCACCCACCCAGCTCGCTCCTCGCCCTGGCACGTCGCATCAAAGCCTTCGCCCGGATCCTCAGGATGTCCTCTTTCCGCTTGCGCTTGACTTTCTCGGCGTCGCTCTCGGCCTTTGCGGTAGCAGGTCCGCTTTTCTGCGCGCCTGAACTGACAATTTCCTCCTCTACGTCGTCTTCATCCTGTTCAGAGCCTTTTTCCTCGCTCGCCTCAGCCTTCTCCAGTCGTTCGAGACCTTCGATTGCACCCGATGCACTGCTTATGGCGTCCTTCCATTGTTCCAACTTGAGGTGGCATGCGGCAATGTTGGATTTCAGTACGGCTAGTTCGTAGTCGAGGTAATGAGGGCATACGGCGGCTGCCTCTTCATATTTATTGATGGCGTTCTCGTACTTGGCCGACGAGAACAGCGTGTTGGCTTCGGACTTTTTGTCATTTGACTCGCCTAGTAGGTTCTGTATGCGAAAGTTGGGTGTTAGACAGGCATCCTAGGATTAGACAGGGAAGGCCTTGTTTACATGCCGCTTCTTCCTCTGGCGGGAACCTTGCGGGAGGTTCTACATCTTCCTCAACGTCTCGACCATCATCTTGCTCGCTGGCTTGTTCCTTGGCCTTTTTGTCAAGATGTTCCTGGATCCGGCTTTTGGGGCTATCCGGTCGGGAAGCCATTGCGGTGTCGTGGAATTCGAAGGTGAAGATTGAGTTGGTTGCCAACCTAAAATTAACTGCCAGCTATGACTTAATCCCGCGGAATTGGGGCCGCTAGCTACCCCTGACGAGGGTTGCAGGGTAGGTTAGCAGGGGTATTGATGGCAACTCAACTACCCCGCCCCCGCCCCAAAATTTCCATTGCAAGACTGCAGTTGACGATGTCCGAGAAACGGACAAACGTTTTTCGATTGTAAAGTGGCAGATAATCTAGTCGTCGTAACTAACTCCCAGTCACGCTATACAATAAGAACCCAACACCACCCAAATACCTAAAATCATTATCATGGCGACCAATAAAGAGTAAGGGCACCCGCAATTCACATCGCAAAATGACTCGACTGACACCTCCAGCTTCCCGCCAATCCGCGCCTGCCTCTTCGATATGGACGGCCTCCTCCTTGACACCGAAGACCTCTACACCCTCTGCATAAATCTCGTACTCGAGAAATACAACCGGCCCAACCTTCCCTGGACCATCAAAGCGAAACTCCAAGGCCGCCCCGGCCCGCAAGCAAATGAGATATTCCACCAGTGGGCCAAACTGCCCATCCCTGAGGACCAATACCTCGCTGAATTTACCGCCCTACAACGCCAGCACTTCCCTTCCGCGAAGCCGCTCCCAGGTGTCGAAAAGCTCCTCGGTGATCTGGGAAGGACGCGATACTGGGATTTGAAGAGCGCAAAGGTCGACGAGAAGGCGGAGAAGAAACCGCATCGAGTCCACATCGCGCTGGCGACGAGCTCACATGCGGGGAACTTTGCGATCAAGACGAAGCACCTGACGGAGCTGTTTTCAGTATTTGAGACGGATCGTCGGGTGTTGGGGGATGACAAGCGCATACAGCCTGGTCGGGGAAAGCCGTTGCCGGATATTTATGTCTTAGCGCTGAAGACGATCAACGATGGGCTGCCGGCCGGAGAGAAGCCTATTGTTCCTGCGGAGTGCCTGGTATTTGAGGACAGTGTAGCCGGTGTAGAGAGTGGGAGACGGGCGGGCATGCGCGTGGCGTGGGTGCCGCATCCGGAGTTGAAGAAAGTCTATGCAGGTCGGGAAGAGGAGATCTTGGCAGGGCGCATGGGAGAGGCGGGCGACGTCGATGTGCATCAGTTGGGTGAGATTGGTGATGGCTGGGCGGACTACATGGTGGACTTGGTTAATTTCCCATATGAGAAGTATGGTATTGTAGTCCCGCCGGCTGAGGTGGAGCTTGAGCCTGAGATGAAGGAGAATGTGGGTGAAGGATTGGTGGCTGAGGACTCAAAGGGCACATTATAGACTGGACGTAAGACGTCGATGGGGTTCACGAAAGATATATTCTGATGGCTGAAATAGACGTTTAGAGTAGAGCATTGCATGAAACTAGAGTGGGTTAATGCTATGCTTACACTTTTATTTGATTTCCATTCTGGGACTATAATGGGATGTATGCGTAATTGTTTTGAATGATAATAGAAATCATCTGGCCGCTAAGATAAGGGAGGTAAGTTATTGGTGTCAGATCTCTACTAAGCACCAATTGATATTGCGGAAGTAGTGATGTCCTTGAACTAGATGTATCATTGATTGCAAGACTAATATGTCTAACTATTGGAAGACAGGAGTCACGTCTTATATTTCGAGACATCTGTAGAACATATTTAGATGTCTGGCTCTCTAAATTAGCGTGGTATCGTCGTTAATTGCCCATTCACATTCGGAGTTGCTGCACCCTTTCATAGATTGTGTGGTGGATGATGAAAATAACAACTTCACAAGTCGGGTTAGTTGTCAAAGCGGGACTCTGGTTTGAAACGGATTGTGAAGATGGAGACCATGAGAAGGACACGATACGAGAATAAGTTGGGAAGAATACAAGCAACCAAGAAAGCGGGGTTTCAAAGGCTGTTACCCGGCTAAGCACTTATACCTGGGCCACGAGCAAATAATGCATCGCATTTTAGATATTTAGGCACCCAGGTAAAGATGGTCTACTTAACCTGGAATGTACTTTGTGAATATAGAGATCTTCACAAAACTTATTCTGCTTATTGTTGAAAGTTACCGCAGATGTCTTCAAATATACTTATGGTTTTAAGGTAATGAAGTGCGCCAACTTCCTGTTACGGTGGTAAGCACCGTTATTATGCTAAATTTGAGTATAATCGGCATATAGGCTTCATACATGTTCTCGGCGAATGCATTTACCAACATAGATGGAGGTATAAACAATCGATATCTGGTATAGTAGCACTAGGTATGTCTTATTCGGAAATATTACCGTACCAGAGTATTCACCAAGAAATCTCCTGTGAAACGCATTCCCAGTATGTTTATAGCCTGGACTGTATACAATGGTATGGATATTACACCTTTAGTGCTTTGTAAATAACTCAATGATCAGTTTATTTGTTTGAATTTACTCAGATTATAGTCTAGGAAGTCGTCTGTGGTGATGAGTATCTCATTACCACCTGGTGGGACAATGGTACAATTTTCGATATTCAGGGCAACAGGCGTGAGAACTAATTCTCAAGTCGACAGTAAATCAGTTGTAAAGCGGCTGATAAATACGACAGCCTGCCCAAGTGCCCTAATTCTACACAACGTTCTTCATGTCCGTTTCTCAATGTACACACCAGACGCCATTTCTTCCCGCAGACTCCCCGTTGTGCTTATGCTTATGCTTACGCCTCGACTTGATAGTCTTAACCAAGGGAATTACCCTATGAACCGCCCTTACCCTCTTTCCCAGCCTCATAACATCCCACAACTCATCCCCATGTGCCACAAGACTTCGTGGCCACCTTTCTGACTGCGTCCCGCGTATCCAATCCCCATTCCACCCAACCTACCACCTGCTCCGCCAACCTGGCCGGCAAACCGCAAACCTCCCCATCCAGCCAGTCCAGACCAACCCGGCAAGGGGCGCTAGTGTTTGCAGGGATTCGAGCCATGTTGGTTAATGTTCATGAGGGCAAGTCATCCTGTAGTCCCAAAAGGGGTATCGTTTACATCCATTTCACTTAGACTATGTAAAGTATGTCCTATCTTCGTCCTAGACTATGCTATTCCTATATCCTCACCAGTCACTATATACTATAAGCCAAAAACCTCAAAGCTGTTTTACGTTGCATCTAGTCCTCTAGATGTAGACCATCAATTATACATGCAAAAAAGTATGATACAAGTATGAATCACCTGTAGTCCATAGTATCATCACCCCTCCCTTGCTACCACAAGGGAAGTATACAAGGCACAACCCTTCGCAAATTCATTCTTCCAGGCCTCTTAGGTAAACCCCTGTGACGACCGACTGGGTGGCTCGTACCAATTTTGATACGGATGATTCGGCAAGCTGAAATCCGCAAAACTGAGAGGATTCACATTGCGCATCGGCCTTGGCGCTACCACTGTCTGTGCCTGTCCATGTCCATGCATCTGCGCCTTGGCAAAACCAGGCCTCATATGGCCGGGCGGAGTCGCCGCCGTCGTCTGGCTATCCGTATGACCTTGCCCCTGTGCCTGTCTCGAGCCCTGCGGCGGCAAAAAGTGCGCCGCCAACCCCGTGCCGCTCGTCTTCTCCCACCCCCACTTCACCTTGAGACCTTTAATGACACTGGCGAGCTTCCATCCCGTCTCCTTGTCGATGTTCTTGAGGATGGCAACGACCTCGTGCTGCTCGCGGCGTTCCGTCAGGACCTCGGCGACGATGGCTAGCGACCTTATCGAAACCG
Organism: Pseudomassariella vexata; assembly: GCF_002105095.1. NCBI lineage: Eukaryota > Fungi > Ascomycota > Sordariomycetes > Amphisphaeriales > Pseudomassariaceae > Pseudomassariella > Pseudomassariella vexata. Next base: position 299,023 of record NW_024467968.1, read on the forward strand.
ATGCTACGCCGCGGTCCTGGGCATGCGCCACAATACCGCACACCTGGTGCGCGTGGTGCTGCTGCACCGCGTGGGCTTCGTCCGAGTCTTGGGGTAGGATGGGGTTGATTTGTGCGAGGAGGCATTGCGCCGTGTGGTAAAATAGGCGACCTACTACCGCTGCGCGCTTGATGAGCCTGGGAGTGATTAGTAAATGGCAATTATTAGCGCGTTGGATTTCCGGGGTAAACTTACCAGACGTGGGGGAACAGCGACTTGGAGCCGTTGCCACCATTCTGCGACTGCAAAGGGTATAGATAGCCAAAGGGATGCATAGGCCGCGGACACGAGTTATTCCAGTCATCGCACATGTTCTTCAAACGTTGCCATTCGGTATACCGAGCCTGGAGCCGGATCTGCTCTTCGTGTGGGCGGGGTTCCTGGAACTTGGGGATACTAGCCCGAAAGTTACAGATCTTAGCCACAATATGGAAGATGCGATGGACCCAGATCTCCTCTTGGCCGTGCTCTTTCTCCGTCGTGAAGTCCATGTCTACACCCCACTGGTCCGGGTCCCATGCCGTCTGCCAGTTGAATGCCAGACAGCTGAGTAGCTCCATGCCAACATTTAGCCAGAAACATGCCGCGCCGAGCCCGGTTGCTTTCGCGTTCCACCCGCATTCACGGATCAAGGCCCTGGCGCCGGCAATGTGGCTCATGCGCTGGGTGGGCTTCTCGCTCATGATCTCATACACGTTGAGCACCACGGCGGTTGCGGCGCACTCAGCCGTGTTGCGGTCGGGGTTCTGTAAGCTCCGAAGAAGTTGAGTGGTCGCTGTATCGTAGTAAAACAAGGCCTTATCGTCGTTGTACTGTTGTGTGAGTGTGAGGTGCTTCACCCCACATGCAAGTAAAGCATTGAGCAACATGGGACATTTCAACGCGTGATAGGGTACCTGACGAGAGAAGTGTTTCTCCTTATCGAGACTGTCCATCCAGATGCCCACTTCTGAGACGAAGACTTGCATGAAATGAAGTTCCTCAGGCGAGTTGAGATATTCGCGCTCCCCGTTCTTGTCGTTTGGTGGTGTCATCATGCCGGTGTCCACGCCAGCTATCGGAGTATTGCCGCCGATCGGTCCGTCCTTGTAATTTGAAGGTGGCCCGGCTCCAGTTACGCCTGCAATGGATGCTGCTGTCGACACGTCGCTGTCCTTGTATGTACTGTGCAAGAGGTTGCGGTTGCCTTCGTCCTTTATCGTAGCAAAGGAGTCTGACGCCAGGTGAAGATATCCACCAGTGTGCGATAGGGCTGGAGGTGCCATGAAGGACGCATCACTACCTTTTCGCGAATGCATTCCATCCGAGTAGGGATCTGGCTGCAACTGTCCCCTGTCGGGATAGTACATGGACTGGGGAGTTGACATAGTCGCCGGCGTCCTGGGGTCTGCCGGAACCTGCATTTCCTGCATGGCAGCAGCAAGCGACGACCGCCGCAATGTTGATTCCAGGTCCGCATCTTGCGGTGGTGTGACAATTTGCTGCTCCAGTTTGGGATACCTTCCTAATCCGCCTTGATATTCAGATGCGATTAACCGTGACTCATCCTGGAATTGCACTGAGAAGAGTTAGTCAAATTTGTCTTGTTTGCAAGAGTTCCAACTAGGCCGAACTCGAATACGGTGCCACGTACCTGACCATTCCACGGGTGGAGGGATATACGGCGGTTCCTTGCAAGTCAAATCGATGAAGTTCAAGCGCACACCACGCTTGCATTCCCTGTTGCTCTTGCGGCAGTTGACACAGTCCGGCATGGCCTCGTCGCACTTGAGATGCCGCTCACGACATGTTAAGCAGCCCGTTCTCACCCTTCTACTCTTTGCAGGCACTGGGTCCGAGGCGGCCATGTCGTTTCTCGACGCCGCCTTGCCCGGCTTGGAGGGGTTTTGCTTTGGCCCCGGCTTGGGCGAAGAGCCTGACAGCTTCTGCCGCTTCGCCGGCGGGACGTCAAACTTATGATTCGGAAAGCCGCTACTGACGGTGTACGGCGGCGATGGCTGCTCCGCATAATGTTGCGTCGGCGGCGCGGGTGCGCCGAGTCCGAAACCCGGTACCAAGACGCCTGGCGCCGTGTCGAATGTCGCCAGTGCTATGATGACCAGCGTTCCCGGAAGGGGAACGATGGATCGGCAGATCGACAGGAGGGTAAGCTGAGGTCGGCTGTTCGCCTTCAGCGGCTGTCGCAGGCCGTCTAAGTCTCGACAGCGGGAGCAGCTGCAGACGGGACGGGCGTCGGTTACTGGGGAACCGCGAATACAGTTCGCCTGTTGTTTGCTTGCTGTAGTTGACTTCTTGGTGTCTAGAGCGGCGAATGGCGTATAAAGGGCAAGAATTGTCGAATTGCCCAAAAAAACGTGGGAAAGAAAAGGGCGACCGGCAGGTGTCTTGAAAATCTCGCACTTTCTGTTGCAATCCGCTTTCCCACTCAGATCCAACTCGACGTGCCCAGGCCAATATCTCGGGCTACACCCAATGTCTTGGATTTCGAATGAGCGAAACCAGCTGATTGGAAGACTGCAATCGGCAGACTGTGGCGGGCCGTCCTGTGTGAAAGCCCAAAACGACAGGCTTCAATACTTGGTTCGCTGGTAATTCTCTTCTCTTCTGATCGATCAAGCACGTCGCAGCGCCTGCATATGTACTAAAAGCTGCCCGGGTTGCAACACAAGATGCGGAGCTGAGAAAGTCTCGATCCGCTGACGCCAACTGGCAGCAATGACGACGACGAGCTTTTGAGATACCTTCACTTAGCGCCCAACACCCCGGCATATATAAAGAAAGGAGCCAGCAATAAGAGACTGAGGCGCACCGAAATTTCGGTCAAAGCTCTTATAGTCAAAGCCACTGACTCTCAACATACAATGTCGCTGATTTGCCATTAAAAGAACGCGGAACTTGAGGAAATCAGAACATGGCAGCGAGAGGTCGTGCTGGAAAGAACGAAGCTTGGACGGATCACCTGTTAGCGTCGTAGCTGCTCAATTAAACATGGACTTCAGAGGTTCTGGTTTAACCCCTTTCACCATAGCTTTTGCAGATCAATTGATGCCAACCATCAGATAGAACCTGCTTCTACACACCATGCTTTTTCGAAATGTTCCATGCCCTGGGTGAAGGCTAGGTCCCGGCCCCGTAAGCAATGGCGCTTGTTAGAGAAGTGCGTCGGCTTGACTTGCTCCAGAAGATGCCGAGAAGACAACCTGGGAAATTTGACCAGACGAAAGCGTGTGCGTGGGGTATGCTGGGGTAGCCTCAAATGCAGCAGCGCAATGGTACCTGCCAAGGCCTGGGAACTGTAATGAACCTGCGTTCTGCCCCGGCTCCGCGAAGGTACCATCGCCCTCTTGTCAACGAACGGACGGACGGCAATGCTTCCAAGGATGCGGAGCCATAGGATGTCGCTTGGCAGGTTATATTCGATGGCGACATGTACCGGCCGCCACCTGTAACCACAAGCCCGTTTGGTACCGTTTCTGTTCTCATGGCATCATTGGTTCGGCCTTACTGAAGCCTGGTCAAATGTCTCTGATACTGCCAAATCTTCTGTGACCGATTCGTCGAGGCTGTGCAAATGACTAGTCTTCGGCATGGTTTGATCGTCTTTACAATTCAGTCGGCGGACGGCCAACACATGGCCCCACTTGCCTCATCAACCGTCATCCCCATGAACTTGCTCTTGGGGGTTTGCATTTGGCCCCTATTACCTAAGCTGCGAACAGCATCAAAAGAGGCATGCCAACACTGTCGAGAGAGGAAGGTGACTTCAAAAGACCAACCCCGCCTTCCAGGTCGCGGCCACGAGCATAAGCACCCAAATGATTCGTTACTTGACTATGGCCCTTCTTAGGTACATTGCGAACAGGGTAGCTCCTGTGTTTCGTTTCGCCGATTTTTGATTGGAAAGTCTTCGCGTCGACATTTATCTATTCTGTGATGGCGAGGAGGTTCTCGGCACGCCAGCAGGTACCTGCTTCGTCGGGTGTTAGAGGTTCAGAACTTGAGCGGATCAAGCCGGCATCTCAGGGAACCGAGAGTTAAACACAACAGGGGTTCCGGGCATCGCCATTTTCATCTCGACTTCAAAGACGAACCTTCTCGCTGATTTCAAATCGACAAGAGGGTCGAGGCTGCTAGATCTAGATTAAGATTAGTAGAGGCTGGATTGGATGACATTTGAAATGAAGCGCAGCACTGCTGTGAATCGATTGACGCATGTGACAATACTATGGTATTTTGAGACTGGGTTGATGGGAAGACTGGGGTTCCCCCATGCCCCTTTACAAGATCTTGTCGATCCCTTTTCCGGGTGTGCAGGGGTGCATTTCTCTCCGAGCATGGAAACCCATCGTCGGTGCTCAGCTGAGTTTAAGTGGTGTTGCGTGGCCAGGTGGTGACCTTCAAGACATTTTTCATTTACTTATCCTGTTGCGCAGGAGCTTGATACTCCAGCAATGCATGATCTAGACAGCAGGAGGACGAAGGCGTGATCGAAGTAACTTCAAGTTGAGAGGGTGGGTAGGACCGATAGCCTGAACGCGGAGCTGAAGCAGGGATATGGTGATATTTCGGCTGACCATTGCAAAGGCTGAATAAGATACCAAGACCGTGAAATGAATGGCACGGATCCCATGCCTGTACAGGTACGTGTCTTTTCGAGTTGAGCAGAGGACAGACTACACTGGTCGTTATCCTATGCCGGTATCATGCCCGCACAAATGGTGCACGTCGACTTGGAAAAGAGCAAGGAGTCTCGCAAAGGCCATAATGCTGGGAAGTGCAGGACAGCCCTCTGACAGGTGCCACATGGCAACGTTTGGCCCCGGGCGACTGCGCGGATCTAGCATCGTACAACCACAAATACTTCGGGCATCTATGTATTACAGGTCTTAGACGGCATCCACGGCGCTGAGTATTCGCAAGAGACATGGAAGTTAGCCCAGAGCCCACGAGGCGTTGAATGATCGGCAGCGCATGGTCCCGCCTGGCCATGCTGAGGTGTCTGCTACGAGTGATGAGCCGAATCACTCCATTGCTGTTTAATCGCACAACGGAACGTCGGAATCATGTAGAAACAAGAATCGAAGTGATGTCACCAGACGTTTGAAGGCAAATGAATGTTTTGGATGGAATTGCTCGGTGAGCAAGCTCGGAGAAATTCCCAAGTGGGCCATTCTTCCGATTTCATTCGAGCCCCCCAATTCCGGCAGGCGCTCAACTGCCAGGCACCGATCGTAACAAGGCAACTTTTGGCGATTTTCAAGCAACCTTAACGTTGCAAAAATAGTCCGCATGCGGCTCAACATCAATCTGCCTTAAATCCGACGACCATTCTAGAAGCCGGCGGTCTCCACCCACAGCAACATTCTTTGGTAGCATCGTGCAGGCTTCCTGGTCTTATAGGCTTTTCACCATAGGTCGCAGCAATCTGTCATGGTGGAAGCCACGGATGCCACGATGGCATCGCCATCGCAACTTCCGTCTGCACAGCCCAGGTCAATCCTCAGAGGCCATCAGGCTCAGGTGCATGCTGCGGCCTTCGTCAGAGGCAATCAACGCCTCGCCTCTGGTGACGCCGAAGGATATGTCGTGCTATGGGACTTGACCATTATGCGCCCGCGTGCCGTGTGGCGAGCTCACACAAATGCCATTTTGGGTATCGCCTCGTGGGGTATGGACAAAATCATCACGTAGGTTGCAACCGGGCTACTTCCCCGCGGATTGTGGTAGATTGTAGCTGAGTGGTTCGTCCCAGGCATGGTCGCGACAACCAGTTGATCGTATGGAAAGTCTCCGCGGATGACGAGGCTGCTTTAAGCACCACACTCCCACTGGATCCATCACTACTACCTAGACCCCAGCCGTGGATACTTCACATCCTTGAAGTCAACACTATGAACTTCTGCTCGTTTAGTATCTGTCCTGTGGGCTCAAATGAGTCAAATGAGGAACTTCTTGTTGCTGTACCAAACACCCTGGTATCTGAGGCAGTACGCATACTCATCATCCAACACGTTTGTGCGATTAACCAGCGTTCATCTTTAGGTCGATGTATATCAACTTCCCAGCCAGAACCGGTTGCATACAATTCATCCCACCGACAAAGCTGAGGAGAACGGCATGGTGATGTCGTTAGCCTTGTTTCACCTGGATGCCTCGCTTGCTCTCGTCACTGCATATGAAAATGGAATCACAACCGTTCTCCAACTAGACGGAAACGGCGAGTGGGTGGTCCTTTACAGGGCACAAAGTCACAGCCAACCGGTTTTATCACTGAGCATATCTCCAAGCTGTGAATACTTCATCACATCTGGCGCTGATGCTCTTGTAGTCAAACATCCCATTCCGAGGCAGAGTCTAGAGCAGTCTGCAAGTGAGCAACCTCTTCAACAGAGATTCGGTGATTCTCAGCAAGCTAGACCTGTCAACGGGAAATCTTTGCTGTCGGCTGCTTTGTCAGTAGAGCCCAACCCTGCGCAGCCATCCCTGAAGAAGGCAATTCAAGTAAGGACTAAGCCTCTGAAAGTCCTCAATAGTAAACACTCCGGCCAGCAGAGCTTGCGTATCCGCTCAGATGGCAAAATATTTGCAACAGCAGGTTGGGATTCAAAGGTTCGCGTCTATTCAGCTCAGACGATGCGGGAGCTTGCAGTTCTCAAATGGCATCAAGCTGGATGCTATGCAGTGGCCTTCACCACATTGAACTGTTCCACACCTGAAGCCCCGGTACATGAAGAGAGCACAGAGAGTACCGCGAATGCAGAAGCTGTCGCCACTACCTCAAAAATGGTAAACTTAAACGTCAAAGATAGACGCATTAAGCAAGCGAGGCAGGCTCATTGGTTGGCAGCTGGAAGTAAGGATGGCAAGATAAGTCTGTGGGATATATACTAAGGATTTGATACCCGAATATAGAGAAATGACGTCGTAAAGCTCCAGAGAAGGAAGAAGGCTACCATCTATTTAGCGTCGAGAAAGAGACGAACAGGTTTTCATGCAGGGAGGATATGCGACGGGCCCTTGCGCTACTGCGTTATATTTCCACTGCGTCGTGGCGTGCATTCGACGTAAATGGTTCTCTATTCTATTGACACTCTCCCAACTCGCCCAGTCTCCCATAACTGGTCATTGTTAAATTTAGAGTGTCCTAGTGGCCCAGGGCGTGATCTTTTGCATCAGTTTCCAAACGAGTCATTACTTGAAATCATCAAGCAATGTCCTGACTTGTCGTCTCTCTCGTGTCTGATCCTCATGTCTCCGGTGCTGTCAATCTTCAACGCCAGCGCCAGCTAGACGGTCGAGGTTGTGATGAAGATAGCCGTACCGACCAAACTCCGATCCGTCATACGGGAAGTGGTTCAGTCTTCGACTTCGAACATTCCAATGTGATGAACGGCATCCGACCAACCAATCCTACTAGGCCACCTCTATCAAGTCCGGGTCCATACGCCAAAATACCTCACCTGCCTTCCCACGAAATTTACTCGCACCAGCACATAAGATTCATCTTCTAGCCGATTCTTGCTTTGGCCGTTGTGTCGAAAGATGCATGTCTATAAACCCATGTCGTCGGACCAGGAAGTTGATATCGCCGCCCTAAATGGCACATCAATATCTATCGTAAATCCTTGGCAGGTGGAACTAGTCGCCCCCGATGCCAAACTTCTTCCGGCTCTCGAGCATTTGAAACATAACTAAGGATTGGTGGAACATGATTGCCTGTCGAGATTTAGCGGTCGGATACAAAACTTTGGAAAGTTGGTATTGTCTATCTACTGATCCCAGAATTCGTAGAAAATATTAGTATTACATACACCCCTAGACTTCCATGAATAATATGTCTAGTTAACCATTCAATGTACACCTAAATGCCGTCGCCGATTTGGTCTATAATATCTCGCGTCAGCAACGAGAAATAGGCAAAGTGCACGCTGGGTGGTGATGATCACTTACCGACCACGTGATTATTTGTCCACTCCATCCACACTTGACACTGATCTTCCATTACATCCGGAATAGGCAGTTTCTTGATGGCCTCCGGGTTCTCTAGGACCATCCATAGGAAGCCACCGGACAAGTGCCAGGCAATGTGACCTAAACAAGGATCGTCAGCCATATGTAAAAAACAATACGTGGTTACTACTTGCAGTGCAGCGGCCAGATACCCGGGTTATCCTGATTCCACTGAAGGACAACATAGGAATTCGGCAATAACATATGCACATCACGCCGCTGGGGATTCTGCGAATTGACAATCGAGCCATCCCAGCAATGTCCCTTCTCCACAGTCGGAGTATCTTTTCCGCCTTTCTTGCCTGTCAACAAGTCTTTAAGTTTGTCCAATAAACCCAGGGTCGGCTCGCGACTCTCCAACTCCTTGTCGTCAGAGCTTCGAACGGTATTCCTCGGCGCTCCTGGCCCATCGGCACCAGTCGGCAGCCCACGTGCCGAGACATCGCCCGCGAGATAATCAGGATCAAACTTGCTGGCATCGCAAGCACCCTGTTGGAGAATCCATATGTTATGGCCATGTAAATGAATAGGGTGCGGTTGAGCGCCTGGGTTTTCGATTATAAAACGGATCGACGAGTTAGTGCCGTAGTTATGCACGTTTTGGATATAGTCGAAGTTCAAATCTCCCTTCTTGGCATCTAGCAGTTCGGGCTCATTGTAGTCCACCCGGGCGGTGCGGTTCTGCAAGTACCACAGGTCCGCAGTGCCGTTAGACCGGAATACAATAGGAACGACTTCCGTATAACCTGGCTGCCCTGGGGCAATGGGGAACAGTGGTACCGTCTTCGTCAGCTCGTCGTTGCCACAGTACTTGTTGTACGCATTTACACCTGCTTGGCTATTTGGCTGCTGCGTACGGTCAGCTTTCTCGTAAAAGATGGCTGCTTTGGCCTCAAGCGAATTGGGTTGGCTGGGTGAACAGTTAGGGCTCTTGTAAGCACGCAGCCAGTACGTGCCCTTGGGGTCTTTAAGCCCCTGAATGACGACGTCAGTGCGTTGACCCGGCGCGAGCGTCACGACGTCGGTCTGATATGGCTGCACGGGGACAAAATCATTGGCGATGACAGTCATTTGGTGTCCATCGATTGACACCTTTTCCACAGCTACTACGGACGGGTTGATGAGGCGCAGACGAATCTTCTTGTTGGTGGTGAAGTTGAAGGACGCCAGAGGTGCGTTATTGCCGTTGAAGGAGTTCTTGCCGTTGATTAGATTGTTGTCGGAACGCGTGGGTCTGGCTGGGTTAGCCATGACCCCCACCTCGATGGTCTCATAATATGTGTGGTAATGATCGTGGACCATGACCGGACCGACGTCAATGTCGTAATCGTAGTGTTGGGGACCGTAGATTACCATGGGACCAATCAAACCACTGGCAAGTTGAGACTCGTAGTGGGCGTGGTACCATGACGAACCGTAAATGTCTGGCTTGAACTTGTAAGTGAAAGTAGACCTGGGAGCAATTGGGCACTGCGTCACGCCCGGTACGCCGTCCATCCATTGAGTCTCTTGCTGGAGATTGCCATGCCAGTGAAAAGCAGTTCCTTCATCGGAAATATTATTATGGACGGTAACTGTAGAGCATTGTCAGCAGCAAAACACGTTATATTAGATAATACCATACCCTCGATCCAATCGCCCCAATTAGCCTCGATTATTGGGCCTGGGAATTGTCCATTGATGAGGAGCATGTCAATCGAGACTCCATCGGGCGCAGCCTTGGCTTTGCTGACAGTCCAATCATAGTGGCGAACGACTCCTGTTTCCGGTCGATCGAGATATGGATTCGTCTTTTGCGCGGTTCTTGTGCCCCAGGGAAACCCATTCGGCAGGGGATTATTGTTCAGAAACTTGGGAAGAAAATGAGCGAAAGGGGTGCCGAGTGTCGACAGTGCTTCAGTTACGATTAGTATAGGCAGTCTTCAGCAGAATGCAGGTACTCACAGCCCATGCCGGCGAAAGCACCGACAGGCATTTTTCCTAGTGGTGAGCAGCGAAAGTGACTGATTTGCTATTACGGAGTAACTGTGTAACGAGTGGACGGCTCTGGCATCGAGTGTGAATCCAGGCGATTGGTGATGGCTGCGGTGCAGACAGTGGAAAAGAATGAGGGTCCCGAATAGTGAAGCAAATGCAGCCAAGTTCGAGTCGTCGTCTTCCCAAAGCCTTGCAACTACGGTGAGGCGATCACTGACTGAAGGCTGCCCCTGTCTGACTGAAATACAGGAGCAGATATGGTCATTATAACATGTTTCTCTAATTTCCAAGAACGCAGATCCCCAACCCTCCCCGAAGTCAGTAAACAGGACCTTCTGGCCGTTTTCCCGGAAGCAGAAGAAAAGCGAAGTGGCTGGCGGGCAAAGCGCAAGCCGCATTACTGACTCCCAGGTCCAAAGTCTGTGCCATGAATTATCTGTGGGACGAAAGGTGGCTTTTTAAGCGTGAAGCAAGTAATGCCTCCGCCGTTAAATTATAACAAGATGGAAATTTGGATCCTCTCCAAAGCTACTTATGCAATAGACTGGTTAGTAAGAAGTTGCCATGCATGTAGGGCCTGGCGTGCATGTTGTTATGAAGATCGACGAAAGTATCACAGACTACATCGTTCTGTTGAAGACCTTCATGCAGTCCAGAATAGTTTTCCAGTCAGTCATCGGATTAAGTGATCATCCCAAACCCCAACCATTTCTATTCTCAGCAGAGTTTAGAAAAAGACGATGCCAAGCAAAAGTTCGGACCGTCTGAGGCAACGAAGGAGTTACTTGGATGCGTGGAAATATTAGGGTTGATCTAGTGGAAGATTAGTTTTTCGCCAACGTAAGACATCACGTGGTAGTCCGAATATAGTGCCCTCTTAACCAAGTTGAGATGCTCGCGTCCGCCGACAAGACAACAGGGGGCCAGTTTGTTCACCATTTTCCTGTTGTCACTCGGGCAATGCGAAACTGCCCTGTCTACGGTGCCCTACCCGTTCTTGGCAAACTCTCTGCGAACGGCACCATTAGCCTCTCTTGATTGCGGGATCTCAAGAACTCGTATAGAATATGTCCGTGTCTCATCCTAGACCCCACAGTCTAGTAAAACGACCAACCACCCAGAAAATGACTAGAATATGAAGTGTGGGATACTTGAAAGATAAGATTTCATGACAGCCTAGCTTACGCGGACGGTCTAAATATATCAAAGCACAACGGCGTAGGACGCCGTTCTATGGTTTGGGTGACTCCAAATCTCGCAGCCCCGAGCTCAGAGCGCACCACGAAAATAACGTGGCTTATTTTGTTGCGAGAACAAAGGATTTGTTATGACGACGTTGCCCTTGACAGTTAAATCATGGCACATCATGACGTAACCTTTTCACCAGTGTCAAATCTTGTTGACCCACGTTGGGGGAATATATCGCCTCTATGTCACTCAAATTCAATACATACGAGCTCCATTGCTTCGTCCCAAGTCTGTATCAACTGCCACTTAAAGTGGCAAACCCAAAACAACTTCGCGCAACACAAATTTCCAGGATGTCTCCCTCTGTCGTAATGCGTCTAATCAATGCTTTCAATTCGTTCTAGACTTTGACTTCCGACATTCATCCCATCAAACCCTCGCACCTTGCAGCGAACGGCTCTTTGTCCAACCTATCACCCCAACCCCCTGGTGCCATCGACTAAACCATATCCCTCTTCAACCTGCTAGAGATCAGTTGCTCAATATTCGACTGATCCGCTTCTGGTTCTTCGCTTTCTATGATAGTTCGTCTTGCGCGCGATCAAGCTCGGGATTGCGCGCCGGCACGCTATCTCCAAGCCCGTCGAACACTTCATTTAGAGAAATTTTGCTGTTCCAATTTGGACCTAACAATTCAGATAGGATGGGCGTGACGACATTAGGACAAGGTTCTTTTCTGCGAAGGTCCTCGACCCACTCGGAGTATCGAAGCCAGTACTCGTCGTCGCCGCTCTCTTCGTCAAGAGGCCTCACCTGCTCCTGACCCTGAGGTTCGGGGGTAATGAGAAGGTACGAGGCATCGTAGTCAGAATCGATGTCTGAGCCGACATCTGAGCCGACATATGAATCGTCAATTGAGTAGGCGTCTGAATCATCTTCTGAGCCGTAGCCTGCATCATCGTCTGTATCGTCATCGACATTGAAATCACTGCCGTATAAATCGGCGCCAGTACCTGAACCATCAACGTCCCAAATTGCGTCCGCTGTGACGTAATTATCTTCGTTCCAATAAGCCGTACTTCTCGTCCTCCCTTGCATCCTGCGCTTATCGGTCTCATCCAGCTCAATAGATTTCAGATACTGATCCATTTCATTTCGACAAGAGACAAATTCGTGCAAATTGGTAAACGTGTCGAATAGGTTGCACCTTGAAGTATTGCAGAATCCCTTCAGCAGCCCTTGCTTGATTATGGCTCCGGGAACGAGATCAGCGCCGGAAATGGCGTGGCTGCATGTGTGCTTGAGGCTGTGGCGACACACGGGGCAGTCCTTGTTTTTGCTTGTGTCCAGCCAACGATCTATGCACGCCGCATGCATCTTGTGATGGCATGGCATTGTGACAAAATCGGATGGGGGGGACTCTCCCCAGCAGACGGGGCAGCTCGCAAATGCTGACGTCGAATCTAGAATTCCGGACCCCTGGTAGTCGTTTTTGTGATTATAGTCGGATGGCTGTATGGTATCCATGGATACGCTGGAGTCCTCAGTTGAAATATTGTTTGACATATCGAATGGGTTCAAGTGGAATGCAGTTGACTGGTATAGGATCCGATTGATAGAGTGACCAGCTAGTCGTACATGTGATGCGATCAATGTTTTTTCAGCGTGAAGAAGAGAATAATGTTGAAACTCACTCGATACTGCTATGGAAAATTTTTTATATATACGTATACTTGGGCGGGTTTCTTAATGTTTCTCCGGTACGTAGGCTTTTTAAGTTTGGGATACCCGAGTATATATGCTTCGCGTAAGTTATAGCTCACTCGAACCGAAGGCGCTGGACTCTAATGTAGAACCGGCATTATCGACCAAGGGGAACTAATTGAAATTGATTGATTCCTCATTGAAATACAAGCAGCGGAGTGCCATTTTGTAAGGGAATTTGATAGCGTCAGGCTGTGACATCGCTGTCTACTAAATCACGTGCCGAGTATTACGATGCCTATACTAGTGGGAAAATAGAAGACTAATGGTTTAAGGAGCATTCATTCTGCGACACAATTCATTTCCTCTTACTGAGCATAGAAGGTTCAGATAGACACCGACGAAGTGAGTCGTGGAAAGTGTGTGCTAATCGCGACATCCAACATGAATTGCAGCTTTGTGATGACTATAGGCATGTCCATGATTCAATCTCAATTCCAATGGGAACGACTTGGTTGAATTGTGAGTCAAACTGCAAATGTCTTGTCAAGCCTACTTGCTAATATAGCCCATAATGTCACCATTCCAAACCCTTTATGCTAATGGCTCGACCACGTTCGTTTTGAGGACTAGACGTAAATCATTTCAAAATAAGTCTGTAAATTACTCATCAAATTTATGTAAAATTGTCTCTCAGCTGCAAGCGCGATCGATCCCGTGTGCCTGGTTTCTGGATCGCGTTGCTTCAAGCCACACGCCACTCAAACCCAATCTGTAAATCCGGTTGCATCAAATTTTGGCGCTGATCCAAAGGGAGAGCATACTGTAGCTTCATTGGGGGACCTCTGCCACGAAGTTCCTGAAGATCAGGGACTAAGACTTGATAGGCCAACCATGAATGCTTCATAGGCCTACCATAAGTCATTTGAATTTTCTGTAATAAAAACACAATAGCATGCTTACTCTATATGTCACAACTTATTGACTAGTAAGAACCCCATGGCACGAACGAGAGGCACCAAAAGTACTGCCAGTGAAACCCACGTCCTCAACTTCTTCGACTATGACGACGGCTGTGCACTAACAACAATTTTGAAGAACTTCCGTTTTCATGTCGTCGCCGGCAGGAAATGTTTATGTTTTAACGATGTAAATGGACAATCGATCTTGGACCAATACGAGGAGTTGATTGGTGCAGTACGAGATCGGACCGAGAGGGAAGAGAAGCATGAAAAGGAAAGGCAGAAGGGAAATATTGACGTACAGGGTGCATACCGACCAAAGGGAGGACAGAAAAGTATTGCAATATCCAACAGTCTGGAGAAAGACAATGATAGTGATGTGGATATCACTGAGTCGCCGAAGAAACGTTTTGCTGCAGAGGGAGAAACCGACGACGTCAGAGTGGAATTCACAAGACAGAATGATCAGGATCCTGAAAATGATCTCGCCCAGTGGATGCTGGCACCTTTTTCTGAAGGTTTAGGCCCCTCCCGAACTGTCAAACCGCGAGAGACAGAGTGTTCAAAAATGGTATCCGAGACGTACATACTTTTACAATCTGGAAACCCAAAACTGCAAATTAGCCGAAATCTTCGACAGAATTGGAGAAGTGAATGGAGAGGAGAATTTCAGATCTAATTCCGCGAATCCTAATACCAAGTACATTTGGGAACTTTATATCCCGTGGGTCCCGTCGAAAGATGCCCCTGTCGTCTCCGCAAGTGTCCAACCTGCATCATGCCATCCAGCTCGGGTACACGTCGTAGATGCAATCTATGTCTTCAAAGTTATCGACTCAACACAACCACAGCCAACAAAGCAGGAACTGTCGATTATGAAAGAAATCATCAAAGGTCTACAAAAACAAATCCGCGTGCCACTGTTCACGGGTCTAGTTGGCTAAGAGGATTCCAAAGCGTAGATTATGGGCTTCTTGCAAACTAATATCGAAGCCCCGCTCACTAATACCATCCCCCACCACCCCACCGGTAACGTTAATTGAGCACAATACTGCAAAAACACTACATTTTTGCTTACACATAATTCCGTACATATTGAAGCTATTTGTACCGTAGTTATACCATTATGTAGCTATTGTTATGGAGTTTAAGAATATCGTCACCTCTTGACTGTACAACCACTTAGTGTGACTACAGCGGCCGGCAAATCATCGGCCGTAGCCTCTGATTCTGATGAATCAACCCCTTCATCCTCAACTTCCACAACTTTCCCATTATTGGCTGGTTCTTGACGGTTATTAGGGGGTATAGGCTCCCCTGTAGCCAGTGCTTCTGATACTGTTATAAAACGGCGATTCGGATTTGGCAGTGACTTGCGCTTTTTACCCCTTTTCAAGCGGTCTAGTTCCTCCTGTAATGCCGTAGCCTTAGTGCGTTCGGCTACCAACTCTGCCTCTAAGGCTTCAACCCCCTTGGCAACCTTCTGTAGCCTATAGCGGCTATATGGGCTTGACTTGTTCGCAAAGTTGCGGATTTGACGGCTCGTACGGGGTGTAGAATCACTGTCAAGTCCAGGGGCTTGTGGCGGCGGTGGAATGCCCCTTTTATCAACATCTACCTGGATTTCTGGATGCCGTAATGCCTTGGCCCTTGAAATTGGCCAATTTCCAGTAGTTCTCCAGCCAGATTTAATGACCTTATCGGTTATAGCCTTGCGTGCAGTGCTATAACACCGGATAAAGTTGACTTTATCAACTGGCGCCGCATCCGTCATTCTATCCAATTTACTGACTTCTGCCCTATAGGCCGACTTCAATACGTTAAAGGGGCCATTTTAATTTGGCTGTAAGCCATGGGAAGTGTGTGCCGGTAAGTAACAACAGTATACATTGTACATAAAGCACGTAGTCATCCACTCATTCTATATAGCCCAGTTAGTACAGTTATACTGCAATAACTAGAAGACTTACAGAGGCGTGAGATCCATGGCCATCTAGTATAATTGGCCTAGCATCAGAGGGGTCTGCTGGCTGCGTCTGAGGCAAGTATACGTCAATAAGCTACTGATGGCCTATATGGTTGTCTGTCCAGCCATTTGGTGACGTTATATAGCGCCAGTGGGGACAGATCTCTCAGAATTGGTCAATGAACCACTGTTTTTGGAGCTATTTGCCCTTAAACACTATACCTGGCTCTATAAGGCGGCCATCGGCTGTAGTGGCTTCAATAAAGGTAGTCCAACTACGGCCCTGTGAGCTCTTAATTATAGCCTTCTGTTGGGCGTCAGAACTCCCCAATACGAGCCCGTCAAGGCCTATAGTATAGTAATTATCATAGATAATTGCCTAAGAGACTAATAGATAGTTACCAAAGCCAGCCATTATGCCTCCCTTATCGACATTAACTGTATTTTCTGGCTTAATCCAGCCGTATTCTCTCTCACGGATATCAAAGTACCAATGTACGGCTTTTGGTGTAAACGAGTTGAATCGAGCTGTCTCCTGCTTTCTACCCATCTTGGTACAAATTTCTGGATGTCTAGAGACAAATCGGTTGAGGCAATTCTTCCCTAATTCGTTGGTATCCCCCTGTTGAGCCAGAAGTGTAGAAACGCAAGCGCGTACGTGATTGTGCGTAGGGGCATATCCCAAGGACTCTTGTCTGATGATCCAGTCGACTATACGGCTTTCTTGGGCTATATAAACCCGCTTGCTGGTCGGTATAGGGTTGTCTGCCCACCCTTTGCCTTTGATTCTGTCGGAAAGGGTCTGCTGCGGCACTCCATGCTTCTGGGCGGATTTGTACTGCGACAGGCCATTATCGGTAACATCTAGAATAGCCTCGGATATCTGGTCCTCTGTCCAGCTACGGCGCGGCATTTTGGTGTACTGAAGCGTAGTACTTATAGAATAATAGTCAAAGGGGCATCGTGGCCTCAAAAGTAGTAGAATCAGAATTTTACGGCTGCCGGAACTCCGTAGTACCGATGTGGAGTATCGTGTAACCTTTCTAAAAATGCTAAATTGAAAACTCTATTCAATTCGCTATTTATTTGTGCAATCGGCTTGTAAATAGCTTCAATTTCTATTAAGATCCGTATAATTGAAGTTGAAGTAATTATAGTGTAGGTGCTGCTAATTTGGTTACCGGTGGGGGATGGTACATGTTGGTCTCTGGTGGAAGAGTACGGATGGATGGGTGGATTCAGACCTAATACAGACAGAGGAGAATGATGCTATGGGCATTGGAAAGGTTGTGAATATGCTTATAGATCATGAGGATCATATAACGTACCCCACCAGCAAGTTGGCCACTTTTTCTTGGCACCGTACGAACAACCTTTTAATTAACATCTTTACACATACCAAGATGGGATCGAATTGGAAAGAAAGCGGCATGATTCTAGCGTGTCAGGCGCTTCAATCGAAACCCGAATTAAGCATCCGACGCGCTGCCCAACTCTACAATGTCCCTCGTACAACTCTAGCTAACCGAAAACGCGGACTACTATCTCGACGCGATACTCGACAATCTACTCATAAGCTTACGGAATCAGAAGAGTTAGCGGTCGTACAATATATACTTAACCTAGATTCGCGATCATTTCCTCCCCGGCTCCATGGTGTTGAAGCTATGGCTAACCGACTGCTCCGTGACCGTGGCGCTGGACGCGTCGGCGTCAACTGGGCCTCGAACTTCGTACGACGACAACCAGACCTTCGGACGCGTTTTAATCGAAGAATCGACTACCAACGAGCCTATTGCGAAGATCCTGACGCGTATCGCGCGTGGTTTACGCTCGTACGAAATACAATTGCGAAATATGGTATCCAAGAGACGGATATCTATAACTTCGACGAGACAGGGTTCGCGATGGGCTTAATCTCATCCGAGATGGTATTTACAAGTTCCGAACGACGCGGAAGGCCTCGTACAGTCCAACAAGGCAATCGATAATGGGCTACAGTAATCCAGGGTATTAATTCGTCCGGCTGGGCTATCCCGCCGTATATTATTGTCGCGGGTCAAAACCACCTCTTATCCTGGTACGAGAATAGCCCATTCCCATCCGATTGGGTAATCGCTGTAACCAAAAACAGTTGGACAACAAATGAGCGAGGCGTAGACTGGATTCAGCACTTTGATCGCTATACGAAGGATCGTACGAAGGGTGTTTATCGTCTTCTTATCCTCGACGGGCATGAGAGCCACCACTCGACTGACTTCGAGCTATATTGCAAAAAGCATACTATTATTACACTTGGTATGCCTGCTCATTCGTTACATAAGCTCCAGCCTCTCGATGTAGGCTGTTTTAGGGCTTTGAAAAGGTCGTACGGCAAAGAAATTGAAGACCTAATACGGGCGCATATAACCTATATCTCGAAGGAGGATTTCTTTTCAGCATTCTATAGGGCGTATCGTACGACTATAACTAAGTCGAATATTGTAACGGGGTAAGGCCGGATATCAGGGAAATAGGTTACGGGGGCTAGGGAGGACTCCCCTGTCTTCCTTACTTCAAAAAGGGACACGGAGATAACAGGCGACTTTCAACAACTCGTCATCTCTTTCATCATCTTATTCAATCAACTTGACTTTTGTTTTCTATTCTAGTTAGCTAGCCCTTCAATCATGCGGTTCTTTTCTATATGCATTTAGACACTACTTTCGAAATCCTATTATTTTGCCCTCATCCTAGCCTTGATAATGACAGAGGATTATATTGTAACGGGGTAAGGCCGGACATCAGGGAAATAGGTTACGGGGCTAGGAGAAAGTTTATTTTCTCTTCTTTAAGAGGCACAGAGGCAGAGTAGGACATGAGTCCCTCATCTTCACGCTTCATCATCCTCATCTTCATATCATCATCTCCTTCTCATCTATATCTTCACCTTCGCTTTTCAGTCAGTTATTTAGCTATTTTAGTTCTGATGGGGATACAGAACGAGTGCCTCCGGGTAGTCTGTGGCGCCCACAAAGCGACGCCGGTTCGCCACCTGGAAGCAGAAGCAGCAATCCCGCCACTAGACCTCTATCTTAGTGCCCGGGCTGCTAAGTTTGAAGAACGGCTACGGCTTAGCGGGAAGAGAAATCTGCTTCGCAGCGCGAGCGCTAAAGCGTCACATATACTCCGACAGGATAGGCCGGCGAAGAGGAAGCAGGCGTCGCAGCTACTCCGACCGGCAGGGTACACTATGGAGAAGGAGGCCCGGGGCTCCGAATGGATGAGTGAGGAAAAGGAGGTCCCGGCTGCCCTCCTCGGCCACTGGAGGAAGAGATGGCTCACCGGAGCAGAGCATCACGATCGCCAGCGACGCGCTATCGCTGAGGAACCGGAGGGCCCTTCGATGCAGATACCGAAAGGGGGCAGGTATTTCGGCCTGAACCGACTGGAGGCGTCTACGCTGTGCCAGATCAGGACGGAAAAAATAGGACTAGCAGCCTTCTTATTCAAGACAGGGGCTTTTGGCGTGTACTCGCCGCTATGCCGCTGTGGCGACGCCCCTGAGACGGCAGAGCACGTAATCCTCTTTTGCGGGCTGTTGGAAGGACCGAGGGAACGATTACGGGCCGCCATCGCACCACGGCCACTATACTCTCGCAGAGACCTCGCAACGGCAACATGAGAACCAGTAGTTAGTGGGACTATTGTAAGGTGGCTGCTAGGGACGGGTCGGACAGCTTCAAGGCCCAGATAGCATCGATCTTCTCAGGGGGGACTTTGTTGGTAGGTTGAGAACCAACGTAGTATGGTAGTGAACGTAACGCAGTCGCCAATAGGGCGAACCGACGACGCAGCGTATGTATTTAGTCCAGCCATTAGGGCACGGTTTGACATACGGGAGTACTAGTAGAGGTACCGGGGGCTTCGAGCCTACGGCGTATTTAATAATAATAATAATAATATTTTAGTTATTCAGCTTATCTTTACGTTCGAGATCCTATTATCACGATACGAGTATCAGAGGCACATCCGACCAACTCGTGCACCAGACGTATAGGAGCTTCACTCTTATAACCAGTACCACGATCTTCGTCTGATAAGACCACCAGATGGGATCTGTTGGTACTGGAGCCGTCTGTTCAGTGTGTTAGGTGGTAGGTATATCCTACTGACCGCCTGACCCCGTTTCACTACCTAACACACTGAGCAGACGGTACCAACAGATCACATCTGTTGGTCTGATCAGACGAATGTGACGAGGCAGAGGCACTGCAAGTTCGAATCAGGGTTGCGACATCAGTCTATCTCTGTTGACGAATACTAAACTGAAGAAGAGAGAAAGAGATCTAAGTGCAAGTGCCCTTTCCTACATGATAAGGAAAAGGGCAGCGCGTACAGGTGGGACACCCATACTAAGGTGGGACACCCATACTAGGGTGTCCCTGTGTTCGTCCAGGGGCCCAGAGGCCAGGCATCGTGACCGGCGTCACAAAGAAGATCGTGGTACTAGTTATAAGAGCGAAGGTCTTGCAAGTCTTGTGCGTAAGTTGGTCGGATGTGCCTCTGAGACTCGTATCGAGATAATTCTCAGATTAAGACGTGTGGCTTTAGGAGTCGAATCGAAGCTGTCACTAGTACTAGATTGCTCTGATCAGGATAAGATAAAAGTAAAATAATAGAATCTCGAACGTAAAGATAAACTAACTAACTAATAATAATATTAAATACGCCGTAGGTGTTAACCCTCGGTACCTCTACAAGTACTCCCTTAAGGGGCTATAGATGATATAGCGGGCCCTTAAGCCGCGTCGGGCGGTTATACAGGTAAACTTGTAACCAAACGACTACTAAACCTCCTGTCCCTCCCTAAGTCTGTGCTACAACCCCTGCCTGAACTACCGATAAGTGTGGTAATGTGGCACTTAAATTCGTCCTCAGGGGTGGGATGCTGCTTGTTAGGCAACCTTGGTGGGCTTTGCCAAGACCACCAAGGTTACCACGTGACTTAGCCCTTCGGGACTAAGTCCAACCTTCGTGCTCCATAGGACTAGATAGAATGTCATGCTTTTACAACTTCACAATCTTTGACCACCTTTGCGTGTAACACTGCTGATGTGCAGAAGATGCTCGACTATTTTTTTTGTCGCGACAAGTCGTAGTATCTGCTAATTGGGGTTCTCGTCGAGCGTATACATCTCAACCATACGCTCAAGTGGATAGACCGTAACGTGGTCTAGACGCTCGCAAGAATCGCGGCGAGAGGGCGTGCTGCGCGCCTTCTATCGTGAGGGGACGGGTTCGCCGACGAGCGTTATCGGATAGGCGAGGTCCGATAAGGGGCCGGATTAACGATTCGAATTCTGGACCGGCTGTCGAGTTATATTCCGTCGACGTAGTGCTTGACGGTCGACTGGCTAGGATGCTCGTAATCCTAAACTGCACCAATCTCCCTATTATCGCTAGGTAGGCGAAGTCAACAAGGTGGGCAGCGCGCCATAAGGGTTGACTAAACCCCCTTGTGTGTCAGCTGCAGGATTCGAACCCGCGACTCGTCACCGACCCAAGTGGGTGAGGCTCAAATCGGGACTTATCTACCAGCGAAGTGACCAACTACACCAGCCGACGACTAACTAACTAACTGAAAAGCGAAGGTGAAGATAATTAAAGAAGGTGAAAAAAGATAATAAAAGGATAACGTAGTCCACGGTCCAATTGCACACTTTGGCAGACCTTATACGACAATGTATAAGTTAATTCAACCACAACGCCTATCATCAATTGAAACTACTCAGAATCATTATCTTCAGACGTCTCTACATCATTTCCACAAGTGCGCGCATTATGTCCGGGCTCGCCGCAGATTCTACAGCGCCGTAGCGCAACTCGCCGCCTCGTACGACCACCAATTTGACGAAATTCGTCATGTAACTGCCCATCAACCTCTCGTTGAGACTGTAGGTCCTCTCCAGCTTGTATACGAAGTGACCCTCCACTCTGTAGCTGTTTTTTCTTCGCACGGCGACGTCGACTTAAGGTCTCATTTGCCTTTCGAAGTCATTCGACCTCGCCTTCTAAAAGGGCAAGCCGAATAACCTTCGTTGTACTTCGCGCAATCTGATCTATTCCAGCAAAAATTGACGTTGGTGAGCTATTTTGATGTCGTACAATCCTATTTTTCACATAATCGCTTTGTGATTGGGCTTCGGTTGGGTTGTTCGGAGTCTTTGATTCCCAAGGGACGGGGAGACCAGCCGAGCTACTGTCAGAGAACAGAATGTCATAGGCACCAATGGGTGTCAGGACACTGAACGCAGGACACCGGCGGGCCGCCGGAGGGGTGTTTCGGACAAAAGACTCCCGAGTCATGATTACAATCTATGTGAAGCTTTGGGATGACGAGAGTCAAGATCCTTGGCATCGCCGACCCTGCTGTTATGCCGGGTCCAAGCGGCGGCCTAGCTATCTATATAAGGACCATCTCGAAGTAGGATAGGGAAGGAGTTGTCAGAGCCACAAGTGTCATCCGAGGCGGGCCGGCTTCCACCAGGTAGGAAGCCGTTTGTGGCGGCTAGAGAGCCGCTTGTGGCGAATGAGAGCCGTTGAAGCCGTTTGCAACGGATAGGGAATCGCTTGGTTGCAGATAAGGAGCCGCTGTCCAAGATATTGGCCGAAGTCGGAGGAACACAGACATACGGAAGCAAACATCCAGAATCCGAGAGAGAACCTCGGCTGGCTATAAGTAAGGAGTCGAGACGAAGGAAGATAGAGAGGGCAGAGATCAATGCATCACCGTGGGCACCCCAACCTGAGACCGCCAGTGACCACCCGGTATTACGTAGGAGGGACGCCCGTTACTCCCCATCACTCTGTACTATTGCCTTCGGCCTAGCCGTACCCTGACAGCTACCCGGAGGTGTTGGCGTATGTAATTTCACATCGAGCTGTGATATGACATAATCTGCATCGTACGGAACTATTCCTACCCCTCAGAAACCACCCTTGCATATTTGAAACCGTGAAAGTTGCGTTGTAAGCTTTAAAAACGCCGGTAAAAAGTCTTCTTTCGAGATATGACTTATATGTGCTCGCATGAGATCTTCGATTTCTTTTCCGTACGTTCTTTTTAACCCGCGAAAACAACCAACATCAAGAGGCTGGAGCTTATGCGACGAATGAGGAGGCATACAAAGCGTGACGATATTGTTAGCTTTGCAATATACCTCGAAATCGGTCGAGTGATGGCTTTCGTGACCGTCGAGGATCAATAGGCGATGAGTACCTTTCGTACGAGACTTGGTGTGATGATCGAAGTGTTTTATCCAATCTTCGCCTCTCTCGTTCCCAACGCCTTGAATAACTGTAACCCATTCCCGATTTCCTTGCTGGGCTGATCTAGGCCTTCCGCGCCGATCAGAAGTCGTCACGACCATTTCGGACGAGATTTGGCCCATCACAAAACCGGTCTCGTCGAAGTTGTAGATATCCTCCTGGATCGCGTATTTCGCAATTGTATTCCGTACCAGGTCAAACCACGCGCGATACGCGTCGGGTCTTCGCAGAGGACTCTCTGATAGTCGATCCTTCGATTTAAACGCGTTCGGAGGTCTGGTTGTCGTCTTACGAAGCTCGAGGCCCAGTTGACGCCGACGCGTCCCGCGTCGCGACTTCGAAGTAATCGGTTGGCCATATCTTCAACTACTCAATCGGGGAGGAAATGCTTGCGAATCTAGGTCGGTTATATGTCGTACGATTGCCTCTTCTTCGGAAGGAGTCAACTTTTGCGTTAGCGATCGCGTAATCGCTCGAGCGGTTTTACCGTCGCGTCGATACGCAAGAGTTCTAAAAGGTACGTTATAGATCTGACCAGCGCGACGTACACTTAATTTTGGATCAGATTGAAGCGCATGTAATGCTAGAACCATATCACTTTCATTTCAAGAACTAACTATAGTTATGTGGTGAAAAACCGCAGGTCAAAGTGGTAGCGTACGAAAATCTGCCGAAGTGTGCAATTGGACCGTGGACTACGTTAATTGAAGGTTAAGAAGAGGATTCGTGTCCTGCTCCGTCTCTGTGCTTCTTAAAGAAGAGAAAATAAACTTTCTCCTAGCTCCGTAACCTATTTCCCCCAATGTCCGGCCTTACCCCGTTACAGTAGTTATCCCATCGGTGGCGTACTTGACAAATATCCCCACGTACTGTCCCCAGAGGCCTTTGAGATCTTGTTTGACGAACACGGCCTTCTGCAGTTTGTCAGCCCCCACAGGGGCAAAGAAGGCACACTCAGAACTGGCTACCGTAAGTCGAAAGACACATGGCCGTTGGTTTCTCCAACGAATGTATTACCAGACCTGGTGGAATGCGGCTAACTTCTGGATGGAAGACATTTCTAACACGTAGACACTCATTAGACTGTAGTGTAGCTGCATTGGTCATATATGGCTGCTGACGATGATAAAAGGGTCAGTGGTCAGAAGGCCTAGAATATCTGATGGTTGGAAAGCTGTTGCACGAACCACATGTAAATTTTCGAGTACGGCCTGACCAGACGTTCTTGGCTTGCGACGAGACTGTTTCTCTGAAGATAACCTGAAACCGTTGAGAAGACCCCGTGAATGTAGACTTAACCTATGAAGGCGGAGCTTGACTGTATATCTCTGGGCTGCGGAAATAACTCAGTGACTGGTTTTATGGACGGAAACCCCGTTTGCAGGATGAAAATTCTGAGTTGGTGGTCCCATCCAGCAGAAGTTCATTATTGATGATTTTGGCTGGGGCCTTGATGGTCGTCCCTTTCCCGAATTCGATGCTATCCACGTTGTTCGCGTTGCTGGCTGGAACCACGCAAATGCAAAAGCCGAGGCAAATTCGGGATTCACCTGGACGGGCATTTCTTCTGGAAACCCGATTGATTGGGTCAGACTTCACTCTAGCATGTGACGTGTCGAATGAAATTGACTCTGCGTACAGGCTATGAAACGCTTCAATCTTATGGGCTTCAACATAACTCAGCGTTCTGCTATCATCTATGACCACGAAGCGGAATACTTCACAGGTACCACGCTGGAGGGCATTGGTCAATCTGTCGTCGGAGTGCTACAACACCCGGAGGAAACGATCAATCGCTTCGTCAAGGTTATGTCCATCAAGACTTGCAAGAACGAACTATTGGAAGCTTGCCAGAGCGCCACGGGTAAACAGTGGAATGTCCAGCCGTCACCCACGAAAACACTGCTTGATAGCAGGCGCAGGAAGCATGAAGAGGGTGACCGAGGCTGGGTCTTAGAGTTTGCAGTGTCCCAGCTGTTCGATGAGGGGAGTCGTGCTCTGATTTGTTGGGCGTGGTTGCAGAGACGCCGCAAGAGGTTGTGGCAAAGCTCCTGTAAAAATAATAGTGGACGGATATAGATGCATCATCGTTTGGATCTCATGTTGGAAGGGTCATCTACAGGAAAATTCTCTACTCCACGAGACTTAGAGTTTGATCATAACCTTAACCTCAATCTTGATTCCACTTCTAAATGCTAGCAAGTTCCGATCTCACTGTGCATTTTTCCTTCTTTTTCTTCTTTTTTTCTTTTAGCTTAGTTGTCTGCTACGATGGCAGTGGAAAATATGCGTATGATATCGAAGATGGAACGACCTGGCAGCTCTCAATGCCACGGAGACCATGGGCCCACTGCTGTTTCTCTTTATAGAAAGCCTATGGATCCATTCTCTCCAGAGGATTACCTGTCTTCTGTCACTGGACTCCAGCGAGAATTTCGAGTCTTTCACCATGCTCATATCAAGTGATATTGCTACTTTTACAGTGGCTGTTTATGCTGGGCCCGCACGGCGCGGAATTCCCCTTCGAAGGCGTACTTGGATTGTGCTGCGTTGCCTGTGAAGGGGCCGATTGACGATAGATTGGCGATAGTATGACGAGATGTCGAGACCGTGGTCCCAGAAACTTACCAAACTTATTATTGGCATTTGGTAATGTTAGATGCCATTTCTCTGTTCATGCTATGTACGGTCAATAATGCCGAAATTTTCGATACTAGAAGCAAAATATTGTCAGTTAGTGATTTCTATACCACGACTGTGTTATCATATACCCAATCAAACCCCTAGATCGGGCGTCCAATCCCTGACGGCGATCCCCCACACAACCGTATGGACGGACTGGCTGATGCTTACCCCGCCTTGCAGTCACCTCGGCATGCTCTCGCAGCATTCCATGATGAATTCTCAACGTTGTGCCTTTTACTCTGAACGCCTCGCTACGCTACAGAGACGCAACACTAGTCACACCATCCCAGACCCATCAGTGCAACGCCGGAGCTTTCAGAAGCACCTCCCCTCACGCGGCCCGGCCCGCCAACTTTGACAGCTCACCTCTATTTCTCTAAGCGCTTACGTTATACGTCATCATTATGGAGCTTCAGCCCGCATGTACTCCGTCTTTCCCAGCACCGCCAGACCCGCGGCTAGATCTACCAGTTTCCAAAGCTCAAGAGCTAGGCACCGGCCTCGGTTCTATCAAGGCCGCATGCGAGTTCTCGCTACGCGAATATTTCACACTGCAGAACAATCGCCACTACGACGACGCCGTGGCCGAGGAACGCTTCCGTACGCAGCGCAGTATCGTGCTGGCGGATTTGCGGATGCTGCGGAAGGATGTTGGTGCTGTTGTCAAGGGGTCGGAGTCTCATCGATGGAGGAGGTGGATTTTGGGAGGTGTCGTGTAAGTTTATTAGACGTTTCTTCGATTTTTCACCTAAAAGGCTGCTCGATGTGTACTATACAGACACGTCTAATACGGTCACAGCGTATCCTTAATCCCCGCAGTCCGCAAGATCTTTCGGCGGTCAGCGGATGATACCGAGTCCTCCAACGACACCGAATACGCTTTCAAACGGAGCAAGTCGTTGATAGAACGCATTTTGGACTCAGTGAACGGAAAAGGTACATTTGCGTCTGTGGCCTTCTTCGTCCTTGCCATCATGTACGTTTTCCAGAGCGAAGTTTCGTTGCGCGTGGCGAGGACGGTACAGAAGCGGCTGAAGAGGCTCTCTGCTAGAATTGAGGCGGGCGATGGGATGCTTGGCGAGGCAGATATGGACGTATTTAGGGGGTGGCGCTGGAGAGTTTTGATGTGGACGGAGTGAGTCATGAGACCAGTTTTGTGCTTCGGACGAGTCTCTAAATTGCAACATGTAAGTCCTTGCATACAGTTCTTAGAGCAGAGAATTGATGACCTACCATTCTGAATTAACTACAACGTGACGTGGGTTCCTCTTCTGTTGTGTAGTCGCATAATAACGCTTCTGCTCCGTTAACGAACACGGTAGATGGCAGTTATGTTCACACGCTGGCTCAAACGACGACTTGGCTGCATTGAATCCTCTGCTACTTCCAAAAGTGCATCCCGGATGACTTTCGTTGATCCAACGAAAACTTCCGAAGCCCTTCAGCTATCCGTAGACCGAAGTTGTTGGCGACACATGTAAACATGCAACAAATATACCCAAACTCCTCTTCAGTGATGAACTCACTGGTAGCAGCCGCACCCATGGGGAACAAAATGGAGCAAGCTTGAAAGCTTGCCGCAACAATAGGCTCTTTTGAGTGCTGTGAAGAGTGGACAGAAGCAGTACTTACATGATCCTCTGAATGGTCCAATGCAGCCGGAGCATCTGTAATAGAAGACAAGGAGTGTGTATTTGCTGCCTTGCCTCCCTTACTTATGGATGCGTGACCAACCAGACCACAGAAGTATGGGATACTTCCGATCAAATCACTCACCTCCCTCCTACCAATCAGGATTGCCTCCTTGTACTCGTCCGAATCTTGGATATGGAGGTTGGCGGCGCACCTTGCCATCGCGTTGCAAGTAAATACCCTAGCTACACATCCGGCCACGTGGAGATTCGCAGCTGCAAGGCTTTTGTATAAATGGACTTTGCCAGCCGGTAGAAGATGTCCGCAAGGCTTGTGTAGGCTGCAGTCGGATAGGAGTTTTGTAGATTCAATGTGTTCTGAAGCTTCAGCGAGATGGTATCGGGAGCCAGCTTGGATCACGGCCTTGGTCTCTTGAAATATCTTGACCAGGTCTGGGTTGCCACCTGCGGTAGCTAATTTGCTGGTCGACCCATTCAAACCAATGGGACGTGAGGGTAGATGGGGTATGACAAAGGTGCCCGTTCGCCCAGTTACGGCTGTGTTGATTGCAGCATCCCCGCGCGTGTTTGTCGCTTCGTCCATATCGATGGTGTCCTGTGTTGGTACAGTCTCTGACTGGTCGTTGTCTTCATCTTTGGATGGATCTGGTGCAATGTATAGCAGATATCGGGGATCGTTCAACCACTGCAGCCATGCTTCAGTGCCGGCGTGTGGTGTGGACAGTCCCATGAGTTTGAGGATGACCTGCATGCATTTAGTCGATAATGCAGATGCTCATCCGGGTTAGCTCTTACCGCATTGTTACAAACTACCCCAAATAGCGCTTGTCCAAGTTTATCTCGAAATGGTCTTTTTCCTCGTGCGCCAATCATAGCGGCTGCGCCATATGCGTGGCTTGAGAAGCCATCAAAATTATCTGAGCAGATGATCTTAACCATGTTAACCAGCGGGCTTCAAAGTTAATGTGGTGGGTAGCTCACCTCAAAGAGTACCAACACAACAATAGAAGCAAGTAGCTCATCGTCATGACAAGAGCCCGGCACCTGAACTGCATTATTTATCAACTTGAGAGCCTTGGAGTACGCAGCCCTTGCGCGCAGAATGGCCATTCTTGAGTTCTTCCTAGTGGAGTACACTGCCAGAGATGTTGCAGAAAGAGAAGTGGCAAGGCAATGGCTCATGTTCTTCCTCCGTTTGAGGAGTTTCAGGACAGGTATATAACCAGGATCCAGTAGTTGAGATGGTGCTTGGGCATATCGGCTGAGTAGGTAATGTAATGCTTGATCCTCTACCGGCGGTAAGAGGACATGCGCTGTTGGCAGCGTTGACGGCCACCTAGTTACATTCTTTGTATCTTTGTCGCTTATGTTTGGGTCATCGCGATTCTCACGGCCTTCGGAGTGGGCTCGGTGCCGGCCGCGATTGGACGTATGGGCCTGATTGTGACTCGGATCCTCGCTTTTTGACGCATAGCTAGCATCTTTTAGGGTCTCCCACTTGTTGATAGTAGCCGAAGTCATGTCCTGAATAATAATGCCGGAGTCATCGCGGTAACCATTGCATTCTCGGCCCGAACGTCGACATTTCAGGCAATGTGGCCGCATCTCATCACACTGTGCAGATGTTGATCAGCAATCATTAGTTGTGTGAGATGGAGCTCGCAGTTAAGGCCTTACCTTGACTCGTCTGATACCTACAGTAGTTCGTGTTAGGTGTTGTTTAATGTTCACGTTGAAACATACCAGTCTATATTTTAGGTAGCGTTAACTTACGACAAGTGTGACAAGAGGTTGATTTGCCAGTATAAACCATATTGGATTTGGGATGGTTGTATCAGGCCCCCTGCGGTATGATAACTGTTATCGTTGTGGAGTGTACGTATGGCTCGTCCAAGTGAACACCGCCGACATGCAAGGTGCGGAGAAGCTATATTCATAATAGCATAGGGCCAGTGCAAGAAAACTGTGCCGCACAGGATGAGAGCATGCTTACGCCCAGGGATGTTTGGGCACCTGCTATTCTCCGGCCTAGCGTAAACCTTGTCCCCCACAACCCGGTTCGTTTCTGAGCTGCCTTACAAGGCTGCTGCCTGTCACTTCCCAACAAAAGTATGTCTGGTCGCACATCGTGCCCACCAGGCGCAGACCTCCGATGCCAAGCCTCCAATGCCAGGCCTCAGATAGGCTTGGCATCCGATCCACTTAGCACTTCGTCTATCTCTCGGAGAGTTTTGAGCCTATAGAAGTACCCCAGAGGAACGATCTCCATTCTATCAGTAGTCATGCTATGCAGCCGGTCCACTAGTAGTATCAAGGATATAACTTCCCGACGAGTTAGAACCTATAGAAACGTTCCATTGGAACGATCTCCATTCTAGCAGTAGTCATGTTATGCAGCCGGTCCACTAGTATTATCAAGGATATAACTTGCCGACGAGTTAGAACCTATTGAAACATTCCATAGGAACGATCTCCATTCTAGACGTAGTCATGCTATGCAGCCGGTCCACTAGTAGTATCAAGCATATAACTTCCCGACAAAGTAGAATAAAAGATGAATAGCGAGTTAAACGACTTTACTTACTAACGTACCCCACGGTCCAATTGAACACTTTCGCGCATTTCCGTACAACCTAGGTTTTATCCCTTATTTTCCACCTTCTACAATGGCACGTAATTCGGAAGAAAGCGATATTCAATTAGCGCTTCAAGCGCTTCAAAATAACCCCAAACTAAGCGTACGATCCGTAGCACGGATCTATAATATCCCTCATACAACCCTACGTCACCGATATCGCGGCGGTACTTCACGACAGGATATACGATCACCAACGCAAAAACTTACCTATTCCGAAGAAGACGCGATTGTACGCTACATAGTCGACCTAGATTCACGATCATTTCCTCCTCGAATAAGTGGTGTTGAAGATATGGCGAATCGACTACTCCACCAACGCGACGCAGGACGCGTCGGTATTAACTGGGCTTCGAGCTTCGTACGACGACAACCAGACCTCCGGACGCGTTTTAATCGAAGAATTGACTACCAGAGAGTCCTCTGCGAAGATCCCGACGCGTACCGCGCGTGGTTTTATCTCGTACGGAATACAATTAATAAGTATGGAATTCAAGAGGAGGATATCTATAACTTTGATGAGACTGGGTTTCTTATGGGTCAAATCTCATCCGAGATAGTTGTAACGACCTCTCATCGACGTGGAAGACCTAGAGCAGTACAGCAAGGGAATAGGGAATGGGTTACAGTTATCCAGGGAGTCGGATCGGACGGCTATACTATCCCTCCGTATATCATCTTTGCTGGTAAAACTCACCTATCTTCGTGGTACGAAAATAGCCTACTGTTACGAACCGTTGGCCCTAGACCAACATTACAGGCCCGTTGGCAGGCCAGGTGGATACAGACGCTAGGATCACGGGACCCCGCATCGGAGAAAGGAAAAGACCGACAGGTCACGTGACCTACAGTGGTGGATATGTTGGTCAACTACATATCCAACCAACAGGATATGTTGGCAGAGAACATATCCAAGTGGGGATCAGTGAAGGAGAGATGGGTATATAATGGATAGGACTCCCAGGCATTTCACAGATAGACAGTCTCTACTTCAGTGATCAATCTAAGCATCAATCTAACCCATTGGTGAGGCAAACTGCCTCGACGACTCTATGCCCAGTTACCCTACTTGAATACTTCAGTTACCCAGAGCCCTATACTCCATACGTCAGACCCCGATATTATTGCTAAAGGACTCGGCAGCAGGACTTACTTACTAGCACAAACCCTTACAGACTCTTTAGTGGTTTACGCAGCTAGACTATTAGAGGTTTCGTTACACCTACTACCAAAGGATTGGGTTATCGCGGTTACGAAAAATGGCTGGACTACTGAAACGGGGTCAGGCGGTCAGTAGGATATACCTACCACCTAACACACTGAACAGACGGCTCCAGTACCAACAGATCCCATCTGTTGGTCTTATCAGACGAAGATCGTGGTACTGGTTATAAGAGTGAAGCTCTTACACGTCTGGTGTCAGGGTACGGCTAGGCCGAAGGCGATAGTACAGAGTGATGGGGAGTAACGGGCGTCCCTCCTACGTAATACCGGGTGGTCACTGGCGGTCTCAGGTAGGGGTGCCCACGGTGATGCATTGATCTCTACTCTCCCTCTATCTTCTTCCCGGGCCTCCGCCCCTTACATAGATAGCTAGAACCCGACGTCGGAGCCGCGGAGCACTAGTTTCCCCGATTGTTCCGCAAACCAAGACTTCCATATCGTCATGACTCGCACATTCCTACACCGGAGCCCCACCGGTGTCCCACCGGTGCCTATGGCATTCTGTTCTCTGACATCTGGTGCGCGAGTTGGTCGGATGTGCCTCTGAGACTCGTATCATGATAATAGGATCTCGAACGTAAAGATAATCTGAATAACTAAAATAACTAAATACCTGACTGAAAAGCGAAGGTGAAGATATAGATAAGAAGGAGATGATGATATGAAGATGAGGATGATGATGCGCGAACATGAGGGACTCGTGTCCTACTCTGCCTCTGTGCCTCTTAAAGAAGAGAAAATAAACTTTCCTCTAGCCCCGTAACCTATTTCCCTGATGTCCGGCCTTACCCCGTTACACTACAAATGAAAGAGGCGAGGACTGGATTCGACACTTCGATCAACATACAAAGCTTCGTACGAAAGGTGTTTATCGCCTCTTAATTCTCGACGGCCACGAGAGCCACCACTCGACCGCTTTCGAGCTCTACTGTAAAGAGAACTCTATTATCACACTCTGTATGCCTGCTCATTCGTCGCATAAGCTCCAATGTAAGGAAAGAGCCGTTGTGGCGGGCCGGTCTCAGCTGACAAGCTGAGTCGGGAGGGATTCGCCCCGATCCGGTACAACCCCGGAACCACCCAGCTTAAGAGGAGAACTCGAGACGCTCGCACCTAGTTTAGATTCTTCAAGAATCAGTCTTACAATATACGCACCCATACACTGGCCTACTTCTAGCTACCCTTTGCACTACCTGACTATTATATTGTGAGACGTGTGGTATCCTCGTTACAAAGGCGGGCAAGGCCCTTATACTCTAGGTCACCGAGAATACTAAATTACGTATTGAAAACGAGTAAATATACAAAGAACTCGATAAACACGCTCTAGATATACGCTATCCCGTCGAGCCAGACCGGAATAAAGTATTCGTTAACTTATTAGCGATCCGAACAGCCTAGGATAAGCGAAATAAGCGAATACGGCCTATTTTACCGGATAAGTAGTTAGAAATTAATACTTTTCTCGAAGGAAGGATCTCTCCTAAAAAGAGGGCTCGAAAGAATATATCTAAGTCTTTGAACGCTTAAATTAAGTATATTCCATATATAATCATTAAGGACAAAGTATTTAGGTTAATTCAGTTCAACCCTGCAAAATAGGGGTGTATGGAAAAAGGGTGGTTAATGCGGTTAACTCTTTTGATTATGTTCCAAGATGCTAACGTAATCTACACCCCGCGTCGATTTTCGGGCATACTATACTCTCTATTGCGATTAACCCAACATCTACATTCGATTCATTACCTCTGCTAATTCCTTCATTGCCTCAGTTTATACAGGGTGACACTTATTATAAGTAGATGTGGTGATCTGCCTTGTTCTTTGTTTACATCCTTCTACCTATTCCAATCCCACCGAGAACCGTGTTGCTTTGTCAACAATCGGTACAAGTAACGCATGAAATATACTCGGCGGAGTGCCCAGCATCAATCCCAGCAGCCGACGTGAACAGATCCGAGTCTCCCGGATACTCTAATATGGATAACCCAGAACCTGTACAGCCACTATGGGCAGAGCTAAATCTGCTATCAGCACCTATCCCACTCAATGCAAAGAGAGATGAATGAGAGATCTTACTCGTACAGTCGGCAGAGGGCGCCATGGTCTGGCACAGCAGAACCGATTGAATGAATAAACGCGTCTGGAAGTTCTTGACAATTGGCAGTCCAATTGCTGCCGAGTCCTCCGAAAATATCCAGGCATGTTCCCTGAAAATTTATGTCTGTGCAGATGTGGATCTAGAAGCTTGTTAGGCTACCTATTTAATACATAAAGCGGAGAAGACTCACATTGCCAGCGTCCCTCACGTGTAAGTCCTCTTCAAAAGCAGGAGCTGCAAAAGCGAAGGAAGGGACTAGGGCAACGGCAATGATGTAGAGCCACTGCATCTTGTCTGTTATTCAATGTAGATGATGTGGGGTGGATCTATGTTAGAAATGTGTGCTGATAGATATGTCGAACGTTTTAGTGGTGGAGTTTTGGTGATGGAATATCATATGTTTTCGCATCTGGGAAAGCGGGCCCATTTATGCTCCTCCTTGTAAACCTTTTAGCCAGTCCCCCAGCATGCTCATATGATGTTCGACCCCGGACGCACCACGTCATGAACTTGCTGAGTGCTCCGGCGATCGAAGGTGAAGCGAAGTTCACAACTGGACACTCAGTCGGCAATGAGGCGATTGAACATAGTCTGACTCTAGACCGGCTTGCTGCGCGACTTTACGGGAATCCATGCATATCGTCGCACGCGGAGCCTCTTCTTTAGGATACGATAGGTTGCACAACGTGGGCAGTGTCGGCTGTGCGCTGTGAAGCCACATTTACGAGTGCATGCACAGAAATGAACTCGAAAACTGTGATCTACTTATAGCAATTCGGTTGGGCTGTGTAGTGGGGAGTCTAACGAGACTAGAATACAATTAGACTTGCACCAATGGGCAACGATCGAGACGGCCGGTCCGTTAGTTGGTAGCAAACTCGTCAGCACGCAGCATCTGAAATAGCACAAGCACTGCATTGACCTTGGAAATGGGCTTTTGCCACTCCGTTTGACACTATCCTCGCCTTCTGTTTGATGTCACCACATTACATACATCTGTTCGTGTGCTCGCCTGCTTACCCCCTCGCAAACTCAGGATTTCCCAGTTCGTTGGTTTACTGTCCTTTGTTTCTACCTCCGCCACTGCGTCAGTCTGAGTTTTCGGCCACTGATGGGTGCTGATGACGTCGAGTAGCTCGCTTACACGGCAACGCCGAGCACCGCTAGAGCACCTAGTGAAGCGCCGAAAACGACCTCAGCTTTGGCTCATGTGGATATCCCAGACCACGCACGACCAGATTTGGATGAACACAAAGTTGTAGCTGAACTGTTGTCGTGGAACTTGGAAGGCAGATTGCTAAATCCTACGTACCATCGCCCCAGGTGTGAACTTGGACAAGACTTCCACCGCTCATCTAGGGTATCCAAAGTTGACTACTGAGAAACTCGGACGTTATTCCGAATTATCCATTTGGATCGTCGGCTAAGGGCCACACGGTCTCAGGCTGACGTATTCAAGAGCCAAGCCATACTCAGACTCCGAAATCCACCTCAAGCGCCCGTCAGATCCGATGTAGAATGTGTGACTCTTGCTTCCATCATGGGTGGCCGATGATGCGTTCACCAGTGCGTAAGGCACTGTGGCTGCAACATGTGAGAAATGAAATCTCAAATGGTTTCGTGGCACGAATGACATGTATTTCAATGTTAGCCAGGATATAGCGTCTCAATCTCTCTATGGAGATTATCTCCGCGAGTGACCACAGGCGTCATTGTCACATCAACGTATTGAGGGCCAATGGCATGTCCGGAAACAACGTGTCTTAATACTGAACCCGGGTGATACCAGCCTCCCCTTTTCACGTAGGCCAATATTTGAAACATATACATCTGCATAGAAGAAGGTGGCCGCTTCGTTTTCTGGGTTGATCGTGAATGTAGATGCATAAATCTCCTCTCTTTTCTTTGCTGAATGCGGCAATCTGGTATATTCGTAAGTTATACCACTTTAATAGAATTAAATAGTTTGATCCATGCCATGAATAGCCAGTGGCAGTAATTGCAGTCCCTCTCCTGGGAAATAATCTAGTCATATCGAATACACTCGAGTCATCGATGGAAGAAAGAGGGATTGTGCCAATGTCGTTGCAAAGACTGTAAGTGATACTGCCAGTTGCATAAGCGTACATGATGGTTTGAGGAGGCCCGATTTCAGCTTCTAGGAGACTATAGGCTCTGAGCTGGCGGTGCTAGTCAGGAGCACCATTATCATCGAGTTTGTTGTCAAGTTGAATTTCTAAAAAGGGGACCAAAAGGAGCTCTTGGCCAACATTGCGGACAAGCCTCGACTCGACTCAATATGAACCAACCATGACCTCTTGGTGGGTTGGTGGCCAAATTAGTAAGCATAATAAGTAGTATGCTGATGGATCGGGTATTCATGGAGCATGCTTGTGGAGTCGAGGGTATTTTGGTGGATATTGTTAGTACATAGAAATTTTATCGTCAACCTCGTCTTCATTCCCACTGTAATTGCCCAACGGGGATACTACACGTCTCAAGAATGACAGTCAGATAGTGCAAAGAGCCGCTGATGATATGCTAATAATACGGCTGCGTATATTGCAATTCTGATTCTTAAGGAATTCAAGTTATGTGAGAGGGTCCAAAATCTCCTCTTTGGCTGGGGTACATCCGGAGTTCTACCGGATCGGGAGCGAAACCCTCCGACGCAGCTTGCCAGCTGGGACCGACCGGCCATGACGACTCTTCCTCACATTTATGTAGCTAGACTAGTAAAGGTTCTTTACTCTTGTCACAGCAATAGCGATAACGTAGCCACGGAGTGCTGTATACAGTAATTATTTGGACCAAGTGTCAGTGATCCACTGGCATTCAAGATCTTTTATTCTATTGGCCGAGTGGCTCAGTCATCCCTTTCATAATCGTAAAGTGTCGAATATCACGTGTGTCCAATCGAGTAGTCAGCAGTGCGTAAGATTGTATATAAATGAGGTGTGTTCTTGTCTGTCTGTCTTCTTGTCAGGGTACGGCCTGGACCGAAGGCGATAGTACAGAGTGAAGGGGAGAAATAGGCGTGTCCCCCTGGTGGTCACCTGGTGTTCACTGGTGGTCACTTGGTGATGGCAGGTAGGGGTATCCACAGTAGTTCATTCATCTCTCCCCTCTCTATCTTCCTCCGTCTCGACTCCTTACTTATAGCCAGCCGAGGTTCTCTGTTGGATTCTGGATGTTTGCTTCCGCATGTCTGTGTTCCTTCGACTTCGGCCAACATCTTGGATAGCGGCTCTTTATCTGCAACCAAGCGATTCCCTATCCGCTGCAAACGGCTTCAACAGCTCTC
Organism: Pseudomassariella vexata; assembly: GCF_002105095.1. Taxonomy (NCBI): domain Eukaryota; kingdom Fungi; phylum Ascomycota; class Sordariomycetes; order Amphisphaeriales; family Pseudomassariaceae; genus Pseudomassariella; species Pseudomassariella vexata. The sequence goes on from NW_024467968.1 coordinate 335,781, forward strand.
ATTCGCCACAAGCGGCTCTCTAGCCGCCACAAACGACTTCCTTCCTGGTGGAAGCCGGCCCGCCTCGGATGACACTTGTGGCTCTGACACTTCTGTTCTCGCGAACTCCCGTTGCTCTGCCTTTTATAGATGCTTTAGAACATGTCGGTAACTTTGGTGTTACTTTTGAGAAGAGGGGTTCCTTTCGCCTTCTGAACTTCAAGTGACAATAGTCTTCTCTAGTGCCATATTATTTCTGAACCTAGGAACCAGGTGCCCTATCTGACACGACTAAGTCATCCACGCTTGGCGGGGCTCCTACAAGGGTTATGATTGGCTTCCCATCTCACACTGCCACGGCAGGTGTTCCAGCTGTAAGTCACCTGGTTGTAGTGAGTCTGCGAGGGTTGACCGTCACATATTATATACCTTCGTAGTACTATACTTCTTTAATGATTACCCTTACCGTTATAATCTAAGTAAGCTAATAATCCATAATCATAGTACTATTTCAACCGCTAAGTCTATATATAGCCGTACACTACTATCCTCGTTAGATTACGAATTCGCTTATACTTTAGGTTGTCCTCGAAACAGTCCCGGAGTAGCTATAGCCTACTCTAATATAGCGTATATATATGGCTATAATGAGGCTCTTCTCCTTATAATATATCGGTAGTATAATCTATGGCTTTATTCCTAGGTACTCCTTCTTCCTTTTCGTAGAAGAACATTTCCTAGGACATAGGGATGCATCAGCAGAAGGCTTTCTGCACGAACCCTTTCGATCCTTGGGCAAAGGGCTCAAGCCAGGTACGCAGCGCTCAACTTCTCCGTTCGTCGATGGCCTCTTGGCTCTCCGTGTTGTCGACCTTGTCGACCATAGCGGCCGTCTTTGATATCATGATGTCGAGGATTCGCTTGCCCACATCGGAGGACGATCCATTCCGCAGGACATGGTGCCAGAAATGTGTCGCGGCCCGGGACGTGATCCGAGTATATCGCAGCACGTCGTGTGTACCTGCCTTCTACGGTGCGGCGCTGGTTATCAGGCCAACTGTCGAAAGCGTGTCGGAGGGCACCGCGTGGACACATGCCAAGGCGTACAGGCCTCCACCCGAGCCGCCAAGGACAGCAAAACGCTGCAAGCCAAGATGCCGAGCCAGGAATTTGACGTTGGCGGGCTAGTGAATAATGCGGCACCTCGGCTTGAAAGCAGAGAGATCGTAGTTTGGGCAGTTGATCACAATAATGCGAATGTTGTGGTGGCGGCCGAGGCTCTCGAAGCCTCGGGCTTCAAGATGCGACGAGGGGAAGCTACGGAAGAAGAGAGAGAGCCGGCGAGTGAGTCGGCCTCAGCGAAGCCCAGCTTACGGCCATCGGGAAGCGAAATGGTCTAGTCAGACGAGCCGCGCTTGTGGTGCTGGAATGCCTGCATGCTTCAATGAAGACGAGAGGGCGGTAGCGGATTGGTTCCGAAAATCGGACACATAATGGGGACAGTCTGGAGGCCCGCATTTCGAATGGGTTTGTGAGAGTCAATGAACTTCAGAATCGGATTCCGAGTGTTGTCGTGGAGGCTAGCAAGAGAGTCCCAACGTATGTTTTTCACTCACAAACAATCAGTCAGTTTTGGGTGCGCGATCGGCTGATTCCTCCACCGAATACGGACGCATGAGATGTAGTTATTTGTTCTCATCCCTGATAGGGCGATGCCGGGATGCTCAATATAAACGTCCTAATAGATGTAGGAGCCATGGGACTTATGTTATGAGTGTAAGTCATACGTTTCAATCGGCGGCTGCATCAATATTGTGTTACACAAGAGTGTCTTAGCAAAGCAGGGCCGGTTACGGTATTGTGAAACTCTAGGTTGAAGGCTGATGCAGGCTTGCAGCCTATAATGCAGCAAGGGAAGGAGATTGGAGGTGCATATCGTGGCAACGGACCTGATTATGCACTTTTTCCGCGCGTGCCGGCATTCCGCGTAATATCTGATGTGTTACATCGGCTATGGGGATGCAGTAAGTAGCTACTTGATTCTGTGTGCTAAGCAACGTTCGTATTCCTTACAACTTACTGCGTCAGAAAAATAATGAAGAGTTCTAATTTGATACCAAGTAAATGTAACATCACCATCAACGGCATAATGTTATTGTTAATTAAAGCGGGTTACGACAAACTCGAAATGCTTGCACGTATGGCCTGGTAGCCAGATATAGCCCTTTGGACAAATTTGGCTGTGAATTTGCCGTATATCATGCTCAAAAGTACTAACGTCACCCACAGGTCATTGCCCCACACGGGTCTTTGCCCAACTTTTCAAGAAATCTTGACTTTCCATCTTTACTTATACAATTCTTCCCTTCCACAACATGGCACGCAAATCTAGTGAGGCTAATCTTCAATTAGTCATCCAAACTAAACGACGCGATCCTCACCTAAGTTGGAACAAGCTTGGTAAAATCTTCAAAGTCGACCATAAGACATTGAAGCGCCGTTACGAAGGCGTACAACCATTACACATTACTAACATGTCCAAACGGAAAATGACCGAAACCGAAGAGAATACGATTACCCGACGCGTAATTGAGCTAGATTCGCGAACTTTTCCTCCCCGGCTTCGATACGTTGAAGAAATGGCGAATATCCTCCGACGCGACCGCACCCGTCGGCAAGAACTGGGCCTCGAGCTTCGTACGGCGACAACCAGACCTCCGGACGCGTTTAAATCGTCGAATAGGTTACCAGCGGGCATTCTGCGAAGATCCTGTCGCGTATCGCGGTTATTTTAAGCGTGTTGCGGACACAATAGCGAAGCACGGCATCCAGCCGGAGGATATCTACAACTTTGACGAGACGGGCTTTTTAATGGGCATAACCTCAACCGGCATGGTCGTTACGAGTACCGAAAGACGTGGAAGGCCTAGGCAAGCCCAGCAAGGCAATAGGGAATGGGTTACTGTCATTCAGGCGGCCAATTCCCAAGGCTGGGCGGTGCCGCCGTACATCATCTTCGCGGCCAAAGTTCACCTCGCTTCGTGGTATCGCGACACCACATTACCGGGCAATTGGGTCGTTGATCTATCCCACAACGGATGGACAACAAATGATATTGGTCTCAGCTGGGCAGCTCACTTCGATCTGCACACACGCGATCGTACGAAGGGTGTCAAACGCCTCCTGATCCTTGATGGTCACGAAAGCCATCACTCGATGGATTTCGAACAATACTGCAAGGACCATGGCATCATTACCTTTCCTATGCCTGCCCATTCGTCCCATAAGCTCCAGCCTCTCGACTTGGTACCTTTTAGTGTTTTGAAACGGGCGTACGGTGTGTTTGTTGAGGGTTTGATGCGACGGCATCATACCCACGTTGCGAAGGAGGATTTCCTTGTCGGTTTTTTGGAGGCGTTTGGCGCTGCTTTTACTGAACAAAACATCAGATCTGGTTTCGAAGCAGCTGGAATTGTCCCTTTTGACCCCGACAGGGTTATATCTGCCCTGGATGTCGCAGAAGTCGCGCGTACACCCTCTGCCGACCCAGAACTCCTACCTCCTATTTGGACTTCTAAGACACCTACTACCACCCTTGAAGCCGAATCGCAGTCAACGTTGATTAAGAATAGCGTTCAGAGGCATCAAGACAGCTCTCCGACGCATATTCTTCATTCAATTGACTCGATTGCAAAGGCTACGCATGCAATGATGCAAGAGAATGTTATCTTGCGTCGCGAGAACGAAGAGCTTCGTGAGACTAACCATGTGCTAAGCGAACGTCGCAGAACCAAAAACAAGCAAATCCAGTATGGTGGGCCACTTAATATAGAAGATGCACAAGTTATACGGGCTATTAGGGGTGATACGGGCTTGGAAAGTGAGGAAGAGGGTGAAAGTAGTCGTCCTACAAGGAGGAGGGCAACGGGTGCTAGGCGCTGTGGCATTTGCAGAGGAACTGGACATAATGCGCGAACTTGTCAGGCAGATGTAGAAACAGATAATGAAAAGAATACTGATTAATTTTTTGGATGAATACGGGTTGTTGTTGATCTATCTAAGATTAAAGGTTGGGAGGTCGTGAAAAGTTGGGCAAAGACCCGTGTGGGGCATTGACCTGTGGGTGACGTTATGGAAATCGTAACAGACAGAAACAGTAATCTAATGCTCCAATCGATTGGAACCGCGTTCCTGCCTCTTCGTGAAAGGGTCTCGATATGCAATTACAGAGTGAAATCCCCATTGCTCAAGTGATGTTCGTAATCGTAATAGAGTTGAAATTCGGCATAGCAGTAGTCCGTGTCTGCCTCTATATCGAAGTTTTTGCAAGCCTGCTCGTCGTTGACCAGGGCCTTTTCTGTAAGAGTGTGATTGAGAGATATCCAAATATTATGGGACAGAACTTGGAAGAGATGCATGACTTGAGCTGCAAGATATTTTCGATGGCATTACGATTGGTGATATGGAAATCTTTCAATCCCGGCTGTTAACACCAACCTTGCAAATAGATTTGTAAGCAACTATAACTTTACCTACTGAGAATCCCATTGTGCCGCTCGAGGAACACAGGAAAGGCTGTATGACAAGCCCCTTGGCCTTCTGACCACTGAAGAGCTGGCAGTTGATCCACCTTTCTCCCTTGTTAATGAATTGGTTCACTTTTTCAAGGTCTTTTGGTGCCTGCATACACTTTGCAGCCTTCACAGGGACATCGAGAACATATATGTGGCTACGTGAAATTCCCGCCAGTGTAGCGGTTTCGAGAGCTACGGCAGAGATGCCCAATACAGACTAGCTGGCCCTCTCTTCGCCCATGCTGCCCATTCTACTTCTGTAATCTCGTAGGCGCCGGTGTGTTCGACTTCTTCAATTGCATCCGCGTGATTACCGAATAATAGTGCCTTGGTAGCTACGTTAACAGTGCGGTCGAAGCAGCGACCGCGCCGACGCCGTCCATCGAAACCGAGACCGGCTTGGCGCGTTCAGAGCAGAACCAGCAGCGGAAGCAACTAAATAGGTACTCTTTGGGGTCCTAAGGCACTGGTGCAGCCGAAGAAGAAGACTGGCGTGACGATACTATCGGGGTTAACGCTGTAGTGGTTGTTTGGGACTCCATAGTATTAGGGAAGCAACTTGGGTGCCAGAGGACCGCCGAGATGACAGCGAAAGTTCCTACAGGAATAGTAGGGGCCTCTAGAACGTGCAAATTACTAAAAATAGTGAACCTTTAGCTTGGCAAACACTTGGAAACCAAGTCACCAAGTCTAAATTGATATAGCTTGGCAGCCAAAATCTGGAGAATTGATGGGTTGGGTTGGCTGGTTGACGTCAACCCTTGGCAACCAGGTTGAAGTAGTTGGGTTGTCTCGAGGCTTGAGTAAGAAACTGAGGGATTCAACCCTCAGATGATGACTCTGTACAGATCCTGTATTGGTTACGATGCTCGATGCGCAGTGTGATGTGTGTATTGACTGCTTGGAGTGCTATGTAAGAAGTTACATCTAAGGTAGGTAGGCAGGTGCCGGCCTTTTTATCTACACAAGCGATTTCACTGCCTTAGGCACCACCTCAGGCACCACCTCAGGCACACATATGGCGCTCAATCCCACACGCCCTCTCGCCACTATGGGTTCTAGGGCCTAGTTTTCGTAAATACGACCTTTCCATCGTCCAATCGCAGTGTGTTTCTGCCGTGAATCACCGCCCTCGTCACATACATGGTGTCCCTTTTTCCAATCGCTCCATCCCCAACAGTTCAACGAATCGATCGAACTTGGCTTTATCCAGAGGCTTGGTGACTACGTCGGCTGGATTCTGGTCGCTCGGCACCCAACGCAGCTTGACGTTGCCGGATCCCACCTCCTGACGGCCGTAATGGTAACCAACTCTTATGTGGCGTTTCTGTCTGTTCATGGCGGGGTCCTCTGACCACTTTACCGCACCAGAGTTGTCCTCGAGGATCACGATAGGGCCTTCCGGCATGTGTCCCAGTTCTGTAAGGAAGTTTCGGATCCAGGCGGCGTCGCCGGCGGCTTCGCTGAACGCGATGTATTCGCTTTCTGTGGAGCTCTTCGCGACAACACTTTGTAACTTGGAGTGCCACAGTACTGGACAGCCGGCTATCATGAAGACGTAGCCAGTGACAGATTTGCCTCCGTCCGCATCGGATGCGAAGCTGGCGTCTACTGCTCCATAGAGTCCCAGTGCATTGTATTGAGTGGCTCTATGCTCTTTCTTGTACTTCAGTGCTAGTTGATTCTTCGCGACGTAGCGTGGTACCCTCATTAGTCCGATCGATTGTGTCGAAGATGAATTTGACATGTACCTGGCCCAGGTCGAGGTTGAGTGCGCCGTGTCGGGTCTCGAGAGGCATGAGGAGTAGTTGAATTGGCCAACTACGGTAGCGAAGTGATGTATCTCATCAGTACTGGCTTTTCCAGTATTCTTCGTCAAGTTAGCGGCCATGCCGGCTTCGAACGGCGTTCCGACTCCTCCGAGCTCGTTGAATCCTAATGCTTCTAATGCCTTGTCGATGTATTGGTCTTGGTCAAGTCTAACATCGCCGGTTTCGCCAGTTCGTAAGATGCGCATGCCTAGGAACCAATCGGCGGGGCCCAAATCGTTGAGTGGTACTTCCTTCGACACGTCCGCTGCCAAAGCCTTTAAGCGTTCCAGATCTGGTCCGAATAGCAAGAAATCGTCTACGTGCGATGCAATGATGTCCCTTGTCTTCCCGTTGATGTATACTGCATCGTCCGATAACAAGGCTCGAATCCACGCTTCTTTAGGATTCTCTTGGCCTCACGTTGCCACGTTGCCCCGGCTTGCTTCAAGCCATAGAGCGGCAGCATTAACTCGATAATGCTCTCTGGGGAGTAGCCGTACTTTGCTACTTCGTCGGGGTATGCTTCGAAGTATTCCTTGAGCATTGGGAATTGCTTCATGAAGATCTTCTCATCAAGCTTGCCGTTAAGGTACGCGGCTACGAAATCGATCTGTAAGATGTGCCAGCCTAGCACTGCCGAGAGGGCCATCAGGATCCTCCATGATGCTGCTCTGGCTGTTGACGCTGCTGTCTCGTTGTAGTCAATGCCGTACCGCTGGGTAAAGCCTCTGGCGCAAATCCTCGACTTCAGCTTGTCCAATTCACCTGTAGAGAGAAACTTCTCTCGCAGTACCCACTTGGCGTCAATGATATGGCCGTGCATGGCTTCAGACTTATCGCAGAAGCGGAATGTGCCTCTTTCCAGGCCTTGCCTGATCTCGGCGAAAATAGACTGCATCCACTCGCTGCCCTTAGGACCGTTGAGTGCCTCCCGTAATGTCGGCTCTGTAGGGTGTTTTACCTGTAGCAGGCGGTAGGTTTCCGACTCTCCCAACATCGTGGCTACATTGAGTAGCGGCTCGAACAGAATTCCGTCTCGTTCTTGTCGCAGCAATTCGAATAGCATAGACTTGATGTACTTGTGGTCTGATTCACGATGTGAGTCGCCAGTGCCTCCATAGAAATCGTCAAAATCCTCGTCTTTCTGCTCAACGTCACTGGCAGACACGCCCTCTTGGATGTAGGCTTTTGAGCGTGCCAGTTGGTTCATCAGTTCATCATCATCGGGGGGGGGGGGGGGGGCTCTACTACGTATGCTTGCAGGTTCGGTTTGGCCTTGCGGGGGCGCCCTCTGCGCGGTTTTACTGCGTTTGCTTCGTCGTCTGTGACATTTTCGTCAACCTTGTTGAGATCTTTGGACTTGACCTTCGTCTGGGTCGTCTTTCGGTGACGGAGTCGCTTCTGGATGTGTTGGGGAAGCGATCGAACAATGTCTCGTGTATCGGGTGCCTCGTCTCGTGCGGTGTTGCCGAGGTCTTCGTGAAATATCGCATGCGGTGTATCTAAGTATCTACCTCCATCGATTAGCCAGAACCGGTAGTTGTGTTCTCCGACATAGTCAAGAAAAATGGCCTTGACCGCTCTGGGTTCGAGCTTCTCTGCTGTAGTTCTCAGCTTGACGTCTACGTGTACCAGTGCCAGCGATCCTGGGATTCGTAGATTGGCCATATCTGGTACCCATGCGCCCTCTGGCGCCAGTTCTTGGTGAAAACATTCGTGTGGCGTCACACCCTCCAAGGTTGATGTGCCGGTACGATTCGTAATGTATGTTGTGCAACTAAGCACATCGTTCCAGAAACAACTAGGGATTCTTCCCTGAATGCTGATGGCCCTGGCAGCGTTTTGGATTACTCCAATCCAACGCTCTGCTGTCCCATTTTGATACTGATTGTATGGGGTTGATATCAGCAGATCGATGCCTTCTTCGTCGCATAAGGTGTTGAGTGTTGCCAAATCGAAGTCCTGGGATCCATCGATTTTGATTACCTTGCATCGGCGGGGAGGACTCTGTGTCATCAAACCCGCCTGTACCCTAGTTACGTAGCGTTTGAATCCGCCAGCCACTTCGCTCTTGTGCTTATATGCGTCGAATGTGCGGTGACGGCTCTTGCCATCCGTCTTGAGATCGAAGTATCTCATGCCTTCGACTGATTCGGGCTTTAGTTCTCCCAGATCGCAGTGAATGACTTCTCCGACGTACTGCGGTTGGTACTGGGGGTCATGAGAGGGAATCTTCGTGCTCTTGGCTTGATCGCATGCCACGCAAGGGAGTGACTCGATGAGTGAGACATCGATGTCTATACCAGTTGAATGCTCTACGGTCGATGCCAGTCTCTGTGGGCTCGGATGGGCCAGGCGACGATGCCAAAGGGTTAACTGCCCTGCCAGGTCGTCCGTCATCTCCATGATCCCTGTACTGACCATCGTGTCGTGAATGACTCGCTTCATATTGCCAATCTCTTCCGTCGAGAAACCGAACAATCCTAGGGCGCCCTCTGACCCTGGATCCCTTAAGTAGTCTGTGTGTTTCTTTCGCTTTCTCTTGGGTTCGCTCCTGCCGAATTGCCATAAGAACCAGCCTCTTTTCTCGGCATCTATTGTCGTAATTACTGTGCCGGTGCGGTTGGCGACCAAGTAGTTGCGTTGACCTTCTGGACCCCTCAAGATCCACTTGACTGAGCCAGCCCTCTGGGCATGTACGACGCCTCCGCCTGTGACGATAGGGTACTAATTCTTCTTCAAGTCGACCACCGTGCCCTGTTCAAAGTCATTTTCATCATTCGTGGCGTGAATATTTGCTGCGGTGTCGAATATCAACAGCTCAGAATCGGTTGGTCTAGCCTCTGACGTGTAGGTTTGTGCAATAAGGACTTGGGCTTGGTTCCGAGCGATGGCCTGTTCGTACTCGTCAATGAGGTCTTGGTAATCGAACCCTGCCTTTGCTCCGTAGAATTGGTCGCCAAGTGCTTCCTGGAGTCCAGGTGGTGCCGCGGTCTTCTGCTCTTGCCCTTTTGCGGCATGCGCGTTGGCACCTTCCTTGGGAGGAGATCGGCAGTCTCGCTTGAAATGGCCTTTCTTGCCGCAGTTGTGACACTTGTCATCCTTGTTGGCCTGTCGACCCTTTTTGCTATTGCTGTTCTTGTTATTCTTTCCTCTGCCAGACGCCTGAGCGTTATTGGAGCTGTTTCCTCTATTGCTCCTTCCGTTGTTCTGGTTACCGTTGTTCTTTCGTTCTAGTTTGTGGTGGAACGCGTTGGCGAATTCTTCCATGAGTTCTGCCGGTGTCATGTCGTTGCGACGAAGGAACTGGTCTTGCTGTCGAGTCCAGCCTGAAGCCTTGTCTTCAGCAGCTGTAAGGAACATGGTGATCTGTTGCTCACCCTTAATCTCGAGTCCTGCATCTTGACATTCAGACACGGCCTTGCGGAACTTTGTATTAAATGTAACAGGGCAATTGCCGTCGTATCGTAGTGCGTTGAGATCCTTCCAAAGTGCCCTCAGCCTTTGTTTGGCAGATTGATCGAAATCGGCCTCAAGCGATTCCAACATCTTGGTCCCCTCCGTGAGGTTGTCGATGAGTCCTTTTGCTAAGCCGTCCGACGTCATCAAGATCGCCTTAGCCAGTCTCGTCTCGTCGTAGGCTGTCAGCTTCTTCTTTGGTTTCCACACAACGGAATGCAGCGATAAGTCAATGACTTTGCGCCATGCTTTGTATGAGTCGGGGCCTCGAACCCACTGCGACTTGTCTGGTTTGCAGTCCCAGTACTTCCACTCAAGGTTGAACTTGCCATGTTTCTTCTTATGCTTGCGACGCCGGTTCCTATCACCAGATAGATCCGACTCGCTGTCCGATTCGGAGTCTGAATTGTCGGAATCATCTGAGCCACAGCTCGATGAACTGGAGGGATCGTTACTAGGGTCGTAACGGCTGCGGGTGGACTTCTTCTTGTCCTTGTCCTTTTCCTCGTACTCGTCCTCATCCTTGTACTTGTTCTTGTCCTTGGTAAGGGACGCGTTGTCTTCGCTGTCTGAGTCGATTTCAAATGCGAAACCCTGAGGCGGCATCCGATGCGGCATCCGCGGCGGTGGTGGCGGCGTCTCCGGCCGGCCCCTTGCGCTGGAAAATTCGGCATCATGGTACGATTTGTGTGAATTTGGCTAAGACTTGCCTCTGAAGCTTGGGTCTCTTTGCTCACTGATGAGCATGTCAATCTTATCTTCCAGCCGCTTTATTTCGGCTTGGTGGAGTGCCTTCATGTCGGCTTCCCTCAGGTTCATGTTGGCTTCCTTTTGTTCCATGATCTGGTCAAGATCAGTTTTGGTAGATACCTTGGGGTCCTGCGAGTCAGAGCCCGTGGATGGCGCTGTTGACCGCGGGGAAGGTGCCGCTGCCATGTTGCGCGGCCGAAGGCTGTACCTTCGTATGGTGCTAAGCAATCCAGGCTCCTCGAAGGCGCCTGTGGGGTTCATGTGAGCCTCGGAGCTGCTTCAGTTGCTGTGGTGTCCTATTGGTGTATGGCCGCTCTGTCAATCCCGTTGCCCGATCAACCGCTTCTCACGCCAGCGACACTGTGGTCTGTTAAGTTACGCCTCACGTACTGCCAGACCGTGACCTGCGCGTGAAGAGCGCATGTGATTCTGCGATGGGTGATGTGGAGTGGTCTACCTGACTGTCCTGATGTCGGATCAGTCGCCTCTCACGCCAGCGACACTGCCGTCTGCTGAGCTACGCCTTGCGTGCTGCCAGACCGTGTCCTGCTCGTGAAGGTCTCGTGATGCTGTGGGAATCCTGGTGCCAAATCAATCGCCTCTTATGCCAGCGACACTGCCGTCTGTTGAGCTACGCCTTGCGTGCTGTCAGACCGTGACCTGCGCGTGAAGAGCGCGGTTGATGTTGCGAAGTAGGATCCAACAGAGTAATCAAGTGATCGTTCAGTAACGATTAGATGCTACCATGAGGGATTCAACCCTCAGATGATGACTCTGTATAGATCCTGTATTGGTTACGATGCTCGATGCGCAGTGTGATGTGTGTATTGACCGCTCGGAGTGCCATGTAAGAAGTTACATCTAAGGTAGGTAGGCAGGTGCCGACCTTTTTATCTACACAAGCGATTTCACTGCCTTAGGCACCACCTCAGGCACACATATGGCGCTCAATCCCACAGAAACAGGTGAAATATGATGTACCGTCTACAAAATTCCTACAGTGGCTGATGACAAGCAGATATCCGACATGCAACATCATAAGTTCATGCGGTACTAGAAATATTTGAAAGTCTCGAAACTGTACGAGGCAGATAGCAGGAACAGAGGTCGCGGCATCAAAACGGTAACCTGCACTGTCCAAATTTAGCAATACTGTCTCATTGATGCGAGTGCATATGGCATATGGGGTGTGGATTGTTGTATTGGGAAAGGATGTCAGGTCAGCTATTCTGGCCTGGCAGAGCTCTTTTATAGCTCTTATCTATCTTATATATAGCTATAGGGTAACACCCCATGGGGTCACGTATCACTCATGTAATACACATGACGTGCCCACAAACACGATTTCCCGCTGCTGGATGGTACTTGATTGTTCCATGTAAGCCAGATCAAGTATCGCTTACGGTGAGTCAGACCTCAACACCTAATTCATGTTTTGATCTATGCGCTCCGATTCATATACCGTATCTACTTTCATCACCGAGGCGCCGATACTGTCATATTCCCGTGCAGTCCTAGGTCTAGCTACATCACTGGCTGCGGTCTCGTTGTTGACGGTGGTACCACTCTGGGTGCATTGAGATAGTCTTGGACTTCTAGGTGTCAGGAGTGCTTAAAACCCCGTAGATGCCCATTAATTGTCATGTAAATGTGAAGATTTTGAAGCTTTCTGTCAGCGTCGCCTTCCAAAACTTCGTTACTCGCTTCTCCAGATATGACCATTGTAACTTCGAAATTACTGTTATGATTCCGCATTAGCCATATGCAAGCATCTCGCAACTTTATTGCCGTGGCACTCGAGACTCGATAAAATGGAGCTATTTAAGTGTAAGCTATACCATTTATATTATATACCAAGTCAGTGAACTGCAAGTGGGATATAACGGAGCCCTGGAGCCAGAGGCTTGCAGGTTGCACCCACGCGCAGTTGACAAGAACATCAAGACACCCGCCTGTTAATTCCTGCACCGTCGCCTTCAGATCGACGACGGACTGCTCAATGGTGATATCAAGGGGAAAGAAGTTAATGCCAGCCTTGGACAGATGACGATCGCGCGACTCGGGGGAAGCACACTAGTAATGGCATGGATACCACGAGGAGCGTATTCTGTCACAAGGGCTTCCCGTACTCCACCACGGTGACACCTGTACGACTTGAGCAGATGGCTTCATTCGACGACATTGCAATATAATATTGTATTACTTCTCTAGTGACGAGTGCGAATTTCTGTTCTCGAGTCGTGGCGATCAGTAAAAATGTGACAGGCTTTGAATCATTGTGTAGTCGACTTCTTGTGACCTCGGGTTCGTAGTCTTTGGCAGGCGTCTATGTCTATGGTGCTTTGATAGTAACGTAGTCCACGGTCCAATTGCACAGTTTGGCAGACCTTATACGACAATGTATAAGTTAATTCAACCACAACGCCTATCATCAATTGAAACTACTCAGAATCGTTATCTTCAGACGTCTCTACATCGTTTCCACAAGTGCGCGCATTATGTCGAGGCTCGCCGCAGATTCTACAGCGCCGTAGCGCAATTCGCCGCCTCGTACGACCACCAATTTGACGAAATTCGTCATGTAACTGCCCATCAACCTCTCGTTGAGACTGTAGGTCCTGTCCAGCTTGTATACGAAGTGACCCTCCACTCTGTAGCTGTTTTTTCTTCGCACGGCGACGTCGACTTAAGGTCTCATTTGCCTTTCGAAGTCATTCGACCTCGCCTTCTAAAAGGGCAAGCCGATGCAAAACCTTCGTTGTACCTCGCGCAATCTGATCTATTCCAGCAAAAATTGACGTTGGTGAGCTATTTTGATGTCGTACAATCCTATTTTTCACATAATCGCTTTGTGATTGGGCTTCGGTTGGGTTTTTCGGAGTCTTTGATTCCCAAGGGACGGGGAGACCAGCCGAGCTACCCGGAGGTGTTGGCGTATGTAATTTCACATCGAGCTGTGATATGACATAATCTGCATCGTACGGAACTATTCCTACCCCTCAGAAACCACCCTTGCATATTTGAAACCGTGAAAGTTGCGTTGTACGCGTTTAAAAACGCCGGTAAAAAGTCTTCTTTCGAGATATGACTTATATGTGCTCGCATGAGATCTTCGATTTCTTTTCCGTACGCTCTTTTTAACCCGCGAAAACAACCAACATCAAGAGGCTGGAGCTTATGCGACGAATGAGGAGGCATACAAAGCGTGACGATATTGTTAGCTTTGCAATATACCTCGAAATCGGTCGAGTGATGGCTTTCGTGACCGTCGAAGATCAATAGGCGATGAGTACCTTTCGTACGAGACTTGGTGTGATTATCGAAGTGTTTTATCCAATCTTCGCCTCTCATTCGTATTCCAGCCATTTTCAGTAACTGCGATAACCCAATCAGGCGGTAATGGGCTGTTTTCGTACCATGACGAGAGGTGGGTTTTGCCGGCGAAAATGATGTACGGAGGGAGGGCATAACCGGACGACCCAACGCCTTGAATAACTGTAACCCATTCCCTATTTCCTTGCTGGGCTGCTCTAGGCCTTCCGCGCCGATCAGAAGTCGTCACGACCATTTCGGACGAGATTTGGTCCATCACAAAACCGGTCTCGTCGAAGTTGTAGATATCCTCCTCCTGGATCGCGTATTTCGCAATTGTATTCCGTACCAGGTCAAACCACGCGCGATACGCGTCGGGGTCTTCGCAGAGGACTCTCTAATAGTGGATCCTTCGATTTAAACGCGCCCGGAGGTCTGGTTGTCGTCTTACGAAGCTCGAGGCCCAGTTGACGCCGACGCGTCCCGTGTCGCGACTTCGAAGTAATCGGTTGGCCATATCTTCAACACCACTCAATCGGGGAGGAAATGCTCGCGAATCTAGGTCGGTTATATGTCGTACAATTGCCTCTTCTTAGGAAGGAGTCAACTTTTGCGTTAGCGATCGCGTAATCGCTCGAGCGGTTTTACCGTCGCGTCGATACGCAAGGGTTCTAAAAGGTACGTTATAGATCTGACCAGCGCGACGTACACTTAATTTTGGATCAGATTGAAGCGCATGTAATGCTAGAATCATATCACTTTCATTCCAAGAACCAACCATAGTTATGTGGTGAAAAACCGCAGGTCAAAGTGGTAGCGTACGAAAATCTGCCGAAGTGTGCAATTGGACCGTGGACTACGTTAGATGATTTCACCGATTTGCAGCTGTATTAGAAAATGGGGGAATGAGTTAGGTATAGGTGGTCCGATATGCAGCTACCGGCTGGAAGACGTTCCCCTTGTTCTCAAGTGCACTGCATTCATATCAAGATCTCAAGATTCTCCGAGACTAGAGGAGTGAGACAGCGATATTCCTGTTCCAAGGCGGGTCAACTGATGTACCAAGAACATGACACGGTGAGTGTGGTAACTCCGGTCTGCAACTTCATCATGCAGGTGAGACCTGGATGCACACCGGGGGTGATTATACCCGCAGCTCGACAGTTTATTTAGATGGAACTACTCCGTTATCCGTAAGACTTCCGAACAGAGCTTTTGCAAGTGGAGCTGCCAGTTCGAAGGATTACCAACCCGGCCTGCATTCCAATATATTAGATCCTTCCACCAAGCTCAGCCACGTCTGCCATAAGTTACCGGGGACCGGGGTACACTTGCATATCGTCCCACTTGCAACTGGTAGTGTCGATTCAGCCTTGGAGTTTTTCAACAGGAGGAAGCAAAATCATGTGCCTAGCAAGATGAATAAGTAGGCCCCGGTTCATCATGGAAATTTGCCTTCTCTTCGAATTTCCGACATTTCGACGAACTAAATGAGGCATAATGCCAAACAGTGTGCGTGTATGTGCGAGATGTCTTGTTCCTCGAAAATAAAGTCATCAACCTTTATTAGAAGGTAGTCAAGATGATATGACTTAATAGATGTTATTTGTGTCAATTCGTTAAAATGCGCTTTCTATCATTATGCGTACATAGATGATCAAAACTTCAATGTTCTCCATGCTTTCTACGCTATCTGAGGCAGTGAGACGCCGGCGAGCTTGAATTCCTCCATAGTCTCATCCAGCAGTCTTGCTCCAAGCTCTTGACCTTCTTCCGTATACCAAATCGCTGGATACCTGCGTCTGTGAGAAAAAACGTCTGAGAAACTCGGTGCCTCGAGATTTCACTTACGGTTTAATGGCCCAATCACTGATGTAACTCCCATGGCTCTCATCGCCTCGAGTCAAAGCTGCGTCGAGATATATAGAGGCACTGATTTCCGCCGATCTTGCTAAGAAAAACTGAGCGATACCCAGTAACTTCATAGCGAGCACGGGGTTCTCATGACCCAAGGATGTTCCTTTGGTCATGCCAGGATTAGCCATGTTTATCAGGACATCATCTGGTTTGACGAGTTCGGCGAGCTTGGCGACGAGAAACATGAGCAGCAGCTTCGCATTTGAATACGAGGGAATCTGGCTGAAGCTTTTTGGGTTGTCGAACTGCGGCAGCACTGGGCCCTTCGTCTTCAAGTTGGCCGAGTACATCAGGTCGGATCCCACGATGCTGAGCACCGGCGGTCTAGGGGCGCCAGCAATCTTCTTGGACTTGAGGACAGGAAGGAGCAACATGGACAAAAGCGCCGTCGATAGATAGTCGACTTGCATCGTTAGCTCGTGACCCGTGGCCGCGGCGGTTTTATAAGAAGGCTGCATTACAGCGGCGTTGAGGATCGCAACGTCAATGCGCGGTAGAGACGCACACTGCTCTACGAACTTGTGGATTGAGTCGTAAGATTCCATGTCGAGGATCCAGACGGATATGACCGAATCTGGGAATTCCTGGCGTAGTTGAGTTGCTGCTGCGTCGCCTTTGACTTGTGAGCGTACACCCATGACCAAATGGGAGAGCCCGAGCTTCAGCAGCTGCTGGGATGCTGCCAAGCCAATTCCTACATTACTACCTGTGACGATGGCGGTTTGACCTGTGAGCCGTATGTTGACTGGTAATGGCGTGGGTGCTGTGCGTTGCCGGCGCAAAAAGGCTCTAAATGTGGCCTCGAATGAAGCCTGGGCTTGTAGGCTGGACGACATGGCTTCTGGTGTGAATGAGATTGCAGGTGGCAAGGATCCAAACCTGTCAAATACAAAGGTTCACAGCAAGCACAGCAACTCTCAAGTGGGAACTTGGTTGAATTTATGGTATCGGTGCACTATTCACCCGAGCCTAGTCTAATTCGCCAACGCCCTTGTAGAACCAGACACGCTAAAAATTGGTACCCCGAAATATTGTACCACCGAGGTCTGATGATATGTACTCTGCCCTTGTCGCAGTCGTGATGCGTGTGAGACGTGGCCTACGTGCTTAGGTAACCCCACACTTTCTGTCCATCAACACAACATGCTCCGAAGCAGGACCAATACAACGCAGTACAAAGAAAGCTAGAGAACATATAAAGCATTTATATATTGGTCAACGGTTAACGGACGGTTATCTACCGGAATCCTTCTTGTTTGGGCCCTCGTCTTCAGCGTCCTCGGCGTATTCTTCCACCAGGTCTCCCACATTAAACTCGAGGGCTTTGCCGTTCACAATGATGGGCTTCACTTCCAGCAAGAATGCGTACAGGCTTCACGTTGGAGGTGTTCCGCCACTTTTTCATGGCACCACGATTGATAGATCTATCTCCGGGGCGAAGAATCCGCTTCTCGCCACTTCTCAAGCTCAGCTCAATTTCACCTTCGCAGACCGTCCCGATGCTAAGAGTCAAGGCACGATGCATGCCGGACGCGGCGCCAGGGGTAAATTCGATCATTCGCGCGACACATCCCTCGGGAATATCAATAGAGGGTTACACAGATGCAGAGAAGATGGATCAGCCCACAGGATACAGATACCTATAAAACACTTAGGAAGCTTTAGACCAACGGTCTATTTAGGAAACTCGGTCGAGGAGCACATCATGCAGCGTGGCGACATTGCCGTCCAACGGTACACTGCCCACAGGTGGATTAACATTACCGGAAACGGGTTCTTGGCTGCGTGCATCCTGTTCGTCCTGCTTGAGGTCAAAGATGTGCATGTATCCGGTGGAAGGATATCTCGGTGACCTTGGGAAGGACTAAGTTGGGTGGCCTGGTCATAGTAAGTCCGAGATCCTAATGTCGGACCTTCAAGGCTACTCCGTCAAGACTGCTAAGTCAAAGGAGAAACGTAAAGCCGCAAACCGTACGAAGTATGGGTCAATATGACCTCTACCCATTGAACCACACAAGTCCTGGCTGTGGGGCAGGCATCAGTCATTTCTACCTATATAAGGCCCCTATGGCCGCCCTTCACTTCTCTCAGGACTCTCCAGAGATCATGACACTTTCAATACAAGACCATTTGCCCACAATCCAATACCTAAATAAAACATAAACTATTTACATGAAAAAGTCTTGGCTTTCGGTACACCCTTTATGTACACAATCTCTTTAATGCAGGTGCGGTAGATGTAGCGTCTCCCTCAAGTGGTTGCGGCAGCCCAAGGGCTGCTCAAAATAGGCCACCAACTTCCCGGTGTTGTCTGGCGGCCTACCCTGACACGGTGTCGTGGCATATGTACATACTTGCGGAGAGACGTAAATACCAAAAATGCCGGAGCCACCTTCTCAGTTAAATCATGCTATAATGTAAGTGAAAGAGAGTAGAGCGCTGGCTAGACGAGGGGAGAGATTTCCACGGTGGAATTGCTGTAGTCTATTCCATATGCATCTCGAAGGCCCTGCTCTAATCAATCGACATGCTGCTCATCCTTCCAAATCAAACCCTCAGGAACCAGCTTCCACTGTCTCTGTCCATCAAGCAGTTTTTCTATTTGCGCCCATTCTTGTCTCACACATGCGGCCGTGTACGCACTTCTAGGTTGTATCTTGGTCGCAAACGGCTTCGGAAACATCATCACGCCCTCCGCCCAATCATCCATATCCGGGATGGTTTGCTGACCGGTTTCTTTGTCCACGGCTCTCTGGAAGTCAAATCCCCAGAGCAGACGTGAAATGGCCAGAAACAATGATCGATCTGCAATGTGCATGCCCTGACACTTGCGTCTGCCTGCGCCGAAGACGAAATGATCTCGTTGGGTGGCGTCAGGATTGTTGGCCGCGTCGATGGACGTTTGGTGGTCGTCTATGTACCGCATAGGCTCGAACTGCCGTGGGTTCGGATGTCTTTTGGGATCATTGTGTACAGCCCTGTACCGAGAAGAAATAAATGATCAGCAGAAGATCTCCCCAAGTGTAGCGAAGATAGGTCTTTCAGAGACAAGACAATTGGACAAAAAGTACGCACCAGACATTCATAATTACAATCGAGCCTTCGGGGATGTGATAACCCATGTACGTGTCATCTTGAGTGACAGCGTGCGGAATGCCCAACATGAATCCGGGCATCCATCGGAGACTTTCCTTGGCACACGCCCGGATGTACGGTAGGTTGTGAACGTCATTTAGATCCGGCATACGGTTACCGCAGACGCGGTCCAGCTCCATCTGCGCTGTCTTTGCAACTTCGGGGAAAATAACCATTGCTTGAATAAAACCGACCAGAATACTTGCCGTCGTTTCAGACCCAGCTTGTAATAACGAGCTACTTAGATATGCGGCAAGCTCATCGGAGAAGTCCTCCTCTTTTTGCAGCTTGACGAGGTCGACGCAAAAGCATGGCTATATAATTCGTTATCAACGTTGCCTTCCAGTTGGGTTGGGTCGCTCCCGTACCTTGGCTGTGCCATCCTGTAGCCCTTGTTTAGCCTGAAGAAAAAGACGTCGAAAAAGGCTCAACTCCCGTTTGTGTATTTTCTTTCCTTCTCTTTTTATGGGCAGGATAGAGTCAGGCAAATACCTCAATACCGGCACCAGGTCCAGGAGCGCGGCCATCTGAATGTGAGGGGGATCAGTCCTGGTTGTTGGAAGATCCCTCGGGTACATCTATGAAGTATTTTCTGTACTCACCCGTGACCCAATCATCTCGGAACTCCGATCGAAGAGCTGGAAACCGTGTCAGAACCTACTGTCTTTCAAGTATGCTTGCTTGACCCACATACGTCAAATGCTTCCTTGAATACCGGGTCATATATGCTGGTAATCCGATAGCCAAAGGTCATCTGAGTGGTCAACGATGCTGTGTATCGACGAAGGTGATTGATAAAGTCACCTGGACTTTCTAGAAATCCAAGTAGCATTGCTTTGTTTTCAAGGTCTTGGTAAGGTACGTATGTTCGTGCAGCAGCTATGTTCAAAATACGGTGAGCTAACTTCCGGGCTATTTTCCAAACTTCGTGATTCGGCTGGGGCCGGTTGGTTAGTCGAGAATGTAATGGAACTGGGTAAAAATACTAAGTACCATAAAAAGAACCCTTAGCCCACCGCTTAGGATATCCTGGCCGATGTACGCCTCTGGCCTGGAGGAATAAATAGCACCTCGATTATCTACCAGGTCCTTGATGGCCAAATCCGAGTTAAGGACAATCATGACTTTGGTGCCCAGCATGAGTGAGTAGATTGGTCCGTACTCTCTAGCCCATTTTTCGAATTGCAGATGTCGCTTCTCTTGGGGAATCTGGTGCAGATTACCGATGAGAGGCAGCGTAGGTGGTCCTGGCGGATAGTTTCTTGGTCTGCGGCCAATCTTGTTCAGCTGCCAGGAAATAGCTGAAATAAGGATCACAAGACCAGCATAAAAGACACCTCTGGCTTCGTAGAGAGACATAGTGTTGATTACAAACTGGTAAAAAATCGAGCTTCAGACTTTGAGAGCCAGGGGAACGGGGCAAAGGAAGATTGAACTCCCAGTACGAGTGCAGTATGTTTTTCTTTCTTTGACGTTCACAGAGGATACCTTTTGACAATATACTCAACTAGTATGTAGGCAGACATACGAACGGAATACATTGATCATTTCCCCCATGGTACAGATAATGCAGGTACCTATGCAGTCTATCAGCAAGCCAATAAAAATTGGATGCTCATAGGTAAACAGATAAGGCCCCGACTACGCGGAGTTTCATCGTCCCGATAACTGTGGTATCAGGTAAGCACTACGGGTAATGTCTGACAAACATGCTAGAACACCGAAATACCCCGATCTTTAGGGTCGGCTCCCAGAGGGATCGACAACCCTGCAAGAATAACATGCATCCCCGGCTCGACATGATGCATCCACTCAAGGGCTACCATATTGGGCTGGCCGAGCCATTCAGGAGGTGTAAATCCATGTTTGTACCTACGACGCAGGGTGAGACTGCCCCTTAACTTCGGTTAAAATGAGCTCGAGATGAGCCTTCTAGAGGAGGTTCATTATTCAGTGCAGACTGCGCCTTCTGGTGAGCCTGACATGAGCGTTGGATGGGCCGCCGAAAGGAAGGATCAATACTCATAGCAGATTGCACCTTCAGCTGAAATGATCTCGGGATGGGCACATATAATGGAAAGATCGTTGAATTTTCCATCAAATATTCCTCGACTCTACAATAGCACTAAACAACCACTTGCAGCCAAGATCATCTTCTCCGATACTCTGCGCCACGGCTGCTTCGAAATGGATCAGGCTACCTCTCTGAATCTCACTCTGTGACAACGGGTTACATGCTGCTGCACTTGTTCAACGCGTTGATCTCAAGTCCCTCCTCTCCCATCCTGATCGAAAATGGTTGGCCCAGACAATTGTCTCGTTCCCGGATTCTCCAACGTTCGACTATGCCACTGAGCGATGGACCGTTTTGAACCTCCAACTTATACTGCCGCCACTAGGCCAGGAATAGAAGAGGACATCATCAAAATTTTAGGTGCAAGTGGATCAGGATACAAGAAGTATGTTATGAGGTAAACACAACTAATTACGAGCCAGGTAAACCTCGCGACATCCAACAACGTCATTCTTTGCGACGGGAGGGCGTCTCAGTTACGTCACTACCCTTGGAGATATCCATGATGGTCTAGCTATTGACTTGAGCCAATTCAATTCAATTGACACAACTGCCGAGACCGTCGCGGTTGGAGCCGGGGTGAAAATAGACGATATCATCGGCCACATATACAGCGCCGGCATCCTGCTCCGTAAGTCTTAATAATGCTACACCAAATCAGCCGTTCCCCATTTCTAAAATGTGTCAGAAACCGGAAACGCTTTTGGCCCAGGGGTGATTGGTGTGACGCTAGGCGGTGGCGTTGGTCGATTAACGGGTGTCTATGGCTTGATGATCGACGACCTGGTTTCAGCGCATCGTCTCAGCCAACGGAACACTGGTTGAGGCTTCGCAAGATTCCAGCTCGAATTTTCTTGGGAAATCCGTCGCGCGCGCCAACTTCGGCATCATCACCTCGGCTCCGTGTAACCTTCATCCGCTATCCAACGATGGGAATATCTTTACGGCCGACTTAATATTCCCGGCGAATATGACCTCTGACTTTTTCAAGACTGTGGAATCACTGAACGGCAACATGCCCGCCGAAATGTCCGGCATTGCAACAATTATATACGACAATTCCACCAACCAGACGCAACTAATGACGAATTGGGTATATGTGGGAACCGAAGGTGGCGCACGCACAGCCCTGGCACCAATATTTGACTTTGACCCTCCCTACTCCTCAGTCAGTGTCATCCCTTGGAACCTACTCATCAACAGTACATTTAACGGCTTCGGCACCACCGTCTGCCAAGAAGGCTTCATTCGGGATATGTACAGCGCCAACTTGAAGAATTACAATGCGTCAACGTTTGACACTATTATCGACAAGATGTCTGGTTTCTTCGATGAGTACCCTGGCGGACGCAGTAACGCACTTCAGTATGAAATATATCCGAACCAAGCCATGGCGGTTGTTTCCGCGGACGAGACGGCCTGGCCGTGAAGAGATGCCAGGGGATATTTTTGAGTGTATCCTCATTTATCAGATTTCGCTCATATTTGTCTCCAACTATTTAATTGGTACCAGGGACCGCTAACGTACTCTCGTTCTCGTAGTCAAACTTCTATGCCATGGGACGAAGGCGTCGATAGAACCGCGAATGCTGCCATGGTTCTGGCACGGGAGCTCCGCGACAATGTGGTATTCACGTCTGGATATTATGACCTATCAATTTTTGTCCATTACGCCCGTGGAAATGAAACATTAGAACATATCTACAGCAGTGACAAGCTGCCCCGTATAGCAGATCTGAAGAAGATGTGAGATCTCACATTGCTAGTTATGACTGTTCGCTGAAATCCATCGAAAACTGTTACTATTTATATGATGGCTTATGTGCGAGGGCTTTAGGCTACGTACTATATAGTACTACGTAGATAAACCTAGCGATTTGATAGGAGGATATAGTGTGCCTAGGGAACTTTAGGGAGCCTGAGAACTTAGGATACTCTCGCCGGAATACCAATATTATAGTAAAGCTCACAGAAATTACCTGTCTAGGATGACTATAGCGTCGAGCCCAAAGTTAAAGCACGAGCGAATACAAGCGAATATAAAGGCAAACTCGCATTACTAAAGTAGAGATTGAAACATAGCCAAAGGCAGTACGAGATTAATACTGGATTTGTATATAGTACTTTTATACTAATGCCTAATGATTGGAGGGCGTTGCCTTGGCCAAACAAAGGTGTGGCAGGGCTTACTGATACCTATATTTAATGTTGGCCATAGCGGCCTCGCAGACGGCTGTCCCACGATATTGAACAAGGATTTCAAGGTTCTCGCACTTTGATAAATCAAGTTTTTATCATACATCTTACTCCAGTGTTTCAAGCATTCCTCACGTCGAAACCTTGAGAGAGTCATGTCAAGACGTCTTGCAAAAATTGAGAATGGTCAGTGATACAAGGATGGAATTAACAGGATCATTATATCAAACCTAGGCTCTTCCATGAAGAGGATGTCTCCAGCTCATAATGATGCTGTATTGCACGTGCTGGCGTTACCAGCAAAAGAAGCGAGCGAATTCAGTCCCAAGAAAGCCATGTGAAGTATTCATTGCATGCCCAGCAGTATTTATAGTATATTTTCGCTGCAGTCTGTGCTTGGTAATCTTTTTAGAATGATGTTCGCCTAGTCTGCCCCCATCCCTCAGCTTTGGGTCCCCTTAGCAGGTTCCGTCTGAGTAGACTTGTCCTTGGCAGCCTTGGTGTGCATGGCTCTGTCTTTAGCCATCTGCTGCCTGTTATGCTATCAGCTATGTAAATTTAGGGAGACAGCACAACTATATGACACGATGGAGATTACGGGGGGGACGTACTCCTTCTTCTTGATGTATTCGTTCTCCAAAGCCTTCTCACGATCCGCGAGGGGATTGTTAGGGTCCATTGTGTAAAATCCGATGATGAATTGCTGAAAGAACTGTTAGGCTGTGCTGTACAGACTTATCGCTACTTCGGCGATTCGTGTTTGATGATATGAAGTCTTAAGAGCTTCGCAATTGCTCCTCGATGGTGGGGACGCGGAAGCAAGATGACTCAGATGTCACAAGTGCCAGATGACGTCATCGGTGATTCTTTAGAAGCTGCTTGCCGGTGATGTTAATCTCATCTATAGCATTTCAAAAAAATCTTATTGCAACCAGTACATCCATTTTATTTTACGAATAATGAGACCAGTAGGTCAAGAGCGAAGCTGAGGTTATTGTTAGGGTAGAGTAAGGGCTAGGGTTAGGACTCAAGTGAGGGGGTAGAACAGGCTACAGCTGTGACCGGGCCGAGTCACTATAACCCTAATTGTGATTTACCCATCGTTGGAAACTTCTTAAGAATTCACTGAATAGAAGAATCATACAACTTAATGTCAACTCCTATTACCACATCTTTCCGGTCGTTGTGCCCAGGCCATATTCAGAACGCAGCCTCCCATATACTTATTTTGTCTTCAGCATAGTATGACGGCATCACATTTCAGGCAATTGCAGAATATTTAGCGTCAGGTATAAATTTCAACATCAAACGGTATGGGAATCTCTATATAAAGTCTACATGGATACTGTAACAAGGCAGGCACTAACTTCTCTTTTTCTCAATCCTGTCATCATGTCCCAACGGCTTCAAGGGCCATACTTTGTCCAGTCGATCGCCCGAACATCTGGATAGCACTTGACATTGGCAGCAAACTGGTGGCTGGCAATAGCCGGAACAGGAAGCTGGGGCAGTACATCGCATTGAGGAATTAAGTTGATAGCCACACATCCCTGAGGGATGTCATGCTCGAATTGAGAGGTAAGTGGGTTGATGATGTCGTAAGCATAGCGAATGGTGATGAAGTTCTGCTTGTAGTAGGGAACGAACTGATCGCACGCTACAAAAGTGCCGCGGGCGATAAAGGTAAGTATGGTGTAAGGGACCGGGAACAAAGCGAGAGATACGCCCTTGGTGCCCGCGCCGCCATTGATGGCGACTTCGTGCTTGCCATCGGCGTCGGTTGTGTCTTTGTTCTGAACGTCGATGCCGCTAGGGAAGGGTGGGTTGCCGCCGTCGGTCAAGATGTTGCCTTGGTTGTAGCGGATCTCGTCGGCAGTGCCTGGAATAATTCAGTATTGATGGTATATGCGAAGCATGTTTTCGTGTACACACCATTTTGGTAGAATATCCTGCCATCGACCTGCAGAACTGCATCATTGAGGCCAGCGCCAGTGTGTATGGCTTGTAAGAATAGGCCGTTGACGGAAGGAGAAAGATCATGTGCCGGGTCGGTAACATTGACGACTAGCTTGAAGCCTGTGGAAGAGGACGATGGAGGGTAGTTGGGCAGTTGACGCGAAGTCAGTGGCACTGCGGAGGCTAGACCGAAAAGGCCGAGGGAGATAATAGAGTTAAACATAACGATGCAAAATATTGTATCAAGATAGGAATTCGTGTTGTTGTAAAGAGGAGTTGGATATGTGACTGTTCCAGTGATGGAGCTGATGACCGAACAAATTAAAGGAACAGAGAAATAGTGACGATCTTTATATCCAATTACCCTTGCCGAGGTCCCCCATATAGACCGTATTTCGGAGTTGTCTTATGGACGCTTGACCATTTGAAAATTGCTCAAGCTGACATGGATGCCACTGCACCAAGCTAGAAATCGTGAACTGAATATCACGGCAGAAGACAAACTTAGGCTAGAGACTCGGCCAATCGAACCACCTCCGATCGAGCCTTCACGCCGTCATGGACGGCGGTCTTCTCAGCCACACACGTAAACGATAGTCTAGATGAAGCTAAATGAGGTGCCAAGCATCTGTTTCAGCAGCTCAATAATGACTCGGGGTTAGGCGACATTAGAGCCTCAAATAGTATACCCCACATATTGGCAATGCCGTAGTGCCCTACGGCTTACATACTAGAGCTCATTCTAGGAGTTTTAGACGCAGTGCATGAGAAGGCGCCCTGCTAGCGTATGTTCCTGCTGCATATGCAACTAATGGCTTGTTAAAAGTTGACTGTCGACGCACTGGGTGATCACAACACAAAGCATGGCATAGGGCATCACAACATGATATCCGCCACAGCCAGCATAGGTAGTTGAGTATAAGAATGACGGTGATGGCTTTCTGTAGAAGGTGATATATCCATCGACATTTACTTGGTGTCATTTGACTCTTCGGCAGAACCCCTAGCCACAATCCCAGCTACAAAGACTTTTTCAAATCTGAAAACTAGACTATAGAAATCATTTGTCCTGATTTTTAGTGTCTCATCGGAATGTTTTATCTTAATCAGCTCATGTTGTCCCGTAGTTAACCACAGGTCTACACTAATTCCAGACCTTGAGTATTCTAACATCAACATATTCTGGATTGCTTGTTCACTTTCAGTCTTCAGCCTTGCTGAGTGACTGCTCAATTCCAGCCCAGAGTCCCTTTCTCAACGTCCCAGACAGCCAAAAGTTACCATCGAGGTCTTTACCCATTATGGTAACCCCATTCAGCAATTCCAGGCTGAAGCAGCCACAGACTTGAGTATAAGATGGCGTGCCCTGCTTTTCTGAATGTGGAAATTTTGATCCAATTGCGGGAACAATCGCGCTCGAGAAATCAGTCTCGAAGATCCGACCTTTAGTCCAGTTCGAGCAATTAATCAGGTGCATGGATGCATCTCCGAATATGGGGTAATGTCCCGTCTTTGGGAATGTGTCGCGGACGGTAGCTGCCATTGCTTCGACCTGCTCCCGTGTGCCGAGTTCCCTGATGGAACGGCGAATGGCAGATGCCACGAAGCTGAGTGGTTTGCCGGCGATGTCCTTTACAGACAAGAGTACTGGTAGTGCTGTACACGCGTTGGCGAGGTAAACTTTGTCTGCTGGTAGCATCTCCTTTGCCATTATACCGCGGAGATCGTACGTGTTGGAGACTGTGACTGTGGTGCCAGAGGGAGGAAGGTGTGATACTGCTAGCCGTGTCCACCAGGCACACAGAATATCGCTTTCACTCAAGAAAGTTTGCTCGTTACCTTCGCTCATCTCGGCCTTGAGCTCTTGTATTGCGGCCTCTCGTAGTTTTCTGATGAAAACGCCGGGTACGCAGACCATACGGGTTTCCACGCCGTGCCAGAGCACATCGAGAACGTACCGGGATCCGAAAGACATCATGCCCCATTGCCCAAGTTGTCGGTCCGCAACCTTGCACGGTTCAGTGGCATTCCTTCCCAGCTCCGCCAGAGGATCGCTTTCGATGCTGTGCGTGGGGAGCACTTCGTCAGGTCTTCCTCGAAGAACCAGTGACCACGCGTCCAGAAGTCCCTTCAAACCGCCCGCATCAAAGAGAGTGTGGGGCCAGGATATGGATACCAAAGTAGCGTCGTCGAAAGACACGATGTGAACCCCTAATTGCGGTTCGTCCGAATTCAAATAGTCAGCAAGCTTCTTTGGTCCATCTGGCCGTCGCATCAAGTCGTGAAAGCGATAGGGGTCTGCCGTAACTGATGGCTCTTGCGTTGGCAGTGGTAGGTGGCTTGCAATGGGGTGTTCGGCGATATGCATGTCATGTTTCTCGTGTGTAAAAGAAAATGCTGAGCGACTCTCGTTGAATGTCTCGGGCACGTGGTATTCGAGTATTTGTTGGTCCTGACTTTTGGTCAGCTAGCCTGCCTGATGATGAATGAATTTCTTACGTTGAGCCTCAACCTGGCTCCAAGTTTCCGCCAGCCATTTCTCTGAAGCAGTTCCTCAAGTGATGTTTTGAGCTTGTCGGGGTCAAGTTTGTCGTCGAACTTGAGCATAACACTGAGAAGCATCCCCCGAAGATCCGCATTGTCGTCAAAGTAGCAAAGAGGGATCACTTGATCGGATGGCACTGCAGCAAGTGCTGCCGGCTTGCTCTTCAGCATATTCCACATATTTGTACGATTATCTCTCGAATTACACGTCAAGATTGACCTCGACAGTAATAATTCGCTAAAATCAAGTGTGACAAAACTAGAGAATGCATTGCAGAATGGATAGTTGCTATATATCTCTAATAAATACCATTTCATCCAGTACTCATTAAGATTGATTACGCAACCCTACTAATACGACCATTCAGTGAAGTCTAAACCACGCGTACACAGAACCGTAGCACCTTTATGCTTCTCCGGTCTTGGCATGAGGTCAATGCAAAGGAGGATTAACCCGTATGACGATGAAGTGCCAGTGGTCAAAGACAGATAGTCTTCAGGTACGCCCAAGTTTCTAGTTATGAAAACTGCCCATTAAAGACTACAGCAGTCTTGCCGATCCTGGAATTGTTGTGGCTGTGAAGCGCGGGCAGACATGAATCCCGCTACGTCAACCACGGGCTGTATCATGACCTTTGCTTCCAGGTGAGCCGTGTTTGTTATTGTAACAGTTGAGTAGAACTAGGATGCAATCCCTAGATAAAGAACCCATCCACTATTAAGCCCCTTTACTACGATTTACTTGTCATTGGAAGACCTATAAACTTCCGTAATACGAGGAGAAGGGACCATGTGGCAAATGAGTCCAGTTGATGCCACTATCTTACACCGGTAGGACAATGGTTCCCAAACTCATACAATATTCGTGAGTAGTTGGTCCCAAACAGTCTCTATTGACTTCCGAGGGTTTGAATTGGGTTCAATCACAAATTTGCCCTTCCCTCAAGTTTCCTCCTCATTCTCACCTCCCTAAGCTCTCTCTTAACCCTCGCCGCCTCTTCAGCAGTCAATTGAGCACTGTCTTGGCTAGCCCCACTGCTGACGGCCTCATCAAACAGCTTGCGTCCTAGCAAGTCTGTCAGAGCCAATACTCTGGTACTGACCGTCGCCCCATCACGGCGGTTCTTGCCTTCCCTACGAGAACTTGCGATGCGCTCGGTGAAATCCCACAATCGACCCTTCGCAACCAGCGCGCCAGTCGACGGATCCCGCGAGGGCAGCCACTCGGATGCTATCCGAAGGCGTGGCGGAACCTTGGTGTCTTTAGATTTGACGGCATAAATAATACCCTCTTCCTCGAACCGCTGATATGCGTTCTTCAGGGTCTCTTTGTTCACTGCTTCGAAGTATGAGAGGTCACCTTGATGGTATAGTGTCTTGCCCAGCTGTAGAGTATCAGTTTCTGAACCCAGTCTTGTGGTCGAGGGGTTGTAGTGACTTACAAGTTGTGCACTGTTCTGGGCCTTGGTGACCTCGATCCAGATATCCTCTTTTTGCGCCTCATGTGGCGGTGTCAGTCCCATCAGTGAGATCGCCGCCAGCCAGCTTGCCTCGATGAACGGCCAGATTAGGAAACAGTAAAAGTCATAGTTTTCTCGGCCAGCCACGCGCTCCTCCTCTGAGAGTCCAATGCTCAGAGGGGCACCGTTATCGTCACGTTTGAGGTGAATAATGCCGTCGCTCTCGAGACCCATCAATGTCTTCTCTAGATTCGAAGCCAGACCGTCGCTGGGGAAGATGAACTCCCCGCGGAACAGTGATGACAGAAATAGGACCTGGGTGCGAAGCGAATCGTACCCGATTTCTTGGTGCGCAGGCCCACCACCCTGTTTTACCCGAGTGTACATGCTTGCGCTCACAAGTGCTTCAGAGATGAACAAGTGTATCGTCATATTGCGGTAGAATGACAGCTGGAACCGGTCAACCGCATAATATGTGGGCTCAGCGAGGCCCTGGACGACGCCAACAAGGTCCTTCCCCAACACTTCCAAGCCGCGTTCTATCACATCCGACAACGGCGCATTGCCAAAGTGGGCCACTCTGCCACCCTTGGCTCGCACACGGGCAATCAGCCACTCGATGCGACGGATCAGTTCCGATTTCCCCACGCCACGACCACGAAGAGTGAGCACCACTGTCCCGATCAGAGCCGTCGGCATCACTACCGACACGTCGTTGATATCCGACAAGACCTTGTAGCCCATCGTTCGCAACAGCTTTTGACGGACAGCTGTGACTTCTGGAGACTTGGCTGTCAAGTCTTCGGGTATTTTGGGGAGTTTCGCCAGTTGCTCGTTGACGTAGCCCCTCAAACTCCATGGTTCATGGAAACGAACATCGACGCGACCCAGGCGCAATGACAACACGGACGACCCGCCACTGAGGAAATCCGCAAGATTTTCTTTCTTTTTGGGCACTCCTAGGAGCTCCGTCACGTAACCTTCGGTTTCGATGACCTTGTCGTATTGTGTGCTCACGGGGCATATGATGGCGTCTTCCACACGGCCGGACAGAACGCTGTCCATAATAAAACTGAGAATTCCAAACTTGGGTGACAAGAGCTTTCCTGTTCTTGACCGGCCACCCTCGATGAAACATTCGAAGTTGTATCCGCCTTGAAGTAACGTGTCAATATAGGCCTGAACCAGAGTGGTGTACATCGAGTCGTTTCCGAACTGTCGTCGGATCCACATTGCTCCCGCGTGTTGCAAGAAACTCCCCACGACGGGGAAATTGAGGTTGTCACCGGCGACTACGACTGGGAGAGCAAGCCCCAGACGGTAGCATATCAATTGCATTGAGACATAGTCAACATGGGATCGGTGTGACGGCAGGAAGATGATGCTCTGCTTTTTGGTAGCGGCAAGTTCAGCCACCTTGCGCAACCTCAGTACTTCTTCGCTAGAGACATGAATACCTGCCTTCAGTTAGCCCATTGACGCAGAATCATGTCGCATCTCGACTTGCCTTGATGGTACGCCCTCGTCAACAGCTGGGTCACTAGATAATATGCGCCTCTTATAAATGTCTTGCTCTCAAATTTGCAAATCATATCATTCGTCAACTTGTCGGCCACCTCTTGCAGTCCCTGCTCAATTACGGCACGTCTAGCAGACCTCTTAAAAGCAAAGTTCTTTTCATCTTTCTTGAGCCAGCCTTCCTTCTCCTCAACCTCAAGCCTCATGTCGGCCAATTGGGATATGCGAGTCTGTAATAGGGGCGCCGACACGACCGAGTTCTTCATTTGCTCCGAAAACCCCGAGTAGAAGATGGGCTGCCCGATGACCTTATCGTAGGCGCGCCATCCGGTGCCCGAGACGTACAGCGAGACCTCACGAAGGAATTGGAGTGGCTCGGAGCGGAACCGAGCCATGTGCTGCATCAACGCTTCCTCTTTCTCGCCATCTTGAGTCGACTCGATATAGCTTCGCGGTTGGAGGGTGATTTGGTCGCCGAGGATCTGGAGGTCCGGCGCCGAGTTGCGTGTCGGGTCATCGTCTTGCGACATGTTCTTTTTTGTCCGGTTTCTAACTCTTAAATATACAACGAATCGATCCGTATCGTAACTGTACACTCGAACGTGTTCGTTGTATCAAAATCTCAACAGGCGCGGGGCCTTCTCGTCCGGTCGAGGTGGCCGCAGTGGGAGAACGAAGTGTTTACGAGCCTTGGAAGTGCAATCCAAATTCCTCATGGCCGGACTTCGGAAAGCTAACACAAAGTGGAAGCAATCGACTTCGAAGTGTCACAACTTGATTGACTTTGATCTCATTGGTAGCCCGAAAGCCATGCCTTTCGGAGATATGGCGCATTGGTCTCCAACCCGTTGGATCATGGGTCGATCTGCGCTGTCATGCAGTTAAGCCGAGGTGGTTCTAGGCATGTGAACACTGATGTTTCGCCGCCGGCAATGCACTATCTCTAGCAGCGAGAGCCGGTTGGTGGCGCTTACCCCACCAAATCCCAGCTGGTAGCCTTGAACTCAGCTCTAGCAACCCCAATTTTTCGGAGCTTCTACAACTTGCAGTCCGTATCCATCCCAAACTTCCAATAGCGGCCTCCAACATACCCTATCAGGGACGAGGAGGGCGACGACGAGCGGCCCTGCCGTACGACGTCCTCACCTATGGCATCCCAACCTCCCTTCGAGGGATCGCTGACCCAAGAGCTGCTCTCCCGCGCACACAGCCCCAGCAACACTTCACGCATTTACAACGAGAAAATCAAACATCGATCTCTCCTCCTACGACCGAGTTCCCCCCCGCCGTCAGCAAATTCTCGCGAAGCACGTCGAAAAGCACTGCAGCACAAAGAGAAACGCGCAAATGCGCTGAAGCCGAAACCCTTATCCTCGCGAGAGCGCCGGAAACTTGGTCTACATAATATACCCAAGGAGGGGCAAAAGTACGAAATCTTTGCGCCGCTGAACAGACTATGGGTAGGATATATCCGCGAGATACTCGGCAGCGAGCTGTACATGGGGGTCCAGGTCGCGGGGGCGAAGCTGAGCGCGGCTGATTTTCACGGTGCTGAAGTCGAGGTGTCTCGGAGTGGGTGTCCGAGCCGTGTGGGGATCAAGGGGATTGTGGTCAAGGACTCCAAGTTTGCCTTTCAGGTTATAACGGAAACGAACGAGATCAAGCTCGTGCCGAAAGAGGCGACCTTGTTTCGAGTTAAAGTGCCGACGGAAGATGCGAACGACAAGCGGGATCGGCTAGAGCCTGAGCAGAAGAAAATGTTTATATTTGAGATCCATGGCGACCAGTTCCAACATCGATCAGCGGACCGCTCGAACAAGAAGTTCAGGGCGCATTTCTCGAAGAAGCTATGATGAATGAATGACCAGACAACATGAGACCCTGTGACGGTTACGGCGATTGCGATTCTTAGCTCGAGGTCGGCAAACCCCAAGTTGAGCTGATGGCACACTCAAAAATCCGCTGGGGTATACGAACAAGCTCACTTTGCCGGGGAGAAAGGCCTTTTCTATGTCGTTTTCTTCTCTCGCACGTTCCTGGGCTAGCCGGGAGCTAATCATGTATGTACATAGCCACAGTGGCACCAGGCCAAGGGTCATTACTTTGAGTTTGAGAGATTGCGGAAACCTTGTCGGACAGAGATATATGAATTCAATCCTTTCTTTGGCCGGGATTGAGAAGCAGGGGGCGTCGAGATTCAATCAACTGCGGGGTCTAGGCTATTTGTGATGTGAATACCAGGTCTATATCTGGCGGGTTGAGTTGAAATGCCGTGATTAATTGCACTCGCTGGACTACCAAGCAATGCAGGTCACCACGATTATGCTGCAGGATGATTGAACCGCATTCGTTATACTCAGGACCACTCAGGAAGCTGATGTGGGGTTCTATCCGACGGCCAAGCAAGGCAGTGCAATCAACATCTCAAAATCATACAATTCCGCCGGATGGAGAACTTCACCATACTTGATCTGTATAACGTACCCCACAAGCAAGTTGGCCACTTTTTCTTGGCACCGTATGAATAACTTCAATAACTTAACTAAACTAAAAAATAATAATTCAAACTAATCGGAATCCTCTTCCTCGTACGTATCTTTATCATTCTCACAAGTACGAGCATTATGTCCGGGCTCTCCGCAGATCCTACAGCGCCTCGTACGACGACGACTTACACGTATATCATCCTGTAGCTGCTGTTCAATATCCCGTTGAGACTGTAAGTCCTGAGCGTCTCGTAAACTAAGAGATCCTCCATCTTGTAGCTGTCGACTTTTAGTCCTTCGACGACGGCTTAGCTCTTGATTGGCCTTCCGAAGTGTAGTAACCTCATCCTCAAGTAAAACTAACCGATGCATAACAGCCGTCGCACCACGTGAAAATTGGTCAATAGCCGTAAGTATTGTCGTCGGGGAGCTATTCTGATGCTGTATGGTTCTGTTTTTAACGTATTCAGACTGGGATTGCGCCTCGGTTGGGTTATTTGGAGTCTTTGATTCCCAGATTAAGGGGGCGCCAGACGAGCTCCCAGGAGGTATAGGCGTATGTAGCTTAATATCCAGCTGTGAAAC
This sequence comes from Pseudomassariella vexata, assembly GCF_002105095.1. Taxonomy (NCBI): domain Eukaryota; kingdom Fungi; phylum Ascomycota; class Sordariomycetes; order Amphisphaeriales; family Pseudomassariaceae; genus Pseudomassariella; species Pseudomassariella vexata. The sequence continues at coordinate 369,537 of NW_024467968.1, forward strand.
CACATATTTCGGGTCGTACGGAATAATTCCCGTCCCCCTGAAACCTGCCTGGGTATTCGACTTAGTTGCAGTCGTACGATACGCCCTAGAGAATGCCGAAAAGAAATCCTCCTTCGAGATATGGGTTATATGCGCCCGTATTAGGTCTTCAATTTCTTTGCCGTACGACCTTTTCAAAGCCCTAAAACAGCCTACATCGAGAGGCTGGAGCTTATGTGACGAATGAGCAGGCATACTAAGTGTAATGATAGTATGCTCTTTGCAATATAGCTCGAAGTCAGTCGATTGGTGGCTCTCATGCCCGTCGAGGATAAGAAGACGATAAACACCCTTCTTACGATCCTTCGTATAGCGATCAAAGTGCTGAATCCAGTCTGCGCCTCGCTCATTTGTTGTCCAACCGTTTTTGGTTACAGCGATTACCCAATCGGACGGGAATGGGCTATTCTCGTACCAGGATAAGAGGTGGTTTTGACCCGCGACAATAATATACGGCGGGATAGCCCAGCCGGACGAATTAATACCCTGGATTACTGTAGCCCATTCTCGATTGCCTTGTTGGACTGTACGAGGCCTTCCGCGTCGTTCGGCACTTGTAACTACCATCTCGGATGAGATTAAGCCCATCGCGAACCCTGTCTCGTCGAAGTTATAGATATCCGCCTCTTGGATACCATATTTCGCAATTGTATATCGTACGAGCGTAAACCACGCGCGATACGCGTCAGGATCTTCGCAATAGGCTCGTTGGTAGTCGATTCTTCGATTAAAACGCGTCCGAAGGTCTGGTTGTCGTCGTACGAAGTTCGAGGCCCAGTTGACGCCGACGCGTCCAGCGCCACGGTCACGGAGCAGTCGGTTAGCCATAGCTTCAACACCATGGAGCCGGGGAGGAAATGATCGCGAATCTAGGTTAAGTATATATTGTACGACCGCTAACTCTTCTGATTCCGTAAGCTTATGACTAGATTGTCGAGTATCGCGTCGAGATAGTAGTCCGCGTTTTCGGTTAGCTAGAGTTGTACGAGGGACATTGTAGAGTTGGGCAGCGCGTCGGATGCTTAATTCGGGTTTCGATTGAAGCGCCTGACACGCTAGAATCATGTCGCTTTCTTTCCAATTCGATCCCATCTTGGTATGTGTAAAGATGTTAATTAAAAGGTTGTTCGTACGGTGCCAAGAAAAAGTGGCCAACTTGCTTGTGGGTTACGTTAGTAGTAGAGTTGGACAATATGGGCCCTGTGGGCCATGTGGGTCCTATACTTGCCACTATCGCCACCTAGAACGGCGACCATCCCCACATACCTCTATTACGAGAAATGTGGCAAGGATAGAACATTCCCTACTTATCTATATGCTTCTACAACTTGTCTGAATTAATCAGCAAGTCTACCATTCATTGACTATATAAGAACCCTTTTGTTTCCATACATAGACCCTCGAAGAGAGGACCAGAGTTAGCTACAATACAGACAGGTTAGGCATATGTGCCCTCCTTTTGCTCCTTCAACGGGAACATCAAATCCAAGTAGTAGTACTACTAACGTAACTCTCTAAATCCAAACGCCCGTTCCGGGCCTCGATACTAGTAAGGTCTGTACTATACAGAACTGATACGAAAAGTTAGGGGGACCCACTGGTTAGGTGAATCCCATTCAATTAGATACTATAACGTTGCGCACTGCTGCATTATAGCATCCTCCCCCCTAGGTGCACGCATCAAGAATTCAAGCACGTTAAGGATTACGTCTAGCTGAAGCTAGATACCGAGTACGACACTAAAATCTATAAGGTGCTCTAGGGTCCTAGAGGCCAGCGGTGTTATTTGCCTAGATACACCAACAGGCCCGGTTGATATTGGAGCCGAACGGTAGATTCATACGACCACTACTACCACATTTGAGATAGACAGATCAGTTCATACTATCTCTCTCTCTCTCTCTGTCTCTCTTTCTGCTTTTAATTGTGATTTTACCTGTGTTGCGTTCACTTAGGCGGTTAAGCTGCGATTTATAGTAGGTCAGTATTCACAGGTCTGGCAAGGAGCTATACCCGCGTCATCCTCCTCTTCCTCAGCCAAAAGTTACGGCTCCTCATCTGCTACGGTACCATCGAAGAAATGAGACTGTATAGGCGGCGGGCTGACTGACCGACGTGCTCGTGTAGTGTACGATGTTTCGGCTGAAAGAGAAGACTTGGCTGGATTCGGGCAGCTTTTGTCAGGAACGATTAGGCTGCAAGGCAATAATAGTACAGAGTGAACGGCAGAAACAGGCGTTCCAACTCCCACTACCAACCAAAGAGCTTATATGAGAAAGTGTCTGTAGAACTCTCCACACCCAACAGCCACACCGGAGTAATTTTTCATCCATATAACCAAGTCATAACAAGGCCACGGCCAGATTACGGTCAGATCAAATAGACACATCAATCATTCACGTCAGCCTTATTGGTCAGATACGTGTAATTCAACATATACGTAGTGAAAACTTCGACAGAACGACTTGTTCATGGGTTGCAGTAATTGAACTCAACGTGGTTGCGGTTGCTAGGTAGTGACGGAGATGCCTCAAATTATTATATCTGGCAGGCTTTCTCTTGTTCCTTGCTGACCAAGTGGCATTTTATTGGCCAATCTAAATGCCCTGCTGAGAACTGGCGAAGGTAGTGCCTAACCAGGGCCTTCACCAGCGCCCTAATCTTAACCAGTGAGCGCCCCCGCTGCTTACAAAAGGTACCACTGTGCAAGGTCGCTCCGAAGTTACCTGAATCTACAGCATCATTAATTGAAACCCTAATTTATGAAGTAACCTCGATTCCCATTACATAATGTCCACCTGCAAGCCTCACCGAAACTCACAATCATAACCCGACCCTCAAACAAAACACATATCCTTCATGGCCCTCGCAAAAGCCTGACAAACCACCGACTTCGGCTGCGCCGTAGCACATTTATTGATCTCGCCAACCAACATCGGCTTCAACGAATCCGGGATCTGCCCCCACAGCGTACGCAAGGTCTCCATATGCCTCGGGGTGCTAGGCTGGAAGACCCGTGCATACGCAAACAGAATCTCCCTGATATACGTCGGCTGGACCTGATTATCCACCATCTCCATTAATCCCACAACAAAATCGTCAATCTGGACCAGCAACTCATCGCTACATCCCAGCCCGCATTCCTTGTCGAGCGCATTGCACACACCAATGTAGAACCGCGCCGCCTCGGCGAACCCGTACCGCCCGTCTTTCGCTTTGTCGAGAATGCTGTCGGCGCGCTCGAACAGCTCGAAGGGCTGACCCGTGTTGCGGTAGTTTTCCAGGCCGCGGAAGATGTGCCGGAGGGCGTCAAGGGTCGAGGCCGCGCGGTTGGGGGTCGCGATGAAGTTCTTGGGGAAGAAGTGGCGGCCCAGTGAGTGGTATCGCGCGTTGGGTAGGTGATATAGAATGTCATCGCGGCTGCAGTGGAAGACGCCACCATCGGTGACCACTTCAACGGGCCGGTCGCGGCGGGGGGCGTTCGTGGGGGGTGGTGAGGTTGGTTGGATACCGGCTTGGTAAAATACGCCGCCGGCGTAGCCACCAGTTGGTGGGCCACCGTAGAGGGGAGGCGGCGGTGGAGGCACAAAAAAGGGGCCCTGGGGCGGGATGGACCATCCAGGAAGGGTGCTACTCCCGAACCGTGCGCCTCTGGGCAGCATTGCCGTACCGGATGGTGGTAGCTGGATCAGATATCTATTCCTCGCACCACCTCCTCCCGAGTGGTGGGCGATAGCGTTCATTGTTGTCAATACTTTATCTATCACGAGCAAATTCGGTGGGATTATGGTAGAAATGGGCAGGCGCTGGTTTTCGCTCATTAGAAGCGGTAGGAGTATTTATCCATTGGGGCAACTGACGAGAGTGTGCTACTTTAGCCCACGTAGGGCTGACACCGCATGTTTGCTGCTATGAAGTGAGTGACTTGTCGCGTAATACCACAGCCTTGATTGTGCGGCGAGAGACACTGTAAGAATCAGCCTGAAACCGACAATCCGCTTCATGACGAGCTTGCGGGTGAAGTTTTCCGTCGACATGGCTATCTGCCAAACTGAATCAAGCTTGCCCTGACGGCAAACGCGACGGCGGTGAATGAGTTGGATTTAGTATAAAGACACTTCAAACACCAGGCCCATGTTTGCTCAACGGAAGTAGCGTCTTTTCCTTTAAGCGGCGCGGGAGTGCTGGATTGGTAGCATGCTTGATCACTTCGTAAATAGTGTTTGCTTGGTTGAAAAACATTAGTTGCGGAGCGAAACAGGCGGCTCAAAGAGGGTCGGGCGGTGGGCGTTGCCCCCAATGTCCAAACGTAGGTATCGCAACCTGGCTGAAATGGACATCACGAGTCATCATTGACCACCTTGTTTGGCCAAGCAAGCCACGGAGTCCACTGTGAGCCTAAGAACTTGGTGATTAGTCGAACAATATGTCGTCCCGCGCTGCCCACCATCCACAAATCACGACAATAGTGAAGCATGGCAGCATAGTAGGCGAGAATGATGAGCGCCACAGGCCTTCGCTGGTAGAGCAGCTCGGTGAAGGCCTCGGAAATCAAAAGTGGCCAGGAAAAGGCCATATGAACCCGACGACCTAATTGCTGCTGTGGCCCACTGCCGTCAAACACGAACTGGAGATGTTCGATGGCTCCGTGGCTTGCGTTGATGTCGTCCTCCGAGAGGTCACTTGCTTCAGATATCAGCTGACGGACGGCGTCGCACTCGTGACCTTCACCCTTTTCGCCGGCCATCTTGACACCCCACGCCAGGACTGGTTCTAGCTCCGACTGGATGAGCAGGTTGTAGCAGTTGCTTGAGATGGCTCGTACACCACGATGGAGGCGTAGGTAGTTCAGAAACCGTGTCAAAAAGGGATCCAGCTCAGAGTCTCTGAAGGCTATCGTGTCTGACATGAGATGCATGCCAATGAGGGTGGAGAACAGGAACATGCCAACACAGTTCGGCCCATCTGGCACCGGCGCGACCGAGTTGAACATGTTGATAGCGCGGCTTTGCAATTTGGTGGCCTGGTCTGAGTAGAACTGGCACTTTTCCGGGCCAGCCTCAACGCTCAATTGACGTGCCGAGAACGCGAGAATCTCGTACATCAAGTAAGGTGTTTGAAATGCTGCTTTGATGGTGACTTGTACCTGGCATCGCGGCATATCATTGTCTTCATCGCCGAACAGGAGATGATAATGATTCGTAAAGTGATTGAATAGCTCCAAGTGCGAAAAGTTGATGCTGCAATTGCCATCGGAGTGGATGAGGTCGCCGTTATCCGCGAAAAGGTCGACCGGCTGGGTGAAGTGCGTTTGCGGCGAAGTGATGGAACTAGTCGGTGTCCCGACTGCGGTGTCTACGGCCGGACTGTTGGAGCCAGTAGAAGAGGGGACTGATGCCAAAGCAGGTACCGGCGTGGTTGGCTGGACTCCCGTTTGCGTGTCGGGGTATGTGCAAACCCGATCAGCTCGCAGACAGGCAATGCATTGGGGGTGCTGCTCATCACACTACGGCGCCTGTCAGCTCAGAAGAGGTGGGAGTACGGGCGGGACTCATTAGGCTGATTTCAGCGGTGGTGGGAGACACGACTTACCCTGATGTGTCGCCTCTTGCATTCGAAACAACCTTTCCGGCTCTTTCTATGCGACCTCCGCATCATGTTACCGGTGGTGTGGAATCGGTGCGACAGTTTTATGGTCTGTTCTCAAGTAATACGCGGACAGAAAGCCTGTTGAACACCTGTTTTGAGATCAAGTTTTCCCTGACCCCATGCGTTCTGGCGGGTTGTCAATCTAGCAGATATCGACCTTTCATACCCGTTCGAACGCGCTCTTCTTCTGTGAAACGTATGGCTGAGAGCGTGGAGCGCCGTTTAGGTGTGTTTTTCTGCCTTGTGATAAGTTTAGCGAGGCGTTCAACGAGGCTTGGACCTGAGATACGCGCGTCTCTATTCACTAATGCCCCTTGAATCCGACCGCAGGCAGCCTAAGCAAGTGAACCATTGAGACAGGGTGAATTTCTCATTTCAAAATTGCTGGTATCGTAGGCCTCTTGGCGTAATGCAGTGCACTAACCTAGTGTGGTTATCTAAATACGCGTAATCGGCATTTCCCGACGCTATGGATCAGATTGGCGGATTTATCTGTTCACGGTTGCTGGCATGAAGAACAGTCTCAGCGTGCAGTTTGCGGGTAGGTAATCGACGTCTCGTGAGAACTAACTTCAAGAGATCCAAGCATCTGTTCATACTGATGTACTATAAAGTATGGAAGCCCCTGCTCGCATTATCCTTGTGGGAAGAAACAATGCCCCGAACGATTCTTATTTTCCCGCATCCCGTTCCGCCATAATCTTCTTCCGAGTTTCATCCGAAATAACAATGTACTCTTCCACCGACACACTATCCTCAAAAGGAACCCTCAACCACTCATCGGCCTTCGTGACCAGCCCATTTTGGACTTCCAAGTCTACAACTCCTGAGTACTGGAATGGCATTCCAGTGGCTTTTCGACGCGGGAGGTCGTTCACGAAGACGCCCTTGTTCACAGTCCGGAAACTGCACTTCGCGTTCCCCTTCGCTTCGTCGACGTCGATCCAGTACACAGGGAAGGCCGGGTCGACGTACACCTCGAAGTCTTTGTGGGCTCCGCGCCAATTGCGGTGGTGTCCCTCTATGAATGGACGAGGAACACGAATTTGGGCACCGTGGTCGGTGAATAGGCAGTCGTCAGAGACGAGGTTGAGTAATGCTTTGGGGTCCTCCTCGGCCCAGGCAGTGGAGTAGCGCTCTGGGAGGGTTTTGAGGTCTTTCGCCATTTTTTCCGAATTGCAGATTTTCAGCTTTGCAGCTCTGCGGTTGTGTTACGATGCCAACGCGGATTTCCCACATGCTACTAGGGGAAGTTGTCTTCTTATATGCGTAGTCCTGACTGCTACGGCGAATGCCAAAACCTCCGACCAGGGTTGTCGATTCGTTCTAACCAAGGTCACCGAACCTCAAATCTCCATGGTTTCCCAGATGGGGAAGGTGATGGGCCAAGCTTGAGATACTTCATCCTATATTCTTCGTCTCGTTCAGATAACTCATCCACGGTGGCGATGTCTGCTTTGAACCGGCACCGTGGCTCAGCTGGCACCCTCGTTTAAATATTACCCCGCAGGCAAACCGGGCCATCCGATTTCTTAGAAGACACTGGTAAGCAAGCAGCGGTGCCAATTTTGTGCTGCTAACAAGCAAATCTGACCGCGGTGGCGGCTAGCGGAGGGCGGTTTGGCATCGTGGAGAATTGGTGGCCATGTTTTGGAGATCCCATTGGGTCTCCTGTTCTACACACCTTAGCTAACCCAATAGTGTTGGAAGGAGATTCTCCAACGAGACTCAAAAGCAACGAACAAAACCATAAGTGACACCGGCCCGACTTCTCTCACATCTCATTCGAAAGAAGAACATGTGATGGGTGTTGTTAAGGTCTAAATGCCTGTCCCAAATTAGGCAGTCGATCAACGGGCTTTGCGGCCAATCATAGTGGCGATTGTTTAACTCCATAGCTGCCTGTTTCTGATATATTTTGGCGTTTTCGCTGGCGTATCTACAAGAATTGAAACTCGCTGAAGAACGCGATTTCCATCAGGACATAGCTCGCGGGATCTTCAAGGACACTTGAATCAAAACTTATTCGCATCCCCAAAGCCACTACTTTGGTAAAGTCCCATGGTGGCAACTGATTTTTGCTAGTAAGAGCTCAAACAAAGTCAATTGACTGCCTGCAGCTGAAGGCGACAGCACCTGAGGAAGCTACTTCATACCTGAATCCTACCGTTGTGAAAGAAGCTAATAATCATATAAGCACACAACTATTGGCTCTCTTCGCTGTGACGGTGCTTCCTTTTCTTTCTTCTCCCCTCAACACCAAAAGCACCGTTTGCTTCACGCGTCTGACCTGATACACAATCACGAAGACAACGATCAGAGGTGCCCGAAATCAATCGCGTCCAACATCCCCAACCCTCAGCATGGACGATGTACCCAAGCAGAAATACCACGTTCGCGACTTGGGAACTCGGTCAGTGAACTTGTTTCCCACCCGAGCTGAGGTCTTTCGTGACATCAAGGATGTTCAATTGAAGTCGGGTCCGAACCAGATCATTCTGGTCGGTTTGTCGCCCACAGTCGATGAGCAGTCCATCAAAGTTGAAGGAACTGGGCCAGCCATCATTACGGACATCGCCGTTCAGCTTCTTCCCAACCGCGACATTTTTCAGGACATATACCCCGACTCGGATGACGAGGAGTCGGACAGCGATTCCGGATCAGACGAAGACTATGGTGATCACGAGGATAGTGGGGAGCTCAAAGCATTGCGCGAGCAAATATGCCTCTTGCGCGACGAGGAAAAGAGTGCCAAGGAGATCGTGGCGAGCGCTGAGACTCGCCTGAAGATCCTCGACGATTATAGCCGCATGTTGACGACGTACCGCAAGGATCAGGCCGCTCCATCTATCGAGGAAGGCGTTGAGACTTACCGAACAGAAAGAGTGAAAGTATTTCGCGATCATATGAACGGCATGATCAAAAGTCGCGAGATCTCCAAGAAGATGGACGGACTGACCAAGGAGGAGAATCGCCTGATTAAGCAGGCTGATAAGGAGAAAGCCAAGGCGCTCAAGATGAAGGCCAAACGACTCAGAGAAAAGGCTATGGTGATCGAGAAGGGAACCAGAAGAAAGAGGGAGATGCTCCAGGAAAGGCTTAGAATCCGCAAGGAGCGCGAATCCTTCTGGCCAAGGAATGTTGACACGGTCAAAATCAGCCTGGACGTTACCAACTTCACCCCGATAACATCGCGTCATAACTCCATGGCCAGCGACACGGTCGAGGCTGTTCCAGACAAGGCATCCGAACAAGGCGAATCTGACGCGTCCACCATCTCTTGTGATCTCTCTGTTAGCTACGTTACCACCCACGCTTACTGGGCACCCAGCTACGACCTGGCCTTATCGACCACGTCCAACTCGGGCCATCTGTGTTTCGATTCCCGGCTGACCAACATGACTTCGGAAACATGGAGCAACTGCAAGGTAATCCTGTCCACGTCCCAGACTGACTTCTCTAGGTTGAACGACACCATCCCCACCCTCGTCCCTTGGCGAGTCCGGCTTGCAGGCAAGGGGAGTTCTGGTGCATATACGGACATCATGTACTCTCGGGATGAACAGTCACACAAGGCCGGTTGGAATGAGCAGACTTTTCGCCATTCGCAGAAACCGCGCTCGGATATGTTCGGTGTTGATGGTCCCTACACCACAGGCAGTCTCTTCGGCCAGCTTCCTGCAAATAACCGCGGCACAGAAGGTCTCCAGCGTGTCCAGACCAATAATCAACCTCAATCTACTGGTTTTGGCGTTGCCAACATCCAGTCCAGTGCTGGTGCCCTATTCGGATTCGGTACTACGGCTAGACCCGCCCCTCCACCTGCTGCGCCGGTTTCTCGTCGTAGCGACGTGTATAGTCTAGAGATACCCGAGACCGAAGTCAACTGCGACGAAGACGAAGGATACTCCGCCTCTTTCATAGAACCCCAACCTGAGCTCGCATTTCAGGATTCCACATTCGAGGAGACTGGTTTCACAAGCACCTACGACCTTCCCGGCCTCAAGACTCTTGCTCCATCTTCTACAGTCTCCAAGCAACGCGTCGCTCGGGTCACGTTTACCAGTGTCTCCTTCAGCCACACGGTCGTCGCCAAGTACAAGCCTGTAGCATTCCTCAAGGCGAAACTGAGAAATGGCAGCAACCTGACTCTACTCAAGGGCCAGACAGGATTGACTCTCGATGTCACCTTCATGGGTCGTACTACACTGCCTCGATGCAGCCCGGGTGACACCTTCACTCTTAGCCTTGGAGTCGACCCAGCAATCCAAGTCGCCTACCCCAAGCCCCAGGTTAAGCGCAGCCAGTCCGGCTTGTTCTCCAAAGAAGACGGTGTTCACTACACACGAGCCATTACTCTGTCCAATACCCGATCCGGCTCCAAGGGCAAGCCCGTGCAGCTGACAGTCTTGGGCCAGATTCCCGTCAGCGAGGATGAGCGCCTACGCATCGATATCCTCCACCCTAGAGGTCTGGTGGTCGGTAGTGTTGGTGTTGGTGCTGGCGTTCCCGGTAGAGAAGGCAAAGAGGAAAAAGACTGGGGTAAGGCGGTGGCTCAACTCAAGAAGGATGGCGAGGTTTCCTGGGATGTCACCCTCAATGCGGGACGCATGGTCAAGTTGGACTTGGAGTATGAATGTGCTTTCCCAGCAGGAGACCATGTCGTCAACGTCTAGTGGGCCGTGAAGGAAATCTTCCGGAAGCTGGGGATGGGTGGAGGACACTGCATCGTTCAGAAACGACAACGAATTAGGATGTCATAGGATGGGACGCCGCGTGATGAGTTAGGATACCGTAGGATCCGCAGAGTGAGTACAGAACGAATGACAAAAGCCACATGAAACAGAATGGAAACCTGCACAAGTGCCCGAGTTGATTGAAAATACCATTTCTTTGGTTCCGATGAAGGAATCGTAGTAAGTCCGTCCACAACAACTGCGCGGGACAGGACGAAGAACCAATAAAGCATTGAACACCATGATAAAATGGGACAGACAGACATTGAAAACCATTCCGAAATCATAACTCACCCATTTCACTCAAGGAACGAAACAATCATAGCATAGTGTGATTCATTATGAAACTAAATGACCGGACTCGCGGGTCCCTACCTCGAAATTGGGTAGAACTGCAAACCAACGCAATGGTATGAATTATGCCAATGTAATAGCATAGTAGTAGTGAAACAACGGATCAAAGGCAATATACGCCATATAGTACATTTCCCCCTCTAACGCCTCATACTGACATGGTCGTTGCAAGCTGCAATCGAGATCCCTCTAGCCGTAGCAAGAATAGGAAATCCACTTATGCACCCACCAATCTGCCCCTCCAAATGTAGCAGCTTGTGTAAGGAAATGAATGCATGGTTGCACAGTAGCCGCAAGCGAGCAACGGGAGCCATGAGCCTGTATTCATTATGATGCCCTAACGCCAACGTGGAACGGTAGATCAGAAATCGTCCTGCGGTGAAACTGCTGATGCTGATGGAACTCGTCACGCCCCTAATACTAGTCGTTGGTGAGCGAACACGGAGAGGCAACGAAAAATGAATCGCATCGCAAGGGGGAGATCATACACCACCACCCATGAAAGCCGCCAGATCGTCCAGCTCCAACAGCTGGTGCTCAAACGCCCCGCATAGTTCGGCAGCGGTCATATCGGTACCCGAAGTTGGGGCGGGAGGTTCAGATGGCTGACCTCCTCCGGCTGAAGATGGAGCATTGGGCGACCCGACCTTGCCTTGGGCTGGTGGCGGGCTTGCTGTCGTTGGTGTCGACGCCCCCGCGGATCCTCCATTGATCGTGGTAAAGCCCGTTCTTCGGGGAGGCTCGCTTCCTCTGCCGTCATTTGGTTGGTCATGGGGCTGTGCAGATGCCGGTCGGTCGTAATCCATTGGCTCTGGATTATTGTCGGGCTGGCTAGCTGTGTCATCCTTGATCGAAGACGGTGCTGGCTCTGGCTTGATTTGGGTGGCAGCGTTGTCACCATTGCTCAAGACCTTGGCCATGACAGATAGATGACGGAACCACGGAATTGCCAGCGTCCATGCTTCTGCACCGTCCTGGAGGTAGCGCATGGCGTCGCGCACAAGTGCCTCTGCGGTTTCATCGACGTTGGAGGGTGTCAATCCCTTGAGACTGAACCACGCAACCGTCGAGCCCGCGGTGAAGCAGGCGAACAGCATGACAAGTGGGAAACAGACGGTGGAGTCCTTGTCCACGTTGGCCTCGAGCGCAATCAACAGCGAGATAATGCTATGGGCAGCAGCGAAGACTCTATCTACCGTTTGCAAGTGCGAATGAGGCACCATCCGCCATGTCTCGTGGTTAAAACCTTCGGTGGTAACAACTTGCAGTAGTCTGCGACGGTTGACCATGATAGTGGCGCAATGAAGAAGTGAATGCAGCATGGCGTACGTGTATCCACTTCCCATGGTAATGTGCAGGTTGATGTGGCCAGGCTTGTCCATGAAATGCATCGGCAAGGCTTGACGGACACTCTCAATTTCTGTTTCCAGACTTTGGCACTGCTGCTCTGAGAAGGTCTCCACAGTGACGGTAGTAAGCATCTCGATCACGTTGCGCCATGCTTGAGTTGCCATGACGATGTGGCCAAACTCGCCAACTTCAGCCAAAGGAGTCGTGGGATCCGGGACACCGCGTGGTGGGGCACCGCTCAGCGTGCGGACGAAGACGGGGGTGCCGAAGTTGAAGCTCATGTCTGGACACGGCAGGGCTACATCCTTGATGTCATGCGCCGACAGAGCCGGATGACGACCGGGGCTGCTGGTCAAGAAGCAGTCGAGGATGTAGATCAGCCACAAGGTGCGTCGGAAGGATTCGTCTTTGATGAATTGATCAGCCTCCGGGCGACTGGCATGTTGGGAGATGATGCGGTACATCTGAGCCATACGCGCAGCTTGGCCCAGGTAGATGTACGCGCGGACCGCATTCCGAGATCCCCATTCATGAATTGTGAGAAGGCATAGAGCCTGGATATCATGTAGGGTCGGGTTGTCCATATTTTGCATGAGGGTGGTGAGGCACTTGACACCAAAGTGGTCGGCCGCCATCATCGCACCACCTTGGCCGCCATATCGGCGAATTAGAGGCTGGGAACTTCTGTAGATGGAGTTAGCACTGGAAATTAATCATGTGGCTAAAACAGCCCAACGAGGACGGGATGACATCTGGGGCCTCGGCAGGATTTGCCCGCTCGATTGAGCCATTGCTGAGTGTGCAACATTGGCCGGCATGTGTCAGGGTAGGTCAGGAGGTGAATGAAAACATGAATGAAAACGCTCGAGAATTAGTTTGCTTACCTGGCAGCCAGACACAGAAGGCCATTGATCATGCTGGAATCAAGGGTACCATTCTTTAGTTTCTGCAAGAAGGATGGCTTATGGAAGGCCACACAAGACGGAAGTGTCTTGTTAATAACTCGCTCGCACTCCTGCATCAACTCGGGCGTGAGTCTGAACAGCTGTTAGTAACTGGTGGTGGCAATTTTGGAACACGGAGAAATCGAAAAGCACCGGCACGTCCTGTTGCAGCGACAATTTCGTCAGGGCGTTTGCCTGAAACCCCACGGACGTGACGTGCAGCGAAGCAGGGCATCAGGAAATGGTGGTAAGACAGCGACAGAAAAATGAGGAAAACAGCAGGTGCTAGGTATAGACAAACAATGGTGCAAATGCAGAAGCCGTGGAGGTAAACATGGACTTACTTCTCGCTACTGGACTGTACGGAACGCGACCCGATAGTCTGACTGGGCGCAGGCTGTCGCTCGGCAGCGGATGACACGCTGCGTTCTCCAGGCAGGCTCTCACGGGGACGAGATCCTGTCGTGCGTGCAGGCGACTGTCCATGGTGATGGGCGAGGCTTTCCGATGGCAGATAGCATTCATGCAGACCCTTGGCGCAGTTCTTGCACGGCGCGCGACCGTTCTCATAGACACATTTCGTCTCTGAACGAGGTTAGTGACTGAGACAATCGCGACGCTCAAAAGACAGGCGAGTACTTACTGCCTTTGCGACAGCGAACACACGCTCCGCCAGCGCGCAGCGACGTGCCGCGAATGTTTGCAGCGCTGGCCATTGGTGTTGAGGGTGGGCAGACGATACAGCGTTGAGAGGATGAATTGAAGCCTTCTGCCGACGCGACAGGGTTTCCGGGAAACACGGAAACTGCCAGCGATAGGCTATAGAGTATCCTCGGAACAAAATGAAACTGCTCCGGGGGCAGGTCCGGTTGAAGTTGACTGACTTGTTGAACGGCACAATGAGAGGTCCGCGAATATGGAGTTTTTCTGCTGTGAGTCGGTCGGCGAAGTGGGGAGAGGGTTTTTGAGGAGGTGAGAGGAAAAAGACGCGAGTGCCTGGATTGGGCGGCCCCAGGCAGGCGGCACGGCTTTCACGGCTTGACAGCTTTTGCCACGGGTCGGCTATGGTGGATCCAGGGCTCGCTGCACGGGGACTAGAAAAGGGATTTCGTCCTAACGTTAGGAATCTGACTGGTGCTCAAGTTAGAAGGAGTGGTCTAGGAAGTCAACCGAAGACTGGGCAGGGTGGGAGGAGCACCTGCGAGGTGCCGAAGAGAAGGCCGGGGGAAAAAAGAGGAAGGGATGGGTCTGGATCTCAGGCTGACGGACGGCGTCTCGGAATTACGGTGGGCGGGGCAGGAGCAGCCCGTAACTTCACACATCGTAAACTTGGAAGCAAGCCCTCACTTAAGTTCTGCCGACTAGGCCACTGTTCGAGTTGGAAGACTGAATTTAATTACCCTGAGGTACAGAAGCGATGCGATAATCCTAGAGGTAACTGCTCTTCCTAGCTTCTGCTAATTATTTTCAAACTGCGCATGGCTGGCTACCTCAGTCGCTTCCGCCATCGCTGAGGCCGGGACAGACCCCACCAGCATCTCAAGCAAAGCCACTCTACTGGCTACCTTGCGAGGCCGATCAAGACCCAAGCGGCCGACCGCCATACAGCCCTCCCCCCCCGGTCCTCCAGCTTGCAACCATCCAAATGACCATTAACCAGCTCTTCAGGCTTCATTCATTCATCAGTCATCGACTACTCGTATGTACCTAGGCCTGCCATAGCCTCTATAATCCCCATACGACTTACACCAACTTTGGGACTTTCTCAAACGGACAGTTGGAAAGTGCGCCCAACGACTTGCAACGGGCGCCAATCCGCAGCAGCAGGCTGGTTGAAGCACGCCAGGTAGTATTTACAGCTCTCGTCTTCGTCTCCTTCTTTAACCAGTCGACATATGTCATTCCCCTTCTTTTTATTTTATTTTTTATTTTTCTTAAAGGTCCTACGGACTGTCAACCTTTGCGCTCCATGTACCCGAGTGCGCCTGGCGGCAAAATCGCGTGGCCGCATTTTGCAATTTCCTCCGCTTTAACTAGAATACGACACTCGTTCTTGCCAACGAGGAGAGGGTTTCAACATTCGACGAAACCAGACCTAACTTAACTGCCTGGTGCTCATGCGATTGGGTGAATGACCGGGCTTGGATGGATCAGTCGTTGCATTGTGCGACGACTTTGGACCCCTCGCCCGGACCCAGAGGTACCTCGTTCCAACTCGGAGCCTGCACGCTTCTGCCGAATATTCATCAACACCCGCAAGCAAGCAAGCAGCTATGTAGTACACGCCATGACACTTCCACCCCACGTGTCTGTCGCCTGACGAACACTAAGGTGGGGAGGGGGAAGGGGGGTTGCCCCTTGTGCCAGAAAAAGTTCGAGAACTCCATTAATAACGTCCGAAGTGCAAAAAGTGTATTTCCTAAATGGTGGGTCAAGAATGTCCTCGCCGCTCCGAAGCATGGAGCATTGAGATCTTACGCAGCTGGCCTCCGGCTTGGGGGTGGTCATGCAATTGCGCTATCATCCCTCGGGCCCCCTTGCTTCGATTCTTCCCGATGCCGTCGTCGCAAACGGAAACGTCAACGGCAAATTCGATCTGGTTCTACCAAGGTTTCTTTAGGTAACATGGCCATTTGGCTAAATCTATGGATGGGCCATCGCTCCTTTTTCTTGACACCATTTATTCAACCCTCTGGCCAACAATCTCGTTGCATTGACGGAGAAGACTGGCGAGATCTGCCTGGCTGCGTTGTGGGGTGGCCCGGCTGCCCGGGACCAATGGAGATGGCTGGCACTTTCCGCTGGCCGTGTCGCGCTTTTCTTGCTCTCACATAGTGGTGTGTGCACCTCACTCGAAATCAACGGGGCATCGAATTCGCCCGGCGCGTTTGCACTGCACTCGCAGGTCGTGCCGTCAAGCCGCCTCAAACAAGCGATGGTTTTCAATTAAATAACGCCTGGCCAAGCGAGCTGGTTATGATCGCAGACTCCAGGGCGGAATTTAGGGTGTCCTGAGATCGATGATGGTTCGTTTGTGCGCAAAAGGTCTGAACCCGTGCCATCACCCGATGATGACAAGGGGGAAACACGCCTGCGCCCGCGCCCGCTTCCCCTTGCCCTGCTCCGAGAGGCGCACTTGGGAAAGCAGCGACACGAATCAAAGATCAGCCACTCCTGCTAACCGTCTGCGCCGTGCGGAAGTGTGTGCCGCCCAGGCCGATCTTTCATCTGCAACGATGCACCACCCCTTTTTTTCGTTATGCCTCGGGCCAAGCCAGCGCCAATTTCCAATAGTTTGCTCCGAGGTTGGATCGTGATACTCCGGCGCCAAGGTTGAGCGCCCAAGTACACTTCCGGGTCGCGAGGAGAAAATGTCGCCGTTGCGCTGGTTCCATCAGACAGGCCTCTACTGCAACACTCGTGCAAACGAAACCCCCCAATGTGGGATGCACCTCGCAGATGATGATACGGCCTCGTGCGACCGGACGCAGGATGGCAGCACCGCCAACGTCGGTCGACGGACGCATCGAGGCAACCTGCTGGACTGCGAACCAACGCGTTCCGTCGGACTCAGCGCCAGAGCAGAGGACAAGACCAAAAATAAAAACCAGCGCCATTTGTATTTACGAAGTGCCGTGTTTTTATCGTCACTGCTACCGAAAATACATCCATCGCAGTGGGCCTTTGTCTCGGTGTGGTAAACGCTGACACAAATCGATTCCACCGCGAATTACCGGACATTCGACCCTCGGAGCCTTTCCCCTTGTGTTCGCCCCGTCTGACTTGGGCCATCGGTCTCCGGCTTGCTTGTCAGTACTCCACGCTCCGCAGTGCTTATCTTCTCACTGGACATGACTATTTACAGATTTCTTTTTTTTCATCTCCCAAGTGTTTTCTTATATAATTACAGACGTTATTCCACTATTCTATTTCAGCAACGTGATGAGATGTAAATCGTCGTACCAGACACAATCACGGAGGAGGGGGGCGCAGCGCCGCGGGATCTCGGGTGTGAAAACAGCTCGAGGACCCCACTTTCGTGTCAGGTCACCAACAGCCGAAACATCCAGCAGGAGCGCTCCGGGGAAGCCCAGCAATCCAGATGAGCCCGTACCACTGCCAAGCCGTCCAGGTGCCTTCGCTTCCGAGCGAGAAATAAAGCAGATAGGATTTTTACGATTCAGAGTTTGTAGAGTACTTATGTACAAACTCTGACCGGCACCTGTCACCCACACTCGAAAAACTCGGAGTCGCCAAGTCCTCCGGTTTTTGGTGGGTTCATCATCAGTTTAACGTGACGACTGCAAAGCTCCAGCCCCACGAGATCACGTCCATCCTTCATGTCGCGCAGAGATTGTGTGGCGAGATACTAGCTAGGCTACTTCACTGCCGTCATAAGCCGTAGGCTTTTATAGGGAGTATAACACACGAGAGTTACAAAGAAGTATGATTTCACAGATAACGGCGTCTTATTACAGCAATTATAAACTCAATGTCGTCTGAAATAATAACTGGTTCTTCGTGGATAGGACTAAGATTGCCGCGTCTTGCCTCATACGATAGAGAAAGGGTCTCAAATGCAACAACCAGCTGTCAATCTCAGGGCATACATACGATTGAAGACGGCACGAGACAGTTTTATGAGTATGACTTGTACTCACATCCCAGGGAGACGTTCGTGCATGATATTCTGGGTCACTGAACATAGATTAAACATTATCAATAGTTCTCGAGCTTTCGTTTCTCGACTTGACTCATTCCTAACACCCGGTATGACGACTGTCTATCCTGTCGCAAGCCTCGTCATCATCGGTCTTGCTGCGGTACATCAACGCCCGTTTCGATGTCCGCTCAGCCTAAACAGCCTTGTAAACGTCATAGCTCAGCCAACCCATCACCAGTGTGCTGCACGAAAATGGCCGCCCCGTTGTTTGTCTTGATGAAATACCCCGAGGCCGTCGATTGAAGGATTTCCGATACCGCTTATAACGGCGCCTGGAGGTTTCTGCCCATAGAAAGAAGCAAACCAACGAGGGGGTAGAAGAGAACCGTTGACTCGGCCGAATGTGAGAACTGTCATGTTGCCCGTTGGCGTTGCTCCTATGGGCGTGGCGGGTGAGATGGTCAAGTTGGCGGTGAATAGGTACGCTAGGCCTGGTTTGGGTGGCATATTTGCTGGCTGGCCTGGCTCTCCTATACCTCGCCCTAGCGGGTGAGCTAATGCGAAAAAAGCAATCGTGTTTTCATTTTGGCGAAGCGAGGATTCGAGTGTGATTAGGGTAGCGTAGCGTGTTGGACTCATGATGGCGAAGGTTGAGTCGTCCAGGCCTACTTAAGTAATTATTCTTATTCTTGGACCTTTGACTCAGCTCATCTTTTGTCTTGACAAAACTTGGCGCTTTCGCAACGGTTAATTACTTATGTAAGGTTGGATCGGCATTATACTCACAGATATTACCAAATTGATCTAGATATCGCTGAGACGTGAACGAGGGATAAGTTTACCGCAGCGAGGGATGCAGTCAATGTTGAAGAACACCGGCTGATCCATTTCTCAAGATTTTCCATTTGGGATGATTCGCCAGCTGGTTGATTCCTTAAGCATGCATCTATCAGATTGAGGTCCAGCACTTCCTTCATGCTAGCACTCGTTCGTTGGTGAAGTAGGTTCGCCATCATTTTAAAACAAGATCTATATTGAAAATCTCGAGTAAACTTGAGATAAATGATTATTATTATTAAATACGCCGTAGGCTCGAAGCCCCCGGTACCTCTACAAGTGCTCCCTATGTCAAACCGTGCCCTAATGGCTGGACTAAATACATACGCTGCTACGTAGGTTCGCTCTATTAGCGACTGCGTTACGTCCACCACAATACTATGTTAGTTCTCACCCTACTAACAAAGTCCCCCTGAGAAGATCGATATTATCCGGGCCTAAGCGCTATCCGGCCAGTTCTGAGTAGCCACCTTGTGATAGTCCCGCTGACAGATAAATAAACTCGATGCATATTATACACTGGTGGCTGTCATATGAGAAAGTATGACAGGGTTGTGCAGTTGAGAGTGTTGTTCGACTTCCAACACCAGCCCAGGAATACAACCCCTAAATGTTAATAAGATCATAGCAGGCTACTTCTTGTAATGAATATTCCGGCATGTGTCGATCGTATTCACTTTTGGGCGGATAGACGTCAGCCTATCCAGCTCTTGACTGGACAACTCGCGCCTCTTTTCGGCCGCGAGTGCGAAATCTCCGCTTCTCCTCGAGCCAGCAGCACCTATGAAAAGATCAAGTATGAGCTACAGCGCGTTTTCCGGGGCTTCAATCACATCGTAAACAGTCAATGCGATGCCTGCAAGAGTTCCCAGCGTCCTGATATGGTGGCAAGCGAGGTCAGCAGAGCTGCGTGGAGGACCGCTTCGACGCCAGAGATGAGCATCAGAGCGCTCATGATGAAGTCAAAAATCATCTCCCGGCGTTGTTCTGCCGTGATCTCATCGGCCGTCTCGACAACCTTGCTCCGTGAGGAGTACCGAGATTGAGGCAGTGTCCACCAAGTCCCCGTCGTGGCTTCTACTTGGATTTGATGTTCCCGTTGAAGGAGCAAAAGGAGGGCACATATGCCTAACCTGTCTGTATTGTAGCTAACTCTGGTCCTCTCTTCGAGGGTCTATGTATGGAAACAAAAGGGTTCTTATATAGTCAATGAATGGTAGACTTGCTGATTAATTCAGACAAGTTGTAGAAGCATATAGATAAGTAGGGAATGTTCTATCCTTGCCACATTTCTCGTAATAGAGGTATGTGGGGATGGTCGCCGTTCTAGGTGGCGATAGTGGCAAGTATAGGACCCACATGGCCCACAGGGCCCATATTGTCCAACTCTTCTTGAAAAGCCAATTCGGAAAAGAAAAGCTGTGAGCCGAGATTTGACGAGAGAGCCTTGCTGTTGTCTAACGTGGGCGCCATCAAGTCCTTGGGGTCTCTGATGTCGATGGTTCTGCTCAAGGGGAAGCCCGACCAGAATGTGTTGTGCTTCTTTTCGCACTCCAACATATCTTTACCTGCATATGCACACCCTATGTAAATAGTCACGGTCAAGTCGCCGAACACAACCCAGGACTTGTTTATCCCGTACCGGTCCATCATCTCATCGAAAAACCCGTTTTCATCAGTCAATATATACGTAATGACGGGCTGCGCGCTTGACCCGTAAGGAATCCAGTCAGGACAATCAGTCGCCTCGGTGCGCTTGCCAGATTTGCAACCTTGGGAATTGTCGCAGATTGAGCATCCCCCAAAACCACGACTGCAATATCTGCAGCACAGTACGATGTCAGTCTTCGTACAACTGAAGAATCCCGATTCTTGTGCGCCTGCCATCCATGTTTTTGAGTTGTTGGGGGACAAGGCGCTTGACTTGGTCTGCATAGGTTTGGAAGTTTTCAATGTATCCATCGTTGATTGTGTCAGTGTATGTGCAGAGCCTTGTCGAGCATTTTGACTTCAGCTCCGACAATGTACTGGTCCATGCAATGGTAAGGGATATTGGTCTGGGCAGCGGCGATGTCTTCAATGGTGCTGAATTTTGCAGCGCATGGCGCTGGCTCTTCCTAGACAGAATCGTCTTCGTCGTCGGAACTTGCAGCAGCTGACAGGAGCCAGGCATTTATGACTGAGGTGAAGGGATGTGACGGCATATTAGTATTGTTCTTGGCCGTTATCGGGTAGGCTCCTCGCGCGTTAAGCATCTCAACTGTACCAATGGTGTAGAGGTTAAAGAACCAAATCGCAGCGCTGCCAATATTAAACACCCGCTGTTGGCAGTCTTGACTATCAACGCAGGGTTCAATATAAGCCTGAAACCAGTTATAAAGCCCAACTTCAAGATGTAGATGTTGTTAGAGCCGATAATTCTCAAACTCCAAGCGGATTTTCAGTGTTCGTGAAGTCATTCCAGTCTCCAAAAGTCGGGTCGCCGTTGAATAAGTCCAAGGCATCGGTGAAAGGCTCAGGCGCTTGCAGATTCGGGAGGTAGTAAGGACTCTCGGTTTGTATTTTAAGTATGGCATGAAGATTAGTGGTCAGAAAATTGACTTCAGGAAATTACAATTGGCATACAATTCCAATAAGAATGCCTTTGAAGTTGAACAGCTGGTACTGGTACAGAATACAATGTTCAGAAGCTCTTCCGTATAGCCATATTGCGCTCGTACTTTCAATCAGGATACCTGCCTTCCCAAATTAGCAAACGTTGCACAGCAGTCGAGACATAACAGGATTTGAAGCCAGTGTTGGTTATTTACCACCTGCGATGTAAGTATCGATCTGAGTCTCTGCGACATTGCTATCAAGGTCATGATCTGCAACCCAAGCCCAGATATTTTCAAGACAGCCTGTTGAATAGATGTCATGAAGAAGCATGAAGCCAGCGATACAATCTGGATCCACAGCTCCCGTCAACTTCGGACAATCGCCCACCTGCAAGTCAGTGCCCTTTGCTCCGCCGATTCGAAAATGACTCTCTGTGTGCAATATTTATCAGTCACTGTGAAGTCTGCAAATAATTCTCTTTTGGACCTGGTGGACTTACCTCACATTGCTGCTGATCCCTTGCTTGTTTCGGTGACGTTCCATTACATCAGCACGACGCCAGCGGTCGAGCCAATGGTGAACATCAGGTCCTGGATTTCAACGACTTCGGCATCTCCAGCCTCTCCAACTTGTACCATCACTCGTGCATTTTCCATGTCTCCAAACTTATCTCCTTTTGAAACGATCCGAGCCCAGCACTCGCCGACAAGTCTGGTTCCCACGCCCATAAATATCGTATCTGTGACAACGTATGACCCTGCAAGTATGTACACAACGATATTGGCAGCACGTGCAACTTCGAACAACAGTTGATATGCTGGCGAGGAAAATAAGGGCGTGGAAGTTCTCTTTTTGTTGGTCCTGGTAATTTGATGTCTGGGCCCGTGGCAGAACTTTTTTACTGGGCTTAGAGAAACCTTGTTTAAGACTTTCCGCGGTTGCCCGTAGCTTTGAAAGTCGAGTTTGCGATGAGTATTTCAGCTTTTCCCGAGTCCATTTATACACTATACTGTCGATGAGCTAGGACATATCACCTTGCTGTACTATGCCTATTCTAAGATATGTTAGTAAAAGTAAGCATAGACAGATTTGTAACTAAATTCAAAATTTCCTGATACATTAGACCGAATCACGAACGGGAGATTAGATGAACCTCTTTCGTCGAGGCTGACCCCCTGTGGGGAATGGCCATCGAAGTTTCGAGTCTGATGATGCAAAGAAGATTGTTTGGGGTCGGCTCATTTGGTAAAGATCGACACAATAACAATGAGCGTGAGGAAAGAAAAGTCCAAGATAGAGCAGGCATCCTCTTACACACAACATGGTGATTGAGATAACAGGTGGTTGCCGCAGGCATTGTAAAGTGGAGAGAAAAGAATGGGAGAGCAACTCGCTTCATTCTCCTACTATCTCAAACGGACTACATATTTCATTGGTCTTATTGAAGCACCTGAGAAAGGTGCTATCGAACGAATGCATACAATATTCACCACAATATAAAATATATATTTCCCTTTCCCTCTAGAGAGTAGGCTTTGGTCCGGGATCTATACATACATTAATTATGATGGGGAAGGCATCATCTATGTAATGACAACTTGAAATTGAAATAAAGAAAACCCAGAAGGGGATTGGTTAACTCGACAGACCAGAAATTTGCATTGTCATGGCACAACATACTTTTATAGTGATATTATATAACTCCTACTCTGTTCTGCCCCTCGCCCGGGGGCGTGTTGTCACAGTCTTCGACTTATCTATTCTCTTCTCGTCGCGTGGGTATCCATCTATCCCTTTTCTATGCCCAACCACTCCACTTCTAAAACTTCTCATTACCTGCGTTGAGACTCCTGTCCTCAGAGGGTGTGCAAATGAACCCGTTTAACGCCTCTCTCTCAGAAGCGAGCTCGTCGCTCTCTTCCCCAAGAATCTGAATACGAGACATTGGTCGGGCGTCTCCCGAGCTGTAGGCGCCTGGACCTGAAACTCGGCCCACGTCCGTATCGCGGTCTTTTTCGTCCTCTATGGACAGTAAAACATCTAGCCTGGACATCACCTCGTTCTACGGATTGGTGCTAGACGGGGTTTTATCTCCATTTCCTGCTTCCGGCCTCCTGACCATCCTCGCCGATGAATGCTTCGCTACTCTCTACCTCATCGATAGTCCCATCTCCTGTGGCATCTAGCGGATAAGGACCCTTCCTACTTCTCGGTAGCTAGGCCTTTTTTACCTTCTATTGACAATGGATCGGCGTTCTCTGTCGTCTTCTCCCCTTCCTCTGATTCGGTAGCCTTCTCATTATCAAACGCAGGGACATGTCTGCCATCCAGCGAGTTTTCCTTTGTGAATTTCTCGCCCTGTCTGTCATTGTCTTCCCGGTGTATAACTACCTTAATAGTCTCTAGGTGTACCGATACACCTGCCTTACGCTTAAGCTCCGTATACGTTATTCTAGGATACCGGCGGCATAAAACGACCAGATGTCTCTCATATCTAGCGCTTAACTTTAGTAGGTACCTATCCGCTTCTTCGTAGCTGTGGCTTTCGTCATTTTAGCGCGTCCGGCGATATCAGTGATAGTTTGGGGCCTTGACGTGCCGAACGCGTCTACTACCTCCTTCCGACTTATACCACTTGCCCTGACGGCTACAATGGCGGCTCTAGCTTCTAGGCTGAATTCGAAATTTGCGCCGCGATTATCGCTTATTTCCATAGCAAAAGCCGGAAAATATATTGCAAATTAGGGTTGTAATAGCTAGTTGAAATCAATACACTAATATTGTTGTTTTGTTAACCAAATTGGGGTGTGTGTGGAGTATCCGGGGACTTTTTCGTGATTAGTGTACCACGTCTCATGTTTTCTTTTTCAGGAGCTGAGCTTTCATACATCAATCTGGTCAACAATCTCCTTGTGCTATTAGGTCACAGCTTCGCATTCTCGGCGAATCCAAAATGACTCCAGAGCCCGCAATTGTTCTGCATCTTGTATCCAGGGTTAGCCATCGATCGTATCGCTGGCATTTTGACCCACTCTCGCTCGCTGACCAGCGAGCGGCCTTAAGGACGCTCATCGAGCGTTGACGTATCGCTAGGTGGGTCGCTCGGCGAGAGGATCGGCGAGCTCGGCGAGAATGGTGATAGTTTTTGGTGTTTTGGTATTACTACATAACCTCGTCGTCCAGCCCTGAGAGGCCAGCTGCTCTTACAACAAGCCGCCAATCATTGTTATCCACCAAATGGAGGGGAATTTGTGGTGTGTACACGCCATTCAGACTCCAAGACCGTATGCTCTGGGCCTGTGATACGATCCATCGGCTTAGGCGATTCCTCAACGGACTCAACATACGCCCTGCGCTGTTGAATTGACGCTCAGTCTCGCATGTTGACGGAGGTATAGTAAGGTAATCTATAGCCATATAGCTAAGCCGAGGAAAACGTCGCTGACCAACATCCCTCCACCATCGTATTGGGTTATCCTTGTATACTGCGATGCCGCAGACTGGCTCGGCGAGGTATAGATCGAGCTCATCTTCGATTGGCGGCAGCGGTTGGGTAACTTGGGCCGGACGCTTCGCCCTAGACTTGTATATCTTCGTCCTTCTTGTCGCCTGGGTATTCTGTATGCTTTGCGTACCGGGGTCGGGTATCGTGGAGTTGTTACTACGTTGCCTAAAGAATAGACGTCTTTGAGCAAAGCTCATCGAGGCCACGCTCTGCTCAGTTGGACGCTCGCTGGTAATTACGTCCCTATGGCACATCTCTAATTAGTCATTATCGCACAAGAGCACGCTAACTTACTTGGTACTATAGTTATTAACCCACTCCATCCTTAGCTTGCCCATTACGTCAGCCCTCCACGTATCTTGCTGCCGACAAGGTATCGACGACCAGGCGTCGTCGAGATGCTTCATCTTTCGGCAAGGATGGAAGATTACGGCAGCATAGTACGCGAGCCCCGTCATCTTGGTATAGAACTCGTCGAGCTTTTTCCAACGAAGACGCAAAAAAACCTGGAGTGTGCGGCGCGTTTTAAGGTCAAGTCCTGTAAAGAAATCGCGTATTAGTACTAGCTAAGGGAAAAGTTAAGCGCCATACCTTCAAAGATTGGGATATCTTCACCATTTAGCTGACCATTGTGAGACCTCTTTTCTATATAGACAACGCCCTCATTGGCAGAGCGCTCGAGATGGTCAAGCAAGATCTCGAATGAAGGGAAGTAATCCCACATGCCGCCGGCCTTGCCCTCCTCGTCATCGGTGGCAACAGCGCGCGATTGCAGGCTTTTTGAGATAACTGCGAAGTCCCTTAATACGAGCTGAATAGCCCGGATCACGCGCCAATCATTGGTAGTAAGGCCATACTTGAGGATCTCAGGCTTGGGTTGATTGACGTCGCACTCCCTATCGACAGTATTAAGGAACTGGTCGAATGTCTTTTCACCGATTTCAAGGGCTCGGCTAGCCATAGCCTCGTCGGATTCTCATCGCGTCTTGACGCTGTGAACAAAACAGAGTTTTTTACCCAGTACTGCGAGGACTGCGCTCGAAGGTTAAGGTAAGTTGACTGCTTCTTGAAAGACAGACCCCAAAACAATGGAGTTTGCCAAATGGGCCATCCTTGCGGTACTGATCAAGGGACTTGGCATTGAGATGTTCAGGTGCTTTGACGACATCATAGCCAATACGAGAATCGACGTTTTCGGTATCCTTATCGTTATCGCCATCGTCAGCGTCTAGGTTGATGTTGTCCCATCCTGGGCGAGTCGCAAGTTCATCAACCAAGCCCTGGATCAACTTATCGTCATCCTCTGCGTCACTATTAAGTTCGCCTTCATCAAGACCATTCAATAGCGCTGTAAAGTCGTCGGTCCTCGAGCCGTATATCAGGGACTTCGTAGAGAGATTGATGGTATGGGGGGCCACATCGGGGAGACGCCTCTCTTTAGGGTCAAAGCTATAAACCATACCGAGCACATCTAAGCATGTATCGTTGTTGGTGGCATTATCAAGAGTAAAGAACCCGATACGCTCAGCTGTAATACCGAAGCCATTGAAGATAGCCTGATGCGAGTGCATATGGGGTGTGAAATTGTTGTATTGGAAAAGGATCGCCAGGTCAGCTATTCTGGCCTGGCAGAGCTCTTTTATAGCTCTTATCTATCTTATCTCTAGCTATAGGGCAACCCCCCATGGGGTCACGTATCATAGCCACAATCTCGTCGGCGATGGCCTTACCGGTATGCCTACCTTGCAGAGGTGGCATACCGAGCTGGAAGCACCAGTACTTCCAGTCAAGGTCAAGAAAATAGACAGTTACGCCGAGAAACGAGGTATGAGTCCTTGAAGTCCATCCATCGAACGAGAAATGGATCTTACCCCTAGCTGTCTTGAGTAACGCGATAACTGACTCCATCGCCCTTATATACTCTTTCTGCAATAATCGTACTAATGTCTGACTCGATGGGATCTTTACCGTCGGATTCATCGCTTCCATGACCTTAAGGAACCTCGTGGAGTTAATGGTAGTAAAAGCGAGGTTATCGCTAACTAGCCAGTCGAGCAAGAGTAACCTTACGACACGGCTTTGATGAAGGGAGTTGAATTTGTTAACAAGAGCTTGTTCGTAGGGGTTGTGACGGTCGATTCCGAGATGGTCAGTAGCGTCAGTTACCTTGCGCTTCCTGCTTGAAGACGGTTCCTATTATTGTAAGTATGATCCAAGTCGATAGGTAGGTACCTACAAAGATCTCGTGTTTCTTTAGATGACTAGTAATACTAGCTGAGGTTGAAGCGATAAAACAGTACTCCTTTTTTTGCTTAGGATGATCCATCAAAACACACTTTGAACACACCCATAGCCGCTTCAACTGTGGTGTCTTCATGCGGTAGCCAAAACGCCAATGCCACGCTTTGAAGGTATTTGGGTCCGGATCAGCCACGCAGCCTGGAAACCGTGCCCAGATAGCAGCGGTAAGTTGGCTATAGTCAGGATATGGGGGCTGCGATAATAGCTCATCGTTGGCTATTTCAGAAGGAGGTTGCGATAATGGAAGGACTGATGGTGACGATAGCCGTTGCTGTGAAATCAGGCTAACATTGTCATCGAAGAACAGGTCAACGTCATCCTGTAAATCGGTCGGAATTGGAGATTGCGAGGCATTGGCTTTATTGGCAATTAGTTAGGGGACTCTAACGGTCCTAAACACCAAAATAGGGTCACGATACCACTCTAGCTCCACTTTCTTAGCTTCAACCCCTGTCAACAGGGCCCGACCCCTAGTAACTTCCAGGGGCACCCTACTCTCGCCGAGACTTAGCGAGCGATCCAGGTCAAGACCTCTCGCCGCGAGAATTTGCAAAGCCATTATCACTCGTCGAGATCTTGAGTATGCCAGACCCACTCGGCGAGCGCTCGATCGATGGCTAACCCTGCTGCGAAACTATACAGCTCAATGTCACGACCTGGGTTGCATCGCATTGGTAGAAACCTCGATTAGGTGCTATCTGTGAAGGTCAACCCTCGCAGACTCACTACAACCAGGTGACTTACAGCTGGAACACCTGCCGTGGCAGTGTCAGATGGGAAGCCAATCATAACCCTTGTAGGAGCCCCGCCAAGCGTGGATGACTTAGTCGCGCTCCCTCAAACCTAAGTTGTCATCTTCTTTCCTTCGCTCCTTAGAGTAGAATCTTCGTCGATAGTATCACGACCTGGGTTGCATCGCATTGGTAGAGACCTCGATTAGGTGCTATCGACGAAGATTCTACTCTAAGGAGCGAAGGAAAGAAGATGACAACTTAGGTTTGAGGGAGCGCGACTAAGTCATCCACGCTTGGCGGGGCTCCTACAAGGGTTATGATTGGCTTCCCATCTGACACTGCCACGGCAGGTGTCCCAGCTGTAAGTCACCTGGTTGTAGTGAGTCTGCGAGGGTTGACCTTCACACTCAACATGGCCAAATACTGTTAATTATCTAACTGAGGAGGAAAGTAAAATAAACGAGTTTTCCGAGAACACAAACTATGTTTTTATATGCCCTCGATGGTTCCTTTGTTGGATCCGGACGCAAGGTTCTTGCAGCTCCGGATCCCATTTCAGGCACTGTGACGGTTGTCACGTGATTGACCTACATTGGTCTGAACAGATTGATAAGTGGTTGCAGATATCAAAGTCAGGGACTTTGGTATTGTTCTCTTTTGGTGAAGACATCTGGTACGGTGGCGTAGTGGCAAGGATTGCAACCCCTAGCACGGCGTGACAGGCACAGCCTGTCACAATCCCAGATCTAAACTAGGGGTAATAATAATAATAATATTAAATACGCCGTAGGTGTTAACCCTCGGTACCTCTACAAGTACTCCCTTAAGGGGCTATAGATGATATAGCGGGCCCTTAAGCCGCGTCGGGCGGTTATACAGGTAAACTTGTAGCCAAACGACTACTAAACCTCCTGTCCCTCCCTAAGTCTGTGCTACAACCCCTGCCTGAACTACCGATAAGTGTGGTAATGTGGCACTTAAATGCGTCCTCAGGGGTGGGATGCTACTGATGTGCAGAAGATGCTCGACTATTTTTTGTCGCGACAAGTCGTAGTATCTGCTAATTGGGGTTCTCGTCGAGCGTATACACCTCAACCATACGCTCAAGTGGATAGACCGTAACGTGGTCTAGACGCTCGCAAGAATCGCGGCGAGAGGGGCTCCGATAAGGGGTCGGATTAACGATTCGAATTCTGGACCGGCTGTCGAGTTATATTCCGCCGACGTAGTGCTTGACGGTCGACTGGCTAGGATGCTCGTAATCCTAAACTGCACCAATCTCCCTATTATCGCTAGGTAGGCGAAGTCAACAAGGTGGGCAGCGCGCCGTAAGGGTTGACTAAACCCCCTTGTGTGTCAGCTGCGGGATTCGAACCCGCGACTCGTCACCGACCCAAGTGGGCGAGGCTCAAATCGGGACTTATCTACCAGCGAAGTGACCAACTACACCAGCCGACTGTACTATTTGGGAGTAGATTGTGTTGTTGATAACTCAATGAAGAGAATCACCAACTATACTACTCAACAAGTCAATTTGAGGTTGATAACCAATCAGAACCTCCCTGAATTGGTGCTTGTTATGGCGTAGATAGAACATCACGTATGTACATGCTATTAGCTATTAATGAGAAGGACCTCCAGTTCCATACTCAGCATCTCCCCTGGCCCAGTTGGAGACACCGAGATATCAGCCGCCCCTCCCCATCCTTATCTAGCTTGTCTCCAAGTGCCAGAGATTGGTGAGCGAGTGCCGTCTCCACAAAGTATTGGTCCTGGCAGCAGCTCTGCGGCATGTCATGTTTGGACCCAGGCGAGAATACGGTCGCTAGTTGTACTATCAAGATTTCGTGGCATTGTACTCTTTTCTATCGACGCAGAAGCTCAATGTCCATGCGTGCCGTGGCCCTGTACGTGAGATGCTCTCATTTCTCCTCTCGAATTTCCTTCTTCCTTCCCCCTCGACTACTCTCGACTCCTCAATCCACCCCTCCACTTTCCAACCAAGCCGTCACTCTCTCCCTCGGCGGCTGTACACCAGCATTCGCCAGCTCCATTATGAACAGTATGATTTGGGGGGAGTGGGAACGAGATAAGAAAATAAAATAAAATAAAAAGCGTAGAGAACCCCGATGCCCAATGCTGCCTGTGTGGTACTAAAAGTCAAACGACGCTGAGACCCACCGGCGCCGTTACTGCTTTACTCGCTGCGTCGCTCTAGTTGATTAATAGCCCTGTTCTGGTTCTATCTCTCATCACAAAACGAGGGTCACGAACGAGAGAAAAAAGGTGTGTTTTGGTTTGTTCCATTTCCGAACTCCGCCGAGTTGAGATACCAAGATCCACGTCCAACTAACACGGGATTCCGGCAGGATCCTGCTTTGCGCAAGCAGAAGATAGTCTCGGTTGACCACTTGCAATGCCGATGTTTCGTGAAGAATACAGAGGACGTTGGGGAAAGTTGATGATACTGGGAAATTTCGTCGTAGATGCGTGAAGCGGTTGTATCAAACAGTTATGCCGAGGATGGGTGCGGCCCCAAAGAGTATTAAAAGGTCTTACTAAGTAAGAGAAAGCGTTGATCCGTGCCAATGCTCTCTATAGTCTATATGGAATCGCAATCATGACATATCCGTTTAACCTGCATTCGGTTAGTTCCACACGTTCTGCCTGATCCTGTGTTTGTGGGTCACTCACCACAGCAGAGCACCTTCATGAACTTCTGGAAGCCCGTCGGTTCGGGTTCGGTTGGACGACCGCCATTTGGCATGTTGGAAGGACCCATGTTGGCAGGTGGTGCCATTCTCGATGGCAGATTCTGGTTGCTATTTTGAAACTGGGCTTGGGTTGAGCCAGTTGGCGTAGCCATGTCCCGGAGACCCCCCACCCCGCTAACTCGCTGTGCGTTAAGCGCGCCGGGTGCGTTTGGCCGGCGCTTGTCCGTCGCCTTCGCTGGAGACGGAGGTGGGGGCTGCGCGGCGTTTAAACGGTCGCGGGTGAGATGAGGAGTGCTGGCACCATTGCGGGAGGCGCCATGGAGTTCCATCTGCGACGGGCCGGGCCTTTGGTTTGGGTTGTGGTACGCTCCGTGCTTGTGCATGGCGTCCCAACCCTTGCCAGAGTCCTTATTAATCTTCATCCAGTCGTACTCGCCGTCCTCGACCTCGCCCGTGTTCTTCAGCGCCTGCGTGAACAGCTCCCGGAGATAGTCATAGTCGGGAGTGTCCTCGAACCCGAGGTTACGCACATAGGTCAAGTACTTGCTGAATTCATCGGGGAATCCTTCGCAAAGATCCTTAATCTGGGTAGTTTGCTTCTTCTCACCAATCTTCTCGTACTTCTGCTTGTTGGTCGCAGCCTTCAGGCCCTGCCACGGCAATCCGCCACGCAAGAAGTACATGAAGACGTGACCCAGGGCCTCGAGGTCATCACGACGCGATTGTTCACGACCCAAATGGGTGTTAATACTCATGTATCGAGCAGTTCCTGATAGCGACTTTCGCTCGCGGTAGGGAATGTGCTGCTTGGACTTGGGGTCCCGGTACTGCTTGGCCATACCAAAATCCACAACATGGATCACATTCGCTGCCTTGGTTCCAGGGCGTCCAATAAGGAAGTTGTCGGGCTTGATGTCTCGGTAGATCAGATTCTTCTCGTGGATGGTCTGGACACGGGAGAGCTGTATGGGATGTCAGTACAGGCACGTGGGACATTGGAGTGGTTCAAATACCATTTGCTTGGCGACCATGACGACCGTCTTAATCGAGAATCTCCTGTTGCAGTGGTCGAAAAGGTCCTCCAACGAAGGTCCTAGCAGATCTATGACTAGAATGTTGTGTAGTCCTTCCTGGCCGAAGTAGTATACGTTGGGGATACCCGCTATTGGCGATTCCGTCAGCTGGGGTTTCATCCGGTGTGGCCTCCGAGGATCATTAGCATTGAAATACTTACGGCAACCAACGAGAATTTTGTATGTCCGATATTCATCGCGGAGTTGGGGGGCATCACTCTTCCGGGGTTCCTAAATACCATAGTCAGTCAATTGTACAGGGCGAGATGAAGGCGCGCGATGAGAAGCCGATGAGCACAAAACGGAACAGGATGTGTTTGGCATCCGATGAACGGCATCATCATCAATTGATACTCACAAATTTGATGGCAACTTGTTGGTTGTTCAACAGGTTAGTTCCCTCGAAGATGACACCGAAGGAACCCTCTCCGATCTTTTTGCCGACTCGGTAATGTACACCGACGACGTTTGACGAGGAGGAAGCCATTGCGAGGAGCGACGAGGTTCGTCAGGGAGTGCGGCTACACAACACGATGGGGAGAAAAAGACGGTCGGGAGCAGATTTGCGTGGTAAGCAAAAGCGGTGGGCGAGCGGTAGATGACCCGAGGCGGTGGCTGCCCGACGCGGCAAGTAAATAGAGTATCTAAGATACGCAGACGCTCAATATTGTGGGTGGCTCATCTCTCGAGTGTATTAATGTATTGACGGGGCACTCGAAGAAATGGCGAAGAGACGGGACGGATCCTCGCCAAGGGATGGTTGCGTCGTGCCGTTGTTGTGAGGTTGACCTGATTGAGAGTGAAGATCAAAAAGGGAGAAAATCGAGCGAGACTGGACGCTGCTTGGGTTTGTTGGCCTGGTCTAGTCGCGGTGGAGTGGATGCGAGTGGATGATGGGAAGGCACTGCCCCGTGCGGAAAGTGGCCTAGAGTCCAGGTGCACAATGAGTCCACTCCAAAATGGGCTAGTCCCAACGAGGCAAGAAGCGAGCTGGGGTACGGTTCGGCAAACTCCTTTGCCCATTCTAAAAGTAGCTTTAGACCCAAGCAGAAGCCCCCTTCCGGCAAAAATCTACAATTTGAAGAATGCTTGAATATCAAAATACTGTCGACAGGCAGATTGATTAGCCATTGACCGGTGAAGAAACGGGTTATGAGAAGTTTGGCATAAGGTTCTGTAACAGTACAGTGCAGTGTTTTGTGAAATTGATGGAGACTTCCACGTCAACGGCTCATTTCTCGCATTGCGACAGCCGCAGAATGCCATGACTTGCCTTTGCACGCCCGGGCTTCAGGTCGCCTGAACAATCTCCCGTTACTCGATTCCAGACAATGTTTGAAAAAACAAAGTCGTCATCCAAAATAGTTCCCATCGCTGCTTACTCAAGGAAGTACTCTCCTGATTGCATTTTGTTGTCCGACGACCAACATCAACAGTGTGCAAGTCGAAGGCCGTGCCGCTTCCAAATCAAACCAAAGCCATGCACACCCTCCTTGAAGACGGATAGGGGCCAAAGAACAGAATCATATGCTATGCCACAAAGTCTCGTGGTCCACCAGCCGGAGAGGCCAACTACAAAAAGCCAAGCTTCTGCTGGTGAGACAAACTTGGGCGAGCCTCTAGTCGGCCCGGGCACGCAGATCGCACGTACAAGAAAGGGCCTCGAAGAACATTGATTGACGAGACTCGGAAGCGAATTTTGGCCATTTCAACAAACTGGCTCGTCACCAATCATTTCCCAAGATTTTTTTAACTTACCTACAAGTTACCATTACGGCGGGCGCTCCGGTCGCTGTGGAAATATTGATTCTGACCAGCAAGATTGAATCCTAGGACAATACCTTCAACTCCCATGGGGCCGACGATTTGATAGCTTCTGAGCTGATGATATGACTCTCCA
Organism: Pseudomassariella vexata; assembly: GCF_002105095.1. Lineage (NCBI taxonomy): Eukaryota > Fungi > Ascomycota > Sordariomycetes > Amphisphaeriales > Pseudomassariaceae > Pseudomassariella > Pseudomassariella vexata. Next base: position 402,934 of record NW_024467968.1, read on the forward strand.
ATAGCACCCCAGAAATTACGTCGATCGGGGATTTACGGCAGTCAACAGCTTGCGTCCGAAACCTGGCAGGCTAGAATCTTACTCGGAGCCAAAGAGCTGAAATGAGCCAGTCAAAATTGGCAGTCGTTAACGATTGACCCCATCCCTGCAGCCTGCATTTCGAAACAGCCACAGATATTCAAGAGATGCTATTCTTATGAACTTTCAAGGGGGATGCAATTTATGCCCGTGTTTCTCGAGTCAACCCGGTCCAGTCACCGTTGTAGCCACACAAGAAGAAATAGCCATCCCAAACTCCCGAAAACCTTCTATTCGTATTTCCCATCGCTTGCCACGGCCTCAGCAGATTACCAATACAGACTGACAGGATATTGATGCTTGACCGATCGAGGCTCAACATTCCAGCTGTGCCACAGCTGTTGCAGTGATTGTCGAAAATTGTCGAAACTGGAACACCGGACCATCATGTCTGCCTCTCCATGGCATCTAGCTGGCTCTGCAGATCTAAGGCAAGCCCTAGCGCTATTCTTGCAAGAAATGAAACAAGCATTGGTCGCCCAGCTCAGTTGCGAACCATGGTTCGCTGCAAGTGCGCGGGGAATGGAGTTTGAGTCGCATTTATGTAGCATATCACGATCCATCGTTCACGACAGTCCAGCGCTTATGGCGCCTTTCCCCACGTGACGTCTGATTCTACGCCATGTGTGTGTGTGGAATTGACGCGCATCGTCGGCTTACACTCTTTCTCGACTTCACGAGTCTAACAGGTCTCAATTTCTAACTGATGTCAGGGTCAATTTCAACTCCACCACGCTAGCTACCCCAGCTTCGAGGCCCTAACCCATCAGTCTTGACCGCTTTTGGCAGTTTTAGGATCTGCTTGTCATGTTACGACTCGGTCTACCCGGGAGCCACTGTAGTTTCCCACATATCCACTTGCATTATGGGATGTTGTTCCAAGCGCGGCGGCACCTGAGACGAAATCTTTAGATTCAACCCAGAACGAATGCGGCGTGATTCGTGATAGTTCTAACTATTGCGTTCGTGAATGTCTGAGCGCAGCAGACTTAAGATCTTGAGGCTTGGCGACCCGAAAGCCGGCCGGCCGACCGACTTGGAGTGGCCCAAATGCGGTGCTTGCTCAACATGCCATTATAAACCCCGGGAGATATGTTGGAATTATCATCGGACTTGGCTCGTTGAAGGCGAGCGGCAGAGCTACTCTTTCTTATGTTAACTCTACTTGTACGACACGCTATATAGCCAGGTGGAGTGTTTCCGTCTAACTGCCACACGACATTCCCAACCGTTGCGATGCCGCAACCTCTGGAGCTGACATGGCCGGAGTGTTTAGTGTTTGCAGTTTGGCTTTCCGTTGGACTCGATGACTTATAAATATTTCTAGCAAAACAGCCTGTGAACTGCATGACTAGCCACCATAGTCGTCCAGTGCTTGGACTCCCTCTAGGATATCATACCTGAACTGATCAGAAAATATTGAGCATGGGTTGACCAGTAACTTAACAGACCTAGCTGCCGTGCTGAAAGCAGCCCCTTCAGTTTGTTTTGGCAATGGCAACTCTGTCGTTTCGAGGCCGCCCCGATTTCCTACTTTATGAGGTCAAGTTATAGGCAGTTGGAATCGGAAGCGGCATGTCTTTCTCTCATATATATGGGAGACCAACTCGGTCATGACGTCGGAAGTCTCCTAGTTCACTGTGTTTAGCAAGGCCCGGATCACCAGCTCGCTGTAGGAACCGACGAGAGACATCGGCATGCAGAGCCAGCCAGTTGCCAAGCACAGTACGCTCGGCAACGGTCATTTGCCTGGATACTCAACCGTCGGAAACTTGGAAGCTGCGCAGTCCGACCTACTGAGAGAAAGGAATTTTTATGGATGTTGGCGTTTCGTGCATGAGAATGACCTGGCCCGACATAGCCTCGTTGAATCTCTCACGATAGACCTGAAGCTAGACGAGTAATATCTGGGGAGCTCCTTGATCCACAGTCGCTGGACTGGGAGGCACTTGTCAACAGCATCTTACAATCACTTCCTCCGTCTTCTTTTGGATGTGTACCAATCCGATTCTATGGGTACTTCATTCCCGCCCGTGCTAGCTGCGACAACAATCACAATGCCCAAACCGGTACAGAGACCGTAGCATTCGAAGTTCCTCCTTGAGCAAGGCTCCCTGATCATACCAGACGATCTACGCCCCAAGAAAAACAACAGAGAAGTGATATTACATACTAGTGATATGTTTTGCGACAGTATCTTGAATTCATTGAACTTGTTTCTAGCACGAGTGGACCCGACAGAATTAGCATGTACATACTTGCTCAGCTTGCGTGCTTCAGCGGTCAACTCATGATTCGACTTTCAGACTGTTTGCACAGATACAAACGGACTTCAGGTCTTCTGTCTACCTGCACATAAACGAGAATGAAAGATTGATAACGCTGCAATACTCCATCGCCGACAAGCTCGGCAATCGGCAAATTCCGTCCACCAGTAGGTTACTCGTCAAGACCCCAAAGTCCCGCGCCGTCTCAAACATTGCTAAGTCTCCTCCGTGAACAAACTCCAGCAATGGCCTTGGGTGGACTTCGTGAAGCAATCAATCTCGTCTGGATAATAATACCGACGCTGGGGCCTATTCCGTTTTATCTCGGACTTCCAACGATCCTCAACAGGTGATGGTGACCTACCATGGTTTCCAATGGTGGCAAGCACCTATCTTGTTGATTGCGACTCACCCCGGATAAAGAATAGCGGAGGAAGCTCGACACCCACCGATTCATCTCAGGATACCGGTTCAAGTGAGCGCGAACACTGTGGAAACAACGCTCAGAAAGACGACCCAAGAAGAAATAACCGTGCTGCTGGAGAATCTCGTGATCACGAGGATGATGATTCACAACCAGAAGATGGCTCGAGCGGTGGATACCAGCAGCTGGATACCAACCCAAGGGTTGAGTTGTCCCTTCCACAAGCGCAATCCATTTGGGTTCAATGCCATCCAGTACCCTCGTTGCGCGACAAATCGATGGATGACGATGGATTTCCGAAGTAAGCTGCTATCATCTGTGTCATTTGGAAAGCTGCCTAACCACAAGTAGACGACACGTCAAGTCTGAAAACCGCAGTAAAGAACCGGGCCGGCCCGTGGCTCACATGCGTCAGCGATGTCGGGCAGGGTTCGATTCGAAGGAAATTTGTACAGTTCAAGTGCAAAAACACCTACACTGTGGCTACAAGACGCCGAACCCACCAAACTTGGATCCGGAGCATGGGATCGCTGCGAGCATAGAAGTGAAGCTGATTTCATCTCGATGGTCAAAGAATCAAAATCGATACGTGGGACGCGTTGTGGCCGACTTTCCCCCCACAAGACGAGAATGTTCCCTGCTCAGGTGAGAGCTTGATGCACTTGGGCGCGCTCCCTTTCATATCTCCGTCTCCATAACGGCATATATGCTTTGGAATTATATGACTGTGAATGCTAATTAGACCGTCCAAACCCAGACCCAGAAACCCGTCAGCATTGCCCAGACCTGAAGATCGTTTACATGCCACCCAACATCTGATGTCTGCACTCGACCCGTTGAGTTAACACAACCCTCGACGATTGTGCACAGGCTATCTCTCATGCTCATCAACTAAAAGAGCACGCCGCTTAGCTAATACCAGCAAACCAGGCGAGGAATTCACCGAGGAGCGTCGCCGTGCTTGCGACACAGGATTAAACCATTCACTGCAGCCGATAGTCCCGAATCCAGCATATTCTTCTATGTTTCAGCCTTGTGGTGTGAACTCTACACACAAGGAGGTCAATGACCGGCCTGGCGACTTCAACATTCCAAGTCACGACCATAGAACTCCAGTACACTGCCGGGCCACCCAGCAGGGCAACCTCACATGGCAGGAAGAGGTATGGATAGGGTTCAATATGAGAACGGGTTAGTCGGCAACGACGAATAATCATGATTTTAATCCTCATCGATTACCCAAATAAAGTAAAATAAAACATGTATGAAAGTCGCCGACTGCTCATTGCACTCCTAAATAATAATCAGTCGCTAAATCCAGTTCCTCATTAACTATAATGAAGGGCACCTTGGATAGGGGCAGCTCCATGTGTAGCATCTGTTGTTGCTGAGGGCAGGTGGTCGAAGCGGGCGCGATTGCTGCTACTATCTATCACAGCCAAACAGAGGCATGTATACTGTACGCCATTGACTGAGATTGCAAGTTGGCACAGCAAGGGAAATTTATCAGCTAGGCTCGGGAGTTCAGCGTTCGGTGTTGTCCATCAAGTTAGTCGCTTAGATCTATATACCAAGATCGCATATCAACCCGCTCGAACTCGCGTGGATATATATAAGCCCGTCGGCTGGTGTAGTTGGTCACTTCGCTGGTAGATAAGTCCCGATTTGAGCCTCGCCCACTTAGGTCGGTGACGAGTCGCGGGTTCGAATCCCGCAGCTGACACACAAGGGGGTTTAGTCAACCCTTACGGCGCGCTGCCCACCTTGTTGACTTCGCCTACCTAGCGATAATAGGGAGATTGGTGCAGTTTAGGATTACGAGCATCCTAGCCAGTCGACCGTCAAGCACTACGTCGGCGGAATATAACTCGACAGCCGGTCCAGAATTCGAATCGTTAATCCGACCCCTTATCGGAGCCCCTCTCGCCGCGATTCTTGCGAGCGTCTAGACCACGTTACGGTCTATCCACTTGAGCGTATGGTTGAGGTGTATACGCTCGACGAGAACCCCAATTAGCAGATACTACGACTTGTCGCGACAAAAAATAGTCGAGCATCTTCTGCACATCAGTAGCATCCCACCCCTGAGGACGCATTTAAGTGCCACATTACCACACTTATCGGTAGTTCAGGCAGGGGTTGTAGCACAGACTTAGGGAGGGACAGGAGGTTTAGTAGTCGTTTGGCTACAAGTTTACCTGTATAACCGCCCGACGCGGCTTAAGGGCCCGCTATATCATCTATAGCCCCTTAAGGGAGTACTTGTAGAGGTACCGAGGGTTAACACCTACGGCGTATTTAATATTATTTTATCTACGCCATCGAGTGCCGCAGCGTAACTAATAGCTATCATGTGGAGGATGACCAACTGAAAATGCCAATGTGTAACGGCTGATGGACCGGACGTGGCTCTGTCAGTCGTGGATTGCATCACGTAAGGCGAACTTGACATACAGAGGATTGGGGATTGAATGTCCTCGCCATTAACAGCGCGTACGGTGGTTCATGTTCGTATCGATGGCTTGTGATTAATGGAGTTGCGTAAGTGATTAGCCAGGTTTCCGTAATGTATGGAAGTACACAAAGCTAAACTGTTTACCAAACTGGATCACAAGTTTATTGGGTATAGAACTTGATCCACTTGTTAACTGTTCTCCAGGAGCTCGAAACTCTGCTTCTATTTACGTCTAAAGGGCAATAAAAAACTATTGAGGGGAGTAAGTTAAGTACGTCAAGATATCGACAAACGATCGTCGCCCAGCTTCGCTCTTGATCTCCCGTTAGTATAACGTCTCCCTTGTAAAACGCAGAGCCTGGACTCCTCTTAGGTACAAGTTTGACGAGCATGCTAGAGTATAGCACTCGCTGCTCTGTGAAAGGTTGTTTGCGACTCGGCCATGAAGATCGTTATGCCTGCAGATATGCCGTTTTTAAAGAGGCAGAAAATCTCAATGAAGAGCGGGTGCCGGGATATGATTGACGACGTATTTGGAGACCACGAGCCAGTACTTCACAGTCAGTTATTTTTGAACAAGTTTACCAAAGTGGGACAAAGGACTGTTATGTTTCTCCTCCCCGGAGGCCTTGGTAAACATGCAAGAGCTGGCCGACTGCGTCTGGTGGAGTGCCCTCCTTTCTTATTACCCTCATGGAAGAACCCAGTCAGAAGTGAGAAGTGAAAGGTCCTGTTTTAAGACGTCGGAATTTTGCAAACCCCCAACTGTTTTACTAGACCTTCCGCAGCTGTTTGCATCAACCAGGAAAAGATCCCGAAGCTCCTTCCATTTCCCGTACCCAGCAGGCGCGAGCGAGTATGTGGGAATGGACCATGGTACGGCGTCGAGGCAAGAATCGCTCGGGCAATTCGAATCTACCCTCCTTGTATAAGCCTCGCAAAGTTGAGCTTCTGGACTCGAAGTCCTGGAGTCCACTAATTCAATTACCCAAATCCAAATATTTGCACCAAGCATCCTTCATCACTCGCGTTTATCATCATGTCCACAAACCACGTTCAGCCGATCCACAGGGTCACTGAACACATGGACAAGCATTACGAGCTCAGAAAGAATATAATTAAGATCTGGATGGAAATCGAGCTTGGCGCCGTGGAGTTGTACGAGGTTCGTGACTTCTTGGCCCCCGTATTTCCCATGAAACCGCCTACTCATTACAGGTTCTTCCTGGACTCCCTGAGAAAGTCCAATAGCCCAACAATATACCGAGAGAGATGCTGATGTCATGTTGCCACGTATAGAAAAAGGACAAAGATGAGATCAAGACAAGGCTGCGTGACAACATAAAGGAGGCTGCCAGACTCGCTGCAGGCCTGGCGGACCGGCACATATACAAGGCCAAGGTGCAGCTGGCGTCCTCGCTCAATGCGAAATTGAACGATCCCCATGACGAAAATATCGGGCCGGCGGAAGAGCAGAAGCGAAGGCTTCGCAAGTTGATCGCGGAGATGATGGAAGACAAGACGAAGCTCAGGATTGGGCTCGAGAGCATTGGGTTCTTGGACTTTTGCTGAGCGCGACTGTCAACCATATATGGTAAGTACACGTTATACTGATACCGGGTGGGGATTCTGATAGGGAAATGTTAGGGATAATATGGCTAGCTGTCGACACAAGATATTTCTAGTGTCAAGCAGAGCATTACTTCCTACCGACTCAAGATAGTTCAATTCGCAATATCCGGTTTTGCACTACCAACACCCTCATGCAAACCTGCTTCAGAAAGACCGCGGGACGCTCATACTCTAGTAGAATGCTCATGTGCCAGTTCTTATTCATTTCCACAATGTATCATTACAAGGAGCTGCCCGTCCAGGAGGAGACTCCGTAAGTTCCAGCATGCTGTGCTTCCTACTTTACAGCCTTCTCGTATAAGCGTTCATGGAGGCAGCTTAGGTAAGCTTCTGCTTGATGAAGAAAGACCGAAGATGCGATAGCTGCCACACGCAAGTAATTCCGAGGACCAAGACTTGGATAAACATCCACCGCACGACGCGCGAGTTTGTGGACTCGGACTGATCTCTAAACTCGGCTTCTCGTTCCTGTCGAAGTAGAAATCGTCAGCCTGGTTACCTTGGCACAGCAGTGGATGCGGCCGTCCACTTACCCGCTGGAAAACCTGCTCTCGCCTGATATCCTGCAACCTGCTGTTCAAGTCCTTGACGCGCTGCGAAATGTCCTCCAACTTGCTCTTGTCGGTGCTCTCAATCTCGCTCGTCTCGCCAATGGCCATGTCGAGGCTGAGCTTGATGCCGCCGTTGGGCGTCAGCACGCTCAGCCAGTTCTGCCTGCCCGAGTTGGACGACGGCGTGAAGCAGATCTTGTGGTCGCCTCCCGCCGCCGCTGTGAAGGTGAAGCGTCCGCTGGCCGAGCCCTTCTGGTTGACTACGCGGTGGTCATTGTCGAAGGTTTCCTGTTGCGCGGAGAATGCAGTGTTAGAAGTAGGTTTTTGGACGCGGACTGGGTTTATCAAGGACAGGTAGGAAGGGGGGGGGAGGAGGGGGGCTGACGAACATCGACTGAGATGTAGATGCTGATGCCGTCGTGTCTTGCCCATTTTCCGATATTATTGTCCCACTCTTGCGCCTCGTAGTGGCCGACTACCAGCGTGTCCTTGGGCAGGTCCTCGTAGAAGCATTTCGGGTTGGAGCCATCAATGTAGAAGTATAGCGCTTGAGCGACGGAGCTCAGCGACAAGAGGGGAAGAATCGCCCTCATGCTTGCTTTGAAATGGTTTACGTCTCCCAACTGTAGTCCGAGCTTTGTATCCAAGCTGCTGTGAATTCGCAAGGGGCGCGTGGAGGGCGAGCTGTTGAGACTCGTGGAATGAAGCTTCGTTGCTTGAGCTAGAGCCCAGGATGCAGCTGTATCGACGGGCGTGTCGATCTGGTTTCTAGAGTAGCCACGTTCAAAAAATCAATGGAGCCAGGGGGCCTGTATCTGTATGCACTATGTGGCCCGAGCTCTAGCCTCAGTTCTTCACATGTAGATATTGCAGTATTAATTCTTAGACCCATCAAACTCGTTGAGACGCAAATAATACATCAACAACGCAACGTGGAGATAGTACCCCCAAAAAACTTATTAAAAACTTCGGAATACTCGAGCTTCGTTGTTGTCTGTGTATCTAATCATCCTATTGAGGTATGTGGTTTATGTGGGCATCGATGATTGCACCCAGAACCCCTCGATACTGGGTAAGTAATCCACTAGCAATTACTATCATCGATGCTGTTTAAGTGCCTGTGATATTCAAGAACAACATGAACTTTGGATCCATTTCCATTTCCATTACCTCCAGTTTCTTTTGAGAAGAAGACTGCTGTGTTTCTCGGTTGCAAATATTGATGAACAATGTCGTCAGCTCCCTCTGCCGAGTTCCGTAGACTTTAAATGCATGGTCCGTGCGCATCGCGTCTCCAAGCCTCAGGTTCTCCAATTCGATGCCGATTCTTGGATCATTTTTCACTTACCTGAACCAGCATTTCTTTTATCGAACACATCGCCAAAATGTCATCAGATGTACGCGACGTCCTGAACTTGTCTGTTGAGGATCGACCGCGACCTGCGAAGAGGCAGAAGACGGCTGCTTCGAGGCCCAACTTAAAGGGCCTCGCACGCGAAGTCCAGAACCTCGGAGGCGACAATCCCATCGCCATCGTCCCCGAAATCTCGAGCTTCAAAAAACGTCGACTCGGAAGCCGCAAACCTGCTGCGCGATGGAAGTTGGCACCGTTCCGAAATTCGGCCCGCGGCGACGGACTGCTTTTGAAACACTGGAAACGAGAGGCAGACAAATCGTCAGGCCAGGATGGACCGGCCAACGAGCACGAAGCAACAGCAGAGAAGCAGTCGGAGGAGATTGAAGATTCGGAATTTGCAAAATTCAACGTCTCGGTCAATGTTCCGCAGTACAGCGACGATCAGTACAATGCAACACTGACCAACAAAGATTGGACCAAGGACGAGACCGATTATCTCATGGAGACTTGCAAGAAATTCGATCTGAGATGGCCGCTGGTATGGGACCGCTATGACTATGCGCTAAAGATGCTTGTACCTTCAGGCCAAGGTTCAGGCGAAGGGGAGAGTGACGCAGATCCTAATTCGGCTGTTGTGCCAACGCCCAAGATCCGAACTATGGAGGACCTGAAGGCACGATACTACGAAGTCGCAGCCAAGATGATGGCAGTTCAGAGACCAGTTCAGTACATGAACGCGGCCGAGTTCAGCCTGCACGAGACCATGGTCAACTTCAGACCAGGTGATGAGACCAAACGCAAGGCGTATGCTCAGAGCCTGCTGGGTCGCTCTAAGGAGGAGATCAAGGAGGAAGAGTCTCTGCTCATCGAAGTCAGGCGCATACTGGCCCGCACAGAGAAGTTCAACCAAGAGCGCCGCGAGCTGTACAATCGCCTGGATTATCCTCAGTCTGAGACAACGCAAGATCTCAGCTCGTTCAAGACCAGCATGGGCCTGCAGAACCTCCTTCAAACGCTCATGAATGTCGACAAGTCGAAGAAGAGGAAATCGTTGGCAGGCACCGAGGTGAACACGCCCGCCTCGGCAGGTCCATCTGCGCATCCAGGCTCCACCCCTATCTCGGATCATCGTCGTGAGAGCATTGCCGCATCCACGCACCGCGATTCTATTGGAGAGTCGTCTCGTCCTGAACGGCCGGCCAAGAAAGGGCCCCAGCAGCCCGAACGCAGGAAGCTCACAGAGCAGGAAGAGCAGATATATGGCGTATCCAATCATGATCGTTTGTCTAGTGGACCTACGTTCCGATTCGAGCGCATCAACAAGATACTTACCACCAAGTCGAACGCTCAGCATCAGCGCATCATCAACACTCTGGCGGAACTGGACGTTCCGGCGAGGTTGAACATGCCGACCAAAGCCGTTGTGGACCAAATGGAGAAACTGCTCAATCAAATTGTCATCCTTTTGGACCTTAAGAAAGTTGGCGACAAGCTTGATGCCGACATCAAGGTCGAGCAGGTCAAGAAGGCGGACAGGGAGAAGCGGAATGCACCGGCGGAACCTGAGAAAAAGGGGGGCGCAGATGAGGCGGCGAAGGCTGGCGCACCAGCAACAGAGAGTGCCAAGGCAGATGCAGCTGACGGTGCGCAGCAGGCAGGGCAGAATGGAGATGCTGGCGTCAAGCAAGAAGTTGCGGAGGACAAGATGGATACAACTTGAGCCTGCCCACATTTATAGTCATGAATTATACGTTTAGCCATGTGCCCTTTGATGCATGATTGTGCCTCACCTACCTCACCGACTACAACCAAGCTGCTTCGTCTAGACACGACAGGAGAATCGGCCTCATGTAGCACCTTAACGTTTCAGCCAAGACAGGATATGTTGCTCCTGTTCTTTTTCTTGGTAGTGTACCGTCTCGATGCCTAAGGCTCATGATTTCAAGTATCGAGGGACTTTTCCCACGAGTATGTATGTTCTGGAAGGTCCTCCGCTTACGCCACGTGATTAATAGCAGTGCCATGACGACATTTGGCCATTCCAGAAGACCAGGACAACGGATGCGAGGAATTTCCCAGGGGATTCTTGTCCAGCAGAAACGAGCATGGGCTGAAACGACCTCGTATTAGTAGATGTACCCGTGTCAATCAAGCACTGGGATCGGTGCTTTCACGACGTCCTTGATAGGGGCCACTCATGGGGAGTACTTGCATTATATTCAAATGGTGCAAAAACGGCGTCATGGCGAAGGGTCCATGTACAAGGTATGGAAACGCTCCTTTGAACACATCAGTCTCGAGATATAGTTGACATTTTTCTAGGCACCATGTAACCCGATCCAGAACACGAGCATACAGTCTCGTGGATGGTCGCCCCAACGGAAATGGATGACTACGGTGCCAGTACGGCTCAACCGCCGCATTTACTAAGTGTACGAAAATAATGGCTTTCTTGTCACATTGACGCTCCGCAGGTTATATCGAGAGCAGGCCCACCTTTGCTTTTCCGAATGTACCACACGCATGTGATACGTCCAAAACACGCCTCCCACTGCACATGGGATCGGTCAAAGTCTATGCCCCTGATCGGACTCTTACTCCATTTTGGGGTTTTCATCTCACGGGGAAGAAAAACGCTGTCGACAAGAAGTTTCCCATCTCCAATGGCCCCATTCAAGGCGCACTTGCAATCCACAAGTTCCACCTAGGGAACCCCAGGGCCACTGAGCAGGTATTGATCAATCACGTTCTGCGAAATCACCATTAGCCTTGTTTTTCCCACAGCTGTGGACACTTTTATCATTCTTACCCAGTCATATTGGCTCGGATCGCTCATTACACTATCCAATGGTATCGAGTCCAGGCCATCAAGCGAAAAATCCATGGCAGATATCAATTGCGACTGATCGACTATCGGGGTACTCATCATTGGAGGTGGCTGGGTATCGTTGTTGAGCAAACTTGCCAACGAGCCGTCTCGCACTTCGGGTTGTGGAGGTCGCGGTGGTGCGGCAGGCGTCTTTGCCTCTTGCATGGACACTCTCCGGAGGATGGCACCCATTACTCGCGTGGCATGGGCCGCGTCGTGGGAGATGTGCTTCTTTTCAGACCAGATCTTATACGATGTCCCCAACGCCTTCAGTTTTCTCGAGCGGTCCGCATGGCTGGATCGAGGTTAGAGATCATCATATTTGAAGCGTACGAAAAAGCGGCTTACCTGGGTGCAACAGTTTCTGTCAGGTCGAGGCACAGAATCATGGATGCTAGCAAGAAGTCGTGCAGGCTCAGACTTGAGAGCATGTGCTTGTCGTCGTACAGCCTGCCCCCTGGGCGGCTTTCCTCCTCGTATTCAGCATGCAGGTCCAGAATCCGCAGTGCGGCATCAACGCAAGTACTCCGCGACAGGTTGTACCTCGGATTGTCATTTTCGCTGTTGAGGTATTTTCTATGCAGTACACATAGACTTTTCAAATACATTAACTCCAGCATCAGCCGATGTAGGATGTCAAAGCTCTGGTCCGTGAAACTGTACGACCGAACAGGCCTTATTCTCAGGTTCGACGGGATTTGGTCGTGATATTGGTGGATCTCGTTGTTAAGCTTGAGAATTTCTTCATAGGGTGGTGGTTGGATGAGAAGGGCGTAGCGTATGGCGCGCCGGAGTTTTCGGCATAGCTTCGACTTGTAGCTGAGGTAAAGCGTTGAAGTTGTCTCCGTGAGCGGGCGTGGCGGCGGGAGTGCCATGGCGTTCTCGTCAAAGTCCAAATCAATCAAATTGCCCGGCGACTCGGTGTCACACTCATCGTCACGCACAATTGGTGGCATCCCAAGCTGGAAAGAGAAGAGGCAGTCAAAGACCTCAATGAAGAACCACGCACGGCGGCGAAGTTCGCCTTCAAAGGGTGTCACCTTCGGGAGATACTTGGGATCTCTATGGTACCCCATGCGCTGGGCTAGGCGTACGAGGAGTCCAAACTTGGCCCACAAGCTTGAGTCGCACTCTCGCCTCCTTTGAAGCTCCGTGTAACCTTGGAGCAACAAAGCCTCAATCGAATAAGGCTTTGCAGAAAGGTAGTCCCCAGCGACCAAGCAGTCCTTGGCGAGGTCTGCCAATCTGTCTGGGTGTGCCGCGTCTGTCTCCTTGGTAATGTCTTCGCCCTTCACGATGGAGATGGAAGATGCTACGAATAATATCGATGCGAGAATGCTCACCCAGAGGAGACTGACTGATGATGGATCGCGCCAGAATCCATCATATTCTCTTTGGAATTTGGACGTGTGTATGTACGGGGCAGCTGTGAACCTCGATCCAAAGTAAAGAAAGACCAGCCTATCGGTCCAGTTCTTGGGAGGCAGTCGAGCGACTGCCTGTTCCATGGTCACGGGAGCGCAAGGCCCAAATGTAATGTCGTTGTTCGAGGTATGCATGTGCGAGGGAGGCTCAGGGGTTGGGTGATCCTCCACCTCGGTGTCAATGAGTCCTCGGATATCATGGATACTTTCGAGAATGGAAGCCCAGTGGGTAGGACCGACGTAGCTGTCGCTTCCTTGAGTCGTGAGTGGACCTCCGGCCGCGGACGTTGGAGTTGCCCCCAACGTGCTAGGAGGCGGGCTTAGGTCGGAGCGCTCTCCGTCGTTCAGTGGATCTGAGCTTGACGGAGTATCCGATGCGGTTGGAGCATGCGTGCTGTATACAAGTCCACTAACCATATCTTCCAGTTTTTGAAGCCGAATCTGGAGTACCGGTCTGGTTGGTACGAAGTCAGTCACAGTTACGGTTAAGAGGAGGAGAACAATACGTTGGTGTCAGATTATGATCAAGCCCGCTCAGAAGAATACTCTTGATCCCGGATGTGAGGGGCTGCGCCGTACGCAGTTCGTAAAAGGAAAGCGACGTCTCCGAAAACTCACCTAGACAATGCCTCATGTCTAGGACGGACGTCAGGCTGTCCAGCCGGCCGACTTTCTGCCCGAGGCTTTCGAGCAGCCCGAGGAGTATACTCGCAAAAAGCAGCCTCACCGCTTTTGACGCATCTCTCACATGGCTGCTGTCTATCGCATTTTACCTGAAGCCGATGTTAGCAATTTGTGTCCAAGACCGATCTGAGCGACCAAAAATAGAATGAGCGCGACATGACGACCTGGGATATGGCAGCGGATGTAAATTTCCTCCTTACACTGGAGAACTAATCCCATGACTAGTTCGTTCCAGTTGTCCGGGGCCGATGAGACGCAGTAGATATGTCTCGGGGGCAGGTCCAGATGCGTCAGCGGCTTTTATTTTAGCCGTGCTGCGGGTCGCCAGTCCTGATGGCACTCACCTTTCTAGTCCGACAAAGAGAACAAGACACAGGTGGACGATTCCTGCGTTGAATTTTGCGCTCGTGATTCTCACTTGGCTGCGCGCGAAAGACGCTGGTCTGGTAGCCGCCGGCAGGTCGACCACCGTCCATCTCGGAGGCTACGGCGATAACCTCAAGTTTGCAATGAGGGGGACACGCATACGCAATTGCGCAGTGAAGGCGTTATCCGCTGCGCTCCAAGTCAGCTGGCGGGAAGCCCGTCGCCAATTGTTCCCGGCGAGGAAGCGACGCAACAGAAATTGCTTCCGGCCGGATGCTCGCAGGGTTGGTGGTGGTTCTGATGGGTTGTTCAAGTCATCGGTCTTGCTCGGTATCGTCGTGGTCCATATGTCCGTAGACTGAAAACGCGGGTCCTCCAACTCCGTTGGGTGAGACGACGTGTTGGGGGCTGAATGTCGCGTTCGGCAAACTGGGGCTGAGCATTTCGACGAAGTCGCGGATGTACCTAAAGGTGGGGCTAAGCCTAAACAATGCAAACGGCAGAGCAAAATGTTTCGATAGCCTTTCCAAAAGCGCCCTTTTCATTGGCCAACTGGGCAGTCTGTGGGGTATGTTGGCCAACAATACCCGGCAGTACTTACAACAAGAGCACGAAAGCCATACAAAAGGCAGATCCGACGGGAGATAAGATCGTATTTCCGGACCTTTGGGGTTTCCGAATGGAGCCTCACCTTCGCACTCACGGCGTCTCAAGCTTGTTCTCTGCTGACTTGGCTTACCATCGAATTCTCGAATTGCAGATATTGACCATCTACCTAGTGAGGAACGCAACGTGCATGCTTCGTCAAACTCAATGCGAAGCGGTGTATTGATGAAGAACGTGATCGGCTATCCTCCCGGATCCACAGCCCCCCAGAACAGGATGCGAATGACCGGGTTACCTTGCACAGAGACCTCGCAAACTCACAGCCAAGATCGGGAGGTGGTTGTTGCCCAGTGCTTCAGTCGTCTCCAAAATGGAACACAACACGGGGAGCGGTAACCCACCATGATGCCACTCCACGTCCGTGGTCAATACCTATCTATACCAGTTCGGTCGGGGATTCCTCGCCTTACCTTGTACTATATGCTTCATGCAGTTTTAACGCCAAATTCCACGGCTTGAAGATTACTGAAGAGGAATCAAACCAAAGTCGTCTGTAAGAATATGTCGTATCCATTTGTTACTATCGCATCCCTCTTCACAAACTGAAGTACGCTATCGTCACTACATATGTATGCTAGGAGGCATTGACCGTCGTATAATCGCGAATAAAAAAGCCGTGGTCTCGTCAAGTCGCACACGCCCGAGCCAAATAATCTCGGGCGACTAGGCAGGCGGGCTTCAGAAACATGAAAATGGCAAACACAAAGGGGTATGAAAGAAAAGGCAGCAGGTGCAAGATCCATTGTGATCGTATAATCGTGATCAGATCCGATCCTTCATCATCCAGACCCATATGTAATTAGCTTCCAGAGCTGTTTGTCCCTATAATCATGCCCCCCTCATGCACATAGGGTATATAGGCCACGCCGACCCCTCCAAAATATATATATATACGTGTGTGTGTGTGTGTGTGTCCTCCATGTATAATTGTGTCCCTTCTGTATAATTTCCAATTGCCGAATTTTAATTCCTCCGCGAAAAGAAACAATGGAAATGACATGATCTAGCCCCGCTACCGCTGATGAAAAAAGACAAAAAAGATCGGCCCCCGCGCTTTATATGAGTAAAACGCCCGAAAAATGATGAGGAAAAGACACGACTTGGAAAAAAGCGGTATTTATACAGGCAACAACGACGATCATGGGTATCACAACTGATCACAAACAAACGTGAGAAACGACTATGAGACAGAAGGGATGTTGTCCTTCTCAAAGCTCTTACGATTACCCCGTGGCAACACCTCGCATCACGCGAGCAGGGTTGCCGCCCACGATGGTAAAGGGTGGGACGTCCTAAAAATCTGGTTAGCGGGCATGTTTCCGAAGGAAAAGTCATGAAAACTTACGCGAGTAACGATCGACCCAGCGGCGACAGTAGCACCCTTGCCCACTCTGCGGCCCGGGAGAATAATGACACCGCCACCAATCCATGCGTCGTCATCGATGAAAATGGTGCTGCCCATTTGGAGACTCTTGCTACCCATACGCTTGCTCGGATCCGTTTGAAGGGTGGCAGCAAAGAGGCTGACATTGGGGCCGATGTAGACATTGTTGCCTATCTTGATCGGACAGGGATCGACGATGGTGCAATTTCGGCCGATGAAGACGTTCTGGCCGATGGTGATGTTGTAGCCATAGTCGCAAGTGAAAGGGGATTCCACCACGCACTCCCCGCCAATACGGCCGATGTTCGACACGGGCGACTGCTGGGACGGTGAAAGGTTGATTGGGTCCTTTGGCATCAAGATCTCACGGAAAAGCCGCCCTCGCTCGGCACTCGAAACGCCCGTATTCGGATTGGTCGAGTTGTTGAATCTCCAGCAGGCGCCACTGCACCGCTCGCGCTCGAGAACGAGCTCCTTGTCAAAAGATCTGTACATCTGTCCCTGAAGCATCAACTCCTTTTGCGTTGGTTGCCTGGCGGGAGGGAAATGACTATGAGATAGGGCGAGCTGGGCGGCAACCTGAGCGCTGGTCGTCTGAGGTTGAGTTACCGGGCTGCTTGTCCGAGTCGGGTGGAGGATGTTGATTTGTGGTAATGTGCTCCCGGGATGCGGTGTTTCTGGTTCATTGCGGCCCGCATCGTGCAGAGGAGGTATTCTTTGGTAGTCCTTCTGCAGTCCCCGCTGCTCTCCAAAGTTGGTCGTTGCGGAGCTGATGGCACTGATGGGGGTCGGAAACACGTTTGCGGCGTTGGCATAGGCGGACATGGCGGAAAGCTTGTTGTCTGGACTTGCCACCGAGGCCGTAGGGATGGTCGACGCCGTTGCTCGATCATCGTCGGTCAGGACTGGCCGGCCCTGTGGTGGGTCTATACGCAGAGGTTGGCCCCGGTATGGAGGCGCTGGCGGTTGATTTGGGTACGGTGCCTGAGACTGGGGCATTCCATAAGCACCGGGAGGAATATAGCTAGGATCCTTCGACTCCAGAGGCACCGCGGACGACTTGTTTTCCATCTTTTGGTAACCCCGTTGATTGGGGTATCCTTGGCAGATGAAGCCCCCACGCAAGCAGTTGTTACCTGTGGGCTTAAGTCAATTCTCACGTGCAGAGTAAGATGCGGGTGGGAAGAACTCACATTCGGGCTTGGTTTCGTCACACTTCTTCTTCCTCTTGCGACACGTCAGACAACCGGTCTTGGTTCTGTTGCTGAAGTTGCGCTTTCGCTTTTTCGGATCCGACTGAATTATCGAGCCATCCCTCCGATGCTCGGGAGTGTATGAGCCTCCGTAGTAATCATCACCGTCAGGGCTCGTTGGTGAGTAAGCCTCACCAGTGGCTCTCCGCAGAGCATCCCCGATCTGCTCGTCGGTCTGTGATGGCATCGACCCTGCAGAGTTTTGCTGGTCGTAGGCATTCCGGTCCTCTCTCTGCTGCTGCGAGTACCACGACTCGCTCTGCTCCCGAATTTCATCACCATACGGCCGGTAGTCGCGGTCTCTTTGCGGAGTCCCATACGCATCACGTGATTCCGGTTGAGACTGGTGGCCAGCAGCCCGTTCTTCCGGCGCGTTGGGGGCTTCCCTTCGGGGCTCGGCCGAATCGGAGCGTTTGCGCTTGTGGGTACCATCGACCTCGGGATACCCGGCAGACTGGTAGGGCGGTCTCTCAGATGCGGGCACTGACCAGTGCTCGCGCTGGTTGGAAGAGACCTCGTTGGAAATCTTGGGTTCTGGGCCTGAGGGCGCTGGACCACTAGGTCTTTCTTCTGATCCTGAGCGCCTGGTGGGGCTGCCAGTTGGGTTCCCCAATGGCTTCTGCTCTCCTCCATTCAACGCCGTGAAGGTCGTCATGGCGCGTTGACCGTATTGGGTTGCGAGCGAAGGTTGCCCGGCAGAATCGGTCCAGTCAGCCTGGGATTTCATAAAGCCGTGATGCGCGCCGGAATCACAATTGGGCTAGAGCGAAAATCCTCGATGTGGTTTCGCGAATGGCATCCCTGCCGCGCGTTTGCGCGTTGTTGCCTTGGGCCTCAATTCCGCTGGCTGGCTAGGTGTGAAACAGAGCCAGATGCGGCCAGTCAACTGCCGGGTCGAGTCGCGAGACTCGAAAGTTGGCGAAATTCCGCTGGCCTCGCTGTCCAAGTAAATTGGAGGTTGGCGTAGCTAGGATGAGCAGGAAGCGCGTTGCGGAATAGCAGGATGCGCGCGAACCGATTGCGAGCTTCAAATTTATGGGCTGGGTTGTGCTGTTGAAACGAGCGGGGATGGGATGTGCGGGAGCGAGCCGCTTTTGTGTCTACGTGAGACTTGGAGCGGCTGTGCGGCCGTGATCGATTTCCAGTGCGTTCGTTGCCCCAATAACGATATTTCTAGCTCGCTCTCTCTCTCTCTCTCTCTTTTTCGTTACCAGCGGTTCAGGAAACCGTACACGAATGCTGTTCAATGGTCGTAAGATCCGGCCCACGACTTATTAATCCTCGAGTCACCGCCTCGCGATTGACCCTCTCTGCTACCTGATGGTGGTGGTCGTCGTTGTTATTGTTGTTGTTGCTTCCAAAGTTCCAACTCCGCCCCGGGAGTTGTGCGAAAAGCGGGCGCTTGGGGAATTAACGCGCGATTATGCTGCGGCTGTTGTAATCTCAAAAGAACGATTTGGGCTGCCTCCTTGGGATGACGATCTCGAAGGGCAAACAAAAACACAAAAGTTCTAGCAGGTCGCAAGGTCGTTTTGCTTCTTCTTCTTCACCTCATGCCTCAGCGCCTGGAAGTCAGAATTGGGTGGTGAGAGAATCGTGACTTGGACGGGGTCGGTGAGTTTGGGTGTGATCCTCCCCGATGTAAGGGCCTGTCCTGTCTGTCTGGCAGAGGTAGTGAAGCGCACTCTCAACGCACGTCCGAGGTAGTCAGGCAAGCAATAAATTGCAAGACGACTTAATGCATGTGTGCCTCGACGGGTGCCTCGATAGTTTTGTACCAGATCGATCGCTAAACCCTGGATGTAGCCCCAATATTGGCGGCATGGCGCTTCGCAGACCCTCGCAGGCCCAGTGAGTACTGAACGCAGATGTACCTCGAGAATTGCGGACACGCTGTACTGGGTGGAGGGGCACGACCGGGGTTAGGCACAGGACGTCGACGAGGAGCAGGGGTCGCTGCATCCTCTTCGACCCGCCCAGTGAGAGCCAAGGTACCTCGTCGTCCACAGACAGCCGACGGAATATTTGACCCTTCGCAGCTTGCGTTGACACAAATTTTTATTTATTTTTTGAGGTTTTTGTCCATGTTCCCATTCGCGCCCAAAACTTTCGCGCCGTGGCGGCGGGATGCTACTGGGCGGGCGGCACTGCACCGCATTGCTAGATATGGTTGCCGCGATGAATTACGTGGAGTGCACTGTGGCCAAGGCGAACAACATGCGACAACTGCTTGCTTACCTTAGCTTGCTTGACATCAGCCGCCGGGATTATACTTCACATCTCTCACCAACAAAGCAACGCCGACCAGGGCATTAGATGATTAGATGTTGGGGGCCGTTAATACCGTGATAGTCTAACCTCATCGCTCCAAAATAGTCTGGACTTTTGGACGGGCAAGAGAGCGTCGATCTGCTGGCCGACCTCCGCAGGCGCATCAATACCACCTTTGCCAGCCCCTCTAATAACGTAGCACCGGCGACGTCTCGCCGTGGTTTGATTATGACCGATGCCCATTTGCTGCTTGCGCTTGTTCCGCACCCGCATTGTGATAGGCGCAAAACCTTTCGGCCCGTCATGCGTACCTGGGTACTGCACGCACGAGGCCATCAGTTTTAGTTTTAACGTCCAACTGTGACTATACACCCCAGACGCGATGGAAGTTCGTTGACCGGTGTTGCCGTCTCCTTCCCAGCCAGACTAACCCCATGGGGACTATCCTACCATGAATGGAGTCGACTATAAAGAGCCCAACCGCCAACAATCATCAGCCTAGATTAGAACAGCAATTCGATTGAGCCCTGGCCCAGCGTAAGCATACATTCAATATCATCTGCGGTTGGTACGGCTGAGCGCTGCCCGAAGGGTATTTAGGAGAACGCGGTGAAGCGCCTCAGCGGCACGGCTGTTGCGAAATGATGCCCGCTCGATATGTTGTCATCGTCCAGGCAGGCCCTCTCGCAAGGTACTGCAGCCGATCCCTTCCTCCAACCAGACAGCCCAGCAGATTGAGCATTGCCGGCGGGTCGAGTGACGGAGCAAGTGAGCGAGGTGTCTTTTCCGCCGCGGCCAATGAGAGCTGCCCACAGGGGTACGATGCAGAGCAATTTGGCGCGACCGTGTGATGTTTAACTGCCCTTCAGAACTTCGAAGCACGGCGAGCGCCTGCGCCTAACGGAGCAAGTCGTCGCTTTCTAGCTAGCGTAATGTATACGACGACGTCGTCGTCACAAATTGTCTGTCTCGTATTACCCGCACCCACGCACCGACCTCCAAACCGGGGCAAAACATAGCCGCTCCTGAGCTCGGCTGCTCTCAGAGGCGGAGCGGCTGTGCGATTGGGTAGAAGCATTGAACAACATTTTCACAATTGGAGTCGTACTAGTAATCCACGCGTCCGCCAAAGTGAGCCTGCACACAATAAACGCTTCATCTTGATGCCAATCTTGAAGTAGAAAAACAGCCTTGCTTTTTTCCCGGATGTGCCGCCAACAAACTTCGTACATGATCCGCAAATGCG
Organism: Pseudomassariella vexata; assembly: GCF_002105095.1. Taxonomy (NCBI): domain Eukaryota; kingdom Fungi; phylum Ascomycota; class Sordariomycetes; order Amphisphaeriales; family Pseudomassariaceae; genus Pseudomassariella; species Pseudomassariella vexata. The sequence goes on from NW_024467968.1 coordinate 423,861, forward strand.
GTTGCCGCGATGGAGGGTGGTGGTTGCGGTGGTTGGTTCCTCCACCCTTCCGAAGAGTGCCCCTGCCTTGGAAGACGATCCATGTTGCAAGTCTTGTGCCGTTTGGGCAACCGTTTTTCTGTCTAACGTATTTGCGTATCTAGTCCGGAGGTTTCGGAAATTTTGGTGACGGTCAGTAGGTATCGCACACCTCTGCGACTGGCTGATAGGTCACCTAGCGGAAGGCGTAGCCCGTTGCACTGAAACGAACTGATCTTGTTGGATTTGGCTTCACTGGAACCGATGTCAGCGATGTGCGACATAGACCCAGGCTGGTGCCCATATGGTGGTAGTGACTGCACATAATCGTCAAGCTCGCAGTATAGTGGAGCCATTATCACCAAGCAAGGATATATTTAGCAATCGAACCCTGGGCCAAGTCTTTCTGTCTCGTGGTGTCAGGGTCTCCACGCTCATCAGATTTTATCATCCTTGGCGTCGCTCGCCTTCGAGTGCTTCTGAACTTATTTTCGAGCCTTGAACCTGGGCTTGTGTGGGCGAACGCATAGCGCTTGTCGCAAGTTGTCGAGCCGTCAACAAATCCTTTTTGTCGCCCGGCTCGCACCCCCTTACCGCCACAACACTATCGTCTTGCGAATAAGCGGATTGCTGCCCTTCATTGGCCATGCGACGCATGTAGCCGGCCTATGACATGGCCAAAATGGGCGAGCCGGTACGTCTTGATGCGCCTACGCGTGAAGGTCTTTATTTAGAATCAATCACGAGATACGGCACACCGACTGCCTGTGACGGAGTTGCATTAGAGATAAAATCATGCGGGCGGGCGAATTGTAGTCATTCATTGTGCACACGTCTCTTCCGACCTGTGTGCTCTCTCTGCATTGAGGGCATGGCTCGGCTCCGGTTGCCCTGCCCTGTCTGCCCCTCGTGAGAGAAGGACCATGGAAGAGAACGTTGCGTCAGGCTGATAGAAGTTGGGAGGGTCGCAAGCGCACCATTGCTGCCGGCAATGGGCCGAAACTTGCGAGATTCCTGCACGCTCTGGTCCCAAATCAATAGGAGCCGCTTCCAAAGCATTAGGTACGGAATTGGCCTTTTGGTCCGCGGCAAGACAGCGCATCACTGGCTCCTGAATCCTGACACACCCGCATAAGGCAGCTGTACCGTTTCTGGTCAACACCACCGTCCTAATGTATCCGTGGCGAGTATTTCTCGTCGGAAGAAGCTGCACAGCTCGTATGTGAAATCATGGAATTGAAGCCTTCGCCGTGGAGACCACGCCCAGACGAGTGAAATCATCGAATTGAAGCCTTCACCATGGAGACCACGCCCAGACGAGATACTCCGTAAAGGCGGGTTGACAGACCGCAACCGTGCGTGCAGAAGCGGCACCGCACTCAGGTCTCTGCCCTGACCAGGGTCGGCCTTCTTAGTGTGATCTGCGGGGAAGCAGCGCGACACACGCGAAGGATCGCCCTGCGGCAGACACCGAAAACCTGCATGTACGAATGACTAGTTCAGGATCAAGCGCCAAGACCCGACGACTCCGTGTGCTGAATTGCTGGCGTCAACCACTGAATCTGAATTAGCAGATTTGAAAACCCACATCTTGAAGTCGACAGTGCATCGCAAAGAGCTGCGAACACAAATAATTGCATGCACGAAAAGGTCGAAACGGTGGACATTAATGAACCAACATCACCAACTGCATCAACCGAACCAACTGGACCAAAAATAAAAAGTAATAATGCGAGACTCCAGTCACCGACAGCACGGCGCTGGATCCCGGGAAGCGAACCAGTCTCCCGGATCAAGCCAAAATCCAAAATAAGAACGCCGGGTCCCATGGAAGCCAATACTTGCGATCAAGACATCCAACAGTCATGATACATTGATCGCTTGATCAAGGCTACACCGAACTGAGCCCAGGTTCTGGACCTAGATCCTTTCGTTCATTCCTTTGTCATGTGTTCGTGGGATTGTGGCTTTCGGAGATACTGATTCAGGCACCATTGAAGCAATTGAAGCACAAAAGCACAAGTGTGACGAACGGCGACCGGTGCTGGTTGCGCGGATTGAAGCAGTTCTGAGCTGATGTATCGCGTCAAGGTACTTCGTACTCCCTGAAACTGAGTACGCTCAAGTTGCACTATGGGTACGTAGTACGGTGCCTACCGGCTCGGGAACCTCACGCGCTAAGCTCGATTGTGTCGAAGCGCACCCGACCGCGCGCTCGATCACATTGTCGAACATTTCATCTCGACCAAACCTCATCTCCGTTTGAGCATGAGCATGAAGAGGCCAAACAACGAACCCCCATGTCTTGTTTTCCGGGATTTTGGCTGGTCAGGTATCAGTCAGGTATAAAAATAGGCTGTGCTCTTCACTCGCTGGGAACTGCTTTTGGGAACTGCTTTGGGAAGCTTGTCCCAGGTCCTCCAGCCAATGGATGCAACTTGGATAGCCGCCCACCACGCCGGTAAGCGCCAACTCCATCGCTAGGTACGGCTCACCCGAGAACCATTTCCATGTCTTTCTTCCAGAAGATTTCCCTCTTGAGCTAGCCGACCGAATATGAACGACATCGCTAGCAGCAAGACGTCTGCGTGGCCGGCGTCTAGGTGTATTTTCGTCCGCGTCCCGCTCTCTCGAGGTCATCCTGGCGCTTCTGCACGGAACCAACACCCTGGAATGGTGGGTGAGATCTGAGGGAGATTAATCGAGCGCTACGGTGCCACGCGCCCATCTGGTATCTTGAAAGGCCTGGGCAGGCAGTTAGTGTGATGGCTGTTACGCCCGCCGGCTACCTTGGCTTCTAGAAGCGCTGGTGAGCCCCTAAAGGCAACGTCATTGGCGAATAGCCTCTTGCTGAGATCATGAAAGGGTACATTATTCGCACCAGGTGTTCGCCCTGTGATGTATCCCGGCGCCAGTCTTCCGCGGGACGGGTGTGCCATGCACGTGTCCTTGTCGTCGTCACTTTTCTCCCATTGGTGTACCTGATCGAAGAGCCGCGAGGGTAAAAGGGTATCCTAGCTTCTGGGCCCCTCGACGATCTCCCGGTTATGACCCCAGGACCCAGGCCGCGATGCCGTACATGACGTACTGTCAGGGACCACGACCATGGGGAAGGATCTGGGTCTGTTTATTTTTAGGAGTCTAAATTAAGAACGTAGCCTCAACTGCAGTCCCTGGGGGGCCTGCAGAGTGCTTATTGAAACGTCAGGTCCCGAATAACTCATAATGTTTCCCTCTTTCAACACTTGCTCTTGCTGTGAAAAAAAAACTCTTTCACCATCTGTCGAATCTGTAAGTTGTTTTTAAGCGCTCATGAAGTGTAATTCTTTTCTTTCTCTTGGGACAACTGGAAATACTTCCATTCCTTGCTAGTTCCAGATCCAATGAGATCATCCCATTCTCCACCATCATCTCCATTTCTCCATCTATTTTGGGATCCTATTCGGCATGGTGACGTTGTCCGCTGCATTGTTGCCGCTCGTGTTTCTTTACTTGTCTCCAATCGACACAGATTCAGGAACATGCAAGCGGCTGCGGACTAGTTGACGTGGAGTTCGTCACGGTTCCATCACATGCGTACCTGCCGCCGGGCGTGTGCGCACTTCACCGCGTTTCAAGTGAGATAAACGAGGCCATTGTACCATCGAGGATAGTTACTTTCGTATCTGGTGCTCCTTGTTACAGGTAAGGGTGGTTGGGTGCCAACACGATCATGCTTACGACCAAGTCTCCATGTATTCCAACAAGAACTCTAATCGGCCAAGCAACTCATATAGGCAACCTTGGTCTGACAACCATCAAGAGTGCTGATATCACGATGGTGTTCTAGCGCGCACAGAATCCCTGTTAACTCAATATGGCGAGGCTCGTGGTTCCGCGTTGATAGATTCCGGAAGTGTCGAGCGTAAGACAGCCTTACGCTGAGATTGACAGCAGACGAGGCTAGGGATTTGCTAATTCACATTGCAGTGCCATATCGGGAGTCTCTGTTTCTGCAAACCGGATCTATCATTCCCACCAGATCCCCATGGACTTGCAGAAACTTCAGGGAACGATCGTGGAGCTCAACTGGAGAGAGCGGATTTGAATGTGCAAGGCACTGCACATCGATCCCAGTCCTGGCAACTTTACAAAATGGAGAGAGTTTCCACACTTCACTATGCGTACGGACCTGCCATTGTTAAGTGAGGGTAAAACCAGCGTATGTACAATGCGTTGGGCCTCCCATCCTACAAATCTGGTCCTTCTGGAGAGAGTAACAGGATAATCTTAACACATATTGGAAGGCGTCCCGAGAAAAGAAACAGAGAAGGAAAAAAGGGCTGCTCAGCGCGAAGCATCGTGAGCCAGGTATAGTTGATGCACTTGGTCACTTTGTGTCGTGCCATTTCTGCATCACCATATTATGCGTATACTTATTCCGCGAGCTGAAGGACAGTCACACAAACATCCAAGTCGCTCCACCTACGGCTTATGCAACTCCATGTGCTTCGTGTACTTGGATGAGGATAACCAGCAACACCGATCACCACGGTGTACACTTATATTCATCTCCTTCATACTCCTATATCATCTAGATACTCCGAGGAAAAAGAGCTTTTGTCATGTCTTGAAGCTCGTGAATGACTTATTATGCCTTAGTGGAGGCGCTAATGCTTCATGACTTCTCTGATGTGTTTAGTCAACTGGGATGAGAAGGGTAAAAAGCTGGAACTTGTATGCGTAGGACCTGACGATCAGGTCAGGCCAAGGCGAGGTTATTCCCAAATTTGTCTTGAAATTTGGTTCGGTAGGACTAATAACTGCTCAACCTTGATCTACAATGTTCCTCTGCCTTCAGCTGCTCGGGTTCCCTTTGTAACCCCTATTACGTACCTGGTGTCAATTGTTTCTGGGTATGATAGAATACCAAAGAAGCTGTCTAGAATGACGACTGAGTTGTTTCTGGATACGGTAGAAGAAACAGTGATGCCGCCTGAAGAAACGGTTGTTGCTATTTAGAAATCACCTAGTAAAGGATTTCTCGGGGAGGAATCAAGGAACACCTTACTTGCAGCTCCAGCAGCAGCCCAGCAGCAGCGCCCTGCGAGAAAGGAACACAGCATCTGATGGAGGATCGAATCGCATCCACTGTAAATATAGAGTCTTGACTTTGACCACGACCATACAAGTACATCTGCAGAAGTCTAGAAGTGACTCCAATAATTCCATCCGTACTAAGCCTATCAATGAGGCATCTAGAAGCGAAAATGACTGCGTCAAAACATAAGTTCCATATTCAGGTACAGTTGAGCTCCGTGGTCCCTTTTACATCTTCGAGTCCATGTAACATGTTCTTGCCTGACTCTGAAAACTTTTGGAAATGCTTTTGTTTTCCAGATCAACACCAGCTGCAGGTGAGAGCTCTCTCTCACCTGCACCACTCGCGCTCCACGAGAAGATGTACAGTCGGCCGCTTGAGGGCAAATTTGAGGGCCTGTTATCTTTCATCAATCACCAAATGACTCCCACGACCTGCAAATGAAACGGGGAGGTCGCGTAGATAGGATGACTAGTCGCGTTAGAATTACATTGCGATGCCCTTCCCAGTCTTGTGGCGCATTCAAGTTTATCCCAATTCGAGAGACACAAGAGTGTTGCACTTCCTTGGTTGAATATGGTCGTTTTGCACACATTGCGAGTGTGCTGGTGCAGTGGTGGACGTTTGCCAAAGCTCAATCGTGCGCGATGGACCTGAAACTCTGCCGACTGTCTTTCCCAAACCACCACGATGCCAGTCAGAGATGGGAAGGCATATATTATGGATGTACGCCAGATAGGCCGGCGTGCTGGATCCTGGAACGGCCAACTCCTACGGCAGATTGAGCTCAGCTCCCTGTCGGCCTAGCCTCGTGCTCCGCCCCCGTCTTTTTACACCAGATCGACACAACATCTCTTTGAAGAACGGCATAACATGAGTATTATGCCAAGGTGGCTATGTGCATTAACTCAGAGCGCACCGCAATGTCGTTGCCTTGCCAAACCCAGCATCTACGTTTGGGCAGAAGGGAGCTTCTGTATTACCTTCCGGTAACCCAACGTTGGGAGGACTGCTGGTGGGCTGTCGGTTGGGACGTAGACTATGATGTTGTCAGGAGATTGGGCTCACTGTCACAAGAAGCTTGCTTGCTCTACGCTGTTGTTGCAAAACATCAGGTCTTACCATATCTCCAATTCTTGTTCGTCATAATGAGAGTCACGCCCGTTGCCTACTATCGCCATCGCGTTTTTTTCCTGGAGTATGCGAGGATCGACACCGGCTAAGTTCTTCTCGGATATGTGGGATGCTGGTTCAGTGTCCGTCATGCTGCTGATTATCCTTCAACGTTTTCCAGTCGCTTTGCTTCGTGCTGAACTCCCATGCTCCACTTGGAGTGTTCATTTGTGGCCCCCTTGTCATTTTCCCTTGTATTTTACCCTTTACCCTATCCTACCTATGGAGTACCCTCCTCTTCGTCGGGGAAACCTTCGAGGATAGAAGCAATCAACTTGTCTCGGGAGACGGTTGGTAGGTTCATGGTTGATACACCCAATAACAACGGAATCTCAGAAAAAGGAAGGAGAATGTGGCCACACTGAGCTCGCTTAGTACACATCTTCCAGCCCTCACAAACCCAACACGGGCGATGGAGTACGAGGGAGCTCGTGCCGAGTGGGAAGGACCAAGGTCGAAAAACAGGTAGTCTGGTAACGCACCCATCCTCTGGAGGGTGAGGTAACAGCTCATGGTGGTGGGGACCATGGGGAACACGAGGCCATGGATTTTCATCGGGGAGCTGGTCGGGAAAGTGGTCAGGATATTGGACTCCTTGACATACAAAAGCAGACGCATTTAATCCCGACTTGCCGTACAATATAGTTTCACTTGCTGCGGAGCCGCAGTGGTTCTGGTGGTATCGGCCCGATGTCACGCACGCTCCTGGCGCTTCGTCTTCGACATAAGAACGCGTCTGACAACTGGTACTCCATTGCTATCTTCCTCTATTGGGCAGGAAGACACCGCATATCGGACATGTCGACTCACTAGTTGCAACCAGACTAAATGGACGAGAGCAGCTTTTAAGGTCCATACTCTAGATATGTGGTGAAGTCGAGGTGTTGGTGCAGCAGTCGTGTTGCAGCTGTTCCATACAGATGGGGGAAGACCCTGTCTACATTTTTGTTGGGTCGGCATTAATCTACGTAACTGCGATGACATAAACGCAATGCTGTCAGGTTTCTTTCTTTGCTTTGGCGTGAAAAGTGGCTTGGGCCAATTGCTAGATTAACCCCCAAGCATGTATGCTCTTCATCTCGAAAGGGATCAAGTGGTGACAGCGGAGTTCTGCGTTCTTATTTACTTACTTCTGGTATTTTGATGCTGAGTACTGAATTTCGAAGATTTTTAACATGTGAGTAGGTAGTACGTAGTACGATCTGAGCCTTGACACATGGCAGCATGGCTACATGTCAGGCAGTGTCGAAGCCATCGTGAGAACCCGAGGCACCCGATGCCGAAGTCGATCGGTAAGCTCAGTTGAGGGGCAACGTCTTTGGTGAAAATGCGACTAATGTTTGCCCCGCGCAGAGTCATGCGCCGGAATCAAACCTCAGGAGAACTTGGGCCGCTGATTTTGCGCACTAATAAAGGACCGGAACCAGCTGTAGCTGGATGCCCCGTTTGGCAACAATGCAGGATAGGGAAGAAAGCGAACAGGAAAAAGTAGAGCAACCGAGGTTGGCACAGCAGAAGGTGTCGGGTGGTATATACAAATGATATTCGTCTTGATCTCATGATTCTATGTCTTCCGCGCTATATGCAGCCTCGCGATCTAGTTTTAAATGTCTTGCCGCGTGAGTCCGCGGTGGTGGTTTGGGATAAACTCCCGCTTCCCCAAGGGGTAAGTTGTCATTAAGCCCCAGTTTGCGAATCCTAGGATTAAACTGGAGTCGTCTCGACAAATCTCGTTGAGTCGTTTCTCTGTCCCATTCCGCAAGCTGCTGTGCTTCGCCTAGCGGAGGCAACTTTGTAATGGGTCGATCCGTTTCAAATTGAGGCTGCTTGCGAAAGCCTAGTTTCTTCTCCTCTGGGTCCTGTTTGGCGCTCAAAGACAACTGCAACAACAATTTGTCAGGCTCGACGGGCTCCTTCCTCGAAGCTTCCAAAAGCGCCACCGCATGTTGCCTGGCTCGCCTTCGCAGATGCCCAAAGGCGTCAAGAGTGTGTTGATCTGGCTGCAAGCCGGAAGCTTCCAGGTAACGCATGGCCTTGACGGCGCCTCTGGCATTTCCAGCTCTCGCAAAGGCGGCAATAAGTGCATTCCACGTATGTAAATTTGGCTGCATGCCGTGAGTCATCATCAGCCGGATCATGGACACTGCACCATGGGGCAGCTTGTGGTTTTTGAAGCCATTCACCATGATAGTCCAGGTATGAACTGACGGGGGTGGGTGTCGAATTATCTTGCCGTGTTCTAGATGTTCATCTTTGGACAACTGCAGCATACGTTTGACAAGTCGAACGGCAGGATCAAGGCATTTTCGAAACTGAAGCAAGCCTCTTAAAAATATGTCGTAGACGAGGGTGCCGTGTCTCTCAATGAGTTGCAGGGCAAGCGGGTCCCTAGCATCGAGCATATTCAAGAATCGGTTATACGTGCGGAGCATTGCGTCTGGCTGATCCAAAGATCGTATGTTGGCTGCCAACATGAGTGTCAGTGTAATAGTATCCGGCTCTATCAACAAATGGTCTGGTTGTGGCATCAAGGCAGCCGCCAACTCGGTAATCGGTGTCGCAAACTTCTGGCCAGGTTCTGCGCCCATCCAGCTCAGTCTGTCCTCGAGGGGAAAGGGCCAAAATTTCTGCAAAGGGGCCAGTCGGAAAAACTTGGCATAGACCTGTAACATTGGTCGAAATGCGTTATTCGTTTTGCGTTGCCGTCTACCAAAGGGGAAGATGCCTTCGCTGTTGGGTTCAGCCATACGTTCCTTGTGCATGTAGAGAATGTCGAGGAAGTCGTTTAGTATGATTGGACTCCACAATTTTTTGGAGTGAACTGTGGACATGATCAGTCGGATGGATGAAATATCGAGTTCCTTTTTGGATGCCTTGAGCAGGATCGAATAGACATGTGCATCTGGCTCGATTCCACGTTCAAGTAGAAGGTCAAAGATGGTCCACGCTGTCTTGAGATGGCCGCGAACGCAGAAGTTCCTCATCAAGGCTGTCATAGTGAAGAGATTGGGTTGGAAGCCAGCCTCTAAGAGAATCTTGAACAGCTCATCTGGTGCAGCCGCACCATCGGGAAACGGATGTCCCTTCTCTATGGTGAGCAAAGAGGTACAGACGCTCGCAGCAGAAGGAGAATTGATATCGAAATCTCGGTGTCTCGCCGCATAACATAAGTTCTCCGCAGCGATGACTTTGTGTTCATTGCTCTTGGCAAAGCGGCTGGCAAATTGCAGGAGTGTTTGTGAATTAAAGCGGTAATCGTGCGTCTCGAGATAGTTGAACAGATCCGTAGCTCTGTCAATAGTCGATAAGGATACGATCCTGCCTATGATATCTTGCTCTAGCGCCAAATTTTTGGGTGGAACAAGCTGGAGCAGGAACACGGCAGTGTCCACCAGTTCTTGCTTCTCAGCTGCTTGCTCAGCTGAACCGAAAAGCCTGACTCGAAGCATGATCAGGCGCACAATATCTTCCACGACATATATCGGAGACCATGAAGGATCGTAGGTGGCTTGCACAAAGGCCGAGAAGACGGCTGAGCTGGAATCCAAGGCTGCCAGCATCATCCGCGGCCATAGTTTCTGGCGCAGTACCTCGTCTAGCTGTAGCCAAGCGGTTCTCATGATTTCGACAGATGGAGTTTCACTGCTGTCAAAGTCTGCCCAGCCAGCGTTTTCGAATAGGTCTGATGGGATAGTCCTTTCGCTTGGATCTTTGCTCATCTCTCGTCTTATCAGGGCATATTCCACTTTCCAAGCGTGAAACTCATCCAGTAATTCCCCTGCCTCCTGCCGTGAACGACGCCAGAACAATCTCTTAAGTTGATTGACAGCTTGACGGCCGGCGGGGGTCGGAAGTCCATACACTGCCATAATGGCTGGCTGCACATAGTCAAGACTTCCATCTATACTCAGAATCATCGACCTGAGCTGTGCAGACGGCCCGCTGCCTCGCAGTCTTGCCTTAGATCTGTTTCCCCCGAAGTGCTTGCGAAAAGTAACAGCCGATCCAACATTCGGGACTTGGGAATCGAGCTCTGTTGTGGGAGAGGCGTGGGTGGAGAAATCGAACTCGTTAGACCCCGAGTTAGACAAATCTAGCCATCGTCCCGTCGTAAGTGGCGTATTCTCCTGGACTGCCTGGGTGTGAACTCGGGCGCGGAAGCCTCGTGGGGTTTGTGACAACGATCCGGCAAGGCGAGACAGACATTGTCTGCATATGAAAGGAGTTTGCATGACTCCAATTCTCAGGGAGGTTGTAGATGCTGCTGCTGCCAAGCTATATAATACATCGCAACATGAGGGCTAAATTACGGGCATAAAGCCGCTGGTGAAATCATGGTCGAGCGGATCTTGAACCTACGCAACGAATCGCGACATCGCAGGCTGGAAATTTCACGAAGTCGCGAAGCTGGGGTGCCTTATCTGCTTATCGTCTTGCAGGGGTGGAGACAATAAGCAGGGAAGCTCCGACTTGAAGATCAATTAATTCCAAACCAAACCAAACCAATCCTCCACTTCAAGCACTCTGTTTGGAGGTAATATCGAGCTACAAAGACGATAAATACTACAGCTAAAGAGACTTTAGTTACTCGTAAATCGATAAACGCATTTCCGACACGCACAGTAAGATGTCATCGAAGGCATCTCTCAGCGCTGCGGCAGATGACCGCAAAGCACGCCTGGCCAAGCTCAAAAACTTGAAGCGCAAGCAACCCGACGACGAAGTGGTCGCGCCAGAATCGACTCGATCACCATCACCCCCCACAGAACCCGACGTCGCCAAACTGCACTTGTCAGGCCGCAACTATGACGTCGAATCCAAGGGTCCCAAGCTGGGATTCGAGGCGCCGCCGACGCTGAACATGGAGGGTCCAACACTAGAAGAACAGGCAGCAGAAGTGGAGGCGGAAGTGCGGCGGAAGGCAGCAGAGGAGGCGGCTGAGGGGAACAACGGCATCGACCTGTTCAAGTTGCAGCCAAAGAAGCCAAATTGGGACTTGAAGCGAGATCTGGAGAAGAAGCTGGAGGTGCTGAATGTGAGGACGGATAATGCTATTGCGAGGCTTGTCAGGGAACGGATTGCAAATGCGAAGACAGCACAACATAAGACTGTGGAGACTGCTGATGGCGAGGCAGAGGCTGTGGGTATGGATGGTATTGCGTTGGTGGAGGGTCTGAGAGTACGGGAACGGGAAGAGGTGGAGGAAGAGAGAAGAGAACATGAGGATGAAGATCTGCCATAGGTGACTTATACGGTTGAGGGGATCTCATCGAAATTACACGGTGTTTGGATACCGGTGTAGGGAGTTGGTCACATTAGGGCTGTCAAGACTGGAGGTCAGAGTTGAGTTGAATGCATGATACCCGTTATTATTGACTCGTATTATCATGCTAATACATTCCAGGCATACGGTATCGTTCTGTGACGTGTGAAAATACGGCCTGACAAACCCCGTAATGATACGGTACCTCAGTACAGGGTGGATGCAAATAGTTGCTGAGGAGATGCTCATTCGCATGTTCTCCATCCCCACTGTACACTCATGAAAAGGCAAAACACGCGAGGCATCCAAATACTACAGACTATTGTCCCTACAAAGTTTACTCTAACTAGCAGCACTACCACGAAGCGTCCGACTTTAATATACGCACCTAGCATAAATTAGATATGGTAATAATAATACCCCTCCTAGATACCTATCTCGTCTATATTATACTCGTTATAGGGTTTAATACGATGCTGTGAGAAGCTGTGGCCTCAGGTATGGAGGTGTACGAGGCAGGCAGGCGCGGATTGTAGTATTTAGGGTCCTCTTGGGCCAACTTAGGATTGGGGCCTCACGAACCTTCGTAGTACCAATACAGCCCGCGGTGGCTGAAATCCGACAGGCACTGTATTTAGACGCATTCGAGGAGGGGCTATGAGTATCGGATCATATTCGAATCTAGCTAGCGTCTACCATGTATTTAATTTTAGTACGTATCTACGGATAGCGGCTAACGAAGGAATCCACCTAGTCTTAGCTGAGTATATCCCATTGGGCGAGGAGAATCTCAACGGTAAAGTCGGCTATATAACGCTTACTACGAGCCTATCCGTAGAGTGCTTCGTGCATAATCTAGTTGAAAATAACTTCCTCTTACTCCGGAGTTAACTTTTATAACCCGGTGGCTGCGTTACGGTGTGAGTCGCCGTTACGAATACGGTCGGGTAATGTGGTCTCTGTCGGAATCCAAGTACTATATTCTGTACTTCTGCGAGCTACGTGTCGGATAATACCCCGGCACAATACGGAGGACTAGATAAGATATGGATGCCTGCGCGCCTGCGAAAGTGTGAACGTATACGATAGATCTTAGCCCAGTTATGCCTCGGAAGCACTAATGAAACTTGTATGACACTACAGCAATTCATACCATTGGCAAGACAGAGTCTTCAAGAGATGTTGAGGGACACACAATAGAAGTGATGTATTGTGGTGAGGAAAGAAAGCTAGGCTAGTGTTGTTGGTCTGGAAATAAGTAGTGGTCGCTGCGCAGGTACCACTTCTGACACACCCCCCCCAGGCCAATAGAGCTAGTCATCTAAAAAGAGCTACGTACACGTACAGAATAATCCGTTTTTCATCAACTTGACTTCCAATTTTATATGCGTTTCTGCCACCTGACACCGCCTCAATCAGAATCACCAAGGACACGGCGTCAGACGGAGTTGACGGACGAATTTCAGATGATTCTCTTTCGTTAACGGCTTCGTGAGACCGTCTGCAATCATCTCTCCTGTTCTGGCGTATTGAATATCGAAATCTCCTCGTTGGACGCGATCTATGATCCACTTGTACCTTGTGTCAATATGTCTGGTTCTGGCTGCATTGTTTGGGTTAAGTACGATTGACTTGGCATTGAGACTGTCAGTCATGAGAAGAGTTGGAGTGTCTTGGGGAAACCCAAGTTGTTGTAGTAAGCGTAAGATCCAAACAGCGGATAAACCAGCTGGTGTGAGATTGATGAATTCAGCTTCGGTGCTTGAAATGACCACGAGGGTCTGCTTCTTGGACTTCCAATATATCGGACCACCGCAGAGGAATACAACATGAGCTCCTGTTGACGCTCGAGTAGCCAGGTCATCAGCGTGTGCCGCATCAGCCCAGACATTGAGTTTCAGATCATGAATGGGATACTTTCCGCCGAGAACAATACCGAGATTAGGCTGTCCTTTGAGATATCTCCAGAGATGTTGAAGCAAGTCCATATGAACCTTGGTTGGCTTGCTTTGCGCCTCAGAGAGTGCCTTGTTGGTGTTGGTCATATCTGGTCTGCTGCCAATACTGAGATAGTTGAGCGAGGCCGTCTGTTTGAGGTAGTTTGATTGGTCATCCAGCTGAATCTTAGGCCATACAGCTGGTATTTTGATATCTGATGGCCAGGGCACAGCAGAAGGTTTGAGGTCTAATTTGCCGAATTTGGTGAGAATCTTCATCGCATACTTCTCTTGTGAGATAAAAACCTTGTTTTCATCTTGATTTCTTGAAATATGCATGCCGAGAAACTCTCGCACATCTCCCAGCTCCTTGAGGCGGAAATAAGCAGCGAGTTTCTGCTTAGCGATCGTAATGTCTGACTTGTGATGACCCGCAAGCAGAAGATCATCTACATAGACAAGTACCATAACTCCAGTCTTATCATTCTTGAAAAGACAGAGGTCGGCTTCAACAGGTTCATATCCAATCTCCTTCATTGCGGTAACGAGGGTATTGAACCACCAGATTGGTGCTCGCTTGAGACCGTAGAGAGCGGCTTTCAGGCGCCAAACGCGTCCACTGCCGTCATCATATCCTTCTGGTTGGCGAACATAGATGTCTGGAGTGTCCTGAGGCTTCTTAGCATTTAAGAAGGCTGTTACTACATCACAGTGCTCGGCGTGTAGACCTAGAGTGGCCATAAGAGCGAGAAGCACTTTGAGAGATGTAAGGCTAGCGACTGCAGCATACATTTCTTCGACCGAAAAGCTGCTTGAGTCTTCGAAGTTCCCCATAGCTACAAGCCTCGCTCTGTTTCTCAAATGTTGATTGGTAACTGGATGGAACTTCTGGTCCGTTACCCACTTCGTCGGCAAGGCCTTCGCTCCAGGAGGGAGATCTGAAAGCTCAAAGACTTTACGAGATACTAGTTCGTTTATCTGATCGTCGAAAGCTGACTTCCAAGTCGGCCATTTCTCTTGCTTTCGAGCATCCTTGTATGACTTGGCTGAAGGGAAGTCTGATGCGGTTTTGGATTGATTCAAGAGTTTTTCAACCTTGATTGCAGACAGACATAGATGTGTGGAATCACTAATCTTGGCGTCGAGCTCAAGATAGCGAGTTTTGTTGATAGATTTGGAGAAATTGACCGAAAATAATGACAAATGGTCTGCCTTTCTCTTGTTGTATGTGCGTATGCCAGCGAGATGTCGATAATCTGCAACTGATCTGGCCGAAGCACGACGAGGGCGTGAATTTGAGGTTGTCGATGATTCAGGATTCGGTTCGGGATTCGGCTCAGGATTCGGCTCAGGACTCTGGGGACCTAAGGGATGTTCGGCATCAATGTCATCTAAATCAGTATCATCGGAATCGAAGCTTAATTCTTCGCGTGTTCGAGTCAATGGCGCTGGACTGGCCATCTGCTCAGGCCCAGGTGTGGGATAGAGTGGATCATTTTCAACTTCGCGCTGCATATTTCCTTTTGTCTCTTGATTTTCCCTATCATCGGCCGGTTGAGAGGATGGAAAAGTAGATGGTTGGGTTATTGTGTGCGTGACGACTCCGTAGTCAACGGGGTTAGCTATCAGATCAGAAAATTCAACGTCAGCATTCTCATCTTCGAATTCAACGATGAAGTCAGCGTCAGCGTCGTGATCTTGTTGCGTATCATCCAAAGTCTCCGCAAAACGAACGTCACGCACTCGCATCATGCGGTGCTTCTCGGGAACCCAGATCTTGTAGAGTTTGGTACGAAGGTCAGCATAGCCGACGAGCTTGCCCTTCCATGCCCTGTGCTCCACCTTGTCAGCTTTGGCAAGATCAGCTGGTGTTTTCTTGTGGACATAAGCTATAGCTCCGTATTTGATGAGATTGGAAATATTGCCATTAATGACCTGTGCTGTCATGTTGAGATAGAATCCAAGACGCTGGCGAGGTGACAGGCTGTCTTTTCCATTTGGTAGGAGATTATGTATCGTATCCGCTGTCTCTTCAGCCCACGGCCAGAGAAACTTGGGCAAGTTACCGCCGATGATGCCGCTACGAGCTGGTGTGATGAGAGTCTGGACTGAGCGCTCTGCTCTTCCATTTGGTTCGTGAGTGTTAGCAGGAGATCGATGCCATTGAATGCCCTTCTTGGTGACGAATGTGTCCATTTGCTTTGCATCGCCAAGAAATTCCTTGCCATTATCCGAGTGGAATATTTGGACTTTCAGACCAGTTTGAAGCTCGACCTGAGTAACGAAGGCAATGATCTCCGCATGTATATCACCCAATTTGCGAGTGAAGCGAGTCCACTGCATGTCAGTAAACCCATCTGTAAAGTGAACGCTGTAACGCCAGCCAGTAAGGCCTAGCGGTTGATGATGAATAGTGTCGAAATAGATGATCTCAAGTGGTCTACTCGGTTGAATAGCCGGATCTCTGTGGATGATTTGTTTTGCTTTCGAGAGCATACAAGTCTCGCAGGGTTTGATTGGTTTTGTGACTTTTAGACCAGCGGCTTCGCAGGCCTTTTTGACTGTCTTGTAGTTCGCATGCATAAGTCGCTCGTGCATCAATTGTATATCAATTGTTGCTGAGAAGAGTGGAAGGTGCTCTGCGGGAGCTGTTGGCTTGCAGACGAGAGGAATAACCTTCACGTTTTTGAGCCAGTTGATCTTACCAAGTTCAACATTCGATTCCCGAATGCGAAGAGTTGATGTATGTCCATCTTCAATGATGCCATCTTCCCTCAGTAAGCCAGGGCTGATGATGTTAACTGGGGAAGATTCGTTATAGAGAACACTACCGATAGTCCAATTAACCTGTTTACTATCAGTTCTTTGAGGATGAATCTTAATGGTGCCAACAGCTGTGGCAGTAGCAACGCCACCATTAGCTGTGTCCATGTAGATTGGTTCAGGAAGTTGACGTAGTGAGGTAAACCACTTCAAATCATTGACTACGTGTCCTCCAGCACCAGAGTCATTGATGAAGCTGTCACGAGTCAGGTAATCTGTTCCATCACCATCAGTTGAGATTGTGTTGGCTGGCAAACACATTAGATTGCCGAAGAGATCCAGATTGGTTGGACGCTTCGCTACTGAATCTGGTTGAAGACAAAGTTGGCCAAGATTCGTATTGACATCAAGTGCGTCTTTTGAGGCATTTTCATTCGATGAAGGCTTCCAGTCTGGCATATTACGTTTGCGCCATTGTTCAGATGCCTTTTCTGGGAATTGTCGAAAACAGTCGCCGGTGTGGTGCAACTTGCAATAGTTACAGAGAGGCCAAGTGGTTGGATGTTTGCGTTTGCAAGTATTGCAGTGTTCTGTCTTGCATTTCTTGTCTTGGTTGTCGTTTGTCTTTTCCTTCTCTTTATTTGCCTGTGAGCCTAGAGTTGAATTACCTTGGTTATTTTTGATCTGTAACATGATCTCGGGGTTGTGTGCTTCTTCATTTGCCTTGCGAGTGATCTCTTCTTGCATTTTCTTCCACGTCAAATTACCCTCTTCGAAAGATCTGGTAAGAAAACCATGAACCAAGGGATAACGTTGTTGAAATGCTTTGAGCGCGATCAGTGTCAGAGCTTTGTCGGACATGCCACATTGTAGGGCAGTGAGACGATTGATAAGATAGTTGAGTCGAGATGACCATTTCTCGAGCTTCTGGCCTTCAGGACTTTTCATAAGGCCGACGAGCTCATAGAAAATTGCTGGTACATTGTTCTCGGACTCTTTGGGAATGGTTCTGAGAATCAAACTGTAGAGAACAGAGGGATCTTTTTCAGTAAGCATGTCCCATCCTGCTGATTCCAGCTTTTCATGAACCTTGACGATGCTTGAAGTAAGCAATGACATAGCGTGGATCTGCTTTTGCTTGTATCTGAGTTTCTCTTCAGAAGGCGCGCTTTCATGTGGTGCTGTTGATGTGCCATCGAGGAAGGCTTCGAGGCCAAAGTATTCGGCATGTTGAGTTACTTGCACTTGCCAGAGTTTGAGGTTCTTCTCGCCTTCCAGCTGAAGAATTGGCGCCAGCCGTACAGATGCTTCGGTCGCCATGATGCGATCGTGAAGTCACTGCGTTATCAGATGGACGCAATTTTGTGTGATGTTAAGTAGTGTTGAAGCTTGAGGCAGGCACGAAGTTTTTTTCGTGACCCACTTCAAGGTAATGACGTCGGATACGCGTTCCTTCCAACAAAGTGGAAAAACTGCAGAAATCAACGAATCCGAGGAAAGTGTGTAGTGATGAGCTGCAAGGCCAGAATCAATGATTTAGGCTCGTGCAGTCACTATTCTCAATGCTGTTGTTGTGATCAAGCCGTGAAGTTGGAGAGTGACCGCGCTGCTGCAGGTTGCAGCAGATTCGTGCACCTACCGGAGCGGACCTTCGAAGGCCAACTTCGCGAAATAAAGGTCGAATCAGATGCCGAAAATTGTGCAAATGATCGAAATGATGATGATGATGACGAATAATGCTTCAGAAATGCAATTATTCGTGATGCGCGTGAGCGTGAGGGCTCATAACCTGTTGAGGGACACACAATAGAAGTGATGTATTGTGGTGAGGAAAGAAAGCTAGGCTAGTGTTGTTGGTCTGGAAATAAGTAGTGGTGGCTGCGTAGGTATTACCTCTGACAAGAGATTTCTAATCCCTAACTATGTCATATAATTATAGACACGGTTACCCACTAGTATAGCTAATCGATAAGCTATTAGAAATGAATGAATGAATGACAGCTTAATTGATTCTACGATATGGACTACCTATGGTTAGACAGACTGTACATGCGACCTTGAGGACCAAATTATTATGGAGTGGTCGTATAGGCCATCTAACAAGCCATTACGAACCTAATCACTTGTTGAGGCCTTCAGGCCGATTGCGAAGGCTTGGCCCCATAACCATAGCCTTGACATAAGCCCCTTTCTGTCTCCAGTATCCATACTTTGTGTTGCGTGCCCTAGACATACCGCCTGTGTGCTGAGTGCAGCACTTGGGTCAATTGCCCATAGATAGCCCTTCCGTAGCTGCAGCCTTCGAGACTTAGTCCGATCATCGTCACCAATACAACCCTCGTGCCTATATTGTCAACACTTTTGGTTATTCCCAAGTATCCGGCTTGAAATCGCTAGCGTAAATCTCACAATTCTACTACTTTATCCTTCTAAGTCCTAGAAATAGCTTTGCTATAGCTGTGCGTATGTAGAAAGAGATATAGTAAGGACAGGCGCAGTAGTTTAGCTAGAGTAAGGCATATAAAAGAAAGTATTGCCTCGAGTCAGAGAAATTACAGAAACTCAGATATTAACGGTCCAACCTAATTACCTACTCTATGCACCTGATTTATTGGCCATATCGCATCAAGTCATGGTGTCCGGGAGTGCTTTCTTTACCAGGAAAAAAACTCGCGTTGAAATATTTAGGGAGTGTTTCCTAATCCTGAGAACCCTGGTTTCTGCCCCCTCCTTCGTTAGAACGAGTGTTGGTCATTTCCTCTGCCTATTCGTGAGAGGTCCTGACATCGGCGCCTTTATGCATTTCATATCGCTCACGTGCCCCCCTGTCCGTTCCCTCTCCGAAAATCCACAAGATATGCCTGTGCCAGACCAATTTTCCATATTGGAAGTCCCGTGATTTAGAAATTTCATATAACCGTCAATAGGGCTACAAGGCAGTCCAGAAGTGCAGCACGTATACCACACGGGCTGCCTAGAGGCATGTCAAACAGCCACAACCATGATTCTCGATACACACGCCGCTGCAGCAATCGCGACGATTCCATCACTCATCTGATCAGTAGTCATGTTATTCATATTATTTCCTCACCAAAGGATACAAAAATGACGTACTTCCGCGAGCAATGCATCTCGGCTCAAGCATGGCCAACAACGGGTCATCACCGGAAGGGACCGCGAGAGCGACGGCGCAGAAGGTGTTGAGGAGTGTGAGGGTGAAGCGCATATTAACAACTGGGATTTTGGCAGAGGTTTGTTGGAGTTTGATGCTAGTAATACCAAAGCTAGTCTGAGATATCTGTCTGATACTAGATAGATAAGTGTAAGATAGACTCCGAAAAACTAAGTATATAAGGTAGAAGAGATGGGGGTTTTATATCTCTTGGATAATTTTTCTCAGGGAGCTGCATTTTTTACTCGAATTTGGTGTTCTGAGGTACAGCTCCTGGCTCCGGCGATGAGATTCTCGAAGAACGACATGTCCAGTCTATCTGCAATGCGCGTACTTGTCCGAGATACGTATTACCTGCTTGGTTTATCTTGTGTTCGGAAGGAATTCCAATATTTTTGATCAATTTCTGTACTCATTTCCGGAAGATGCCTTCAGTCCTTCGCAGGAGAGAGCATAGCGATTTGTCGATAAGTGTAACGGGTTGCGAAATACGTTTTGCGTTCGTTTTCTTGTTGTGTCTCAATAAGCCATTATAGCTTGGTTTATCCTTGTCGTACATCTTTATCATTGGTCTTGTCCATTTTATGATACAAGTCTTTTTTCTTGGTCTACTAGACCGCCACTGAACCTATCACCTCAAAAGCCTGATTATACCGCATTACTTAAACGCCTTGGGTATGCTTACATGGCCCAGCCAGCACCTCGTGGACACAAGTGAATGAGGCCACAAAACACACAATTTGCAAAAAGTAGTATCTTGCAGAGATTCGACATGCGGCTTAGAAGCCGCGAGGTTCAGTGTCTACTCGAATTTGGAATTATTGCCACTACGAGGAAATATTGGCGGATTTCTCTTGATCTATACTTGCGGTTGCGATAGGTGGGATCATTGGAAACACCTTGAGGAGAGTCACTGCTTGAGGGAAAGAGTAGCAGTCACCGCCGTTGTATAATGAAGTCATATTCATGTTCGACTTGCACACAGCTCATGTGGTCGATAGGGTATACCCTTCGGCGGAAGACACTTGACCCCATAGAAATGCAATACGTCAGCAAGTAATGAAGATATTTTACTGCCATTGCAAATTCCAGTCTCTGATGCCTCGAGGTTTTGATTCCTGTGTGCCCGCCGAAGCCTATTTAGGCTCATGAGGATCTGGGTATACAATCCTTCTGCTGTGCCAAGCCCTTTAACCCAAGTTTTCGTAACACAGATAGAGGCGCAGCAAAGCGCGTCTTATTAGTAAGTGCCTGCTTAAGATATACGAGGCAAACAATACGGGAGAGGCTCGCTCACATGCTGGGCTTGAACAGGGTGTTGGAGTGTCCGGGATAACGGCTCGGCGTTTGCCAACTCGTTATCTAGGTATGGAAAAGGGACCCAGGATGCAGAGACCGTTACTATTAACAGTGCATCGAATTGCATTGCTTGTCGTGAAGCAGACCTACCCAAAATTGGCGCGTGTCACCCTTTTCTGACACCAAGCTGACGGGCTACCTGCAGATCGTTCTACAACGGCAGTCCCAACCGCATGCGAAGCATCCCGTCCGCGCCTTCCAAAAGCTGTGCCGCATCAGACACGAGCAATAGACGAGACACCTGCACCTGTAAATGCCAGTTTGCCAACAGATTTGCTGACAGACTGATTGATTTAGTCAGCTTGTCTCCATCATTAGACTTGTCCCCTTTCCTAACGCGAATTTTCATCTCGCCTGTTTTTACGTTACTGTCGCACTTGGTCTGTTTCATTCTAGGTTGTGTCTGCTCAATTGCCCTACCGTCATTACCGCCCTTTTGCCCCTGCGAAGAGCATTCTTCTCATCAAAAAACTACCGGAGAGTCGGTCAGCTGTTGGATTCTGAGTTGTTCAGCCATAATTGCCGAGCCCGATTCTGATCATTCGGGGTCAAGATTGTTTTGAAAGCGGCAGCAGGAATTCTTCTTGTCGTACTGCACCTCTTTCCACCCACTTTTGCGTGCCGTCAAACCGCATCATATGCGATGGAGCGGCTCCTACTACTGCTTATCCTCATGATCAGCACGGTGTTGGGACGACTCGAGGTCGACTTAGATGACAAAGGTGCATACCATCATGACTTCTTCAAGCCCATAATTAACTAAATACCACAGCCTCTATCAAGCAAGCAGCCTCTCAGGTGGCCGAGGACTTGCTCACATTCTACCATGGGGACGAACCCGGCAACGTACCCGGCATTCTCCCCGGCCCACCACCTGACGGGCCCTACTACTGGTGGATCGGAGGTGCCCTTTGGGGGACCCTTCTCGACTATCGTCTGGTAAGCAGCGGCATCACTGTTTGCAGAGCTTGGATTATGACATCAAAGGAGACTAATAATCCTGCCATGATAGTATACAGGTGACACGAAATACGATGACATTATCATGGAGGCCATGACACACCAAGTAGGCGATGACAAGGACTTCATGCCATTAAATTGGACCGCGTCCATGGGTAACGACGACCAGGCCTTCTGGGCTTTCGCCGCCCTCATAGCTGTCGAGTCGCGCTTCACCAACCCGCCGGAGGATTCGGGGCTCGACTGGCTGGCCTTGGCGCAAGCTGTGTTCAACGAGCAGACCCTTCCGGAGCGGCGTGTCGCTACAGAAAACTGTAAAGACGGACTGCGGTGGCAAGTGTTCAGTTTCAATACTGGCTGGGATTATGTAAACACCATCGCCAACGCCGCGTACTTCAACATTGGAGCCCGCCTGGCCCGCTACACTGACAACGGAACCTACGCTGAGGTGGCTGGAGATACGTGGGACTGGTTGACAAGTCATGGGTACATCGATGACCAAGGGAATGTCTATGACGGTGCTCATGAGCCCAAGGACTGTAGAGACATCAACCAGTTTCAGTTCTCGTACAATGCTGCTGTACTCATTCAGGGCGCCGCATTTTTGTACAACATGGTAAGTCCTTCCCCCCCACCCCCCGCTGGGGCCAAACGCATTTTTTACAGTGAATCTGCTTGAGAAGTCAGTTTAACCATCAAGACTAACCCCCCGATAGACCGAAGGCTCGGCACAAGAACTCTGGAAATCCCGCATCGACCTCCTACTCAACCGCACCCTTACAGCCTTCTTCCCCAACGGAACAGCCGTCGAATTCGACTGCGAGCGCGGTAAATCGTGTACGGTCGACATGAAGTCCTTCAAGGGCTACCTGCATCGCTGGCTCGCCTCGACCACCATCCTGGCCACCTACACGGCCCCCAAGATCCTCCCCGTGCTGCGCACCTCAACCGAGGCCGCCGTCGCCCAGTGCACAGGAGGTAACAACCAGCGTCAATGCGGCTTCAGGTGGGAGACAGGTGTCTTTGACCCCGACGGTTTCGACCAAGCAGGGGCTGTGCAGCAGATGGATGTGCTTGGCGCGCTCCTGAGCTTGCTCGTCACGCCCGATGCAGTGCCCGTTACGAATAGTACAGGCGGCACGAGTAAGGGGGATTCGGGCGCTGGATCGAGTCTGCCGCAACGTACGCAATATAGAGATATCACAGCGGCGGATCGGGCCGGGGCAGCCATTCTAACGGTGGTGTTGTTGATTTCGGTGGCGGTCGTATTTGGTTGGATGAGTTTTTGGCGAGACTAACTAGCTAAAGATTTGTAGAACTGAGCCAGTGTACATATGATGTTCATTTAGAAACCAATGGAGACATATTGGTTGTTTTTGTGAATCGCATATACGTCTTATACAGTGATATCTGTTCTAACAACCTCACCTAGAGAAAAAATGAACAAAAGCGAATTAAGACAAGTCTTCGAGATAAAGATATGTAAATATGTGTGACGCTGTAACCTATGGTATAAGAAGGGCAGGGAGAGGGGAGAGGGGAGGAAGACCCGGGGGGAGGTTATTCAAAAAATCTCGCTTATCATTCTGCCTTATAGATGCCTACGGCTTGTTAAGGCAGTGAGCTCCTATATCTTATAACTAGTAGATAATAGGCCCTTTGGTATCCTTAAGCGTGCGTACTATACCTAAGTTAAAATTCAAGTACTTATCCGATTCGGCCCCTGTAGATAAAACTAATTTTATCAGAGTCTATTCTGAAGTATGTAAGGCTACCACTAAAGAGATTATAAAATCCGGTCAGAATACGACCGGTAATTAGCCTGTTTTACGTTGTTTAAGCCCTTTCACACCTAGCAATCTAGTAGGATAAGGCTATATAGCCGGGCACAACCTCTGACCTAAAGTGCAAGGGAATGCACATAATAAAAGACTGGATAAGCCCAGATTCGAGCGCGAAGTGCTCAAATTGTTAGATCTTTTGGTATATATGGGGCAGTTGGTTACGGGCAGCCATTCCTAACGTAGAGGCCCTAATAGCACACCTACCATAAGTCGTCAAATCCGTAATATGGCTAGAAACCAGAGTCTAACATTAAAGCCCTTATTTTAAATGCCGCTAATGGTATAGAGAATAAGGAGATCGAATCAGCCGCTGAAAAGCAAAGAATACCTCCTTGCTGGAGGAAATAGCCCGGCTAAAAAGGGGTACGAAGCGTAAGGTCATCCCGAACCCGAATAGGCGGCTTACGGACATTGGAGAAGCAGTGGCGGCTGTATAGCCAATCCCTGAGAATATAATATAAATCCCTGAAGCTCAAGGGCTAGTGTTGTGGTTGTTGAAGAAGAAGATAGTGAGGTCAGCAGTAATGAAGGGTAGACAGTGAGCCGGAATCACTCCGCAAGAATACAAGATCGGGGTGCGTAATGAAGACACCAAGATGTATTTAGAAAATTTAGCTTCTGAGCTTCAGTGCATATTTATCTTGGTTTTATACCTACTGGTTGTCTAGTTGTATATAAATGAAGTACTAACGTACCCCACGGTCCAATTGAACACTTTCGCGCATTTCCGTACAACCTAGGTTTTATCCCTTATTTTCCACCTTCTACAATGGCACGTAATTGGGAAGAAAGCGATATTCAATTAGCGCTTCAAGCGCTTCAAAATAACCCCAAACTAAGCGTACGATCCGTAGCACGGATCTATAATGTCCCTCATACAACCTTACGTCACCGATATCGCGGCGGTACTTCACGACAGGATATACGATCACCAACGCAAAAGCTTACCTATTCCGAAGAAGACGCGATCGTACACTACATAGTCGACCTAGATTCACGATCATTTCCTCCTCGAATAAGTGGTGTTGAAGATATGGCAAATCGACTACTCCACCAACGCGACGCAGGACGCGTCGGTATTAACTGGGCTTCGAGCTTCGTACGACGACAACCAGACCTCCGGACGCGTTTTAATCGAAAAATCGACTACCAGAGAGTCCTCTTCGAAGATCCCGACGCGTACCGCGCGTGGTTTTATCTCGTATGGAATACAATTAATAAGTATGGAATTCAAGAGGAGGATATCTATAATTTTGACGAGACTGGGTTTCTTATGGGTCAAATCTCATCCGAGATAGTTGTAACGACCTCTGGTCGACGTGGAAGACCTAGAGCAGTACAGCAAGGGAATAGGGAATGGGTTACAGTTATCCAGGGCGTCGGATCGGACGGCTATACTATCCCTCCGTATATCATCTTTGCTGGTAAAACTCACCTATCTTCGTGGTACGAAAATAGCCTACTACCAAAGGATTGGGTTATCGCGGTTACGAAAAATGGCTGGACTACAAATGAAAGCGGCGAGGACTGGATTCGACATTTCGACCAACATACAAAGCTTCGTACGAAAGGTGTTTATCGCCTCTTAATTCTCGACGGCCACGAGAGCCACCACTCGACCGCTTTCGAGCTCTACTGTAAAGAGAACTCTATTATCACACTCTGTATGCCTGCTCATTCGTCGCATAAGCTCCAACCTCTCGATATCGGCTGTTTTCGTGCACTGAAAAGAGCGTACGGTAAAGAAATTGAGGATCTTATGCGGGCACATATTACCCATATCTCGAAGGAGGACTTCCTCTCCGCGTTCTTAAAAGCGTTTCAGGCAACTTTTACGATATCAAATATCCAAGGAGGTTTCCGAGGGGCAGGACTCGTACCGTACGATCCGGAATATGTGATTTCACAGTTAGATGTGAAGTTACATACTCCAACACCTCCGGGTACCTCGTCTGGCCTTCCTATTATCTGGGAGTCGAAGACCCCAAATAACCCAATTGAGGCACAATCCCAGACCAAATACGTGAAAAACCGAGTTATACGGCATCAAAATAGCTCTCCGACAGCTACACTTACTGCACTTGACCAGTTTGCGAAGGGTACGACGCAGGTTATGCACCGGCTTGCTCTTTTAGAGGGTGAGAACGCCGCGCTTCGAAAGGCAAATGAGATACTTAGCCGGCGGCGTTATACGAGAAAAAAACGTTTACAGTATGGAGGATCACTTCGTATACAAGCTGGAGAAGATTTACAGTCTCAGAAGCTAGTTAACGGAGAGTTAGATAATAAATCGCGCTGGAGTCGTAGTCGTACGAGGAGGCCAGAGATACTTCAGCAACGCTGTAGGACGTGCGGAGAGCCCGGTCATAATATG
The DNA here is from genome assembly GCF_002105095.1 of Pseudomassariella vexata. Lineage (NCBI taxonomy): Eukaryota > Fungi > Ascomycota > Sordariomycetes > Amphisphaeriales > Pseudomassariaceae > Pseudomassariella > Pseudomassariella vexata. The sequence goes on from NW_024467968.1 coordinate 449,804, forward strand.
CGTACTTGTCAGAATAGTAAAGAGATATCTGAAGAAGATAGTTCCGAGTAGTTTTAATTATTTTTTTACGTTATAGTTGAATTGACTTATGTCTTATTGTACGAGGTCTTAAGAAGTGTTCAATTGGACCGTGGGGTACGTTAGCATTTTTTTACGAATTCATCGATGACAGCCACATCAAATCGAGATGAAAACCATGCTATTCAGGTAGCTGAGAACTTTAGGTTGTACAGCCAGATCTGTGGTTATTCTCTAGAGTTCTAGGTTTCGTGTATTCTTGTGTCATTAGTATCGCTGGAGTTAGGGTAACAAAGAATATTTAAGGGCCAAGCCAAGTATTATCTCTAGTCTACAACGCATTTTCGAAGAACACATAGCTGCCAGGAAATATTCAACTGCAATAAAAACTAAGTACTCAGGATATTCGCATGAACATTTCCGAGAAGTAAGCACCCCTGGGGCGGCGGGTTGTTATGCAAATTATAGGGGAGTTTTTAGAGTTCCATTTCTGGCTAGTAGTACTCGTGGAAGAAGACGAATCGGCCCACGTCGAAGCTCTCCTAGTTGAAGAATTTGTCAACCGTAAAATGTAGGGCCGTGATGGGATTGGAGGTATTAGATCAGAGGATGGGCTTAGGTCCTGCCAATAGTGCTACCGAATTCCTGGACGACCTTGGTACAATGCCCCTTACGCATTTAAGTAACGGAATGCAGCTCCTTGAGTGTTTCTCATGGTACATCCCACAACTTCTTTTGCCTGTAAACGACCTTTTTAAATAAAGGTTGACGCGTTGGAGTTCGCACGTTTAAGCTTAATCTTCTGCCAGTGTGAGTTGATTGAAAAAAAAAAGTAAAGTACAGAAGCCTAGGAAAGTGAAGACCCAGTGAGAAGTTATTCAAGCACACCGGCCATCGTCCATTCAATACCCTGGAGGAAAAGAGGCTCTTTGGGCTGGTTATCCGTATAGGCTGTCAAGCAACTGATTATGACGGTGTTGAACCAAAAAGCGAACATGGTACTACAGTCGCCCCACATCGTCAAGACATGGATGGTTGTATCTGTACGACTTTTATATTGCAAGCCTAATGTCGCTTCTGTACCCTGGCCTGTGATGTATGTCTTATCTTGCCCATATCGTTGATTGGTGGTTGTGCGAGATGACCCGCAGGAGGTTGTTTTCCATACAGAGTACCATTAATTTCGACTCGGCTCTGGTCATTTGAATATTATCCGTTTATTGCACTGTTGACATGTTTGAGGTCAGATACCCAACGGAAGATGCAGCTGTCTGCGATGGGCGAACTATAGAGAACGTTTGCGAGTGCTGCTATCAATCGTTATTCGATTTTATCTTGGAGTACGTACCTTTCCTGGATTGGTCGGTTCTCAGGCCGTCAAGTAACATGTCATCTGTGACTTTTTGTTGAATCCAGAAACGAACATCTTGAAGGTATTCTCTGCCGAGTCTTCAAAATTTCCGAGGAACTGGATTACCAGTGGCTTCTGAGCTTGGGCCGACAGCTGACTGTTTGACAGCTTATGCAGGGCGGTAGTTGCGTGCATTCGGCTTTGGTGACTCGCTGGTTATTGTAAGACGCATGCTCTGGCACATTACCTGTGGCCCAAATGGGGGAAACCTGTGCATTAACTGTATACGCAAGCTTGCAACCAGAAAGTTTCCCACAGGCTTGGTTATGTTTATATTGCGGGCCGTCCCTCCGCAAGTCGTGGTGATCAGTACATCCCTGTGTTCTCCAATTTCGAAAGTTCTGAGATTCTCGTACTTCGAGGCCGAAGTTAGGTTAACTTCGTATTTGTTTCACATGATGGCCTGAGTTCCCAGACTGGTCTATGCTTGACACAAGCTCGTAACTGCTCGCAGATCTTGGGACCGTCCAAGCCAGTCTAGTAGGTATGTCATGTGTCTGAGCCTTCTTGCTTCATTTCACTGTTTTAGTTAAAAGTTCCGTACAATAGCAAGTGAACATATAAAGTAGGTTATGTAATGCCGGCTTAGCATGGATTATGCTCTCGCAATAGCTGACCACGCAGAGTAACAGAACAGACGAAGTTTTCCGGTAACTCGAATGGAGCAGGCTCTCCTTGACTCTCAGGCTGTATAGGGAAGGATACCGCTGCTGTCAGTATAGAAACCTACCCGCAAATCAATCCAAGCCGAAGACCCCAGGAGGCACCACAAAGCTGACAGGGCTCAACTGCAACAGCAAAAAAACCGATACCAAGGCTTGGAGGCCAACTGCAACAACCCCGGCATACCTCTTCCAATGATAGCCTGCACAGTACAACACCCGGAGTAATACTGATCTGACAAGTGCCACTTGACTCCAACGACATGGCACTGAGGTCCAACAACCCAATAGTCCAAGATAGGAATGGCTTATGCCACACCTCGCTCATGACCATTGTGACAAGATCTAAAGAAAATACCCGAAACTCTTCTCTATATCTACATATTTCCGTGCCATTTTCGCTTTCCTTTACGGCCAGTACCGACCCATATATTCCAAACCCACGACAAGCGCAGATAGAGAAAGCATGATTGCCCATGGAAGTAAACCCTATGCGCTTATTGTGCGTTTGGAATATATGTGTTAGGGGCCGTAAAGAAAGCCGAAAAAGGTGTGAAAATGGGTGGATGGGGACAAGGGGGCTATTCGCGGTCCAGAATTTCGCAAGGCGCTGCGTGTTATCTGTTTCACATCTGGTTTTCCAAGTCGTCAGTTTGGTTAGTTTAGGAACATCTTAGAGCACAAAGCTTTTTAAGGCAAGGCTGTACTTGTGTTCATTTTGTTCTAAGGGTGCGGCGGAACTGTTAGTTTGGAGAGGGATTCTTATAATGATAATGTACTTATGAGATCAGGTCTGACCATCAGCATTGTGATTAGTGTGATGCTTTCTAAGATTAAACCAGTCTGACTACAATTGCCAAACATTTTGTGTTAAGCTGAAGTATAGGCAAGAAAATATGTCTATGGTACTGAGCTGAAAAGAGCTCCCTGGAAAGTATGGGGTTCTTGAGTGAGTAATGTTGGGCATTAGAGGAGTGATAGCTAAGAGTCCTGAATAATACCTTCAGGCTCCATGACAGCTATCAAACTTGAGGAATTGGACCCCCAAGTGTCTTTCACTGATGGGCCACGGGCATCGGCTTCCATAAGATAACAAAGACATTGTACTTTTATGCTTAGATAAGAGTTAACGAGATATGTAGTGTTACTGTATTTCTGAGGTACGCCGGCCACATCGGCGATATCGTAGCCAACCATGTTCTGTAGTTGTTTGTTGGCTTTGCAAATGTTGCCTCCGAACCACTGATGCTGTGCACGCGCCCCAGAGGTGTCATGAGCATAGGGTCTGTTCAAAATCATAGAGTGTGTCAAGGTACAGAACGAATGTCCTCACACTCGGAACGAGCCTAGTTGGCATTGGTTGCTATGCACCTGCAAAGTACATGTTTATGTTATAGTTCTTAGCTAGGAAATTTGACTAAGCTGGTTATTATTATCCTGATTTTCTTGGCCACCTGCACTTGAGGTGGTGCAACACAAGGCCAAGGGCACCCAGAAAACGCTGTGTGACTGGGCTCAATCTCAAAATCCAACTACCGGCCTGTGTTCATCGCTTGTGTCAACGCTAAGCGCCTGGAGAATGGACTGAGGCTGCGTTCACGTGGCTCCCGCCTTGGGGGTGGTGCACTTGGTTTGTTGTCTTCGATATCGCGACCTCGTGATCCTCTGGCCGATACTCTTGGGCTTGGGCTTCTGGGTGGTTGGCGATGACCACGTGATGATCTAGAGCGGAATCGTCGCTGTTGCCTTCGCGGAAGTGATCTGCTTGGAGAGTCCCTTCTGGAAAGCCTGGGGCGATCTTCTTGTCTTGCAGGTGAGAAATCATCAGAAAGTGATCTAGACCTGGAACGACGATTTATTGGCGGGCTCAACTGGCGCGGCTTCGAGGATTGAGGCCGAGTCGGCCGCTCATCGTCATTGACTGAATCGTACGACTCTGCTCGCCCCAGCGGTGGCGGGCTGCGCGATTCACTCCTCCGGGAGGGTAACGGCGAGCTGCTAGGAGCTTTCCGAGCTGGAGGCGGTGAAGGTGATCTGCCTGTGGAAATGGTGGACACAGAGTCGAAAGACGCCGCTCTACGCCTCTTAAGAACCTGCCGCGCTGGAGCCTTTCCATCGTCGGAGTCCTCGTCAGCGCGCTCCAACTCGCGCTTTCTGGCCCTCTCAGCCTCAAGTTTAGCTAGCTCCTCATCGGCAACACCCTTTCTGTTTGCAGGTCAGTGACTGCGGTTGCAAATCTGGGCGAGTCAACTTACTTGCTCGACAGAGCATCAGGTGTGTCGCTTGCTAACTTCGGTATAAGCTTTGGATTGAGAAGTTGTTGAGTCCGAGATGGTCTCGGGATATATGGTCTTTCCTGAGCGCTGGCTTTGCACTCATATGAGTAGTGTCGTGCTGAGTGAGTTAGCCCGGGAAGTTTTATATTGGGAGCAAGCCCAACGGTGACTTATCTCGTTTGAGGCATTTTTGGCATTGTACGTTTGCCGGCGTAGCCTTAGAAGGACCTCGACGATACATGGTGATGTGATAAATCGACTTACGATGAAGGCGATGAAGCTGTTTAGCAAGAGTTGAGGTTGACTTGAGGCTTGGATGATGATCCGCAAAGTTCGGTTAGTAGTAAGTATGCGACTAAACGGTATTAAACAAACACTAGGCTCGGCTCTTAAAACCTTTGTTACCTGAGCTTCCAGACATCATGGGGCACAATGCAAACAATTTGATTTTGCTTCAAGAGCTGAGCCCCACTTCTCTCCCAGCTCTCGTCAACCTCCTCCAACAGCCCACCGACTCGGCTCCTGCCGGCAGACAAGCACAGGTGGTTGCGGCGCTAAATTACTTTACTAACGCCCCCTCTAGAAGTGCTAGGCGTTTCTATGCCTGGCCTGGCAGTTGACCGTGCTGAGACTGGTCGCAAGCGAGAAATCTGACTTGAAAGCCTTGGAACCCTTGAACCTTTTTTTTGGATCGATTTCGACTCCGTACTGTACGTCAATCCATCCAAGTCTTTCAGTTCTCACATCTTATGCCGCAAAAGTGCATTGCACGGCGTACCGCATCTCCTCTTGTCTTGATCCCGCTCGCACGCATTTGTCACCAAGCCTCGTCATTGTTGCGAATAGGGTATCTCGGGACGAGCATGGCACTTCTCTGACCGTTACTCGACCTAGGCTACGCTACCCTCACCCAATCCCCGAACTCAATCCGAAGCTCACCTTGCCTGCCTCACTTCACCCGCCTCACCTCACCTGCACCTCGAACCTCGTCGCCAGATCAGCCTTTCCCTACGCCGCACAGCGACAGTGTGCGCCTGACAAAGTCGGCGGCTGCAATATTCGTATCACCGATAGCCGCGCATCCAGCAAATTCGACACCGACATTGCGGACGTTTGATTTGCGACGGTGTTAAGAGTCCTCGTGCGACGTCGACTTCCTCGCCCCCCTTCCACAGACTTACTTCTTTCAACGACACCAGTTCTCGGTGCTGCTTCGTCCACAGTCACTCGCCACATTCGGACCTCAAATCTTTTAGTGTTAGGCATTGGGGGACTTTCAACAGCGGGACGGACCAGGAGACAACCGAGAATATTACGACGCCAACGACTAACTGAGATACCCTTACGACAATGATTAACCGCATTTCGTCTTTCTTGAGGGCCGCGTTGATCCATTTTTCTTTCTGAGGTTTGGTCCTTTGCGCCGTTGCAGCTTCCTATTTGGAGGGAAGGGTACTATAACAGCTTCTCGTTCATTCAATCCTACGAGAACCGTTGCCCTACCACCTTTACGCCTGTCGTTACCGACGGACAGCCTACCTGATTCTTTACACTCGGTTCAGACTTGACTGCTAATGATGACTGCCGTGCCTATGGCGTCTGCTCCTAAGAAGATGTCTTTTGCCAAGGTGAGCCGACCATCTCGTTAAGAGCTATTCCCCTGCCTCCTCTAGTTGTAGCTGACCCAGTTACACAGGTCGTAGCATCCGGTCCCAAAGAGAACATATCCCCAACTCAGGCTTCTCGAGTGGCTGTTCCTGCCATGGAGCACCACCGCATGCACTCCAATACTGTTGCGACTCCTGCCGCAACATTCAAAGACACCCCATCGATCGCCGTCAAGCCGGTGAGCCCAACTGTGGTTGGGAAAGCACCTTTTCATAATAGTTCCGCCAACGAGGGTTCCAGCCGGTCCATCGACACCAAGATCGCCCAGAGCATGAAGGATCTTGCCCTATCTCCGGGTGCTGCGAACGTAGCATCTACACCGAGCCTCGTGGTCAACGGCTCCTCGCCATCTGTCGGAGAACCACAGGGCAAGGCTGAAAATGGGATAGCCGTGTCTGACGATGTCTCGCAGAGAGCTGACTCTAGTTCCGAGATTGGTACTAAGGCGCCCAGCCTCGACGGGAAAAGCATCACCTCTGGCACAACCTTCGCCTTGGATGAGAAGGAATCTCTCCGGCCAGACGACAGTGCCAGCGTGAAAGCAGCGGGCGAGGATGACGAACCCTTTTCAGTACGAGGCTCGCAGATGGCCAACTCAAGAATCGGCTCCGAGGTTGCTCGTGTACACCGGCTGCGTCTTGGTGACATGCCCGAGCGGCGAATTATCCAGCTTCTGCCTGAGTCTCAAGATCAAGGAGTAGTGACTCCCCAGAGTGGATCCTCCGGACCGCCCCCTCCTGTAGAGGCTCCGCAGATATTGGCAACTGTCGCTGGCACCCCTGATGCATTTAGTTCTATGTATGCTCAGAACCCCGATGAGAAGCTCATTGAAGCCATGTCATCGCCAAAAGACCGTCTATTCTTGCTTCGACTAGAGCACGATGTCATCAACTTCGTTCAGTCATCGACGTAAGTTCAAGAACCCCCCCTCCCCAATACCAGCTTCCTTGCGACACAAACTCATGTGAATACAGAGAGCCGTATATGGATCTGCCTCCAAACAACTCATTCTGCCGGATGTTGACCCATAAACTTGCCGACTACTATCACATGACACATTCTTTTGAAGCTGTCCAAGGCGCTGTGCGCATCTACCGAACCCCTTTCTGCAGGGTACCACCTTCTTTGGCTAGTTTAGTGGGTAACAAAGCTGAGAGCAATACCGAGACCACTCCTCCTGTCCTGCTGCCCAAGAAGATCATGCGTCGTGGCGAAGAAAACGGATCGGGCAATGCAAGTGGCACCTCCAAGGGCACTTCTGAAGACGGCAGTGACGGGAAGGACAAGGCTGGGCAATCCAAAGAAAAGTAAGTAACAGCTTTTACCATGACGGCATATGTACTTCGCTAATATCTCTCAAGATTGTCTCGTGAGCAACGCGAAGAGGCATACAACAAGGCAAGAGAACGGATTTTCGGTAGCTCGGAAAAGACGGGAGAATCAACACCAGGTATGGAAGCAGAGGGCCCTATTGGCCATTCCAGCCGCTCACACTCTGTAGATAACGAAGAAGGCGTATCTCGTGCCAGTTCTGTTTCGGCCAGGGAGAAGTCAAACCTTGGTAAGAGAGGCAAGACTGGCAAGCAGCGCAGGGACGACTCGGAGAGCTTCGATTCTCGTTCTCAATATCAGGCGTACTACAACCCTGGACAACCTGGGTGGACGCCACATTACATTCCTGTCGGAAACCCACAGTACAATGGACAACTCCAGCAGCCTTACCCAAACCCCATGGCTCAGGCTTATCCCCAGCCGGTACCTACTTATCCTCAGATGATGCCCCAGGTGCCCATGAATGGATATCCTCAGTATGGACCAATGCCGACAGTAAGTTTTATTCACGCTTCTTCCCACTTGCTTCGCCGGCTGATATTGTTTTCGCAGTACCCCCAACAGTCTCCCCAGCCTGCTCAGCCTCCCCAGCAACGATATCCTCCTGCGAGCGGGCCAGTGACAGGTTATGGATCTCCACTGCAGAACATGCAGGCTGTACCGGCCCAGCAAGGCTGGCAGCAGCCTGTCTACAACCAGGCGCCATCTCCAGTCCCTGTTCCTGCCGCGTTTCAGCAGCCAGCTCGTGCTCCCTCGTCCCAGCCTCAAGGCAACTCAGGACAGTCTGGCATTCCATATGCATTTGGACAACTCCCCGCCAACGCCAACCCAAACGATCCCAAGAGTCAACATCCAATTCCTGGTAGCTATAACCGCCATGCATTCAACCCCAAGACTCAATCATTCGTTCCCGGCAGTGGCATGAGCCCCGTTCAACCACCTATGGCACCCTTCAATATGAATGTTCCGCATGGTAGTCCCCAAATTGGATCCCCGCATATGGGCTATAGCGGATACAGTTCCCCTGCTCCGCCGCAGCCTTACATGGGAGGCCCGCCAAGTTATGGGATGAGCCGCCAGAGCTCCAATAATTCGCTGCCGCCTTATCACTCGCATGCCACGCCCCCTCAACATCTACCTCAGCATCCTGGCCAGCATCTCTCCCAGATGCCCTCCCAGATGGCACCCCCGATGGGTAGCCAAATGACTCATATGGCCCCCATGCCCCCAATGGCTCAGCCTGTGGGCCACCAAATGCAAAACAAGAATATGCAAGGTCCCGGGCCAGGGCCCCAACCAATGCATTCCGGTCACCCTACTGGTCCGCAGACCTTCTCCTCACTCCCGAACTACGGCAATCCGGCTACACTGCCCCAGAAACCCCCTACTGGTATCTAGATGACGGTAATATATAAGCCGGTGCATGTGGATCATCTGAACGGTGTTTTTCGGTGACCAATTTCCATGGTGGTGGGTGGTCTGTTTGGAATGCTAGACGGATTGGCAGCAACGGAACGGCAGCATTATGGCGAGAACCACAAGAGTAAAGCTACAGATCACGAACAGCGTATAGGAGTTTTCTCCTTTCTAGGCATGGTATGAGGCGTTCGAGGCGAGATGATAAGGGACGCTTTTGCATTGCAAACAAGCTCAGCGTAAAATGGTACGTACGGCTGGTGGTATTGACGGCGAGCAGGAGCTAGGATCAAATTGGCATTAGGTCCAAAATCCATCCCAATATCATTATAGTTAGATACGTCAGAAGGTTCTTTGCTGATTGCGATGCTTACACTAATGCCCGTAATGAATTTGTAGGTGCTGCCCAAACTGCTATATTTTGGGCAGTCACTTGGTTTAGATAGGCCACAACCTAATTCCGATTGTTTGATGTGTTTATGATTTCTTGCCGAATATGATGTCATCGTCTGGTCCGCTTTGCTGGACATGCTTGAGCGATGGTGTATCGCTTAAACTCAGGTAGACTGCATGGTCCCTTTCCCGCAGATATAGATACCTCACTTTGGACCGCACAGATCACGGTTTGCGTCTGGTGATACTTTTAAGCAGATTTTTGGTATCTGACTGAAGGCGCGACAAACTTCTTATTGTTATTGATGATCAACAATACGTTTCTTTAGCCCCTATTTTGTAGGACGGTACAACCAATACAGCGGAAACAATGCCAGGCTGAGTCGTTGCGATAGCTTTAGCAGCTGCATAGTACATCCCAAAGTGACTGGTAGTATCAGCACGTTTAGTGGCATAAGACCAACCTTCAAGTAAAGGTACTCGTCTTAGGACAACTGAATTCTGTGTTGACACAACTAGTACACCCAGCCAAGGCTACATCACAAATCACCAGGCAGACCACGCATCAGGAATGATGTTTAATCAAATCAATTCCAGTGTTCTAGAAGCCCACTTTTCGACCGGACAAGAACGCCTAGTATATCTCAGGTTCTTTTCTCTTGCCCAACCTCGCCATGCATAATCATCCAGCAGTTTGAAGCATAGCCCTGCCAATCACCGTCCTTCAGGGCGGCAGTGCTTCTAGAATGCTTCTCTCGTGCTCTTCCAACGATGGCTGGTCCGAAAATAGACTGCCGGTGCTGGTTGTGTGACGTGCAGCTCCTGGGATCCTATTACAAGTTCCTTCCTGTTGCCCTTTTGTACTTATTCGTCCTTGGGCTCGCGGGGCTCTCTCGGTTCCCGGGGTTCCCTATTCTCCCGGCCTCCTCTATTGCCACCACGACCTCCACGACCTCCTCGGCCGCCACCGCGTCCTCCACGTTCTCCGCGATCGCCCCTCTCACCCTTAGCATCACCATCCTTATCAGCCTTCTCGTCACTCAGCGCTGCCAGAGCTAATCGCTGGCTCAGGTCGATTTGTGTGCGGATGCTGTTGGCCAAGTAACTGACCATCAGCACGTCTTGGATATGGTTGTTGAAGTCGTGCTCGATTGATTCCGCGTCCACCTTGGGTGTCAACGACAGTGCCGACATCAAGTACTGACCTAGAGCATTGTTGGGCTCACGCTCCTCGTCCAGAATCTCGCCCACGTAGCCTGATACACGATCCAGCAGGTCGATGGTCTGTTCTAGAGAACGGGCAAGGCCTTCCACGTCAGACGTCACACCAGTGCTTCTAGACTCGGTGTCTTTCGCAGACGAGATCAGCTCGAGGGCGCTGCGCTCGGCGTCGCTGTATGATACGCGGTGCGGGACCTGGATGAAGAGACAGCTCTCAGCTGCGCGCTCGGCGTTGACCGCGACAGGAGCACTGATGTAAGCCTTCAACTGGACATCGGCACCGGGGTCCGTGCTGACGGTCAGATGGACAGCCGGATGTGGGAAAGTACCGGTCTCGGGGCTGGCGAAGAAGTTCTGGATCAGGGCGCTAAAGCTGTTCAGCTCATGGCTCGTCGTGTACCAGCCCAGCAGCGTCTCGCGCGGCGAGGCCTTCAGGTGCAGGGACAGCATAGTCTTCTGGTATTCGACGTCCACCTCGACTTGGTCCTCGGTCTCGGTGTGGGGGATCGCAAAGGCGGAGCTAACGTTGGCTTCGGCGCCATCTTCGGTGCGTGTTCCGATCAGGGCGCCGATGACGCGGGAGGAGGTTGTGGGTGTGGCGGGGTTGTCGCGGCGGACGGCGTGGTCGAGGATGGAGAGTATTGCCTAAAGGGACAAGTGAGGTCAGTCATATGCCTTGAAGTTGCTCTATACATCGGCCACATTTGAGGGCATCGCGGGGCGCAACTATAGGTACAACGAACTTGGGGTTGAATGTTGACGGAGAGCGGGGCAATGCTGCTAGACAGGTTGATGGCCGTCGGCGCAAGGGGCCGCGCCAGGTGAAGGAAAGATTCAGAATCCACGGCCATGATGGGCGCCAGTGAGGTGTTTGGAGGTAGACTGGCTATCGTTTGAGGTGTGGCTCGGTTTGGTGGAGGAGGATCTGGCAAAATGAGTGTGTATGGGTTCGTTCGTCACTCGATTCCTTGGGACCCGGTTTTCGCTCCCAAACTTGCGCCAGTTCGAAAATTCCTACGAATTTTTTCACTCTAGGAAAGTGCAGGTCGAGGGATCCAGGTTGTGCGCGCTAAGATAAGGCAGTGGAAGACGCTAAGATAAGCATTTTTGTGGCATGAGGCTGCGTTTTGATGGCAGTAAGTCATTGTGGCTGAGTAGGAACTTTTTCTCCAAGTCTACTGTCATATCTCGGAATCTGCTGCGACTACTTACATTGTCTTGTATCAAAGCGGAAATAAATATGCCTCTGAAAGGACTTGGAAGGCAAGGAGGCGTGAAACGGCGCCAGCCGCCTGGAAAAGCTGGAAAAGGTGGCCCAGTACCTAAGAAGAGAGGGTTTGGCCCAAGATTCGTGAACCAAAGAGTTGCAGATATCGAGTAAGTTTATATCCCTTGCCACAACATTTGTTCCATTCGCATATCTCTGACACCTTTTCCAGGGAATCAGATACTGATGCATCAGAAGATGTACCTCCCTCAGATGAAGAATCTGAGAGCAATATTAGCGATTCAGAGGAGGAGCAGCCGGCATCAAATGCCTACGCTGCTCTGATGCAAAGCTTCGCAAAGGAATCCGCCCCTCAAGCTAAACGGCGAAAACTGGGTCACACCGCTGAAGATGGTCAAACGACAAATCTCCATGAGCCAGAGAGCGAGCCAGAAGAGGATCGAGATGTAGACCTGGTGGAGGAACCTGAAGAAGGGCCTGAGGATGAAGTAGAGATTGACAGTGACGATGATGACGTCCCTGATACCTCAGATCCCTTCGAGACGCACTTCTCCATGCCCGACCAGACGGAACTTACGAACAGACTCAAGGCAATCAAAGCCAATGACTACTCGTCGCACCAGTATGAGCTCAACAAGTGGAGGCTTGTGAGAAGTTTACCTGGTAAAGAAGCCGCACAGTCAACTCGAGCATTCCCGAAAATGTCAGGGCCAGCCGACCTCAAGCTGAAGCAGAAGTTGGCGGAAACCGCAATGGAGAAATTGCCTGCTTTCAACCCCTTGGAACAAGTGTTATATCCTGCGACCTTCGGCTACAGCGATCTGCTGTTCTGTGGCCGAACAACCAAGAACGCTGATAGTTTGCGTCAAATGGTTGTCTTACATGCCGTCAACCACATTTTCAAGACTCGTGATCGAGTCATCAAAAACAACGCTAAGCTGGCCAAAGAAAGCGACAACACGGAATTCGAACCCAGAGATCAGGGATTCACTAGACCAAAGGTGTTGATGCTCCTGCCAACAAGACAATCTGCCGTCAACATGGTCAACACGATATGTTCAATTTACCCTCCAGACCAGCAAGAGAACAGGAAGCGATTCGACGATTCGTATCTCGACAAGGATGCAAAGTTCTCGGCGGATCGACCCGAAGACTTCAGGGAACTGTTTGAGGGAAATGATGATGACATGTTTCGTCTTGGCGTGAAATTCACCAGAAAGACGATCAAGTACTTCTCCCAGTTCTACAACTCAGACATCTTGATAGCGAGTCCCTTGGGTCTGCGCATGGCGATTGGGTCAGAGGAGGACAAGAAGAAACTGGACTATGATTTCCTCAGCTCCATTGAGATGGTCATTGTTGATCAAGCAGACGCTCTTCTCATGCAAAACTGGGAACATTTCGAGTTCATCTTCGAGCATCTCAACCTTCAACCCCGCGAAGCCCACGGATGCGAATTCACTCGGGTGCGTGAATGGTACCTTGAGAAGCAAGCTGAGAATTTCCGTCAGACTATGATCTTCTCGGCCTTCAATACGCCTGAGCTTTCAGAACTGCATCGGCAGTGTCAAAATTGGGCCGGAAGGGTCCGCGTACAACCCGAGTATCCAGGCACCATCCAGGAGATCGGAGTGAAAGCTAAGCAGACGTTCTCGCGCTTAGAGGCTACTTCGATTGCAGCTGAGCCAGATGCACGGTTTGCGTACTTCACAGGGGCCATCGTGCCAGCTTTGGTGAAGCGAGCAAGAGACATGAGTGGTACACTCATTTTCGTGCCGTCATATCTCGATTACGTGCGTGTGCGGAATTATTTCGCCACTTCACCCGCCGTGGCCAACTTGACTTTTGGTACCATCTCCGAGTACGCAGACGTCCCTGAGGCTTCTCGGGCAAGATCGCATTTCCTGAATGGACGGCACAAGGTCCTGCTTTACACCGAAAGGGCCCACCATTTCCGCCGCTACATGCTCAACGGTGTCCAGAGAGTCATCATGTATGGTCTGCCAGACAACCCGATCTTTTACAAGGAGATCGCGGGCGGTTATCTGGCCAAGAGTGAGCGCGATTCCAGAATCGAGCCGGGTACTGGCGCGGTGAGAGTCCTGTTCTCCAAATATGATCTTTTGAAGCTGGAACGCATCGTGGGCTCGAAACGGGTAGGAAAAATGATACGGGAGCGAGGCGATACCTTTGACTTCATATAGATAGATTGATAAACACAGTTCTAAGGTCGTAGGGCCACTGTAGACCTGTCAATTGTACATATATCTCGTACAGAATGCTGCAAGACCGACCGTCCCAATGCGTCAGATATGTCCATACAATACAGCCATTTCATCCTCATGTAACATCCGCATTCTTAGCCCTCCTACCGCAAGACTGATACCTTTTTCTTCCCATACTTACCCTCAACTTTAGCTCCTGACCTATCCTCCTGCACCACCTCCCCAACCCCCCCTCATCATACTCTTCCTCCTCTTCTCCCTTCGATTCCTCGACCCCTTCCTCCCTCGTCTCCGGGTCATCCAACCTCGCCGCTCTCATCTGCTCAACCATCTTGGCGAACTCGCCCTCGCCGTTGGCACGGTAACGCGTCACCTTCGCCTTGTTGAACAACGTCAGTTGTGTGGGGGGACGCCCCAGCTTCTCGTCTCGCGCGATCGCTGCTGCTGTCATGTGAAACCGCATATCCTTGGGCCCGTCAACTAGTTCGAGGATTGCTGAGTCGCCCTGGTCGTACGTCGACTTGGGTTCGGTGCGCAGGACGCGCGTGTACCCGCCCGGGCGGTCGGCGTACCGCAGACGGAGCTCGTTGAAAAGTTTGGGGAGGAGGTCGTGGGGTTTCTGTCGTTGAGAAGGAAGGCCAGAGGTAAGCGTTCATTTCTTCTCAAACAAAAGTAGCCATTGGCGCGGTCATCGCGTGGTTGCTAGTGCTATCATGCAACAACTGCCTAGCCAGCAGCTCCCCTTCGTCCAAGGAACGGTCAGAACTAGGAACCATGGGGCCACATACGAATAGTATACCCGTCGCCTTCCTCCTCGCCGTCTCATTATTGCGCTTTGCCAGCGTGATGAGCTTGTCAGCCATGCGCTGCGTCTCCTTGGCCTTGGCCCATGATGTGCGGATCGACTCGTGCTTGACGAGGGATGTGACGAGATTGCGTAGGAGTGCCTGTCGGTGGGCCGAGTTTCGCGACAAATGTCGGTATTTCACTGTGCCGCCTGCCATTTTTCACAATTAGACCACCCCAATTGGCAGGAGCTGAGTGGATGGGATGTCGTCGACTCTGAAGATAGATAGGACTGAGTGCTGGTTGCTGCAGGTGCGGGAGAAGCCGAATCGTCAACTTTTTTGGTCTTGGCAAAGATGAGGGAAGCTACGCTACCTGGAAGCGCGGGTCTGGCTCAAAAGCGAACGGCATTTATCATGGTCTGATCAATACCTCATTGTTAGAGCAACCTGGAGGTCATCTTATACATGTAGTCAATTGTATTTATCGTTCCGAGGATTATTCTTGTCTTGCATTTTCAGAACTGGATTATTTCCCTCTCGATATAATGCCGGACACCCCCAATTGGCTGTATGTATGCCTTCTCTCCACCTCGTTTGTACCTAATGGAGGCCGTTCCGCCTGAACAACAACACACTAATGTTCATCATGCAACGAAACACTTGAGAGTGTGATCAGGACAAATATATCGAATACTGGGCAGTTATTGAGGAACTTTGTTCGTGGCAGTATCGTTGGATTGTAATGAACAACCTCGGGAACCAATCATGCACCTGGGCATGCTGTGGCATGGTATTTCACCACGCTGCAACTTGGGATTGACTAGTACAGGGGGAGACTGCAATATGACAGCATGCTATTATTTATGTAAGACTACATCTTCCCAGTATTTCCACTTGTCATCTCAATTGTCTGCAAATCCCCTGGCTGAAGATTGTCCTAACTTCCCCAACCCTGACTACTGCAGTTGTCAAATGGTTGACTTCAGCCGTAGTACCTGGCAATTCACAATGTCTTTGTTTATTCAACTACCACGAAAGACCTAAACCTCCTTCCCTGCCAAGGCGAGAAGAGGACTTTGTCTTAGTCTGATGAGGGAGGGGGACCACCAATACTCCAGTCTCTCGGTTGGAAACTTGGGAGTGCATCGCAAAGTAAGGATCTGCAACTCCTGGCTGAAGGTCCACGTGATGCTAACAACGCAATCGGTAAATCAGACAGGGCTCCTTGTGGATCTCAAAAATCCACTGATGGTGGTACTTATCCGGTAGACGCCCTAATGGCTCAAGTCAGGGACCAAATAGATACCATATCACAAGTGGCATAACAAAATGACTATCTCTTCGAACCTACGAGAAACATTTGTCACGATAGTGGTCAGAATCAGCCCCAACCAAGTACTAGAGTCTTGCAAAGGCGAGAAACTCGACTTCTTTTTTGGACTGAGACATGCGTCTCGAGGATATGGTCGGCATCATGAAGGGCAAAGAGGTCGAGGCGACGTAAATACAAAAACCCCCTCACAAATAACTCGTATCAAAAACTCTTCCAGCCCTAAGATGTACAAAACAAAGCTCAGGAAATGGGGGTTTTTCAGAATAATCGAGAGGCCGATGTCGTCATTATTTTGAAGTTCCAACACCGGCGAACAGCAATGAGAAGGGAAGCGAGGTTTTGAAGACAGTGGAAACCCTTTAATGTGACGACACACTTGAAGAGGAAGGGCCACAACGACGAAAGCTCCGTCGCTACGACCACCTCCGGGTCTGCCATCTCACATCCGATGTTTGACCCCAACCGTCTGGTCCGGCGTATATGCGGTCGCCCGGAGTTCTTCGATACAAAGAAACTCTTGGTTCATGGTTCTTCAGTGAGAAGCAACGCCACCGAGGTACGGGTTGCTTGGCTTCTTCTGGCATTCGCAATTACGAACGCAGCCTGATACACAGCGCCATAGGAGTATACCACGATGCGTCCCAATACCTTCACAAGATTGGCCGCACTACTCGGTCTTCAAGCTGCTCGGTATGAGGATATTACGACCGAATGACGGCTTGCATGAGCAACTTAGTATCTCGCCGCTTTTTCCAAGATTCGCTTTGGAGACGACTACGTTCTCCACCAACTCTTGAGTCAATTGGCATAAATCTTTTCCTACGATCATAAGGAATACCCCGAGTTCATCTAATCCAGCTTGGCAAACATCATGGGAGCCACTCACGATGACGCTGAGTACCACGTCGTTCTAGGTCTGGGAACTTTGAACCCCTTTTCTCAGCAGAAACGGAAGAATCGCTACTACATGCATCATGGACGATAAAATGTTGTCTAAATTGCAAACCCACAGTTCTCTACCGCGAATAAAATACCGGACCCTAACTCCTTTCGCTCCCTCATATTGCTTGATTCGGACAGCAGCATGACTGGCGGAGCGAAGATATATACACTGCAGCCACGGTCCTTATCGACGCCAACGACGCAAGGAAGAGTATATCTGCCTACTTGGAGTAGCACTGCTTGTACGCCAACTCGGGATACCACCGAGCCCGGTGCGAAGGGGAAGTCGAATCGACGAGTCCTCGTCCTCGCCACGAACTCGCGAGACATTATTTGCTGCGGGCTATTGATCTTGGAGGAAACCACTGGCAGACGACAACAATTTATTGCGGAAGCCTGGATTTGCTAGAACAACAGTGCCAGAAAATAGAGGACTGTGTCTTTCTTGGGGAGGTCGAGCTGAGGAAACGGGACCGCCTCGACAGGCTTCTTGGAACTTGGAAGGAGTGATGTCTCTACGCAGACCATTGTCTCCAACGCAATTACAGTTGAGGACACATGCGCGATTTGGATAACTTCACGACTTCATGGAATCTCGACACTAACGTTTTAACAAGATGCGCAATATTTGATTCTTCATATGCTACGTACGGAAGACCACTATTTTTTTAAATTGTTTGTGGAATTACGTTATACATTACCTTTCATAACTAGAAATTAAATATCACCTTAGGTTTTTAGAGCTATTTTAGCTTAAATAAAGATAAACCTAGTTAGAATTTGTCAGGGTACGGCTAGGCCGAAGGCAATAGTACAGAGTGATGGGGAGTAATGGGCGTCCCTCCTACGTGTCAGGGTACGGCTAGGCCGAAGGCAATAGTACAGAGTGATGGGGAGTAACGGGCGTCCCTCCTACGTAGCACCGGGTGGTCACTGGCGGTCTCAGGTAGGGGTGCCCACGGTGATGCATTGATCTCTGCCCTCTCTATCTTCCTCCGTCTCGACTCCTTACTTATAGCCAGCCGAGGTTCTCTCTTGGATTCTGGATGTTTGCTTCCGTATGTCTGTGTTCCTCCGACTTCGGCCAATATCTTGGACAGCGGCTCCTTATCTGCAACCAAGCGATTCCCTATCCGCTGCAAACGGCTTCAACGGCTCTCATTCGCCACAAGCGGCTCTCTAGCCGCCACAAACGGCTTCCTACCTGGTGGAAGCCGGCCCGCCTCGGATGACACTTGTGGCTCTGACAACTCCTTCCCTATCCTACTTCGAGATGGTCCTTATATAGATAGCTAGGCCGCCGCTTGGACCCGGCATAACAGCAGGGTCGGCGATGCCAAGGATCTTGACTCTCGTCATCCCAAAGCTTCACATAGATTGTAATCATGATTCGGGAGTCTTTTGTCCGAAACACCCCTCCGGCGGCCCGCCGGTGTCCTGCGTTCAGTGTCCTGACACCCACTGGTGCCTATGGCATTCTGTTCTCTGACAGTCGGAGACTAAGTTTTTGGTCATTTTTGAGAGCTTGAAGGGCTAGTGTAACGGGGTAAGGCCGGACATCAGGGAAATAGGTTACGGGGCTAGGAGAAAGTTTATTTTCTCTTCTTTAAGAGGCACAGAGGCAGAGTAGGACACGAGTCCCCCATCTTCACGCATCATCATCTCCTTCTTATCTATATCTTCACCTTCGCTTTTCAGTCAGTTATTTAGTTATTTTAGTTATTCAGCTTATCTTTACGTTCGAGATCCTATTATCATGATACGAGTATCAGAGGCACATCCGACCAACTCGCGCACCAGACGTATAAGAGCTTCACTCTTATAACCAGTACCACGATCTTCGTCTGATAAGACCACCAGGTGGGATCTGTTGGTACTGGAGCCGTCTGTTCAGTGTGTTAGGTGGTAGGTATATCCTACTGACCGCCTGATCCCGTTTCACTAGCATTAAGTCTGCTTCGTTGTATGACTTTGCCATTATTGGTTGTTGAGAAAATCAAAGATTAAGTTGGCCGGTCGCGTTGGCGCATGAAAGTGGCCAGCTCGGTGTCATGGCCAGCTCGGTGTACATTCACGTTATAGCAATTAATATATTATCTATCTAGAGTTTTTAATAGACGGCTAATTCCCTTATATGTTATGTGACGGGCTCACTGCGAAACTATACAGCTCAACATGGCCAAATACTGTTAATTATCTAACTGAGGAGGAAAGTAAAATATGCGAGTTGTCCCGGGAACACGGACTATGTTTTGTGTGCCCTCGATGGTTCCTTTGGTGGATCCGGACGCACGGTCCTTGCAGCTCCGGATCCCATATCAGGCACAGCCTGTCACATGTTATGTAATTAGTAGCCTAAGGTTATAGCAAGGTATACCTGTAACGGATGCAGTACAATGTAACGAGCCTGTTGTACTACCCTGATGTATCTATCATACTATGCAGAGGGAAGGAGGAAGGGAAGGAATGGCGGTGGGGTAGGGTAGCGCTGATTTGTATGCTCTCTTAGGTAGTTGATCTGTGCTCCCCAGAGCCAGATTCCTGCGCACAGGCCAAGCCTGTCACATGACCCCCTTTGTAGGTTGTTAGTCTGAATACTTCCATGGCGGCTGCTCCCTGGCCGACAGCTCGTGCCTGTCGGTTATCTGTGCGTCAGGCAGCAGGCGCGTCCGTTTGCAAAACAACCATCATTCTGCTCCTCCCAAACGTCGCCCAGCCTCGACTTTGTGTACACTTTTTGCTCCCATTTTTCACCCATCATCCTCAGCACATCTACTCTCTCTTGACATATTCTCATATCCTGCTCCCGCTCTCTCGGTCACGGTATAGATATTATGCAGTTGTAACATAGGTGCGCCTGCTAATCGTGCTGTGACAGGCTTGGCCTGTGCGCAGGAGTCTGGCTCTGGGAAGCACAGATCAAACGCCCCACTACCTAAGAGAGCATACAAATCAGCGCTACCCTACCTCACCGCCATTCCTTCCCTTCCTCCTTCCCTTCTTCCTTCCCTCTGCATAGTATGATAGATACATCAGGGTAGTACAACAGGCTCGTTACATTGTACTGCATCCGTTACACGTGCGAGCAGATGTTGCCCCGTTTCAGCTCCTCCAGCGACAGTTCGTCCTCCGGGAGCGATTATGATGAGGAGATTGTCAACACCCCATCCTTCATGAGAATATCGGGCCCATCACGCTTTACCAGAAGGGCTGCTCCTGCTCCCGCCTCCACGGATGATGACGACGACGATGACCATGACGGTCTGCGCCCAGCTCCCATAGAGCATGAGTTATCTGCAGCGAAGGGCAAGCGCAAGGTGACCTTGCGCACACCCGTCGCCTCCGCCCCTACTGCCAAGAAGCCCAAGATAAGAGGAGCGCGTCGTATGGCCCGTTCCACTGCCCGAGTCTGTATCTCCCTATATTCGGCCTAGAGTTATTGCTAACCCCCTCTTAGACCCCTATCCGCAGATCTGCTCCCGCGACTACTACCAAAGGTAGTAGCAAGAAGGTGCCCGTGCGTGGTGCTGCGCGAGATTATACGTGTGACTCCTGTGTCGGTCGGTTGGGAAAGTCCGCCGCTGCCTGTTTCGACCAATTGGGCGTTGATTCCGGCCGTTGCTTCGCCTGTGCGGTGGGTAACCACAAGTGCGCTCCCCTGTAAGTGCTTCTATTTTCTACTTATCTGGCTTCTTCGTTCTCTAATAGCTCCCATTTCCCTCTAGTGAGGGAAAAGCTCTGAGGGCTTCAAAGAAGTTGGCGGCCGCCGCGGCTCGGGGCGCCGACTTTGCTGCTCTTGCGAGTCTGCGCGCTGGTGTTCGGGCCGCTAAGCGGGCGAGCAACGCTCCCGTCGTCTTGTCGAGTAGCGATGGCGAGGATGAAGAGGAGGAGGCGGAAGCGCTCTCCCAGTCGGAGACTCTGCGCGCTCTTCTAGTAGAAGTGCGTGGCTTCCGGGCCGACTTTGCTGCTCTGGCCGCTCGGCTTCGCTGAGCCTAGAAGCCCTTCTGCCCTGTGCTCTTCGAGGTTCCTGGTTCTCTGCGCCCTGGGGGCGTTCGCTTTCTGTTTGAGTAGTGGTCAGGCGGTCAGTAGGATATACCTACCACCTAACACACTGAACAGACGGCTCCAGTACCAACAGATCCCATCTGTTGGTCTTATCAGACGAAGATCGTGGTACTGGTTATAAGAGTGAAGCTCTTACACGTCTGGTGCGTGAGTTAGTCGGATATGCCTCTGGTACTCGTATCGTAATAGTAGGATCTTGAACGTAAAGATAAGCTAAATAACTAGATAACTAAATAACTGACTGAAAAGCGAAGGTGAAGATATAGATAAGAAGGAGATGATGATGCGTGAAGATGGGGGACTCGTGTCCTACTCTGCCTCTGTGCCTCTTAAAGAAGAGAAAATAAACTTTCTCCTAGCCCCGTAACCTATTTCCCTGATGTCCGGCCTTACCCCGTTACAGTATCTATCATACTATGCAGAGGGAAAGAGGAAGGGAAGGAATGGCGGTGGGGTAGGGTAGCGCTGATTTGTATGCTCTCTTAGGTAGTGGGGCGTTTGATCTGTGCTCCCCAGAGCCAGATTCCTGCGCACAGGCCAAGCCTGTCACAATACCTAAGATATTTTCAAGGTCTTTATATAGCTTAGACGTTTCTATTTTACTTACTTTCTTTACCTATGTATATATAGTTAAAATGTTAGTACTAGTGCAATCCTACCAAAAAAAAATCTTATTCAAGTTTACCTTTGAGTTTAGGAAAATGGGTGTTTTGGTGTAAAATTGGGCATTAGTGATTTTAGGCTCCCACGATCCATAGGCCACCGGGTTAGGGTCCTGGCTGGGGCTAGAGTTGGGGTTGAAGCAGGGGCCATCAATTATTGGAGTATGGAAGCGCGACTTTCGTCATTCTTGAATTCCCACGTCACCGCTCCGGCCACAGATATCAACCCCAATTGACACGGCCGCTACGCTTTTGCAGCTCAGATCCAGAACTTCGATCATTTGCCCAATCCTAATAGTTGGCAGCTCATTAGTACCCGCGCCAAGTGCGCAATACCCTCTACACAAAATGGGGTTCACCACCGGCTTCGTAGGCACCCCCCAACAATAATGATATCCATACTACCTTGCTGTTCCCAACTAACTCTAAACGCGACAGACAGGAGGCATAACCGTCACCCTCTCTCTAGCCTATCTCACAGTTCTCGCACACCAACGCAACCGCGATCGGCAATCCGCCGTCCTACGCCAACAAATAACGCTCATATCTGGGCTGACCGACCCGCTTCCACCTGTGCACCCGCCCACGCGCGCCGAGATCGTCGCCATACAGCGCGCCAACCTCGTCGAGTCAGCCAAAGACCGCTGGAACGCGGAGGTCGAGGGAGCTGTGAAATGGGTACAGAAAACGGATTGGGATGCGACACGCGAGGGGCTTGAGATCGCTGTCGGACGGTTATGGGCGCACGCTTTTGGAAAAGCGTCACAGGAGGCTGAGAAAGGGGAGCACAAGGTCGAGGCTGAGTTTGCAAAAGCAAAATATCTTGCGGGGGTGGAAGTGAGGGGTGCGGAGAAGAGAGTTAAGGGCATCGCGGAGGAAGCAAAGAGTGCTGCGGGCGAGAAGGCAAGAAGTGTGGCCGCCTCGGCGAAGAGCGCCTATGCTGATGCGAAGACACGGGGACTCGAGGCCGTGAGCAAGGGTGAGCAGAAGGCCGAAGAGACTAAGGGCTCGGTGTTCGGGGTCATTGGTCAGGGTATTCAGAAGGGCAAGGAGGCACTGGGTATTGTGCAGGTGAAGGTTGTTGGGGCGGAGGAGGAGGTCGATGCGAAAATTGACGAGAAGCTGGGTCTGGTTGAAAGGACGCTACAGCAACGGTATGAGAGGCCGGGCAAAGTGAACAAGAGTGTTGAGCAAGCGCTGGCGGAGAGGTATGAGCCCGTGAGTAAGAAGGAGAATGCAGTGTTGAGGGGCGTATAGACTTGTAAGTTTGCGCGCTTGCTTCAAGGACCGTGGCCGGAATTTCTCATCAGATACAGGGCGTGTATAACGACGATCCTCACAAACCTCTTGTACTACCTGCATAGAGAACTCGACTACAAACAATCTCATCAGGCTCAGCCATGATGTGAGTCAGACCCAACAGTGTTTCGGGCTGATGGTCTGGTAGTGTTTGGCTACTCACTGAAACTGAGATACACTCTTGTGTAACATTATAACCGCAACTTCCCAACTTCAAAACATACATATATGCCAGCATTCTTCCATACCTCATTTAAAAGACTCTATGACACGTTTGAAACCCGAATACGCTATCATTACTTTGTGCAATTATCCACACGTCCAAATCGTAATTGTATTTTACCCAACTTGTGGCTCACAACTGTCTACAAAATAAGTGAGTTTTGATGATCCTTAGCGGCATGTTCCCAAGGAGTTACAGACAGGATCACCGAAGCCGAAGTGGAAGCCCAAATCCACCATCACGGCGGAGCTACGATAGTTTTCTGGAATTGACACCTCCTCCGAGTGTTCGACAGTCCCGCCAGCATAATGAGCAAGTCCACAGATCTCACCATATCGATCACAGGAGTTATCGGTCCTCACGAAATCAGGAGACCAAGACCTCTATGAGAGAGGCCCACAAACAAGCACCATCTATGGAGCAACCAGATCAAGCAGCCTCAGTGGGAGACCTAGACGCATGGCCAGATCTAGAAACCACTGACCGACCAGGACGAAGTTTCCCAACAAACGACCGTGTTCTAATCTGGTTGGAGATGAATCGGCAGGGCTTCACCACACAGCACGCCACCGATTCTCTGGTGCGACAGGGGCTGATTCCATCGCCTCCACCGGATGCAAACCGGCACACGGGAATCCAGTGGCAAGCCGCAAACAATATACCGACGTACTTCCACCGCCCCCCGGCTGTGCCAAAATGTAAGGCGAGCGTTTTGCAGGTAAAGGCAACCAAAAGGGGCATGATCAGGAAGACTTTACATTCAAGCCAGTATGGCAGGAGTAAATGCGAGAGAGCAACTCGTCCTGGCCGGAGCCGGGCTCCCAGCTCTACGGATAACGGCGTACCGCCGTGTCGGGATACTATCCAGGCGTCCGGTGCGGCTCGTGCAGGAAAGTCGCGGCGCACGTCCACAGCTCAAGAAGGAGATCAACCATCTGCTCTGAACCGTGACCTGGGAGACAATACACGGACTGTGCTCTTGGGGGGGGATTCGCCTCCACGGAGTTCTAGTCCTGGGGCGGCGGCTGCTGCTACGTCGCAGAAATCATCTTCCTCAACTACATCAGCCTTGAAACGAGGAATAGGAGATAATACGCGGACAGCTTTTTTCCAAGCACAGCCGCCTGCTTTGAACCCCAGCCCTCCTGCAACACCTGCATATGCATCCCCGTCGCTGCCTTCTCCATCGTCTCCAGTCCAGAAACCCGGGATCGGAGCTAATCCGAAGACTATGTTCCATCAGGGACATATACCTCACGCCCATTTGCCTCGTGTGGATTCAACTCCGACAGCGCCATCAGTACCAGCAGATACCATCCCATTAGCCACGGCCTTGCCACCCGATACTTTGTTTAACCGTGGGTTGGGGGACAACACACGGACTTTAATACAGCATGCAGGTACGCCATCTGCAGCACCATATCAAGGGAACACGGCCAAGGATGCACCAGCACCTTCTCAGAGGCAAGCGTATGTGGTTTCCCAGAATATAGGACGCCAGAACGCACCTGCATTCCGATCCAAGTCTGTCGCGCAACCCACTGTTTCCCAGCTTAACCTTATTTCCCAACCCCAGGCATCCTCTGGGTTAGAGAAATCGCCTCTGTCGAAAAGGTCCTCCAGCCCACAGCCAACACCTCAAAATAGAACTCCTTCGTCTCCGCCGAAACTTAGTTCGAGCGCTCCATTCCCACCGAACCCTAGTTCTCAGCCTTCAGTTTCTGTTCAACTGGCTTCTCCTGAACGATCCAGATCTGCTTCTCGGTTCATACCTCCTACTCAGCATAAGACACCTAGTCAGTCATCATTAGTTGCTAAGCTGCGGTCCTCTTCCCAAACGAGGTCTTCAGCTCAGCCCAAGTCTCCGTCTAGTCACAGATCTTCTTCTAAGCATAAGTCTACTCGAGCTCAGTCCCCTTCCAATCACATATCTTGCACTCGACGAACATCATCTCGAGATAAGTCCTCTACTCAACCCAAACCTCCTTCCAATCACAAATCTTCTTCTCAACACACGTCCTCCACTCACAACACACATTCGTCTGAACCAAAGTCGTTTTCTCAACACAATTCCTCGCACAAGGCATCTTCTCAAGCTAGATCCGCCACACAAGCCGCTCCAGCATCCCAACCCGCTACTCAACCCACCTCCGCAGCTCAGCCCCCGCCCCAACCCACTCCCGCAAATCCTACAACCCCAAGCCGTCCCCTCCCCGCCGTTACATTTCCCCGACCCATCGCGTCGCGCCGCCCGGCGACGACGTACTACACGCCCAGTGCGAGGACGTGCAGTCCCGATCCATGGACACAACGAGTTGAGCATGGAGCACGACGGAGGAAGCAGAGGGAACCGGGTTGCTGGGTGTGGCTATGTGGACCGCCGGTGTCTAAGAGGCCACATCGAAGGGGGCGCCGGAGGGATTGTTCTACTGAGTATCCGGGCTCGATGCGGCGCTTGTGGGTGGGTGGAGACGAGAGGATGGGTGCAGGGCCGAAGCCGGGGAATAGGGGTTGGTAGAACGAGCCGAATTTTGGAAGACGCCTCAGAACTGGCTGGGAAAGTAACATTAAGATTGAATTGTAAGATACATGGAGAAAGAGAAGGAAAGGGGGCGGGGTTGGGTGTGTATTTGCTTTTTGGAGTGTGAAAGTTTGGTAAGGTTGATAAGAGGTTGTGGTGAGTTGGAATAGAAGCTTCAGATTTAATACACTATCTAGATTTCCACGGCTTGCATTTATTGTGTTTTGGAATATAGCATATGATATGTAATAGGTACAGAGATTTCGTCTGTCTTGCCCAACATGAACCGAATTTCGACACCCACCAACATGCGCATTCGCATTTACATTCGCAGCAGCGGCAATTCACTGCCATCAGCTTAACTCTAGCTGATGGACGCGCAAACCACAATTGGGACTTCCAAATCATGGCTTATATTTTATCCCTGGAAGTGGCAGGTACTAACTAACTAACCTTGGCTGCTGCAGTGGTAGGCTACTGCGGCAACGATGACCTGGATGGACATGGCAGAATCCTGCAGCTTTATACGCATCTACTCCGCCATCTCGACCCTTCCGGGCATGACGGAAATTGACTCGAAGAAGAAGATGAAGAAGAAGAATAGGAAGAAGGAGAAAGTACAAGAAGCACGATGCCGAGTTCGACGCCAAGTTCTGGGTCGCTTTTGACGGTTGCGGCCACCGCATCATGATCCCCCCTCCATTTCCCTATCTCATTCGCGGCTTGGCTGCGGACACGGATCACTTGTACCTGTAGTTCTTGTGGACACTGGATGAGGTCAAGCCCGTAAGTACGTTTTATCTAGTATTTGCCCTTTCCCACATCTTCTCTTTTCCCAGGGGTCTCTTTATCGAAAGTAATTCCATAATCGACAAGCACGGCGTTCGGCACGAATTATTCATCACCAAATATCAAGCCAACAACAAGTTGAGACCCGCCAGCTGCCACATTGGCGGCTGGGTTTTGGCCGACGCCCTGTCCCCGAAATGAACCCCGTCCTAAATATCTTCTTCCCCTTCGCATGTGGTGAAAACTGGAGCAGCACAGCGTTTTCTTCCTCTGACGGACCCGTCATCAACCTCAAAATCGCCCTGGCGCTAGGTTACCCCATTGTGCAGGATGGTTTGGCGGCCGAGGATAGGTACCAGGTTTCGTACTTGGATCACGCGGGGGGAGGGAGGCTGCCATTGTCTCGGAAACGGGGAGAGTGCGGGCTTAGAGAATGGCACGGCAGGGCCACAGTCACTGGTGACGAGGGATTATGTAAGTGAAAAGACAGAAGGAGAAAAAGCTAGTTGGTGGTTGCTTCGGCTTATTGTGGCCGTTGATGATAAAGAAATAGGGAATAGCTGGATGAAGATGCCCTTTCGAAATCAACGTCGCAAATTTATTTTGCCATGTTGGTTAATAAACGTAGCTTGCAGGCATAATGAGATGATCTTGCGGCCAAGAGCAGACTTAACAGTCACAGCTACAACGTAAGTACAACGAGTAATTGTGAGCATTCTGACACCTTTAATATTAGTCAGTCGAGGATGAGCATGTCATACATATCCACAAGTTGGACCACTCCCCGCTTTTGTATATGCTGTCATCAACGTCAGGACATCCTCATATGCGTCCATATCTATCCACAGGAGCTTGCAGTATCCTAACAGCCATGCTCATCAATATCTGCTAACCAGAGTCGTTTACTAGAAGTAAAAAGAGGCAAAAGTAGTCCGGGC
Source organism: Pseudomassariella vexata (assembly GCF_002105095.1). Lineage (NCBI taxonomy): Eukaryota > Fungi > Ascomycota > Sordariomycetes > Amphisphaeriales > Pseudomassariaceae > Pseudomassariella > Pseudomassariella vexata. Next base: position 477,214 of record NW_024467968.1, read on the forward strand.
AGCGATGATATGAAGCCTCGGTGGCAATTCGATGGACATTATGTCTGGTTCCTCTACCAAACCATCTCTACCACCACAGGGCGATACCGGTCGGCTCATACATCACAGCCCGGCCATATCTGGTCTTGGCGACCGAGTGCGCATGGCAAAACCCGCAATATACAGATGCAATCTTAGTTGCCTCGTCCTCGTTTACCCCCACGTCCCCTATCACGAGCCCTATTTCGACCTCTCTTGCTACTCGGTGGCGGTGCTCGGACATCGCCGCCGTTCAAGAGCGTGTCCGGTCGATGAGGTAGTGTTCCGGGGGGCGGAGGATGGAGAGGAGCACCGCCGTAGCCGGACCAGCCACCGGCTGGCACAAGTGGAGGTGGAGGACCCGGGGGCAAGGGGGGTTGAAACACTGGAGCCCCGTTGCCTTGTTTACATGTGGGCGCGTCAACAAATTGGTGCGGTGGAGGTGGCGGCGGAGGAGGGCTGGGTTTTGATGCCCCTTGACGTCTATGGCTGCTGCGGGATGGTCGACCTCGTTCTGATGGTTTGGAATTGTTGACAATCGACGAAGCGACCTTGATCTTTTTCCGTTTCTCTGATTTCTTGACCGGGGCGTGGATGAACTGTTCATCAGAGTCGTCACTAGAGACGAAGTGGATGTGGGTCTGCCTTGTTGCGTTGCCCCGAATATGGAAGTTCGACTGGCCTCGTATCGTGCCCGTGTCCACACCTACCCAAGCGACAGCAACATCAGGACTTTTTGAATCGACATAGAGGTTACGATTTGCCTGCGACCAGCAGGTCGGGCCAGAGACAAGCCCGTTGTTTCTCCCTGGCAACCCACACTCGGGCCCATAGTGGCCTTCGGCGCCGCAGATGAAGCAGAATGCTGGGATCGAGTTGACTGTCTTCCTTGTGGCAGTGAGGGGATTGAAACTCCTCCAAATCTCGCTGCACTCTTCCTCCGTGTGACCAAACCCGCAGAAAGCACACGGGTCCTGCTCGCTCTTCGGCAACTTGAGCTTTTCCTGGCAGGACTCTTTCGTGTGACCAACTTGGCGGCATTGGGGGCATCTTTGCTTGGTGGGACAGCCAAATCGCGTGTGGTCCCTGCTGCCGCAGAATTGACATACCAGCTGAGGGCAATCTTGGCTTTCGTGAGTTGTCACGACGCAGTAAATGCAGATGGAAGATTCTTCGGCGGAAGGGAAGTATAGTCTCTGTTGTCGGTATACCTCGTCCCGGTCTACTGATTTGGCATCCGTATCAAACTCTACCGGTTGGGACACAGCTTCTGTATTGGCATCTACGAGGGAAGAGCCTGGAAATTCTGCAGTGTCATGTTGTTCATGAGTGTCTGTCGACATTGGCTCCGTGTCAGGAACTGCGGATGAACCCGTGTTCTTTGTGGTATCCTCAAGCTGCTTGAATTTTCTCGTAATTTCTGGGTCCTCACTTGAACTCTGAGCACGAGCGCGGGCTCGTGCGAATATGTCATCGAAAGTACCCGCTTCCATGTCACGAAGTGCTTGTTTGGATACCCGTCTGGCAGTCGTTTGCAAGCCTTTTGGGCCCTGGAAAATGCGAGCGGTAGCACTAGATATATGACCCCACACCTCTGATATCGTTTCTCGCGTGATCTCACGCTTTTTGCGGTTTGCCCTGAGCAATACCGCGATGAATTTCTCAAGTTCAGTGGCAAAGTATTCGAGCCAGAACGCATGCTCGCGGGTTTTGCGATTCATTTCAATTTCTGGGAAGCTCGTCACGCCCCTTGAATACAACGTGTGACCCTTGTGAAATAAGTGGATTGCTGCCGGCGCATTTGGATCCCATAGCGTAGGATTCGGAACTTGTGAGGATGTCGATACGCGTGCTTCAGGAGAGTTATTGCTTTCTTGACTCTCGTCATCAAGTGACTCATCGGAAACACGGTTATTGATGTGCTCATCTTGAGAAGCGGCTGTCCTTGGTGCTGGTGGCTCTACCGCAGTGGAATCGCTGGCCGACAAGCGGTGGGCAGACTTCGGCTGTGAGATCTTGAGCCCGAACGAGGTCCGGATACCCAGTCCCATCTTGACCCCACGATTCCAACCACCAGGCACGAGTGGCGCGGAATCCGCTCCAATTCCAGTTTGAGCAACTCCATCTCGTTGCACAGACGAAGGATCCTCGGTATTTCCATGTGGGTGGGAAGCACTGGTAGGCTGTGGCTCGGCCTGTTGAGCAGCAACGGCATCCTGCAGGGCAGTATCGGGATCAGGGCTGGACTCAACGATCTCGCCATCATCCAGACTATCCGCTTTTTCGCTACTATCGAATTGCTCGCCATTGTCAACGTGAACTGCCTTAATTTTCTTCCGTGACGGCGACGATCTAGTGACCGAGTCACCCTTGCGTTCCGATGCCAAGCCGTCCGACACCTCACCATCCTCACGTGGTCGCTTCTGGCCTGATGGGCTGCCAAGCCGGGGTGCACTGCCAAGGCCGTTTTGTGCAGCCATATCAGCTGTTGTTTCCGGGGGTGGCGACGGTGAAGATGCGTGTTCCGAATGGCTCTCGTCTTCCGGTGTCAGAACCTTCAACACCGCACCGCCGTCGCGGGGTGCTTGCTTTGGTGGGTTGCTGCTCGCACCAGGCTGAGCTGGATCTTCGACCAGAGCGACATCCTCATTGAGGTGATCCATTACCATCAAACTGTCTCAATGGACTGTGCAGCATGGAAATTACTAAATGGCGAGACTGACACGAGACTGGAAATGAGATGTCTGACTGGTGTTGCGCAGGTCAGGCTCCCAATCGTAAATTTGATATTTTGGATGGAGAGCATGCCCGTGACTTCTTCCAGCTTTGGCAATGCTGGTAACGAATGTGCTGTTCCAGACAGCGCTGTATCCAGAGGAAAAGGTGTCGCACACGTAATATCAGGCCGTGAAGAGTCTAGAGTCCCGAAGTCGAACGGTTCTAGTTGAGCAATCTCAAATCTGAAGATTCACGATACCCCGTCAAAAAGGAAGTTGCGCCGGAGAATCCACGGCAAATTAAAGAATTCAGGGTCCATGACGCAACTTGGATCCCTGAGGCGACAGGTAGTGTACGTGCTTTGGAAGCTGTGCAAGGTGTCAAATACGAAAGCCTGGAACTACACCGTCGATTGCCGTGCGTCCAGAGAATTCTCGAATGCAAGGATCGGAAAATATCTATAAGAACCGAAGGACGGAGGAAGCGAAGCAAGGACTTCCCCAGACTCACATGAGTCTAGAAAACTTCCATAGCCGCGACCGTCCATCAAATATAACCTTACACCCACGGAAGCGAACCAAGGAAACCAACGAGTGATATGATGGATGGAGATTCGGACCAGGCCCGGATTACGCAGATTGAGGCTGTACAGTCCGAGTCATCATCTCTCAATCTCAAACAAAACTTATCCGGCAGGGTAGCTCGGGAGATGCCGACAAGACACATCTCACACTCGGATGATCGCAGGTGGGAACATGAATGGTTCCATTGAATTTCCAGCTCATAATCAGTTGTAGCTTCAAAGCGGACCAGCAGGCGGACGCAAAATAAATCACAGATGAGCAGTGCTGTCCAGACCGGTCCGTCGGTACCTGTTTAGACCAAACGGCCGCGTCCTGCCAAAGCGGGATCTCATTCTGGGAAGCGCGGGTCCCGAATGCTCCAATTGCTCCAATGCGGTCCACGCCAATTCGCAGCCTGCAGCGTAGCATTCCCCCCCACCCCCTGTAACTTGACTGTGGGTGTTCGTGTCTCCCAGCATCATCAATCCCCCCTGGACGGCCCGGCCCCAATACTCCAAACTGCATCAGCTCAACACGACATCAAAAGTTCCACGTAACGTTCATTATCGGTAAATTCTACTCTACTCTTCGACCAACAAAACTTGACCACGTCAACATCGTCGCTGCACCATCGTTGCCGTTTGCAAAACTCTCCCATTGCGCGGCAGCATCTCTACGTACTTTAACAATTCCTCCCACCTGTTTGCTGCATTCCTTGAACTGCCCAATATCAGTGATCCTACCCCCCTAATGCGGTTGCTGCCCCCAAGCCAGATCCAGCTTTTTGAACCTACGCGCAGCTGAGCTCAGCACGGCAGACACTGTGACATCACGCTGCTCCGATTTGCTGCGTACACGCACACGCACACGCCAGCCTCGACCCAACCATTGAGAGTCCACGAAGGCCCGTATCGGCTGCGTGGATGGATCACCGTCAGATCGGTATAGCGAACCTCAACCCCGACGACCCTCTGAACACCGCCAAACTGTCTTCCCCAATCGTCCTCCCCCGGACCGTCACCTACGACGCGGGCACAAATCCTCCCCGGGGAGGCAACCAGTTCCTCACAATGGGGGATGCCAAGTCGACGCGGAGGCGGAGGTCGAGTAGTATTCTGCAGATCTACCAGGAGCCTCAGGAGCCTATAGATCAATTGAGCGACCAGTCAGCTCTGCCGAACCTGAATGCGAATTGGGTCAACTCAAAAGGTGCGTCTGTTATGCTCTGGTTATTCAAAGTCAAGCTCTGGCCAGATAAGAAGCTCCCGCATCACGCCCAACCCCATAGGTAGTTGCGCCGTCAGAGTTCTCAGGTTGAGGCTGCTGGAGCTTACACTTGAAATCACTGTGCCGACTCCTTAAGGCGAGACAAAATACGAGACAATACTGACTCTTCTATACTTAACTCAGGTGCTTGGACCATTCATATCGTCCTCATCGCGGGCCTAAAGATTCTCTACGACGTGCTCCCCGGCGTCTCCCAGGAGACATCATGGACTCTAACCAACATCTCGTACATGTTCGGCTCGTATCTCATGTTCCATTATGTTCGTGGAACACCATTTGAGTTCAACAGCGGGGCCTACGACAACCTGAATATGTGGGAACAAATCGACGATGGAGCGCAATACACGCCGGCCAAGAAGTTCCTCCTCAGCGTGCCCATTATGCTCTTTCTCCTGAGTACCCACTATACACACTACGACCTGACATATTTCACCATCAATTTCCTGGCTACTCTGGCCGTGGTAATACCGAAACTGCCATTTGTGCGTCTAGTCCTCCAGAAGCCCCCCGGTGTTGGCCGAGAAACTGACATTTTCCCCTCCCTGCAGAGTCATCGCATGAGAGTGGGTCTGTTCTCAGGTGTCCCCGAAGATGCAAATTGAATCGAGAGAGCACGCGTGGTGGTCGACTATAATAATGGGCAATTGCATTGGCGTTTGGGGCTGGGACTGCAGGTTTGACACAAGCAATCGGAGTCGTCAGAGGGGGCGTGTAAGACCGGCAATGGCAACGGCGCAGCAGCATGGTGCGAATCACCGAGTCGAAGATGGACGATAGAGGTACAGACAGTCAGGAAACGTGCAAAGTTATTCAGGCTTCAATAATGACTTGTTGAAGTCTCGACTCCTTCCCTGGGCGCCGCTCAGCTTGTGATGACGCAACACAACGCAGTCTCAACTCCACCCATGGGGCTCCAGCCTTTTGCTGTGGCTTGGTTGCTCTGGTGTCGAGTCCGAGCTCGACTTCTCATCCTGTGTGTGAATCGACTATTTTTGGCAACAAACATGAGGTTATCTTCAGAAAGAAGTGGTACGTTGACGCCTCCGAATATCTTAACCCGCTGAGAAAGTTCTTATTGGGTCTTGTTGACAGTTGTATCCTTTTTATGCACGATTGCTATTTGCCAAGCGCGGGTTTAAGCAACGTTGACAGAAGTGAATTAGTCTCTGGCCCTGCAGGAATGCGCTCTAACACTTTGTTGGCCGGCAGCCTGGCATGGGACACTGGCAGGGGAAAGGAGGGTTGAGGAAAGTGGTTATCAAGGTGGTTGCAAAGTCGAGCAACTTGTTGTATAAAGTGATGGTCAACCACTGGACCGAACTGGACTTCATTCCTCCATCATTGCATTCCCTTCAAGACTCTCACTGCGACAGCTTTGTACAGCTTCGAGATCGAGTTTTATTCTGAGATCACAGTCAATCGTTTCACCTCAACTCTCGTTTGCGCCCCCAGTTGAGCAACAATGAAGTTCACCGCTGTCACCTTCGCTGCTCTCATCGGCGTGTCCTCCTCGGCCGCCATCAGCAAGGGCGATTCCATCTCGTTCGGGTTCGATTACCCAGTCACGGCCTCGGAACCCTTTTCCAGCAAGTGGCGGTCGGTCCCCTGCACCACGTCTACCTTGTGGACGTCGACCCCCTGCACCACGTCTACCTTGTGGACGTCGACCCCCTGCGCCAGCAGCAAGTGGTCATCAACCTCGTGCGTCAGCAGCAAGTGGTCATCGATCCCCTGCGTCAGCAGCAAGTGGACATCGACCTCGTGCGTCAGCAGCAAGTGGACATCGACCTCGTGCGTCAGCAGCAAGTGGACGTCGACCCCGTGCTCGACCAGCACTCCTTGCACTACCAGCACTCCGTGCACTACCAGCACCCCGTGCACCAGCTCCTGCACAACTACCACCAAGTGCACCAGCACCCCCCTGCCGCCTCCTCCGCCAATCACGACTCCGTGCACGAGCAGCCTCCCTCCTCCCCCGCCTCCGCCTCCGACTACCACCCCATGCACGAGCAGCTCGGCGCCGCCCCCGCCTCCCCCGCCGCCGACCACAACGCCTTGCACCTCGGCCGTCCCTCCTCCTCCTCCTCCCCCCCCGCCTCCGGCTACTACCCCTTACACCTCTTCTGCTCCGCCACCTCCGCCGCCTCCTCCGGCTACCACTCCTTGCACCTCTTCTGCTCCACCGCCTCCACCGCCTCCTCCGGTTACCACTCCTTGCACCTCTTCTGCTCCACCGCCACCACCGCCTCCTCCGGCTACCACTCCTTACACCTCTTCTGCTCCGCCACCACCTCCGCCGCCTCCTCCGGCTACCACTCCTTACACCTCTTCTGCTCCGCCGCCACCTCCGCCACCTCCTCCGGCTACCACTCCTTACACCTCTTCTGCTCCACCGCCACCTCCGCCACCTCCGGCTACCACTCCTTACACCTCTTCTGCTCCGCCGCCACCTCCGCCACCTCCTCCGGCTACCACTCCTTGCACCTCTTCTGCTCCGCCGCCACCTCCGCCACCTCCTCCGGCTACCACTCCTTACACCTCTTCTGCTCCGCCGCCGCCTCCTCCCCCTCCGCCTCCGGCCAGCACGACCTCTTCTGCTCCACATGCTCCTCCCCCTCCGCCTCCGGCCAACACGACCTCTTCTGCTCCGCCTCCTCCTCCGCCTGCGGCCAGCACGCCTTGCACCTCCAAGCCTGTCACTGTCCCCACTGCCGGCGCTGTCGCCATCGGTATCCACGGTGGTCTGGCTGTCGCCGCTGCCGCTTTGGCTCTGCTTTAAGCAGCTACGATGGGATCTTGAGGTATGCTCTGAAGTTTTCGGTTGGAAAGGGGGGGCATGATCGGTCCCTCGTCAAGGAAGGACCTAGTTTACGGTTTCGCATGGGATGGCATGTCCACGCGTCTACTCTCATTACCAGTGTCTTGGATGTTATCAAAGGTGGAAGAAACAATTTGATTAGGTAGTTTGGGGTTCCGGTAGATTGGTTTGGAAAAAGAAAATGAAGGAGATTACAACGACATTAGGATATAGATAATTTCGCTAATACTCGGGTAGATGGTTCTTTGTAGGCTTCGGGTCTGGTCGCAAGGTCGGACGGGAGTTCTTGTTAGTTAGCTATCATTCCTCAAATGTATCGGATTCCTTCAATTGATCGCGGCTCTCTTCACAGGCTGTGGTTGTGTGGTTATGTGGTAATGATTTGATGCTATCAATGCTATAGTTTTCCAGGGTGCCATTAGATTGGGACACCAAATAGAGCCCACGGTTAATTTGCAGCTCCAAACAAGGGACTCGATACTGCGTATAACTTGGGAGAAAGATGATGTAGGTAGCCCAACCGGTTGTTCATCGGGCAGTGGGGTCCAAAACAACCGGGAGAACAATGTGAATTGTAATTGGCGGATCGAGTGATGTCGTCGACTCCAGAGGTGTAGGCACCGTAGGTAGTTCTTGTTGATGCTGCAAACGGCGAGTCGATCTCTAGGATTCAGGAACTGGCGACGATAAGTCATGGACTAAATCCAGTGCTATCCTTCCTGTAAATACAGTTACTTGCAGATGTCGACTGCGAGGGAAGTATGGACTGTCCGTTATCACTGGTGTTTAACTTTCTAATTGATGTTACTGACAGGTTACGCTATGGGTCTGGGATGTGATCAACTTGCACACTTATACTTCGTCTAGATCCAAAACATCAACTTAAGACGTGCAACCAGATAGTTTATAAAAAAGTACCCACAACCATCACATCCCTGGCCTCTAACCCAACGACACAATCGCCGCTAAGATAACCGACTACCCCAACTCTCACTTCCTCATCTACTACCAAAACCCTTCCAGGCTACTATGAGAGTCCTCTAAGCAAGCCTTTGCCGATCACGGCATCATCAACATCGAGGTCGTCGTCGGCGATAGCCTGACCACTCTACCTTCTCTCCACCCCGAGGAGCCATAGGATGTGATGTTTCTCGACACCCGAAAGACGGTGCGTCCGCAGTACCTGGCGACGATCCTGGAGCAGTCGCTGCCGGGGAGTAAGGAGGGATGGTTGCTGCGGAAGCGGGGGAAGGGAAGGGAGGAGTCATTATGGAGGATCATGTGCTGTGGTGGAGGTTGGTTGCGGATGATAGTCGGGGGAACCCGTATCGGAAGGGGAAGGTGAATGGGGGAAATGCTGTGAATGGGTATGGGGGTGTCGATGGGGACTATGAGAGGAAGGACGAGACGGAGAAACTGAGGGAGTTCAACGAAATTATGCATCAGAATGAGCGGCTTTATATTTTCATGATGCCGCTTTGGGATGGGGTTGGGTTGGTTAGGTTGCTTGAAGGGGGTTGATGGGTGAGTGGAGAGCATACGGGTTTAATCGCTTGAGGTACATCCATTACTTGGGCTGGTGTATACTGGTGGGAGTGGAGTTCTTCTCAGGTTATCGAAGTCATGGTTTTTGCTAGTAATGTCGCATAGCCTCAACAAATTCCATGTTTTATGGGGTTTGAAATGTGATTTTATGTTAAGGTATCCAAACTACCTAAGCTGGGAGTCTTCTTTTTGCGATCATGCCCGCTGTGAACAAGTTCGTCCGCGCAGCTGGAAAAGCCTGTGATGACTTTGAAGGCTCCTCAGAAGGCTCCTCAGAAGACCCTCGGACAACCTAGATCGTTAAAGCACACGGGAGATCAGGTGGTAAGTAACCTGCCTCAACGAGCTTCCTCAGATGAGGCCACTATCGCAATGGCTTGACTGGATGGTGATTTCTACATCTTTTCAATATGGAAATGGCATTTCTCCGCTACCACGTGTCAAACTTTTGATTTTTTCTTATGACTGACAGCGCTAACGAATGTACCAGGACGACTCTTGGTCTGACGACGACGTACCCCTGAGTTAACAACAACGACTGATGGGATGGACTCAAGGTACAAACCTGCCCTCGGCCAATGCATCCCAGGCTTCAGCTATCCCATCCAAAGTGTGGGGAACGAAGAATGCTACATTCAACGACACCCAATCACCGGCAACTTCATACAGGTCGTCTGCATCCAGGAATGCTCCAGTCGGGTTGCCTGGGTCTCTCTCTATTCAAGCCCGGCAAGGTTTGGCCCTTACGCCTTCTCCTTATCCCGCGATGATCTTAGCCTTGATGATTCTACAGGATCAAGTGCGTACGCTGGAATGCCCATTAGAGGGTTAAACCCCTCAAACCCAGCTGCCATGCCGGCTATCCAAGGTATTTCTGCAGCCATGGAGTCTTCGCTGACCAGCCTTCGCCCCAGTCTTGCCGAATCAAGAACCTCGAATCAAGCTCACACCGGGCCCACCTCGGGTTGTCCTACAACCCCCCATTGCCAGCGCAGGAGCGACTTCCCGCAGCACCACCGACAGTACCCACCAGTAACGGCAGCAGTTCATAGTTCCACGAGCTTTGTACAAGCATCAAGTAGAAGAAGGCTATACACATGCCATAGATGGAACGTTCTTCCCCATCTGATGCGGCCCCGATGGGGACTAGGCACGGTTCCAGGCCGACGTGGTCCACAACAACGAGATCCTCAACTAGTTGCGGGCAAAAGACGATGAAGGTTAGGAGACGGATCCATGGAGTGGTTCCTAACACAGCTCATATCCGCGGGTAGATTACTGTTGATTAACATATTCATTTGCTAGAAAGAAAACGTGCTGACATGGTGTGAATTTGAAGCCCTCGATGCGACACCTAAATGGGCTACAGCACGCAACCGCGCGTTGCTTAGGTCGGGATAAAGGGCGCTTCTATATGACCGAATCTTCGGAATATATTGATTTATTCCAGCGAAGACGGGTTCTATGTCATATCGAGACCAGGATGTTGACCCAGATACGCAGTGGTTGTGCTAGCCCCCCGGCTAGTTTTGCCTTGACAAGACTATTCACGGACCGAATATGATGCTTATTGGGTAAAAGAAACAGAAGGCAGCTTCTTACCTTATATTAGATAAGTCACACGTCAGAAAGTGCATCGAGCCTTGTTTTATGTAGGCAGGAGGATATAGATGCCTACTGTGGATCGGCTTGAGGAAGATGGTCCTTGAGGCACATTTATGGGTTTAATAAGAATCCCAAGCTGGAAAACATGATGTTCATGTGGTTCGGCAATCTCGACTAGGATCCATTGTCACGTGAAAGGATGTAGAACCACACCTGAACACAGTACTTATGTGCCTATAGGTAAGACTCAGATCTGAGGTCCCGTAGGTAAAACACAGCATGTAAGAAGGCTTCAACAGGTAACATATGTTGGGTTCTGTTTTCAGAGATTGATTCAGTCCTGTACCGTAACGGCGGGCAAGCGCCAAATCGAGTTACCCGAACGAAGAATGATAATACATTGGAGGTATCGGCGTGACAAACCGATATCAGCCGCGCGATTTGAAACATATTTCTCAAATTTTGCTATTCACATGATACTCTCAACCACGCCAAAAGAGAGAGTCTGATCAAGCTAAGCATACACATGAATAGACAGGTAATATCGTTGCATTTGGCATTGACCTCTCGTTGCTGCAGGACACCGACCCCCGTCGGCGATCAACCGCGCAAAACTCAATCTAGCATGGTAGCGGCCCCCGCCCGCCCATCATCCGTGGATAACTAGAAAAGCAAGCTGGGAGGAGGGTTTTGCAGGCTAGCCGGAGGTAGGTAACACGCCACACCGTCCGGTCTTTTCTCTGCACGGCGGCTACTAGCATTCCTGCCGTCTAACGAAACCTAGTAACTAGCGGGATGGAACTAGGGAGCTTGCAGCGTGCAGCACCCGCCACATGGGCACTTGGGTCATGAGGCCACACAGTTGTCGCCATGGGCACCCGGATGGAAGGCCTCAATAGTTTTTCATGGACCTATGAGTCGGCACTGACGTTCTCTTCGTGTCACCGCCGTTGGTTGACTAGCGACGGCAGAGCGGATCTGAATAAGGAAAGCTACCAGTGGAGGAGGTTGGGGATAGGTGGCACGAACGTCCGTGACACTCCAACGTCGTCATTCTTTTGCAGATGTTCGTGGGTGTGCTTGGGCACAACGACGCGGGGGACATTGCGAAGAAAAGTAGGCGGTAGAATCTGTCGTCAAGATGTAGTCTACTCCATTGGACCGTTACTTTCGTATTCCAGGAGATTGTCAATGAAGCGAGCCATTTGTTTGATCTACTAGTTGCTCAGCCGGTCCATATTGAAGTATTAATGAATTCGCCATGCTTGGCCTCTGCGATATAGTTACAGTTAGAACTTTGACCAGGAACAGGTGATTAATAAGAGTGTCCCAATCATATGGGGCGGCGTAGACCATAGTCTAGCTACTATAGTACTCGATCGTGCCAATGCGGCGGCTTCACCTGGGCAGTGTCCAATCCAATATATGCGCTTCGTAGAAGTCGTAGGGGACACAAGCAGACAGTATTGAGAGAAGATCTCAATGTGCCACCGCTATTGTGTCACCGCCGATGTTATGCCAATCAATACGATAGTCGAAGTGCTGAATATCTCGAATGAGTCGTTGGCTCAAGCCGGCGGCTGAGGTCGACAATGGAACTGTTGGTAAAAGCAACTCGACTTCTGGCCATCGGCTTCGGACAAGTTCCGAGGGCATGTTGCGTGCAACTGCGTAAAAAGTTGCCAGGACCGCATCTGATAGTCAACGGACCTTGTCCTGCAACAGAGGATATATGGCCCGTGTGACGCTGCTCTTCTTTAGGGCAGGCACACTGGCTTGCGTGAGTAATGATGTTGAATTCTTGAATGGTGATTGGGCGGTGGTGGTCCAAGCCGGTCCAAGCCGAGGCTCTAGAGCTGAGAGCCTTGTCTCAGCCCAGCGGCTGCTCACCTGCCACCTTAGCGGATGGCGCGAGCTGTGAGATCTCCATGTGGAGAATAGAGTTGGTGAAGATTGCTTCTTGAGCTGGGGCACAATGTTGGATTTGGAGCCGCTGAAGGTCTGCATTGCATAATGACCAGCCGCGTTAACGAAGCACATTGATGTCGCGTTTATCAAAACCTAATTTGTCTCTCGTCGACATCCGTGACGACCAATATTTTTCTAGTCATAGTTGACGTTGGTCAAATCAGTTCTGCTTGTGATGAGCTCGTGGCAGCATAGATCGATCTGGTAGCCAGATCTTGAGTGAGTCGCCAACCCGCGTTATCTCTCTTTGATTAGTTCACTACTGCTAGCGGACCCATCGCTCATCAGCTCATGGAAGAGAAGGGCCAAGTGGGTCTTAGAACGACAGTCTAGTGACTAGTTGCTAGGCGGCGCTTCCAAGATGTGACGCCGCCATATGAGCCGGCCGCCGGACTGCAGTGAAGACCTGCGGGTAGATGCAGGAACCACACGTTTGATCCACTGCGGAACGGCCAAAGGCTAAGGAATGACGCCAAAATCGTGTGCCGCGTTAGTCACGAATCATGGCTCGCTCGGCTTTGATGAAAGCAGAGATGCGCATAAAGGAATCGTCCGGCGAAGTTTGAACAAGCTCAATACCTATTTATCCGGCAGTTTCCTCAAATGGGAGATGTCCACTGGCATGTATACCCTGTGGCTTGATTTCCCGGCCTTGCGTGATCGTCATCGCATCATCCAAAGAATGTACTATGTTCACGATTGGGAGGCCTGATTCCTGTAATAGTATGATAGTACGTATTCGCTTTGCGGAGAAATTGTTGATACATTGCTATTGTCCGTCTCAAAATCAAATCAGTTCAAACCTGCCTCGACCTGGAATTCCCATGTGGGGTCGAGATGCCACGCACAGCTTCTTGAACGAGCTGGACGATTGCTCTTCCCATTTTATTTTGAATGTAAACCTCGGTACCAAATGGTTGTCCCCATAACCTCAAACAAGTAACTTATAATAAGCAACACTCTCATATATGACCATTACTGTCTACAGTTCCATGATAGAGTTTGAATGCATCACACAGGAACAGCTCTTAATCTCACCCGATCCATCCCCAATGCTGCCGTAGCCTGCACGGCCCCTGAGCTTAGTCCACATTAGATAAGATATTGCTCGGGATTGGAAACGTGATTAAAGGCTAGTGGAGTGGCCATTACGAGAAGTTCGATGAACAACATCACCAATATATATACACAGATACGGTTGTCAATTGCTGGTAGAGATAGAAGTTTGCTATGAAGTGATCCGCATTTGCAAGATGCCCTCGATACCGGTATTTCAGAACAAACGACCGATTTACGGGAACCGTCTTACATAAATATTAATAAGAAGACAATGACCGGTCTATTAAAGTTGGGCAAGTCTGCTCATATGACATTGGAGCCCCCTTGCGTCGTTCATTGCCGTCAGCGCAATGCAGAAGGTCGAAAAGAGTAGGCACCAGAACAGCCGCAGTCCCATGTTGTCAGTCGATGCTATCTTTAACTGATCTCCGCATGAGCGTCAGCAACTGGCAGCTGTGTGTTACACAGTCTCTAAGAGGTTGACCAGAATATCCCTTCGCCCCATTCCCCATCAATGGAGAGTCAGGCGATGGGGGCAATCAATATCGACATCAGTGATGAGTCCGCGCCGTCGCTGCAGCCATCCTCACCGCTGACAATTTTACCGCTGCTCAACGGCTGTCAGGTCGATATTAATGTGTTGGTGACGGGCGAATGCCTTCAACACATGCAGTCACGCAGGACAAGTCGGATACTCCCCATTGCCTGCTCCTGCAAGCTAACAGGACAGTGAATAGCGGAAATACTAATAAGATAGTTGCGAACATGATGCTGAAAACAGACATATTTCGCCTCCCTTTGACGATCCATCGCAACCTCGAACTTTTACCGATAGCGACGTCCATGCAGCGCTAGTCTCTAGATAGTTTGGTAGCTTTTGGCGAAGTTCCACGCTGGCAGACCCCACATTGAACTCTCCACTCTAGACTCTTTCAACCTTTAACCTTCCCAATATCTATCAGGGTTACCAGACACGGCTCCCGGATTGTGACGTTGAAATCTGGCCAGTGCCTGCTTGCGCTTTAAATTTTTTCTTTAATTTTTTTTTCTTCAATTTTTTTTATTCGGGTTGTTGCAAATTGTCGCAGGCTGTTTCTGGGGACTGTGGACTTCCGGACCCTGCCCGTGCCTTCAATCTCCCGACCCAATAGCCGTTCTTCGTGTTCCTAGGTAGTAGCACCTATCATGAGTGAGTCGTGATTATTTGCTCTGGCCCGCATCAGCTCTCTAGCTTGGCCGGGTAACTCCACCGAAATACCAAAGCGGTAGGGCCAATTCGGAGCTATACCGTAGGAGGCATCACGTAGAGTTGCACATGCTCAGGTGGAGTGGTGTACTGCTGGCCAACTTCGATTTCTCACCCAAACACCTGGACACTTCGTCCCATATCTCCTCGTACTTTCTACTTGTGACTTCTACAGCTATATGTCGGATGCCCAGCTGCTGCGCTAGAGAGCGCCTCGCAGTAAACCATGCGATTGGGTCGCATCTGAGAGCTCTTCGTCAAAGGTACATCTCTTTTGAAGGTCTGCATGCCATCCCATGCATGCATAAGACCCCGGTCCAGGGGCTCACCCAAAATTTCCTTCCAGCTAACTAGTGCATTTCGTGCCTGGTCGGCCGCTCATCCCTCTCAAAGTCGCAATTCAGTTTGTTCTGAACATTCCCTTCCCAACAACTATATTCTACTCACCGTTTGCAAACAACGTTTATCCTGCTTAGCAAAAGAGTCCTATTATTCTTCATATCACCACATCTCCGGCTATTGACGATATGGTTTACGGATGAGATTGCCACCGTCGCATTGAGAAGCTGCCTGTGCGTGCTACTTCTGTCTGCTCCTGGCGACAACAACAATAGGGTACGTACTTATGTTTGCTTTCTATCCCTGATTCTATTCTATTACTGCGAGGACTGGAGAGGCTAGGTCCTTGCTCTGGGGAATTGCATTCTTGCGCGCGTTTTTGGGAGCTGGACTGCGACTGCCACGAACGGAACGCAACTGATCTGCGGGTGATACCAGCCATCTGCAGCACAGGAGCGAGACGACTGCATCCCACAGCACCAGCAGCAGCATTGTTGCCCGAAATAGGGGGACAATGACACAAGGCCTCCCCACAGAAGAACATCACAACGAGCACAACACTGCACCACAATTTCTATTCCGCATGGTCATCTTTCTCTAACAAGAGTGGATCACATCCACGACGGTCACAAGCTTGAATGAACCCAGTGGGTTCGGCTGTTGCACATTCAACCTGCCCGTCCGCCCAGGCCCCCATCCAACTGCCCACTTGGTAGCCATGATTTCTGTCAACTCGGTGGCCCACGCAGACAAAGCAGGTATCGCATGACTCCCATGATATGAATTCTGTTGGCCGAGGAAGATCTTATGTGCATTTACATAACTTGGGCTAGCCAGGCATTCCTAGTCTCTCCACGGGGCAGGGCGTTTCAGCTCCGAATAGTCATTTGCTCGAGTCCTCGTGTAGTTTTCTTATTCCCAGCGCAGTCGTCCGTCGAACCCTCCAATATTACAGCTCAACCTCGCACAAAGCAGACTACTCACGCGCTGATAGGGTAACCCGCCGCCACTGTGACAATAGAGGTTCAGCGGCACCCCTCCAACCCACTCGTTTGCCTCGTCCGCATTATCCATTTCTGCGGCCGTCTCACCTCATCCCGGCTGGGCAATCCCACCACAGGTTGCGCCGCACGCAGCAGTCAATTTAGCCAGCAATGACCCTACCAAACGTCCAAACCATGTCCAATTCCCCCATCTCTGACGCGGGTGTCGCCAACACTCCCCGACTTGTCCGCTCCAGAACTACGAGCGTCTCCAGCGACCGACCATCGACCATTGGACAGAGTCTAATGTTGCCCCCTCTATCTGTGTCGCCAGAGGCAGCCTTCATTGCTGCCTCTGCAGCCTCGCAAATTGTTACGAATGACCACGACAGCCACTCCGAGTCGTGGTACGATCAAATGGGATTCGAGCCATCAGGGCAGACAGCATTGGTCTCGAGCGGCGCGCTACAGTTGGCCAACAATTTCATTGACCAGATTCTATTCAACATCATCTCTAAAGCAAGATCCACGACTCTCTCCGCCTTGCGACCCGCCGTCAGCGAAGTTCTCAAGCCGAAACTTGCCAAAGATGCCATTAACCAAGCAGATGAAGAGCTCCGAGAGTATCTGGGAGGAGGCGAGGTCGAAAATCTAGTCCAGTCACCCATAGTGGAGTCCTCACGAGATTGGGATCTCGAACTCGTATGGAAGCGTACCCGTCTGCGATGCATGGTGTACTCGTCCTTGGGTGATATGGAGGAGGAGGACGAAGACTATTTCATGGAACAAGAACATCTAAGTGGGGAATCTGAAGACATCTTGTCAGAAGTCGTTTCCCCGGCGGTGGCCATATTTTTGACCTCCATCCTCGAGTTCATGGGCGAACAGATCCTGGTTGTTTCTGGCCAAGCTGCTTTCAATCGACTACGTATAAAGTATGAGAAGGAGCTGAAGGAGGGCGCGCGGTCCAAGGGAGACTTTTCCGACCGCATGGTGGTCGAGGAGCTCGACATGGAGCGCGTTGCGCTGGATCGAACTCTGGGTCGACTGTGGCGATCGTGGAAAAAGCGGATACGTTCCCCGGTTGAGCCGAACTTCGGTCGTAACTTTGCGCGAGGTAGCACGCACAGCAGATGTAGCAGCTTCGCTACCGACGTCCTGCCGTCAAAGGAGACATTTTCCCAACCCCAGGACGCATTCGAGGAAGAAATAACAGAACCGGAGGAGAGGGAACCAACTCAGAAAGGAGGAGCACGCCCTTCGGCCATTCCTCTACCCATGAGCAACAACGACATTGCCGAAATAGAAGTCCCCGGTCTTGTCTCCTACAGCGACGAAGAAGATAGCGAAGAAGATGAGGAAGAGGACGATGAACCCATCAGACGGACTCCGCGACCGAGGAGCTTGATGGTCCTAACATCGAGAGTCAAGCGCAACCGGCCCACTCCCAATGTATCTGAACCACAAACTCCCACACAGCCGTCACGAAAACGAGCGAATTCGCTCCCGACCCCGGCAGCTTCTCCGTACACATCTCCCAAGGGTAAAGGGTCACATGCGGAGGCCGAACCAGTAAAGCTTGCGGATGCACAAGAAGATGATGCGAGGGCTTTGGATACTGCCAGGGCGGTGACAGTGCCAACACCGGCAAGCGTTTCGCCGCTCACAGAATTCGAATCAGACGGCACTGACAAGGCCAGTGTTAGCCAAATGAGTGCAGTTTCCAAGATTATGGCCGGGGCTACTGCGGTTGGCAATGCTGCGGTTGCGGGCGTGACGGCCATTGCCCAAGGCTCCGCGCCGCAAACCAAAATCACACCATTACCAACACCAATGGAAGAGCCAGAAAAGGAGGACTTGATCGAAGAAGCACAGATTATGACATCCTCACGGGTATCCATTAGTGGAGCTAGTACTCCATCGATTGAGCCTAGAAGGCCACTCTCTCTTATGCCTGCGCGGTCAAACAGCTTACGCTCGGTTCGCATGATTGACGTGCAGCCACGAAGCCCACTTATCAGGTCTAGGACGGGTTCGTTTGATACGGATTCCATCTTGGCCTCCCGCTCCAATGTCTCGCGTGAAGGTAGCATTTCGACGCCGCCGATCGTTGAGGAAGACGGTGAGACGCCGTTCGCCAAAGCCATGAAGTTGAACGTCGGCGTGAAGTCATCTAGTCGTGCTGGGTCGCGGGAACCAAGCCCTGCCTCCATCCAGTCCCTGAAGGCAAGCTCGTCCAGGTCGTTACCACCCACCTCGGCTCCGATGTCAATGCCCGCTTTCGCCCCAGCTCCCGCACAGGGCCCTACCAAAGTAACGATCCTGAACACGACATCAAACGGATCCTTCGGCACTAAGCCTGAGGTTTCTCCGAAACCATCGGTCAGCTCAAAACAGCCCTCGTTGCCTGCCTTGCCTGAGAGAAGCACAAGTAGAGGGGTTTACAGCCCGTCTGCGCCAATGCAAGGACCGGTGGGGATGCCCCTGACAGAGGAAAGTCATTCTGCACCGCGTGCATCACCGGAATCGCCGAAGCTAGCGCGTGTGGCGCAAACCGAATCCCCATCTTCAACAAGTTCTATGAAGCTCAAGGCGGTACGCAATTCTGAGGACAGCGGCTCTAATCGGGCCGAGGACGTAGCGCGTAACTTCGAGCAGCTCCTACAAAACGATCAAACTTTGCAGTACACGCTTACTCCAGAGAACATGCGGGACTTTGACGTTAGCCCAATTACCCCTCAACTTTCGCGGACCGGTCTCGCCGACGGGCAATCAATAAGGTCGCTACATAGTGGCAGTCCTGTGTTGGCGCCTCCTCCATCTCGGAAGAGCCAGGATACCAAGCATCTTGAACGGTCCCGGTCGTCCTCACTCAAGAGATCCATGTCGGTTTCAAAGGCAACAGGGTTGAACTCGCACCCGCCAACTGATTACCACAGCGGGAAACTGTCCGGTCCGGTGCCCCGGGCGCCTCCTGTCTCATACTCATCAAAAACTCGCTCTGGCGCTGCCTCACAAGCAAGGGACGCCCGGATTCCCCGGGAGTCGCTCCAGGACTTTGCCGAGTTCATTCGGTCGACTGGCCCATCTGGTAGTGGAAACCGAGCCCTTCCTAGTGGTGGCACTCATACACGCAACGTCAGTGTTCCCGTGCCGATGAAGTCAAGCATGGACTCCCGATCTATTGGTTCTGTCAACCGCGCTCGTCTACAGGCCCGGGATGCTGCCATTAGCTCCAACAATGAAAGCTCTGAGCTTATCGACTTCATTCGCAGGGGGCCTCCTTCGACTGGCAACAACCCCCGAATTCCTCGCAATGTAGCTCCCTTCCGCACTACGATGGACTCGGATCAGTTGCACATGTCAGGTGCCGTTGGAGGCAAAGCCGTAGACGCTACGCTTCCCGATGTCAGGAGCAGCCAGGCTTCCACAAGCGTAACGGAGAACTCGGTTCAATCCTCCATTAACTCCCAGAGTGCCCTTTTGGGCAAGACAAACAAGCCAGCTCAGCACCGCAACAATTTCGATGATGACGACATGGCACCTAAGCGGAAGCAGCGAAGAATTCGCGACCCTTACGCCATTGACTTCAGTGACGAAGAGGGTGATGATTTTGAAATGACGCCGAAACCGAAACCCAAACCGAAGAAGGAAGAAAGCCTCATCGACTTCCTCAACAACTACCCGCCTCCCCCCGACCCGACTCCACCGACTCCGGTGCCCCCCGCTTCTAAAGCGTTCTTAAAGAAGAAAGCAAGTGCACCGAATTTGCTTACACGCCTGAGATCTGCTGGTAGCAGCTCCAACCATAATAGCAACAACGGATCCGTAAGGGGGCAATCTCGTAACGGTGTTCCCGCCAATGAGTCAAGATCTCTCAGCAGTCGCGCTGGCAACGTTAGGGGCTACACCCCGATCGTTGCCAACATCCCGCCTAGTGCAGAGCGAATGCCCAACATTGGGGTTTCCAATGCTTCCAATACTCCCAGAGCCAGTTCGAGCGGTGGTCGAGTGCTGATGAGAAAGTTTGAGCCTCGCGAACCAACATCAGCGGAGACCAAAACATCTGACCTCGCCAACTTCCTACGAGATTCAGAGCCCCCACCATCTGCCATGGCAACAATGCCTCCGCCAGTGGAAGAGAAAAGCAGTGGATTCTCACGTATGTTCGAGCGGCGCCGCAAAGGATCCACAGCTTATTAACAGAACACCCTTATTTCATGTACAAACTTAACTCGGACGGAACCCAACACATATCATCTCGAGAGACTCTGGGATATCATCAGATGGACCAACATAGGAATGTCAAGAGGGACACGGGTCTTTTCTAGAATATCCGATCAGAGCGATTAGGCAAACGCGAATTATATATTGCTTATCCTGGGCCGCATTTTTATCTTCTATCTTCAGGGATGGTCAGTCAATAGTAGATAGTCTTCGCACTAACGGCGCGGAGGAAAATATTTGCGCGGATATGGTTCAGCGTATTAACTTGCCGCGTGTTGAACGGCATCTCAGTTGATACCACGTAATGTTTCTTTGCTTACTCTAGGGGAAAATGAGGAGAGACCACCAAAATTTGACATGGCACAAGGAGGGTTCAGTCACTTGCAGCACACTGTAGTGTGTGACGAAGCATGGCTCAGGAAAAGCCCATGATAGTTACGGCTGAAATGAAAAACCATATCTTGTCTCTGAATTTTCTACTCCTTGAATACAATCCATGTCATCATCCAGGAGTTCCTTCGACTTTGGTTAGTTTTATTTCTATATTCCCTGGTCTTGCACAGTCCATGGTGTCCCTTCATGCACCTATCCAACCACCTGCCTCAAACCCCCCTTTTTCTCTACCATCATGACCTCCGCCGGCGGCTTCATATCATCGTCGTCCTCCGTCCGCGTCTGCTGTAACGAGAGGTTGCCGATGTCTGCTGCAACGAGAGGTTGCTCATGTCTGTCTCGTTCCCGTTGTTGTTTCCGGTTTCATTTCCTTTCGATTCCACGGAGCCGGCTCCTGCTTCGGCTTCTGTCGGGTCTCGCAAGCGGCAGAAATGCATGATGAGCGTCGCGCTCACGAAGAAGAGGATGATGATTCCGATCACGATGCCGGCTATTCCAATTGCAGGAATCTTGAGGGGGTCGACATCTTCCCACGCCATGGTGCCGAACGTTTGTCTGGATGCTCCCCAAGACAGTCTTCGCTCTGTGCAAATGTGGAAATATGGTGTTGAGGCTTGTGATACAACTCGATGATATTCTAGATGTTCCTGCGGATATGTATCTCCAACGGCCGGCGTTTCTGTTCTCAGTGACGTATAGTTCTCAACAGTTTATGCTTGCAGCACAGGAGGTTGAGGAAGTTGGAGGAAATGGGGGGTAACGCTTTTATGCATTCGCGAGTCAAGTCAAATCGATATTGTTTCACTCATTCCGTAGAATAAGGTGTCATAGTACATAGCTACCAGAAGCGGACTCTAAGCTTTCTCGCCAAGCGATGATGCTGCGATATGATACGCAACACCCGAATCAAGGCGAGAGGTTCATATTCGTTGACAACACGGGCCATTCCAGACTTTTTCGTCGGACTTCAGTTTGGTGGTTGGTGGAGTTTCATACTGCTGCTGTTTCTCTTTACACACGTGAGTCACTGGCAATGGTGGAGTTCATAGTCAGTTAGTGACAAGGAAGAAGATGAGTACTAAGTAATGTAGCCGGTTTGTCTAAAAGATGGTGAAGCACTTGGCTGCGTCTGTCTCATCATCGTCGAGAGTGCGCGTCGTGCTATACTTAGAGTCAGTTGACAGCTAGCAAATCATCAGCTGATGGAGCTATGATATTAGATATTAATATCAATAGGATCGACCGTGTCCCCTCGCATCTGCATAGTAGATCGGATCGGTTCCCGGTTTGATGGCATCCAATCAATGATTTATCTGTAGCACCCTTTTGACGTAGACCCGGGGTTAAACTCTGGGAAACCCAAGCTCACTTGACCACTCATGACACACACGAATCTTATTCCATCGGAAACCCTTGGCAACTCACCATGGGACCCCATGACCGTGGAGTCGGTGATTGTGACTTTGCGGGTTTATCCCACGAGGCATCTGCGCAAGAGCGCAA
The DNA here is from genome assembly GCF_002105095.1 of Pseudomassariella vexata. NCBI lineage: Eukaryota > Fungi > Ascomycota > Sordariomycetes > Amphisphaeriales > Pseudomassariaceae > Pseudomassariella > Pseudomassariella vexata. Next base: position 499,486 of record NW_024467968.1, read on the forward strand.
CATAAGTACTTGACATAAAACTTACGGCCGTGAACCGATCGGTACACCAAGTGCTCACATTAAAGTTCCGTGAAAGGAGAGGCCTGGATCATTACGTCCGTCCTATCGCCGGATCCGGTCCTTGCCGTCCCAGCAAGCAAGGTTGGAAGGAAGCGAGCAAACAGTTCGGATATCGTCGATCGGTTATCAATGAGTATGCAACCATGCGACCAACTGACAGGTGTCCTACGATAGTACATGTACGTCTCGTGTAGCGCAGTCTGCTATCCGTCTTCAACCAGGAAGAGACTTCGCCGACACCTCCTGGCTTACATCTGTCCCACCATCGTGTAAGAGCAACTGTCAGATCTGGAACAATCTCAATGTGCGCCATGGACATGCAGAATAGTCTGGAAACTAGGACGTTTCAAAGAATGCCGGGATCTGAGGGTCTGATTCCTGTGTTTCTGAAAGGCCTTGTTAGTCTTGGCTCTACTGCAAGTCGACGGGTAAAGCCTCGCAGGACCCAGTCTATGAAGCTTATTTTGTCTTGGATATATAAAGGTCACGCGACCTCGACAGCATGTCATTTAATTTTGGCTTGTATTGGAAAAATATGTTGTATGTAGTTTTTCCCCTGTCGAAGAGGTCTATAAAGCCTGGGAGGTTTTCGTCGGAGACGAACTGCGGTGGTGATAAGAGTCTCTTTCACCGCACCGATGCGATTCTTATCGTTGAAAGTATTACAAAAAAGCAGTGTTTAGCATAGTAAGTTATATTAATTGGCCCATTCTGGTATTATTTTAATCTGCGCAATATGGAACTATCAAGAACCCCCAAGTTGTTTCGACTTGGTAAGCCATACTGGGAGTAATCCTAGTTACAAGTTCCACTTAACCAATTTTCGTCTTCCTAAGCTCCCGAGAACTCAACCCAAGTAATTCCTGACTTTGCCATGCCGGAGGTTGTCTTCAGGGAGAGGTTCACTCTTCCGCATAGCGGTGATGACCACCCAAGGACTACTGAGCAATTCGCTGTGACATGTTCCAATTTGTTCAAATGTCCATATTTGTTCTGGAGGATCCTCGATGAATAGTCAGTCAGATGCTGAAGCCAAGATTCGTGTGGCATCACTTTGATATATCGAGGACATGTGACGTATAGTATGAATCTCTCACGACGTCAGGAAGATGATACAATAAATGGCCTATGAACACCAGAGGTCAAAGGATAACTGCTGAAACTGAGTAGATATGCACCTAGAATTTCGAGTTGTATTAACAGCCGCCTCGAGATCTGCTCAGCATGATAATATTGCTTTTTTTGTTAATTACTTCCAGTGACAATAAGGAGCACCGAAGTTCATCATTCGTTGAACGTGGCCTCGGTGTCATGAATTCAAGACTGGCAGCCGGTCCCGTTTTTTGTACTTTCTGACTTGGCCCTGAACACTTGTGGTAGGACACAGCTTCCACCTGGATAATATTATATTCCAATGATTAGCGCTGCGTCGTCCCCGAAAGCATCGTACATGACTAAGAAATTCCCGGATAGATTAAAGCTAGCTTCACCTATATGCGGAGGATGGGTTCGTCAATTTGCTTTTGATGCTTCAAAGCTGGCATCCGACTTGCAGTCAAAGGTGTTTGTGGATATGAAGCAGGGAGCCCAGGTAGCACAAGCAACTTTTATGACTAGCTTGCAATAAGCAATCAAAACTTCTTATATACTAGCTGGATTGGTTTGTTTCTTGGCTTGTTTCTATGGTCCTGATGGACTCGGATTTTCCAAGCTGAAGACTTCGCTGAATTCCCCCTTGATCTTCACGCTCGACTCTCATGGGGGTTAACTGCAGCCCTAAGGCAAACTCTGGTGTGCATGGAACTTACACTGAGTTGTTGCTGTAATATCTCTGGTGCCAATCGTTCAAAGTCGCTTGAGACGAACCAGATACCGTCGGTACAGCGAAGGTGACCAAAGGATGACCACTTCATGCTTCAAGGCGTCTATTTGAAGAGGTCAGAGAACGGTACCTAAGCTGCAACATGATGGTTCACCTTTTGAACGGTGGTTGAATATGCACCTTGCACGCAGCACGTAATCCGAAACTGTGGCATTGCAGTTGCGAAGTGAAGGAGCTTGTTTCGCTGCACCACATCTGATGCAGTCATCTTACGAAGTACCGTGGGTCACTGTTTTTCCCTTAAGAGATTTCTCTGCAAGCTCAGATGTAGCGTATGTTTCCCCAGTTTTACCACGTTCCGCACCAGGCGTCATGAGGCTGACAAGGTTGCAACGATAAAACCTGACCTCGATGGTCCTCAGCTCTTTTGACAGCCGTATACCTTTCTCCACTATCTTCCATATCAAGTCGGCAACTTCTACTGAGAAGAAAATATGAAAGTGGATTCTGCATACCCGTTTGGATACTAATGAACTTGAGCTGCTGCTCAAGCCAAAGTCCAGTCTGTTCGCATTTGAATAAACAATCACGAGAATCACGACGCTCCCTTCGTAAATCCTTTCGTAGAACTTTGTGGGTTCGACCGAGTCGGTTTTAGATCCATTCCCCGTCGATATTCACAAAGAAGTAGAGCCCTTGCTTGCGTTGACCCCAGAGTAGGCGTCGATAACGCGCAGAACAACGCAATATGTGTGGCCTCTGGGTACGAAGAAGTGGGATCACGGGGTTGCCAAGCTCAACTCCTAGGAAGGCATTCAGCCGTATTGTTCGTCGGCCCAATATCTCCTCTCCCGTAAGTAACTTAAGTATAATGTAGCCGGTGTAATTCGTAGTGTTTGCTGCTTCATCCGCTTGGACTCCGTGACAGATTAAGTTGGTTTCAGACTTACGATTGATTCCATTGACGCCAGTCCATAGCCTAGGATCCTGATGTTTCTGAGGACTTCATTTTCTCTCTGACTGCAATCAATCTTACTGCTATCCATCCGTTGCTCCCCATTGTACGAAATCAAGTTGGGGGTTTTACCATCAAAGAAAAAGGGGTGTGTAAGTCGCAAACCGAGACTACTCATGCCAGCCCCGGTAGTTGCATAATTTTATCCCGTTGAGAAACTCAACTGAAACTCATCAAGTCCAGGTCACATTCCTTTGTCAGTGGGACTTTGTCAAATGACCCGCCAGTTCCTCTCTCGCAAACTCAATAGCGTCGTGAGACACTAGAAATTGGTAATACTCCTCCACCAACTCCCGGTTCTCCTTGCCATGACTAACCTCCCGACTGACCTCGAGAACTCTTCGCACTCGTGGCTTTCGAATCTTTTCGTATAGCTGGAGACGGTCTTGAATCTGGCTGGATTCCACGTTTGCAGGCAGGAGCACGCATAGTGTGACCGCATCCTCAATCGACATGGATGCCCCCGAATAACCGTACGGGACGACTGGATGGCAGGCGTCGCCTAGCAAGACGGTATGATTGACGCTCCAACGCGGGAGTTCGTCCATGTCAAGTAGCTTCCAAACACGGAACCCATTTGGGTCGGTGAGGTCGAGTATTCGCAGCGCAAGAGGATCGAAGTCTTTGTAGATTTCTTTGACTCTTTCTAGTGAGATTTTCTGGTTGTATGCTGAAAGAGAACGAAATGGTGGTCAGTACCGGTTTTGACTGCGGAAGATGTCCGTGTCTTTTACCAATGGTGTCAGCTTGGCTGCCCTCAGACGTCTGCTGAAGAGACAGTTGCTCTGGGTGCGTGCAAGTGAAGATCCAAGATCTGTCAAAATCGACCGCGTATGCAACAATGCGTTTGTCTTGTTGATCATTCCAAGAGAGCATCTTGAAACTGTCGTCGATCATACGAGATACAATTGGATCGCTTAGTAGAGTGTATGTAGAGAGCATGAAACGTACACAGGAGTGACCAGTTGATGGTTTCGGGTAAAGTATAGAGCTGTCGACAACATGTGGACGTATGCGCGACTATGATGTAAGATGAGAATTGCTGTCGTGTCGGAACGGGAAAGGTCAACTTGCATGTACGCCGTCGGCTCCAATGATGAGATCGACAGATGTGGAAGTCTTATCATCAAAGTAAAGTGTGTTGTTAGACACATCGACCGATATCACCTTGACACCTATCTTGACTTCAACTCCACCCTCCGATGCCTTTTCAAGGAGTTGACGTTGAAGTGCAGCCTACAAGGATCAGCATTCGCCCTCCGTCTTGACACAACACTGTTATAAGGTCTTACTCTGTACGCAAAAACAGAAGTTCCTTGCTTCATCGCCTCCAGATCCTCGTTTTCTTTCCACTCGCGGGTCACCCTGCCCTCGCGGTCCATCATTCGTGCCGTATTAGCTGTGACCGCTCCCCCAGCCACCACATCTATACCCAGCCATTTCAAGCAGTGATCTGAATTTGGCGTGATGCGGAAACCATATCCTATGGCCTCGACTGCAGTGGATCGCTCGTAAATGCTGACAACGTGACCGTTTTTCGCGAGGCCAATGGCTGCGGCCGGGCCCCCGAGACCGCCTCCGACTATAGCGATATTCAGGGGAGTCATTGTTGATAAGTCGGAACGGGTTCTATTGATGGAATGTGCTGATCTTCATGATGCTTTGTAAATTAATGAAAAAATCTACATACGAGAGACGTCGTATTCGGACGATGTTGACGTCATGACATTTCGGCCGAATTGCTGATGGAGTTATCATTTCAAGCTCAACGCACCTTTCACATGGCGACCTAGGATCTCATAGCCACGACATTTGGCCTCGCCAAATTATTTCAGATGAAACCATGTGTTACGAGTTCCTGAGCGATGCCAAACTTTGAATTTACCGTGCTTGCTTAGAACTGAGTGCAGAAGACGAAGAGCTTGCAATGCAGAAACACCAACCACGCACTTCGGTATCATAACGGTTAACAGTCCAGGTAGTATACAGCCCGGCAAGGGTAAAATAAAAGGCCAGTCCCTGTTTCCAATGCAATCTTAGTATTAAATAACCAGCAAATTGTTCTACGGGTCAACTGTCTCAACGAGTTATCCCGTCTTACAATGCGCTCTCTGCTCTCTGAAGTTGTTACAGCCATAGGAATGCCGAGGCATTGTACCATTCCTTTCGAATAGCATCCGGATACTCTACACACTTCTTACGCCCTCTCAGTTTTACGACGTGTATCATGGAATTCTTGGAACGACTGATTATCGAATTTCTCACCATTCCTGCTTTTGTTGAGATTGCTCAACAAGGGGGCCACAGAAATGGCACAATAGCCAGCTCGTTGACACGATCCACTCATAATCCTGACATAGACCATTATTCTCATAGTAACTCTATTCCGTGGAGATTTCAAATGAAACAGTTATTAAACAGTGGTGGCTATTCTATCTTATCGAAGCCTCAATTGTTGGTGATCCCACTTCTTCGTCTACCTTTATTCCCCATATGAGGTATTTGCTTATATCCGAGTAATGCCCAAATGCGTCAGACGGTCATCAGTCGACCTCCACCGTGTAAATGTTGCATGGTTGACGGCGAGGAGATGAGCTAGACCAGATAACTTTCGTTGCTTATATCTTGCGTCTCTCTTATGGGAAAAGATCACACGTGGTCAGGTGGTATTGTATGAGTGAGGAAATATTCCTGAGCGATGCCGTTCTTGGCGTGGCTGCGCTAAATGCACTATTGCGGAGTCAGTCTAGACCGTTGACCTAGCCAAAATTAGAGGCAGAAAAACCGTGAGAAAGATCGTCACGGCTTTCAACGCCTTCTACAAGCCAAAACTTTCACCTTTTATTCTCCGGAGCTAGACCGCCAATATCTATGAACTGTTGGAAGGGCACACGATATCGAACTTTAAATCTCGGGCTGCCTTCTTTACTCTAATTGTCTCTCAGCGGATAACGCCTGAAAGGACTGTTAGCACCTACGTCAGTTGCTTCACGGTCGAAGTATGGCCAGCGATCAGCCGGTGGTGGTGAACGAGGATGGCAACAAACGCCCAGCCACGAGTGCTGCAGTGGAGGCTGGCCATGACGCGCACGTGGGATACGAGAATGAGCGAATCGAGCAGGTGTATCGGAAGCTCGACCGCCGCATTATCCCCGGTAAGAACGACTCCATGACATTGAGCCCAACGGGAAATGGCTCATACTGATCGGATATCAGCATTTTGGATCCTTTACTTTCTGTGCTCAGCCATCCGCTCCAATATCGGCCTGGCGCAGACGATGAACGCGGACGTCGGCCATGATCTGACGACGGTGCTAAGTCTGTCGCCCAAAGACGTCTCCACGGCTCTGGCACTCTTCTACGTCGCCTATGTTGTATTTGACTGTCCTTCCAACTTGGTCATGAGTAAATTGGGCCCGAGAGTATGGATGGCTCGGATTGTGTTCGCCGTTGGTCTCATTGGCACTTGCTTCGCCGCCGTAAAAGCCGCATGGAGTCTCAAGTGAGTAACAAAACATCCCCGTGAACTTGCCGTCTTCTGACCCACCACAGCCTGTTGCGTTTCCTTCTGGGAACGGTCATCGCCGGAATGTGGCCTGGAATGTCATACTACTTGACGTTGTTCTACCCGCCGTCCCGCACTGGTAAGAGAATAGGCCAGTACTACACCGCCGCTCAAGTGTCGGCTGCCGCGGTCGGTCTGGTCTCGGCCGGCTTTCAGCTCATGGATGGCCGCGGAGGCCTGGTAGGGTTTCAGTGGATGTTTCTCATCTACGGCCTTCTTGCCATCGTCCTTGGTTTTACTCTTCTTTGGTGGCTTCCAGACCGCCCGCTGCCTCCGGGCCAAAAGCGCGAGAACAAGGGCTTGTCTAAATGGCTGCCTTCTACCCCTGAGGCCTTGACTGGGGAGGACGCAGCCGTCCACTACGAGGAGCTCAAGCGGGTATACTACCCCAGGCCTTGGACCCTTAGAGATCTCGGTTACGTTCTCATTGATTGGCGACTTTGGCCGTTGACCATGATGTACTTTGGGGTTGTTGGCGTCGGCATTGGTACGCAGCTATACGGCACAGTCATCATCTCCGGCATCAACCCGAATTTTACGGGAGTGCAGTTGAGCTTGCTATTTGCTCCCATTTGGATAGTGAGTTGGCCATCCATCTTCCATCTGTCGCCCAGTTACTGACTTTTGCAGATGGATCTGATTGCAATTCTGCTCGTCACTCCCATCTCTGATCGTTTCCATCGTCTCCGACCCTTCTTCTTCTCGTGTGCGGTATGCATACAGATTGCCGGCCTTCTCACAACCACCTTTGCCCCTAGTTCAGTGCCTTGGGCGAGATACGGCGGTCTCCTCATGATTGGTTTCGGACTTGGCCCAACTGTGCCCATCTGCATGACTTGGACCAATGAGATTTTCCAGAAACGACACGGTGAAGTTGGTGTAGCAGCTGCAGCAGCTTTGGTGTCGGGGCTGGGCAATCTCGGCAGCATCATGACAACATATGCCTTATACACTGGTTGGCCTGAGGACGCTGTAAAGGGGCCGCGCCAATACCGCAAGAGTAACCTCGTCATGATAGGCATCCTCTGCATCAGCATTCTGAGCAGTGTCGTCATGTTTGTCGCCCTGAAGATCGCGGGAAACCAGCCAAGCCACAAGATCCGCAGCAACAGTAGTTCGAGCACCGATGCATCAGACGAGTTCGAGGACGGCGCCGCCCGACGAGAACTTGAGCAACGTGGCTTTGGCCGTATGTGGTGGAGCAAGAGGGCCTAGTCCTCCTCCCCAGTCCCACGATTGATCTTCAACGATCGATTTCCCAACCCAAGGATTGCTTGCCGCTAGCTCAACCTACCAGGCATTCTTTCTTTGGACACCCTTTACTTTCGACATGTACATATCTGAATGACCTTTCATTCGTGTACGATCTTTACCCCATGCAGCGTCTCGAGACACTTTTCATCTGAGAATCGGCACTAGCCTCGACAGCGAAGGTGCTGCTACGCCATCGCTGGGAACAGCGTTTTCGGACCGGAGACGGGCACGGCGACAATGCTGAAACGCTGTCGTATGCTTACCCTCCATTTCATGAGAACGAATATCCTTTCTGCCTCCTGGGCGGTTTTGACCGAGGATTTGGTTTTTGATTTTTGATTTTGGCGCTTTGCGTATGATACCCATTTGTGCTTTGACCACGCTGTCATCCGAGGTTTCTTTGCCAACTCGCCAGCGACAGTGCTTCTACGCCATCGCTTGGGACGGCGTGTTGCAGCCGAGGCGGGCACCGGCGACAATGCTCTTGCGCTATCGTCTTGGTCCCGCCTCATGGGCTCGCTTTCACACGTTCTTTTGAGTTTTGGAGAAATGATATGACGGGCATATATACACATATAAGATAGCTTGAGAGGACTGGGCTGTACGCTCGTTGGATGGAGGCACCCGGTACTGAATATTACTCGGCCTTTTGATCCTTCGCATTTGCTTTCCACCCCGCCCCCATCTGTGCCATACGTGAACGGAAACGAAATAGGGATATCGCAGAATGTTGATATTTACAGATACCTATAGTCCAATGCTAATCATCTGGCTTTTCTTTCATCCTTTTCTCGTTATTGCATAATTATGAACTACCAGCCCAGCATTCCGCAATTTTACCAAGCCAGTTTCCGCTGCTTCCTCACTTTCCCCTTTTCCACAGTGCCATGTCCTAGTAGGTGGGACTACAACGAGTCCTATTGAGCCAGCCAGGTCTAAATGATACGCTGGTAGGCAACGCCGCTTCTGTTTTCCCAGACTCCAAATTTCTGACTTAATCGACTAGGCTTGGGTTGAGGGAAACAAGACCCAACGGAAAATCTGCAGCCACAGTAGAGACAAGGTACTGGACGTTCGTATACGTGACGATGATATATTAACGCCGGGTGATGCTATCTTCGTTACTCAAAAGGACTCGATGCGCGAATATTGAAAGGAAGGAATGAGAGAAGTAGATGATCGCATGCGAGGAGACGGTGTTGACTCGCAATGATAATGTAGTTAATTGCAAAAAATGCGGGCTCATTCCATAATTCCCGACAGACAACGACACCCGCAATGGCCTTATTTTATGCCAAGTCAGTCCGATATTCATACTGCAAACATGGTCAGCTCCGGCTAATCAGACCTATCCTAAACTTCATTGTGTCACCACTTGACAAATGCAAGGACAACCAAACACATTTTGCTCAGATAATGATTTTTTTTTACAATTCATCTCATCGATTTGGCGAGTGTATCTTGCTGCGACACACGAAGCGCCAGACTGTTACTCCAGGCTGGTACAGCAATTCCCCAACAACTTCAAGTCATGTAACGCTCTGTTTTGCGCAGGTACTATAGAGATGAGCATCAAACATATTCCTCTCCTGGAAAGACTATGTATTGTCTATCACTCCCCACTTCCTCCTCCCAGGCTATGTATGTCGCCTACACGTCAACCGCTCGCTCTCCTTGCCTAACACATGCCCCTTTTCGGAAATCCAAAGGAGAAAAAGACGCTCTGCTATTATATACGTATATATATGTGATGAAATGCCCCAACGCATGTGTATATCTTGTCTTCATGTCGATATCTGATTTACGTGGCATATGTGGTAATTACACCCTTCCTCTCGTAATTATTGTCTAGCACTTTTCGACCATGCATCCTCGTATATCAGTTTTACGCCGTCTTTACCAGCACAGTCGTGCTAAGGACATCATTCGTTTATGTAGGTCTGCTGAAAGGTACAAACGTGACCAACCCAATCCTTGTCCTCAAGAAATGGACAAGAACCACGCCTCTAAACTCGCTATTACAAGAATAACCACAAGAACTGTTACTCCAATTTATCAATTACTAGTCACAGGCTCTACAGCCTACACGGCGTGTACAATAGTTTTTTTTCTTTCAGTTTGGTTTAACACACCTGGTTTTTTCGGTGCCTTTTACCCCTTACATGCCATCAGACCCTTCGGAATCCCCCCCACGGATGCGGCGGTGGGCCTCTACCTTATCCTGCTCAGTCACATCGGCTTGGTCTTTGCGCATGTCAGGGGTCCACTGTGATTGACTGGGACTGTGTCCGATAGACATGCCTGCGCGGATCTATCACAGCATTAGTTTGGATCTGTCTGGCTAAAGGCCTACGCATGCTTCCCGGGTTACGCGTATAAGTTGCGAGCCAATGCGATCAACAGTTTTCACTGTTGATTCTGTCGGGTGCTCCGATGGCAGCGTACATATGCTTCTTGTGGAGGGGACAGACTTACTAAAGTCTCGAGTGCACCTCTCGAGTTGTCGACCAAGTCATCGTCGAATACCATCTTACCCTCTTCGAAAAGCAGCACAATGGTGCTGCCACCAAACTTGAAATATCCGAGTTCCTCAGCCCGTTTTACCTCATCGCCGTCATTGCGAGTGATGACAGTGCTGCCGACCATCATCGCACCAACACAGACAACCATGACGCGACCGTGTTCAACTGTATCGATCGGACACAGCACCCGAATATTTTCACTGTAAACATCGAGGGCCGAGCGAATTGCCATGGGATTGACCGTATAGTACTCGCCAGCAATGAGCTTGGGTTCACGCAGGATCCCATCAACTGGGATGTGGAAGCGATGATAGTCTTGCGGTGCTAGCCGGAAGATACCTAGAGCTCCGTTGTCATAACGCTGAGCATCCTCCGGATACGCGTCACCTAAGAGTCTCTTGACGGAAAAGTCGCGGCCCTTGATCCAGATTTTCGTTGCCTGGTCGATGCGATTGAAGACAACCGACCGACAATCCGCTGGGGAAACGAAGATGTTGGGGTTGTCTGGAGCGGAGCACGGTCTGGCTCCTGGCTTTAGTGCGCGATAGAAAAACTCGTTGAAATTCTTGAACTCCTCCAGCGGGAGGAGAACTTCAGACATGTCGAGGTTGTGAAACTCGATAAACTTGGGAATGTCGCCCTTCGAGGCCGGATCATCAAACTTCTTACCCTGCTTAACACTCATACTCTTGAGCATCTTACGGACTAACATGCTGTGTCAATTTCAAACTTTGCAGGTTAGGATCATAAACTCACTTCTCTTGTTTTCCATATCCTTGGACTTCAGCCCCTTGTAAAGCAGTCTAATTCCGAGGCGAACATACACACTCATCTTCTCCTCATTGATCTGTCCGGTAATACGGTCTTGCACGAGGATGTTTGCTGAGTTAGCCCCCAGTTTGTAGCCACCATAGGAGATCTTGGTGATAACCTTGGAGTACCACTTCCTCTGGGCTTGGCTGGCCGTCACGAAACCACCCATCATAAGAGAGTTAACTTGACGCCAATCCTGGCTGGCGCAGGTCGCAATGTGAGTTATTATGTCAGTATCCTTGCGCTTGTTAAGGCGTGGCTGATGACAGATGGGACATTCTCGAATCTCGACAACATGCTCTTCGCCTCTGTCGATGTTGAGATCGTCCTTATCCAGGCTATCGCCTTCTTCCCCTGGGGTGTTCATCTCAGGGACAACAATAGTTGACGTTCCACACGGTTGGCCCTGAACTGTGGTGTCGTCAGCGCTGAGGATGAAAGGCTGTTCTTCGGCAGGCGTTTCGGCAGGCGTCGTCAGGTTGCTAGAGCTGTGACCTGGAGCGCCCAGCATAGTTTTCACCTTGTCCGCATCTGGAAGTATGCTCTTTATCTTGTCACCGAGGACCTGGCTTTGATATTTGTTCTTAGCTTGTAGTTGATCCTCCAAGCATATGACTGCCTCATCCAGGGTTAGATTGTCTTCGCCATTTGCTGCCTTGTGCGGGAAGCGTTGGAAGAAGCTATCGATGGTAGACTCGCGCAGGGTCGAACCGAGGGTATCAAGCATAGTGGTTAATTCAACCTTGCTTAGCTCGCCACTCTCATCCGTGTCGTACTGCTTGAGCATAGACCGCCAAAATTGTTGTCTCAAGGCGGAATAGGGCATATACTTGGCACGAATAGAAAGCTGTGGGTTATGCTTTGCTTCCCATTTCTCCAGGTTCTTCATCTTGAGCGGAACAGTGAAGCTGTTGAAGTCAGGATCATCGTTTCCGGCTTCACCGTTGTCCCCGTTACCCATGGAACCGCTATTAAGGTTAGGGATTTGATCGGCTTGTAGCAAGTTGGGATTGGTGGCAGACGAAGGACCACCAGCCGCCAAGCCATCAGCTTGTGACATGTTCGAGATGCTGCTAGGATTCTTCGAGATGACTGGTCGCCCTTTGTTCAAGCTGGTGGAAGAAGAAGACCTGGACATGCCAAGCTTTGCGAATCGCGACTTTTTGGTAGGCATGTCAATTCCGGGGGGATCTTTGAGATCATACAGGCCAGTTTCGGGATCAGCTTTAGGCGTCTTATCCATCAGTTCCTTGAGCGGGAAAGAGGTCGAGGCAATAAAATCATTGCCAGAGTACTTGTCGCGATCAATGACTGTGAAGGCAAAGGAGTAAGACTGCTCGTGGCTCAAGACCTGGAAGATCATCTTTTCGTTGAAAACGGGATTCAGATTGTGACGAATGACCCTCGTGCGATATGTCTTCTTGCCGAGCGATGCCACAACAAAGGGGTCCATGTCAAAGCTCGTCTTGGTAAAGTTGGACTCGGGGGGCAAGTCGGTGATGTTACAGATCTCGAGGAAGATGAGACCAACGACGTCGCTGTCGCCATTGGTGAATTCGTAAGGATTCTGTCTCTTCTTACGTTTCAGCCCTTTTATTCTCAGTCTCCTCTTGCGTTTCTCAATGGTTTCGGGCTTGCTCGGGTCATCTTCTTCGGGGGTTTCGTCATCGTCGAGCATCTCGTCGTCGTCGTCGTCGTCTTGTGAGTTGTCGGTGCCGCTCCGCATCAGCGGGGGCGACGGCGAATACGCAGATGATTTGGAACTCATCGGGCCGAGAATTGGAGTCCTTGTGGGTGTCGCGTTGCGCGAACCGCCGTATGATTCTCCTGCCAGAGTACGTATCTTCTCAAATACCTGGGCGGCCGTCGCGTCCTTGTCGGTAGAGTCGAATATGGTGAATTGGAGTAAGACCTCTCCCGAAACGACGCTGGACTTCTTGCCAGGCCGCTTGCTCTTTAGGGGGTACCATTTGGGTTCCTGTTCAAGAATTTCGTTGGCAAAAATCTCCTCGAGAGCTAAGTCGAATTCGCCCATGTAGTCCTTCTTGAATCTGTCCTTGTCCCAGCAAACGGCATCGACAAGCAGGCTCTGCACGCCCACGATGGGCATGGTGCAGACGACGTTCCATTCAGGATCCAGTGACTTCGGGACGCAGTGGGTTACGAACTTGGTTTCGCCGCACGTTAATTGGAGGTACTGTCGAGCTTGTTGTCAGCATGGATGTCTCTACACGAATGGCGGGGTTGTCCATCGCATACCGGGTCTGAGGTGCCTCCACGATCTTTCGCGGCCAAGTTCTTCGCCTGCACAGCAAACGCGTTAGTCTTCCGTCTAATTTTTGTCGTGTGGTGTTAATTGGCCTTACTCGAAGCACCACAATCTTCAGGACCAACCCTGTGTCCTTTCGCCCATTTGGGCCTACTTGTTCGATGGTGGATCGCATTGGACTGGTACTGCGACTGTTGGTTGTCGAAGTAGCAGAGCTCGTGGGTGGTTTCAACCGCGAGGGGATAAGGCGAACCATTGCGAGCTAAGAGGGGCAGCCTGCCTAAGACACTTGGCGACTCAAGTATGTAGAAACTAAGGCGGCCTTTAGTCAGTGACGTGGGTGAACAACCCCGCCCCTTGATCTTATTGGGCCTCGGCCAACTGGTCCAGTTGCGTCTTGGTGTAATGCTGCAAGTCGTTCAGCTCGAGTGCGCAACCACGTCCAAGCGCCAAATGATGTCAAAAGATGGCCTGCGTAGCTTCCGGTGCTTCAGAATACCGTCAACATAAATGTGAGGCTACACGATTTTGGAATTGCGTGTTTGGACCAGCCAGCTCAGTGCGGATATATTGATGTTTCGCAGATCGATATATCGAGGTGTCAGTGTCGGATTGGAGACAGCATCCATGAACGCCGAGAGAACTAGCGGAACTATCTCGTCATCAAACAGCAAAGTAGGCGCGCGGCGAGGATTAAGAACGGAGATACGGGATCACTGAGGAAGTTTGTAGATTAATCAGAAGAAAGCCAAGTGGTGAAAAATATAGGAAGAAGAGAGAGAAGAGCAAAGTAACGCCAAATTCCTCTCCAGAAAGGGCTGCGACGGCCTCAATGAGTTGCATGTTGCTAGTCGCGCCACAGAAGCTGGAGACACTCGTCGAACCTTTTCTTGGGGGCTGCACGACATGACGGCGGGACGGACGCTGTACATGATACCACAAGCCAGGCTGTGCCCGTTAGTGCATCGATCGACCTCCTGAGAACGAATAAGTTTGCGCGATGCAAAGATCGGCAGCAAGGAAGATGCACCTAACTTCGATGTTCCATACCGAGGTTTTTGGTACTCCGTTGCGGGCTACAATCGGTTGGTCGGTATTTTCGAGGCTTTCAGCTACCGATCGATCCCGCACACTGGGAATCTCCCGTAACTTGCCTGGCCCTACGTCGTAAAAAAAGCTTCAACGCTACGAAGTATGGAGTCCTCGTGCTGTCCCCCGGTGAGCCTGCCAGTTTTAGCCTCAAGTCTGTCTAGTGTCGGGATTCAATTTACTCCTTCTGCACCCTGCGCGGCCCAAGGCAACAAACAAGTGACTGGAATTGGCTGCGCCTCGCATGAAACGCGATCAGGATTTGCTGAGCTGACGCACAGATATTGATCATGATATGTGGTCGATCCCGCGATCTTATTGATTACGGCTGTCTCTATTGGCTGGGTATTACTTCACGGAGGTTTCTCGTCAAGGTATTCTGCTGCATGAGCCGGCTTCTCAGGAACCTCATGACGCAAAATCATCCTCTGCTGCATCTCGACTTGTATCCCTGCACGTCGAGAGTCCAGACGACAAATGCTGCAGTACCCAACACTGAGGCCACCTCGACTGACTTCGAGTGAGACCGTCCAAGGCCGCACTTCATTTCTCCATTGTTGCTAAACACTTGTGGGTGGTGGTTGTACGTATGAGTTTTTGTTACAGTTTACGAAAAGCCTGATTTCTAACATTAATGACAACTGGCGAGAAAATCACGTTGTGTCTGGCCCCAAATTGCACTTTCGAGGCCATAATTTACGTCGGCCTAAGCCTGAAGGATTAAGCACCTTCCCTACCACGGGCGGTCCTGTTTTTCCTCATCGTTTCAGGGGTATTTATATATTCAGCATCTCGAATGGACGTTGATTCCTATTTCTCGATGCACCGCATGAGAGACCAAAATAGCCAGTGCTGTTGGACACCAGCAATGCCTTCTTAATTGTAGAAGAGGCAAATGGTAACAATATTTCGATGTAAAGTCTATGCTGTCCTTTTAAAACACCGCCGAAATGATCCCAGACCTTATTTCTATCCCTGCAACGCCTACTATACCCGTTGTGCCAACCCAGCCCTTGTTATCTACACTCAAAAGCAAGAAACAACAAATGACACTTCGATCCTTTGTCATGCCTGGACCGGCGCGATAGCGGGAGCAACCTGGGTAAGCTCGACCTGTGGCTGTGGCGTCTTGAGTTCAGTGAAGACCTCTGGCCACAGGAACATCTTCTCCTCTTTGCTCGGAGACAAGACAGCAAACCTCGGCACGGCCTGCTTGCTGGACACACGACGCCACATATTGGCGCGGGGGTTGAAGCGAGCCGGCATTCCCTTGCCCTGAGTCTTCGCCTCATCCTCGTTGCGTATCTCCTCGATCTTCTTCTGGATATCGGCAAATGTGTCAAAAGCTACGAAGTCGATCTTGTTTTTGATGCAGTACTCTTCGAGCCTCAACCCCCGGCGGGCGAAAAGCACATCTGCTTCCCGCGCAGCAGCAAGGTCCGACACACCGTCGCCGATGAAGACGATCAAGGGCACGGTGCCGTCCTCACAGGTCAAAGTCGCCGCCTCGCGCGCCTCGGTGATAGACAGGGCCTTGTCATGGCCGAGCTCCGTGTCGTGGCGCCAGATGGGCTTCCAATTCGAACCATCGTCGGCGATGGTCGCATCGTTAGCCACGATGTCGATCTGCGCCGACTCTTCCTCTCCCAGGAACGTATCCAGGACTTTCCTTAAGACAGGTTTCAACCCCGCCGAGATGACGCTAAAGGAGATTTTGTGCTCGATGCAGTAGGTGTGGAATTCTTGGAATTTGGGGTCGATTTCAAGAGACTTCTCCATGACCTCGAAGCCGTCGTCGAAGGGCACGCTGAGAGATCCCCACATCTCCTCGGATACATCGCGGAAGGAGCGCTCACCCGTTTCGATTTGTTCGTTGAGGATCTTGCGCTTCATGGAGCCGCACCCGTGGGCGTCGAAGAGGATATGACCTGTATCTTGCATAAAGATTGTTCCATCGAAGTCTTGGGGTCATGTCAACGAAGTGTTTGTCATTTGGATGGAAAAGACGGCCTACCTGAGAAAATGTGAATCTTTCTCGTCTTAGTAGTCGGTTCCGGGATTGCGTTTTCTTAGCCTCGGGTGCAGCAGGGGGCGTGATGGCGATAGGCATGTTGGGTGGCTATGATGTTGAGGGGTTTCTATGGAAGCTCTAAGGAGGCTCTATGGAGGGGGAAATCTGTCTAAGTGGTTGAAGATGTTGTTTGTATCGTGCCAGAGAGGGACAAAGAATACGAAAGGATGAATATCGACGATACTTTGATTTATGGTTTATTGTAAGTCATGATCAAGGCGGGAAGGAAACTTATATACACACACGTCCTTGCCAACTTCGAGGGACACTGGGCCGGTGCTTCTCCTTGGCACTAAAGCAGAAAAACTTATTCCATTGTGATTACTGAGGCAGAAGATGGATAAGCAAAGCTGGTCATCCTCGACACCCTAGGAATATTCGTATTCCAGGTGACTAGTCAAATACGCCTGCATCAGTAGAGACCGGGGGCGAGGCGACAACCACATGCAAAAGCATAGGTTGAAGTGGAGGCTCGATAACTAGTTTACATCCATACCATGGGCAAAAGTTCTACACAATCTACATAGTATTTTCCATTGCATCGAGGGTCCAGTCAGGGGCATGTAGACCATCGGCAAGTCGGCCAACTAGAGAGAAGAGATGGTCATCAACACAAATACTGTGTATATCGCCGATGGCTACCTAGCTTCTTGCCTACCGTAAGCAGCCAGGAGGCCGCTCCCACAATGACGTCCTCGGCGTCTGGTGTGGTTGAGTCGTCTCCTATGGGGCTCAACTTATCCGCCCTGGCGTTCCAGACCATGAGCTACTATGTGTGTATGCGGGCGTCTGGACTCCTGTGGAACTCACAATCGCGGCACCCACAGTGACTGATATTCACAGAATCTGCTGCTTTCACAATCGTGGTGACGCGTACTAGAAGGCGGTCGTAGCACTGTAGTTTTCAATAGCGCATCGGCCGTCAACTTGCCAACATAAGGGCCATGACACATTGCAGTGGAAGAGAACGATGAACATTGGCTTTCGGCTTCCCCTGGCTTTGGGTGCAAGTCAGTTCACGATGCCACTGCGAGGAGCATGCAGCGAACATGTGCAAAACGGCAGGTTCAGGTAGGTAGGTTAACATCGGCCGCTGAGATGGGCCGAGTGTCCCGGATGATGTCATCAGACGCTTTCAGCAATCCTGAGCGATGTGCCCCAGATAAAGTATCTCACGACGTTGGCTCCGGAATCACCTGTGCCGGAAGCGTATAGAAGCGGTTGAGGGGTATGTACTATCCGATATCGAGCCCGCCGCTTCGCGGAGGGGCGGACTTTTCCATGGCTAGGGTTGATTGGTTCCTGGATCGTATTTGGGCTTGTTCCGATGATGCGTTGGATCACTAGAGGCGGCTTACAGTCCCTGGACAACATCGCTCCTCTCTCATTGCAGCGGTCTGAAAGGCAAGAGGTTCTGGCAAATAGTTCGAAAGTGAGGGGCAATTATGAGATCTCGCATTCCTCCCGCCATAATGACCCACCGTCTATGCCATTCCATTTCGCAACTCCCACCACATTCTCACCAAATTATTGCACTCACATCGTCATTACGCATCCGTCTAAACCCTCCTGGGCGTGACCCAGACTCGATTCTTTCCCATGAACTCACGATTTGTGCTTACCGCTCCACCACGGATTCAATGAAGTCAATTTACTGATGAGCCCAGGCTAGGGGTACCCTTGAGACCCTGACGAACTAACAATTGCACTGCCCCTACCCGTGTGACCGCAGCATCTTCAAGAACGGCATACCGTTTGAGGTCATCATGTGGTAGACAACAATGCACCCTTTCGCTTGCATTCGTATGTGCTGATATCAGTACGCCAGGCGATTCCAAGTTTCGACGTCGCAGACTCGTTGCCTGCTAGAACATTACCCCAACACGCAAGAAACTCGCAAAATGAGCTGCTTACCAGCATTCCTGTTCCAAATGTTTGTCATGTTGATGTATTTCACCAAAAGAGTACAGTGTCTTTAACCCAGACCCAATGCTTTTGTCTCTATCGTAAGTCCACTACGCCCGCCCAAATGTCAAATTCCACGATATAAACCTCCACGCCTAGGACGAGGCTTTCGCGGTGTACTTTGTCGCAGCCTTGTCAAATGCCGCGCTCTTCTCCTCCAAGTCGGTCAGGAGCGGATGCGCGGGGCTGGTCTTCTTCAGCGAACTGGGGAGAAAATGATGTTAGCATGCAATCCAAAAAAAACGGATTTGAAGTCTCCATCCCATAGGAGAACTTACGCCATGACGTCCTTCGGGTCCTTTCCTGTTACGATGTTCAGAACCACCAAGTTCGCAATGGCATCAGCGTAGTCAGGCTGCTTTCCAATCGCTTGCTTCAACGCCGTCTCGGCCTCCTCGACGCGCCCTAGGTGAAGTTCGCAAACCGCTTGGGAAACTAGTGATGTAACGGATGATGTTGACGGCGCCTGTGCGAGTTCCTCAAAGACATAGAATGCTTGCTGGTACTTCTCACCACCCTAGAACACCGTTAGAATATGGGGTGTTCCATTAGCATACTTGGGGAGACATACCAATCTCAGGCCCACCCATGACTCGGTCAAATTGACAAGCAAGCTGTCCTGTGCCCAACTTCGTGCTGCCTTGACTTCCTTGAGGGCGAGATCTATACGGTTCTGTTGAAGATAAATCTGTGTAATCAAAGCGACGGCGTCGACTGCCCAACTATCAGTACTTTCCGCATCACCCAGTTATAGGTATCCATATGGAATAAACCCACGATTTGCAGAATGCTGCGACAACAACGCCAGCGCCTCCTCGCTCTTCCCCGCCGCCTGCAGCACCGTTCCGCCCAAAACTTGCACCGTCGCGTTGTCGCCGCTCGAAGCCGCCAGCTCCTCAATCGTCTTGACCGCCTCGTCAGTGCGGCCGAGGCTCAGCGCCGCGAGCGCGCCCACAGCCGCTAATTCGGGTTTCGACTCGCCCTCGACGTCCGCGATCACATCTTCGGCCTGGCCCAGCGCGATGCGGGCGCGGTGCTGGAGCACGCGGGCGGGGAGGGCGTTCTCGGAGGACAGGGCCGATACGTCGTAGTCAACGGTTTCTTGGAATTGGCCTTGGTGGAAGTGGTTGTGGAGGTTTATGAGCTCGCCTTCGGCACTGTAAGGATCCATCTTGGGCGGTTTGAGAGAAGTGCAAAAACGGGTATGAGGTTGTCACGGTTTGCGGGTCAGAACTGGATGCCAGATAATCGAAGGTTGAGTACGGAGTACTAGAGGTTGAGCGGAAGAAGCCGCCAGGTGGCAGTTGACAATTGTGGACTTGCCCGACGAACCCTGCGGGGGTCTAATAACTCCTAAATTGATCTAGGAGACTTGAAGTCGAGCAACAGGAACAGACAATGAAAAATGTAAGTCAACATGAATAAATCCGATTGCGATTAAAAGATCTCAAATTTCCAGTCTCCTAGTGAAGAGTAAGGTATACTGGACTCAAAGTCATAGCGCACAACCCAAGTCTTGTGCGGGCTCTACTTTGATGTAATCTGTGAATTTGACCTTACCCTCCCAACCATGGTCATCACTTGCAAGTAGACTCTGACACATCTGTTTTCAGTCAAATGGTCAATTCATTTCCTATCATCATACAGCAACGGAATTTTTCCAGGTTTCCTGCTAAGCCTCAGTGCCTTTCCCGACACGTGGCTATCCACACCCAGTGCTGTTCCCTCCGGTTTTGGTTTTGGTATATCAACAAGATCAAGGCGAGCCTAGTAGGCTATAGTGGCCTTTAATTTTTTTTTTCCATCATAATGACCCTCTTCATGTCATCGGTCAAATTTCTTGCGCCTCAGTACTCTGCAATTGATGCCTCAATTCGCACCATATCTCAGTACTCTTCCAGGCTTTCTTGCTCCCCGCCTTTGTGCTCCCCGCTGTCCAGTGCTCCCCGTGCCTCAGACCCCGGTGCCCTCCTACTCTCCGAGCCACGATGCTTTCCAGGTCTCGGTACCCTTCCGGTTGCGGCGAACCTTCAAAGGCGAAAGCTCTCGAATGTCGCCGTCGGCAGCGGCAGGCCTGCCATCAGCAGGCTTGCCCTTGTCGTCAGCCGTCTTGTCATCAAGAATCTTCTCGCGGGTTAGCTCAGCCTTGGAAGGCGACGACCCTTGAGTGTACACCGAAGCCGAAGCAGCACTTTCCCAGTCGCCAACGAGGAACTTGTTGATCTCGTCCAGAGTCTGCGGCAACAGATCAAGGTAATCTTCGGCGTACGATCGGACTCTCTGCTTACCCTGCTCCGGCTCCGGCGTCTTCGCCTTCGCGTTTCTCTCCTCTGCGATCTCGAGTTGTCCCTCATCCACGAATGTATCGATATCGGAAAGCTTCTCCTCGGTGGACTTGTCCTTCTTGTGGGCAGACGACTTGACCTGCTCTTCAGCGAACTTGGTCTTCTCATGGACGGACGACTTGGCCTTGGATTTAGCCGGCTTAGTCCCACAGGACGACGAAGGCGGAAAGTCGATCTGGGGGCAGTGCTCCCCGGCGTAAATGTTGCCCTGCGCCATCTCCCAGGTGTAGTCGTCCTTGTACGGAGGCCAAACCCAGACCCAGTGCGAGTCGTGGCGGTCGTGGCGGCAGGGGCGATCCTCGATATTCAAGTCCTCCTCCTTGGGGTTTTCTCCTTGACTTCGGAGCGGCATGCCAGCCGTCAGCGTGGAGCTCCCCTGGGCTGTGTATGCGCGGAGTGCGTCCAGTTCCGCTCTCAGGCGAGCGGCTTCGGCCTCTTCCTGCTCCCTCATTCGCTTCCCTCTCTTTTCTTCCATTTCCTCATCGCTGATCCAGAGTTTGGCGCGAGCATCGTTCTAAAATGCTCGGGCTTCTTCCGGGTCGCGAAAGGGCTTCTCGGGTTCGTAAGGCTCAATAGCCGGGGCTGTGTTGTCAGCGGGGCTATCTTCGCTGACTGCCGCATTGGGTTCAGTGCTCTTCATATCGGCATCTGATCCCTCAGAATACTTCTCGTTGGGGTCTGTGTTACCAGAGTCCTTCTTATCCGAGACTGATCCCTCAGCCGGCATCGCGTCCTTGATCACAGTTCCAGTGGAACTCGATGCGGGAAGCGGCTTCTTCTCCCTTTGGAAGAACTCGCCCTCGGGCTGGTCATCGTCAAGGGAACGCATGAGGGGCCTATTGTTAAAGAACTATTCAATTTTTTGCTGTCAGTAATTACTTGCTTACTTATATGAAGGAAGGGTGGGGACATGGTGAAGAAAAAAGGCTGCTCCAGGTCGAGTATGCTCCTCTCACGACAGCCAAGCGGCAAATACAACATAAAACAAAATCAACGATAGCGGGTCATGAAAACTACCCACCTGTTGATGCTTCAGAAGCGTAAGTGAATATTCCTCGGGCACAGCAGGGTCTCTTTTATATGCAAATGAGGAGGATTTTGGCTCTTCACTGATGGGGTCCGGGATATTAGGGTTTGAGGTGATGGCAGTCGTGACGTTCTGCAGCGAAGCCTGGCTTTCCCCTTTCTTTGAATGGAAAGAATGAGCTGACAAGCTCGAGGGCAGCTTGGACCTGCCAGCGGTGGCAGTAGCAGCGGTTTCAGAAGTTTCTTTGGTATACATGACTTTGGACTGCTTGTGACTGAGTGGTGAAGGTGACGAATTCTCAGCGGGTGTGTTGTTAAGCCAATTGACAATAGCTCTCACTTTGGAACGACCGCTATCTGTAGTCTCGGTCGAGGTGCGATGTCGAGATCTGAGAGGACTGGGGCCGTCGGGGACCTTGCGGCTAATGTTGGCGGAGAAGCTGGTGAGTAGGCCTTTGGTTTCCTTTTTGCGGTCTAGCATTGGGCGAGAGCCCTTCACGTACTTCTCGAGGTAGAAAGGATCATCTTCCGAGTCTCTGCTCCTTGGGCCGGAGACATTGCTTTCTGGAGGCGACGAAACAAGCTCCTTGTCCTTAGGCTGCTTGTGAAGGTACTTCTCAAGGTAGAAGGGGTCAGATTCAGATTCAGTTTTCTTGATAGGAGATCTGGGCCGTGTTGCTGATGACAGGGCTGACGTGGAAGAAAGTGCGTGCTTCTCCGACTCGGAAGTCACTGAGCGTTTTGACTTCATCGTGAAAGTTGGTCAGGCAACAACTGCAAACCTTGGCCAAAAGTTCACCAGTGACAAGAAAGTGTACAAAAATCAGTCGGTGGTGAGTATGGTATTTGTGAACGGTGATGCAACCAACAAGCTCATGAGCAAGTTGGAACACCTTGGTGATGAGGGTGATGATGGGAATAGCAGCGGCGAGGCTCACAAAAACAAGAAAGATTGGGGAGGAAAACTTCGGCAATAGTTCTGGAGTTGGTGATTTCCGTGATGAGTTTTCCCATAACAGAAAAGTGTGAAAGGTGAATGTCAGCGATGATGTGGTGTTGTCAATGACGGTGAGGTTCACGAAATCAAGGAAAAGTGAAAGGATGCCACCGACTATGGGTGCGATTTCGGAAAAACGGCGTCGGTTGACCGGGTATGAAGCCCGGGATGTCCAGTGCCAGTTAGATACTACTGATCTTTAAAGTAGATGTGAATCTAACGTGAATGGCTTGATCCAACAATCCATATCAAAAGAGACATGAGGGTTCATCAACATGTACTTTGAACTTGCCTCAGGATGTCTCGAACCTGGTGGGATTCACATCAGATCTTGATGCCTCTTGGAACTGAGCTGACCAAGAATAATGCTAGCAATCTTATTTCTTCCAAGCCCAAAGTTGACCCCTTTCTTGTACTTATACTTAAAGAACTCGAAGTTGGCAGAACTCACCTCTCACAGGACACGGGGCTACATATATCTATGCACTTTCCCTGCTTTTGATTGATCATGAGTAGCAACAATACTGTACAGATTCAGAAAAGCGGCGTCACCCAAGTTATCCGAAGTGGCATCTCCAGGACACCATTAACCAAGCTGTATGAACGAGTTAAAGCCATCGCAGATGGAGCCAGAGGTGGAATGAACCAGGGCATCTACATTGTCCGAAAGATATCCACGGGGAAACTCTATGTCGAGAAGAGATTCAAGCCACACCCCAACGACCAGTTTACAATCAGGCTTGCCATGCTCGAGATATACCTCCTCAAACGCCTCGTCCATAACTCCATCGTGTTCTATCAGGACGCCTACGTACGAGAAAACCCATTTGATGCCGCAGTATATATGGAATACTGCGATCGAGGGTCTCTTTCCAATCTTATCCAGGTATACCAACAAAGCAAAACGACGCACCAACAACACTTCATCCCGGAGAGTTTCATCTGGCACGCCTTCGTCGGCCTCGCTGACGCCCTCTACTTTCTGAAAACAGGGGAGAGCTACATCTCGACCCCGATCCACAGCAACCAAGGTAAGAAATGGACGCCCATCATTCACAGAGACATCAAACCCGACAACATCTTCCTGCGCTCGCACGACACCCCCGGCTCCAAGAAACCACTCTACGTATTACTCTCCGACTTTGGTCTTGCCTCCCCCGACGACAAGGATCCTAGTGTTGCTCGCAAGCCTTCCGGCGTACGGGGAACCCCCGAATTCCACGCCCCCGAGCTGTGCTTCCAGCCCTTTCCCGCCACGCACCAGATGGACTACCAAGCTCAACCGCACACAGCCAAATCGGACGTCTGGGCGTTGGCGTGCATGATGTTTGCCATGTGCGAGCGGGACGAGTTCGCGCATTTAAATCGGTACTGTTTCCCCATGCGGAGTCAGAAGTGTCGGGGCCGAGACGCCATTTTGTCCATGCTGGATATCACGCAGAAGCAGGAGTACTCGGAGTATCTGGAAAGGTGCATCAAGTGGGCGGGGAATAAGGATCCGCGGGATAGGCCGGATCCGAGGGTATTGATTAGGGAGGTTAAGGGTGAGTTGGATAAGTGGGTTAAGGATCCTAATTGGACGGCGCAGGTTGCGGTTGCGGGCGAGTTGCCGGATTGGGCTACAAAGAAGTCGGATGTTAGTTAGTTAGGGTCCTTGGGTATCTAGTTGAGTAGGTAGGTATTTAGGTTTCTCGTTGCGTGTTCGTTGGTCTTTTCCAGGACAGCACTCTCTGCCGCGAGAGTTTATATGAGAGACCTTAGGTATGATTTACTTAGATCACCATCGTGGTACACAAGCTTCTTTCAGTAGGCTGTAACTGTTATTCATGCCCGCACTGCTGGTCAGACTACTTACCCAACCCAATTACAAGATACTGCTCTGCATGCATATCTGAAACGTAGCTGAAATTTGCCATTTCTGACTCCATTGAGGCCTGGTATATTCCATATCTATGAGTGCCGGGCGTTTTGCAGCAACACTGGCACAGTTGATCAAATGTGGATAGATGCCTTCGTTGCTACTGGTGACACTACAATTCTTCACTATCCCGTGGTCCAGGAAAGGCAATCATGTCTATCAACAGAACAGGAAAACATGTTATGAATGCTCAGTCAATTGTCTATCTACTTTTATAGGAAAAGTCCGAGGCTCGAAGTTGAGCAAGTCGAGGTGACGGCGCTCTTGACCTGGCATAAACAAGGCCTTGATGGCTATGTTACAAATTGTGGAAACTAATCTGTTCCACTAAAGGGGGTTTGATGTTGTGATGTGTGATGTGTGAAACAAGTATCTTATCTTCCAGCAACGAAATGCTCCGAGACATACGTTCTCAATGCATCCAAGGTGTCCAAGTGACTGTTGGTCGAGGACACAGGCTCCAGAGTTCGACAGACCTAGTAGATGACTCTCGCCTTCTCGAGAATCTCATACGTGTCATAGTTCTCCAAATTGCAGTCGCCATACATGCACAACGCTGGCGAAGCCAAAATATAGACCCCCTCGACTTCTTGGTCTTCTCTCCACTCCGTGGTAAGCCCAAACACGTCATCCTCCTTCTCGCGCGTCATGATCTCCTCGTCAATCGGAAAGCCGTAAGTTTTGTCTAGGTCGGGCTGCGCACCCCCCCACATGTCGAATTTAAACCAGGCTCGACCTTCCGTCACGCACTTGGCCAACTCGAGCGCCTTGGCAATGATGGCTTCGAACCCAGCATTCAACTCCGCCTCGTCTCCATTGGACGAGAAGCGAACGCAGTTATGCGACATGTCCTCGATGAGCTTGACCCTCGGGTTTCCTCCGACTCGGTAGTGCTCCTCATCTTTGTAGACGCGGCTGAGGAACTCGCCTGTGAGGGCGCGCCAGTAGTGGTAGTCAGCTATTAGTTCACTGTCGTCGCGCTTATTGACGCGCAGTCGTATCTGCTCGTTGGCAGCGCGAGCTCTGGGACTGTACATGGCGTAGGGGCGCTGGAGGAAGGTCTCTAGGAGCTTGAACCAGATGGCCGACTCGAACATGTACTGTTTGAATTCCACATTGATTATATCGGCCTCGAAATCCTTGGAGGTGCGATAGAAGAGATCGTGCTGTGCTTTGCGGATCATTTTGACGGCGGGTTTGCCGCTGAAGTGCTGCTTGGCGAAGGCGCTGATCTGGTCGCGCAGGTCGGTGAATAGCTTTTTCGCAGTGAGTTTGTCTTCCTCAAACGGATCCACGAAGTCAGTTTCGTTGCAAGGCTTGGTTTCCGTCCTGTTTCTAGTCTGGTTGCCAGTCGTGTTGCTAGCCTTGTCTCCAGTCGTGTTACTGTTCTTGTTGCCAGTTCTAGCATCAGTCTTACCGTCAATCTTGGATAGCAGGTCTTTGGACCTGGATGGGCCTGATCTCTGAGCCGCTTTGCGACATTGAGCTATAATCTCTTCATTCCGTCGCCCGGAGGCCGCCAGCTTTTCACTGAGAACCCGATTCTTTCTGGCCAGACTCTTCTTCTCGTTAAGAAGCCTTTGGTAATCCTGGGAGCCGTTACTATTAGGCTCCACGGAAGCCTCGAACAACGAGTGCGGATTGAAGGGGTCGTTGAACGGCATGTGCATCTGCAGATTCTGATTCTGGTTCACGAGAGATTGGGCTTCACGGCTGAGATTATCAACCTCCTCGGTCAAATACTGCACCGCCTCGGCAAGCTCGTGGTTTTCTTCCACCAGCATTTCATTCAGTCTGATGACAAGTTTGACTTCCTCCGTGTGCGGCTTGGCCTCATCTTGGACGAGGACAAGTTTCTTTAGGCGATTGAGTTCCCGTTTCAAGCGGATGACTGTCTCCTGATATTCTCCCATCGGCACCGTCTGTACGGTGCTTGCCTGATCGAGACGCGCTTGGAGGTTTGCAGCATCAAGATCCAGATTTTTAGCATTTTTTGAAGTCGCTCGAAGGATCTTCTTGAATTCAGCCGAGGAAATATTGGTCTTCGCATGGTTCAGTTTCATTGGAGTTGCTCGAACGGCTTGTTTGTCCTTAGACACGGCAAGACCAATGCTCTCATTATTCGAGTCCTCCGGAGCTGCTCGAACAACTTCTTTGCCCTTGGAATCGGAAAGATCGAGTTCTAACTGGTTTGTATTCAGCGGAGATGCATCACGTATCTCCTGATACTTGTCAGCGAAGGCAGGATCGAAGTCCTCGTTGAGTTCCATTGGAGACGCTCGAGTCACATCTCTACCTACGTCGACATAGAGGCCATTATGCGCGCTATTCTCCTTTACTGGACCATCGTAAGACTCTCCTCGACTCGCAGCATTTGGAAGGCCATGACCCTCAAGGTTCTGGGCCATCAAGTCTTGCGGCAGCCCACCCATATTCTCCCAGATAGCAGTGTCGATGATGGCATTATTTGGATTAATCCTGGGGTCTGGAGTTGCCTCTTCGCCAGTGTAGTCACCGTTTTCATCTGGAGACAATGCTTTATACTCGCAATCGATCTTCTCAGTGTCCTCTTGGGATCTGTAGGGCACATCCATCGATGTCAGGTATTGGGGGTTGAGAACATGGGTGACCGAGGAACCTAAGATGGCGGGCTGTTCGTTGAAGGAGACTCGCTTTGATCTCTTCTTGGTACCAATTGAGCCCCCGGGCTTGTCGGTCGGTCTCTTCTGCGGGACCAAGGACGATTGCGCGTCAACACCCTCGCAGTTACTGGGACCATACATCTCGGCGGATGAATTGGTTTATCTGCAGTACGATGACGAAGTCAGAAATTCCTCTGTTGCAGCCAATCTGATGATGTAAAACAGAATAAATGGACATACCTTTAAGAAATGGGCGTGGTGGCGTGATTGTGGTGCGCAGGCTCCTCCTGCCACGAACAGAACTCGAGTAAGGTAGGAAGATCGCTTGGAAGCTGCAGATACAAGCTCACAAATCTAGTAGGAAACCGTCGAGGAAAGACTTGTCATCAAATAATGATTGAAAGCACTTCCTCTCTTGATTGCAAGAAAGGTTGAATAGAGTATGAATTTCGAAGGGGTTGCGTCCAAGTTCTCGAGTTGGTCAGGTAACACTCGACAGAGTCCTGACTACCACTTGACTTGACAGCAGAATTTCAGACGGGGGTCAATAGTTGTGAGGAAGGTACAGAACTAGAAGACACACATGTTTGACGTGTTGTTTCCCGAAAAGACGTGTCAACTGTGATTATCACTGGCTCTACGTGATCAGTACTCAAACTCAAAGCATCGTGAAAACCACCCTTGCTCGGGCTGCAAGGGAACGAGTGAAGACAGTGGACTCTCAGCATGGTCATAGTTAATTCAGCTCTTTGTATTGCTTGGACGGCAGAGCCTTAGGCTTGTGAATGGTCTGCTCATGTGGAGGACACATCAGTTCAGAGCACGGTTTGCATCTATCAGTAAGAAGTGACGTCCCAGGTCAAAATTGGCATCATACTGGCAATGCCTCATCACTTATCTTCATTCCTGCTGTTTATTGTATTAGTATACAGTCCTTCACATGTTTATAACCTACTCTGCATGCTGCTATAGTGTTGCAATTACTAGATGGGGTATTCTCGGCTCATTGCCGGGTGGTCCGTGTTATGGAACGTGTATAGAGAGTGACTGAAGATACTGACGCAGCCCTTGAGCAATGTTCTGCTTTGAATTGTGGTGGAGTTGGTGGGATTTCAGCCAGGTAGAAGGCAAGACAAGACGTGACTGCCAGAAGGACGAAAACTATCGAGTATGCTCACAAAGGGCGTCTGTCGCAAGTTTGTGCGCAAGTCCTGCTTCTGCCTTTGCAGTTGAGTTTATGAAGCATCCATAACAAAGCATAAGAAATGATAATCATGTTGATATTTCTTGCGCACCAAGAAGCGTCCTCTAATCTGACAGCAGCAGGTTATGCCATACCTCATCCCGACCAAGCCGCCTCATAAGCACTTCAAACCAACCCCTTCGGCACATCCCTCCATTGTATCTCCCTGTCGAGCAATTCATCCATGTTCCCCCGCTCCTCTCTGACTATCCTTGCCTTGGGCTCACTCTTAGATGCGATTTCCCTTCCAAACAGTCTGGGCATGACGAAAATTCCTGCTGAGAGATCCCTCATGTCGGGCACAACTTCCTCCCCCGTTGCCGGATCTACTGGCATCTGAAAATCAAACGCATATAGCAGTCTCGAGATGACCAGAAATAATGACCAGTCGGGCGATGTGCAAGCCCTGACATAGCCACCTGCTGGCACCGAAGTGAAGTGATTGCGCTTCGAGACGTCAGCATTGCTAGCTGCTTCAGCGGAGGTTTAGTGGTCGTGGGCCCAGCGTGATGGGTCGAAGGTGCGGATTGGGATCGTTGTTGATTGCCCTACATCCAGTAAATATGGGCAAGTGACCAAGGATATAGAGCCTCGCAGCAACTGTACTCGCCAAATATTCCACATCACTACAGCCCCCTTAGGATCTTATACCCCATGTACTCATCATCTCGTATCACCGCATGCGGCACGCCAATACTAGCCGTCGGTATCCAGAGCAGGTAGGGTAGATCGGGGAGGTCGTTCAAGTCGGCCATCCTGTCTCCGCACACGCGACCTGGTTCCTCCTGCGCACTTTGCATACATTCGAAAAGATAAAGGGCTTGGATAAACCCACGAGTGTAGCTGCAGTGGTGTCGGAGCCGGCTTCCAGGAGTGTGCTGCCGATGTAGTCGGCGATGCCATCGGAGAAGCCTTCTTCTTGGGGGCGGACTAGGTCAACGCAAAAACAGGACTGTGACAGGCCTAGCAAATACTTTGTGGTTCATATACTTGGAGCCGACGTTCTGGGGCAACAATCATGGCGTAGTATGCCATCCAATCAGTTGAACTCTCCCGGTCAACATGCGGACAAACGAGGTAAATTTTCCTCTTCTCGTATTCTGCGCATCGTTCAGGATTCCAAATCTCGCCGCCATTCGCGCCTGGAAGAGCAACCACGCATGATTTCAAAATGGTCATAACGCTGCTGGAGGGCAGTATCCTCATTGTCGACTCCAGAGAGCAACGCGTGAGAGGAGCAGCCGAGATGAGTTCAGCAGTATCCGACCCGACATCTTACACCGCACTTGATCTGTTAAAACCTGCCAACGTGTGTATATCATGTGCATGGTACCTGTAGCCACCTTCACGGGGCTGGATGATATTCTTGTTCATACCACAGCTGCTACAGCGGTTGACTCGGTTATGGCCTGTACTGGAAAGGCTGCTTGGCTCACATCGTATTTCTGCAGTTTACTTGCGCTCTTCGCGGTGTTTGAAATATCGTCTAGAACCCTCTACGTCGCCTGCACTAGGGAGAAGGGCTCCACGCCATTCTCGATCAAGACCATCCATGAACCACAGAACATTATGAACAGTGCGCTGGCAGGGAGATCATTAAATGTCCCGTGGAACCGGGCCATACTCGCTTTGATCTGGCCGCTGTCCATACGGCACCATGTAGCAGGTCCAGAAGGAGGAGATCAATCTGAAGGCGAACAAGTTGCGCAGACTAAATCGATATGCCCCGGGTGGTAATCAACGAGAGATGACTAGCAGACGGCTTGCCCTCCGCCACGGTATTAGAGGACAACGGGCAGACCATACAGCTGTACAGGTCTTCTCTCCCGAGTAGTAGTTTCAAAAATCCGGCATACACTATCCTTCCATGACATCCACATCTACATCTTCAGCAGCCATTGTGTGATTACACCAGCTATATACGATCCAACTAAAGCCACTCTGCGCTGCAAGTTCAGGCCGACCAGGAACGCAATGAACGCATCGAATAGCACGGCAAGTGTACGCTCTTGAGAGCACGACAACCTCATGCAACCACCAATATTCAAAGCGCCCAACGGAAACCGTGATTCCTTTCAGCGCGATGAGCATCGACGTACTTGGCCCTATAGCCTCACAGCATGCGCATGAGACGTGTTTTAGATCAGATGTTGCACCGCAGGTGCTGGCTTCATACCTGCCAAGCCGGCCGATGCAACCCGTGGCACGGACGTACCCACAACGTCTCTCGTGAGATGAGATGGTATGAAGAGTGTTCAGACGAGCCAGGTTTCCTAAGTGGAGGAGCTGTTGTATCACATTGCTCGGCATCGGTGTCAAGTCACACTCTGAACTTCGGACTGTACCCCATTATCCAGGAGGAATGCTGCGCCAACTTGGCATCCCAATGATTTGAGTGACACGAAATGACCTAGACACAGCAGTGCAAACAAGGTTATTTGAGTATTGATTGGATGCTCGACGAGCTTGGTTGCTCTTACTCATGTCACCCCTAAGAACACGTTTTGTGCAGCAAACCCGAAGCAATCAACGGCCCGTGTCGCTAAAGGCAGACACAGGTAATTGTGCGAGAGCCATCGACTTATGCAACGGCACGAATTCATCGTGCTTTGAGCCCGTCGGGGTTAGTCCCGCCTAAATATCCGGTGCCCTGGAAGTTTGCCCCACATGATCCCAACAATGTAGGTTTAATTAAGCTTATGGATATTTGAAGATCAGTGCGAAGCTCAATGTCCGCCCTGGGAATGACGTAGGGAGCCGGACGACTTGAACCACGTGGATCACTTCTTGTTGAAGTCACGTAGTATCGTCGTCGTACAGCGAATTGACCGGCGCATGTATTTGTTTAATAGATGGATAGCAACGAATACGACTTGTCATCCGCAACGAGCATC
This sequence comes from Pseudomassariella vexata, assembly GCF_002105095.1. Lineage (NCBI taxonomy): Eukaryota > Fungi > Ascomycota > Sordariomycetes > Amphisphaeriales > Pseudomassariaceae > Pseudomassariella > Pseudomassariella vexata. The sequence continues at coordinate 530,996 of NW_024467968.1, forward strand.
GAAAGTACGGCCTCCCTTCGTATTCTTGCCACGTAGTAGCTGCAATTTAGTGAACAACAGGGCAACCCAGGCACCCAGTCGTTCTATGGAAACAGCTGCCTGCGCCGCCGTCAACTGCGCTGTAACCAGCTAGCAAAAGCCAAGTTACTAAATCGCAGGACCAGATTAATCTCGGAGTCTATCTAGATATATGTTACTGCATTGGCAGTTCCATCACTGCCCGGCCCGATCGGTCGGTCCCTAGCCACCGCGGAACTCCGTTGATAGCGCCGTTGCGCGCATCGATAGTTCGGCAATGCGTCCAGACCTGCAAGACTGACTGACCTGACACAGGCCTTCTTAAGAATCTGGACATCGTGGATGACCTAGTGCCCATGTCTCTTCAGCAGTTGTAAAACTTGAACTCAGGTGGTTCGTATGTGTCACTATGGCCTCGCCTCAACGACAGCGCAGTCGAACACCTGTCTGTTCCAGCATCCAACTCACGTCGTTGTTTGTTCAAGTTGGGAAGCATTCCGGGACTCTTCCGACTGGTAAGAACAGTTCGGCATAAGTTACGCTGGTGCCCTAAACTGCAGAGACGAATGATACACTTGGCAACACAGAAGCGAACCAAGTTTGCATCATCCTACTTGCCTGCTCTGAACATTAAACCATGTACAGATAGACGGTTAATCCTGTGATGATACTCGGAAGACGGGAAGGCCCTGCGTGTGGTGGTATGACGCAGGTCCGGAAGGCGGGGGTATGCAAGATGATGTCCACCCACAAAGTGAAATCGCGTGGCACCAATCCCAACGCCTAGATCTGCGTTTTACATCCTATCCACGTGGTAGTAACTGTTGACAGAAAGCCAGCTTGTATACCATGTGCTGCATGGAAAGGTACGGCATATGTGATTGTCGATATAACCTATGATCTGTACCCAACTACCAACTTCTGAGTATACGTGTGTATCATGTATCCCAATGACGATGAACGTCCCTTCTACATGGCTTTGCTTTTATCGATCTTTATCTGCCCTGGCAAGACAAGGCGAAGGATCGGCAAGCCTCATGAACCTGAGTATTGAGCTCATCCCGGGCCATCGCTACACCTATTTGATGCATGGTACGAAAAAGGCACAATTCAAAATTCTGTGCGTTTTTAGCCTTCTCAACTCCCGTGGAAGGTATGAAGCTTTCTTTAGCCTATGGAAGCCCACACCCCATTGCCCTCGAAGAAATGCCGGTGCACCAAAGACCAGCCGAGAAGTATGCACACGTCAACCGACGCAAGATATTATTGGTATTCTTGCGTGTGCGTGTTTCCCAACGGCGTATGCCCCTACCTCACGACCCCGGTCGTTGGACTTGTGTGTCACGAAATTCGGGCTTGTGAAATGAGCATTTAACAGCTGTGTAGACCCTCATCGAACGGACGGGGCTGGGTTTGATCCCACCTGGTCGATGTTTTTGCTTCAACCATACTGCGACCACCATGTTCGCCCGCAAACATCTTCTGTTTCTGCTGCATGCAGTGATATGTGGCCTTCACGTCGTGGCAGGTAGGTCATGAAGTCCTTGGCAGCTGTGAGCAGCATGGTCACACTGCATAGGTCTTGCGTTGCCCGCCGCAGGGGAGCAGTCCGATTTTGTCTCACACAATGAGAACCTGGAGAGACTGGCGCAATTGGAACCTCGAGCGCCATTCGCTGGCGGTATACCCTTGAGGATAATGCCTCTTGGGGCATCCATCACATTCGGCGTGGCATCCTCGGACGGGAATGGGTATCGGAAAACCCTCCGGGACGGGATTGTTGCCCAGGGAAATCAAGTCAACTTCGTCGGGAGCCATCCCAACGGCACCATGGAGGATAACGAGAACGAAGGCTGGCCTGGATATGTCATCACCCAAATCCATGACAAGTCACGCGCCTTCGTACCTCAATGCCAGCCTAATGTGTTTCTCGTGAACGCTGGGACCAACGATTGTATCCAGGACATTGACATCCCTGAAACTTCGATAAGGATAGCTAGCATGATGGAGGACATGTACAAGCAGTCTCCAAGGGCGACAGTTATCCTGTCGACGTTGCTGCCCAACGCCCAGCAGGCCACAGAGCAGCGCGTGGAAACGGTCAATAACCAGTACAGGAAATTGGTGATGGACTTGCAATTGAGAGGAAAGCGAATCGTCCTTGCCGAAATGCGAGGCTCTAATGGCGTGGTCATTGGCGATATAGGACCCGACGGTGTGCACCCCAATGATACCGGATACAAAAAGATGTCGGCGATATGGTTGGACGCGATCAGCCGGGCGGCGGCAAAGGGATACCTTCGCCGCCCAGAGGACAACGGATTGCCAGATAACGGCGCAACCGCGTAGAGATCATCGGTGTTCCGACCTGGGTGATTTAGCACGGGTCGCATGAAGTTACGGCGAATTGACATTGGTTCACAACCTCATCCTCATCTGACTGCTCCATCGCGAAATTGTAACCGAATTGCCGGCAGACTCGCACATTCCCTACGGCCAAGCAATAAACTCGCTGATGATTTAGATCGGTTCGACGCAATGGAATCTCGGAGCTACTCACTCTAGATTAGAGTGTCACTTGTAAAGCCTCATTGCACTCTCAAACTGGCAACTGCTCCCAGCTGCGCAATACTATATTATGTACCTATCTCCCTTTACTCGAGTAGCTCATTTCACCTCACTCGTCAACTGATCATCTAAATTCGCTTGCTGAAACCTTACCTCGCCTGCAACGTGGCAACATCAATCCAGCGAATGTAAACCGTACTTTACTCGATTAATGCGAGTCGGATTAAGTACCCAAGTAATGCTGGATTAGCAAACGAACAACACGCCAAGCTACCCGTTGACAAAATTCGGACACCCCAACATCGTGATATCGCCAGAAACCTTAAGAGCCCCGCCGTCTTGGTAAGCCAAAATGGGTTACCGCCGTCACGTTACATGTAAACTCTGTATGCTCGTGGCTTCAGCTGTGAACTTCGTCTACGCCCGAATATTGGCAGAACAGCAAAAGAGATGTGATTGGGCACATTTGGCTCATCGGCGATGTGTGGGGTATCATCATAAGGCACTTAGTCGTGCCTGCCATTCCATCTGCCCGAAATGCGAGTGATCCCCGGGTGGATCTGCTGGCCTCGAAATCTGTGTGTCTGTGTGCAGACGGTCACAAGACATGACCTGATTTAGCATTTCCCTGGGTCCAAGCTAAGCTGTAAAATAAGAATTCCACGTCGAACGATTCGATCCACCCAGCTGGGAAGATGAAGAATACAAAGAAGCGGTGATGCCGATAGACTTTCAACGTTTGGCACCGCCTGGAGTCTCTGGTGTGCCCGCCTTCCCCCACGGGAACTGACTTCATCCTCGCAACTCTATATCTGGTGAGTTTCGGCGGTGGGCCCAAACTGTACATTTGATAAACGGCAGAGTTTGTTACATGTCTGATTCTCAGGCTTTCCGTGGACACTAAAAAGTTGATGCGAGGCGCGACAGCAAGTCAAGGGGAAACATAGACTTTGGGTCGACTAGAGTGCAAAGCCATGGCTTGCACATGCATTCCGCTAGACAAGCAAGCTGAAGGAGAGTTCAGTACACGCCGCGCGCATAGCCGCGCGGGTGGCATGCCTCGTATAAGAACCAGTCAGAGAGTACCAGAGTGAACAGGCTCAGCACGGCACATAACCTAACTCTGTCGGATGGACTTCACGGACGTTGTTCATTTGTTGGAACTTCGGGACGGTAGGATAAACGGTAACCTTGGCGGGCTTCTCAATGGGACTCCGGACACCGCAGTTAGTAACCCTCCACCCAGTTTCGATCCCAGACAAGTCACGCTTCGCGATCCATGGTTTGCCCACACGGAAACACCGAGGTTTTCGTCATCCACGGTGAACATGATGGATTTCCGACATCATAGCCTAGTCACAACCCCATAATTCCCTTCTAGAACTCTAGAAATGTTCTAGTCATCGTCATGCCATGCTCAGAGCCATAGGGATGGTTCATCCTAGCTTCGCTGGCAAGCCAAGGCTCGTGGCAGTTGGGGTCGAATTGACACACTTTCGGGGGTTTTAGCTTGCTGAGGGTGGAAGATTGAGTTTACGCTACAACTAGCTGCAGTAGTTTCTTCTCGGTTTTTTTTGTATCCTTTTTTTAAATTTTTTTGTAAGCAATAAGGGGTCCATCCCAAGTTCGGGAGGGTCGCGTGCACACATTGACGTCTAGGTCTACTACCCCACGGACCGACGTGATAGATGTGACAGGACTGTCAAAAAGAGTTTGAGCGAGACAAGTCGATCTTCTCTATACTCGCTGCATTGAAACGAGCTATGTATAGGATTGCCAAGAACCAAAATCCAAGTCGATATAAGCTTTATGTATCCCGGGTCACAATGCAACGTCCTAGCCTAATGGATAGATCGTCTGCCGAAGTTATCCCTACCTGCCAGGTCATCCCTAGACCATAACGGATCCAGGGCTACGCTAGGTCGTGCTTGGTTTCCACGAGTCGCGCCAAGAGAATGACGCGCATTTAGGTTTGAGGCTTCGGCTTCGACTTTGAGCTGATATCCTCTTCTTTGAACCAATCACAGTGGACGTCTGACATATTCTCACTTGCGACCAATCACAGTAGGTAGTAGGTCTTCCGCCCCGTAGGACATCAAGTCACCCACGCTCGAGTCCACCACTCGCGAGTCAGAAGTAGCTGTGGGCGGGTAACAACTCGGCTGGATCTCCAGAATCGTCATCGTCTTACGAATACCCAAGCCAAGATGTACTTGGCTGGAGAGAACACGGGGACGCTCAAGTGTATCGAGTTGTATCCGCTTTACAAACTTTCCAACACTTGAGTGAACTTCTTAACATAGTGAATGGCAGCACCTTTTTAGCCTCCGTCTATTACAACAATGCGGTGTAGCCTCTGTGCCGCTCGCTAGGAGATTAAGCTTGGTAAATTAAACGCTCAGACCGTTTCACCACAAGAGCTGGAACGGCACATAGTCAATACCTTGCGAACATAAGTTGAAGATGGACAATACTAAGCTGATGGAGAAGCGGGGTCCAGTTGTGGCTGTGACCGCGTCGGAGCTTGCCCAATTCGCGCTACCAAACTACTGCGAACTCGGAACATCAGATGGCGGAAAGAATTTTCCAATCAGGCTTTACTTCACGGTCTCACTACACTAAAAGGGAACGCTGCTAACTAAGGTAGGTTACGACGGACGCCACCGGTTCAGGAAGGTTATGCCGACTGACTTAGCCACCCGTCACTCAGTCCTGCAGGAGTACCGGACGTTGACGATGCGCCGCCGCCAGAATGCTCTGCTTCGTATCTCCGTTACCCCTGTCCATGAACACGCTTGGTCCCGTTCCCGTTCCCGGCCCAGCGGCTCGTGGTGCCTCAGCCAAAAACGACTGCTGGTCACCGTCAGTAGAAGAGAACGAGCCATAATATTTTGATACACTATGTGTCCCTGCGACGATTTCGTCGTCGTTGACGATGGTGCTGTTGATAGCCGTCACATTGCGGAAGTAAAGCTCGACATCCGGTACGGTCCTCGGGGAATTCTCGCCGATAAACCCACCAAAGCGAAATACCTGATTCGTTGATCCGAAGCCGGTACTCTTCTTTCCGCGACCAGGTTGGAAAAACGACGCCGTGCCATCGCGCGATGTGCTGAGAAGACTTCCCGTGAACATTTTGTTCTCAGTTTGCGGTTTCGCGGCGAACGCCTCGAGCCCGGATGGGAAGACGGAGCTGCCTTGCACCAGGAGATCGAGCCCCTGAGTTAGGCGCGCGTGTATGGTAAGGTTGCCTCCAGCTATCGCGGAGGTGGAGTTGCAATACAATGGGTAACTGTACTGGGTCATGTAGTCGGTACTTGAGCCAGTGCTGGCTATATCAGATCCCTTAATCGAGAAGGTGTTGATCTGGTCGAACCCAAATTCAGTCACGACCGCATTGTTGGAATACGATAGAGTTTGAGACCAGGCGGCGTCCCTGGTTTCATTTTGCGAGTTTACGATCGTGGCCTTGACCGACACCGTCCTCGACACCGATACGTGGTAAGTCAACGTCTCGTTGAGGTCCCCGGCTGAGTTCAGCGTGACCGCCCGGGAAAGTTTGATGACCGGCTCGCCAAACTCTACCTCAGGCGGCGTGCCGGTTGCGATTGCGCTCTCGTCGTCATCAAGCCACAGAAAGATCTTTCCCGTGAGGATCCAGTGGTCTGGGACAGAGTTCGTTACCGTGGCGCTGGAGTTTCCGTCGTCGGCTAGCCCAGCCACCAAAATCGTAAATGTATGGTCTGACCCGTCGCAAAGTATTGTCAGAAACGGCGTGATGTCTATCTCATGCTCTCGCAAGTCGAACGCGTCGATGCCGACGATAGGTCGATGGAGGCTTGGGACGACGCCGCCCGTGAAAATTACGGGGAAAGGCCACTGCACACCGGCAATCTGGCCGTCAATGAGAACCTGGACCTCGCGAAAAGGAGACAAGCCGGGCATCTCGCCAACGGTCTGGTTAAACGTGTAAACGTCAGTTTCCAACACGTTACTCCACCAGAATTCATCTGTCGATTGAGCGTTGGCTGAGACCGAGAACACTGCGCGTTTCACGTTGTGTGGGAAGCTGATGGAATTCGTAGCATTGTCTGAAGGGAATGAAAAGGCGCTGCTTGCATTCGAGGCCCCTTGCCGTTTCGAGATGGGTATAATAAGATCAGCCGGCGGTAATGGATTGGTTTCTACTGGACTATTGAAGAACGTCGCCGTTAACGTGGTGTTGAAAGAGCCAGTGTCGGGAAGGTTGTTAGCTTCATAGGCATCCTCCCTGTGTTTAAGGGGGTTGAAATACTTACACTTGTCATCAATCAGGTTGCCGAGATCAAAGATGAGCGTCTGCGGCCACTTCCAGAGGAGCAGGAACTCCGTCATGTCTTTCACGTAAGTCCAGGTGATACCTGGATGCTGTGTGGGCTCGGCGGTGCTGGTTCTCCATACCTGGATACGGCCCAGAGTCAGCTATGGCATTGGACATGTAAGGAAATTGGAACCCATTTCGGGAACCTCATGCCTACTCTGGAGCGGATATGTCACGGACTTCTGTAGACCCAAAGTACATCAAGGCGAGACGGTCAAATTGCCGTCCTTCAGACACGGAGGTGAAATTGATGATGACTCGATTGAATTCACAGCTAGGAGGGGTATAAGAGCCTATATGAGAGGTCAGAGATCACATGCCACCCAAGACCTCATGTGACACTACTAATAACGAACCAACAAAAGGCCTGCCGTAACTCCATGCAAATGTATGCTCCATTAACACCACCCTACAAGCCTCGATCGCCGACGAGCTAGACACCCCAATCAATTCTGTAGATCCATCACGAGTTGTTGTAGACCGGTAGCTGGGACCGTACGGAGTCAAAACTGGCTGCGCGACTTGGAAACACCCCAAAACCGTTCCCGAGAGCGCGGGTGCTGAAGTTGTAGTCGTTGTGTGGTGCCTGACTAGCGCCTTGGTCGACTGAGACAAGTATGCCGCAGAATCTTGACGATCAGTACGGAGTCGCAGAAGCAAGAGCGAAAACAGACCCGCAAGAGCCACTGTGAGCAGCAGATGGAGTCGGTGCGTTTTTCTCTTAGCTTGTTGCTCTTTATTCCCAGTGCCGATGTCATATGCCGTGCGCTCAGTGGAGGCGATGAGGCTCATCTTCTCGGAATGCCGAGATGACATGGTCGTTCTCAATAGCGTCCAGTGGAGGATTATTATCCTGTCCACAAATAGTACTGAGGAGTCGTGATGGATCCAATTAGATCCTGCACGGCCCAGTCCGGGCTATCGCGATCTCGAAATAGACGAGAGTTGGGGAGGCACGAGGGGCCAGGAACACGTAAAAAGGTCGCGGAGTCCAACTCCGCCCTGAACCAACACCAAGCCAATGCCAAGTTTTAAAAGACAAAAAGAGTAAGAACGGAGGGAAAGATGATCATGTTTGTGGCAATCTCGCCAGCAAGAGAAGATTATGTGGGGGGGTGGGGGAGATGAGTGACTAGCTTGCATCCAGATGTAGGGATGTGCCGCGCGCCTTCCATTGAAGGCTTGAGTCGAGTGACTGTACACGTTGGGGAGGGGGGCCGAGTGCACTGGAAGTCGGGCGCGGCATGCGCTGTGTTGTGCTGCTCTGTGGGGAGGCGCGCCATCTCAAACACTAAAGCGCCGTGCCGGGGCCAAAAAAAGGAAACCCTGCCTTCCTTATGGGTTTAAATGGGTGCATCTAGATTGCAAAGCCGTTTTTGGGGCGTTGGAGACTGGTTGGAGCCTTCGGAGACTTGCAGTGTCGCAAGGGTGGGGTGGTTGCCAGTGGGAATAACTCGGTCTGAACAGCGGGTGGGTCGAGTCGCCTCGCGCATAACGGGATATCAGCCCCCCCCCGCCAGGGACCTCTCTGGTCCACCAAAATTGAACAATGCCGAGAGGGCGAAGCCGAGGCGTGAAGGCCGAATGCCACGATGCCGATTACCCGGACCAGGCTCGGGGGCTTGCCGTGTAAGCTTCAATTTCTAAAGTTAGGTGGCTTGACGTCCGATTGCCCGCTGCCCGCACGATGGGCCCGCCAAACACAGTATATGGAAATATGTTTCTCCATAGCACCGTGATTACTGTCCAACGGTGTTGTCCCAGTATCGTTTCCTCGCGGCTCTGGCGACCTTGTTGCCCTGGAAGCGGTGCTGGAAGTAATTGAAGACGGCAAACTCATCTCGCGTCAGGACGTATGAGTCGGGTTGCGCCATCACTCTGTCCCAAATCGAGATTAAAGCCGCCTCCAAAATGCCGGCAATGACAGGATCCTTTGCGCCGTCAGGGCTCTCTCGTGCAATCTCCAGCGCCTGTGCCACCTCGTTGAGGTCAGACGGCGGCGGGGTAGCGGGTGGATCTGGGTGAGTTGAGCCCATACTCAGTAGATTCATCATGGAAAGACTTGGCGGACTGGAGGGCATCCGGTGGTGGTTGTAGTAGTAGGAAGGGTGGTGTTGGGAGTTAACGAGCAACATGGTCATTAGAGTGATCGAAGGACGGCGATTATTGTATTGTTGGCGTAGTCGGGAGGATTGTATTGTGCGTGTGCGTGTCGATGGATGGTTGACAGATCAAGTCAGATTGCGCAGGTAGTAAACAGTAGGCTTCGACAAGGATTCCCGAATCGGTACGTTGTTTTTTCTCGAGTAGAAGAGGCAAATGTAAAGAGTTGATCGTGATGTGAAGTGTTGATTGCTTTTTGTTGGATGTAGGGTCTTACACCGTGAGGCTGATGGTTTGACAGGCGGGATGCAAGGCTTTATTAATACGCTGTAAGTGGTGGTTGAGCAGCAGAGTCGCAGACGCGGAACAGGGGTGGAGCTTTCATTCCGTTCAAATCCCGGAAGTCTCCTTAAGGGATTTGCTTTTTTGTTACGAGTGACCATGATGTGCTAAAAGGTATTGTGCCGTAAGGCGCCCACCGTCAGAGCCGTTCCAAAGTCTCTTCTGGCTGGTCCCTGAGCCTGAGGAGAGTCCCGTGGCATAGTATTGCAAGTCAGTTGGAGGCGGGACGGGGATCCTTACTAGCGGACCTACTTCCTAATTCGTGCAGGTACAAGTGACCCGACCGCCCCAGGCTGCAGGTCCACTCATACCCAGGATCCTGGTCAAATTTCCAAAACTACTTAGGCAAGTACGTACTTACACCATCTCTGCACGTCTCGGGATGCATGCATACATAGGTGCCTTGTTGCTAAAATGCGCCATGGAGGTTGGTATCGCAAACTAATTAGCCCCCCAAAGCATCGCAACTCTGCGGGCGGCGCCTAGGGGAAGCATAATATTTCTACTAGTAGCTGAAGCCATCAGGGGGTGGTGGGAGGTTTATGTTACCCAGAAACAGGCTGGGTGGCTTGTCGTAGACAACGGTAAGTCCCACGTCCCGCAACTATGCATTGTTCAGTTCAGGTGGCTTTTATTGAGTTCACCGTGTCCTGAATTTGATGTCCCGAATCTATGGTCCTTTGAAATTGCTATTACTTTGATTCAAACCAGTCACAGTCTCAGTCCCAGTTGCTCGGATGATGTCACGTAACACGAAAACCACGAGTCAGTCAGTACTATCGTCACCACTGTGCCTTGACTTTTCGTTTTGTTTCTTACTGGCCCATACCCGCTGTCCCGTCATGCGGACGGAACCGGAGGGACATCTGCCGCCCGATGAAGGATGAGCGTTGAGCCAGGTACACCTGGGTTCTTTCCGCCAGCCGCAGCCGGCGTACAACAATCAGTTCCGAGGAATTACCAGCATTGAAGTGTCATGCTGCGACAGGAGGAGGTGGTGAGGTTGACAAGGTCTAGGAAGGAGATAATTAATTGCCGGAGATTTTTGTTAAGAGGTGTGGCTTAACTCAACTTGATTAGTACCAGCTCATCAAGGTTTGACCCAAGTTGAGGTTGGCATCAACATGACAGCGTCTCGCATTTCGCATCACAGAAGCTGCGTTGCCTCCGCACCGAGGAGTGGTGCGGCACGTCAGAACGGCGTTGCCTCTTTCGAGTCATGCTTGCGGAATCGCCATTTCTGGATTGTGGTGACGGTCTTGCCTGAAAACCCATATTAGGTGAAAACTCAGAGACAGGGGTAATATAGGGCGTAGAGTTTGGCAGAATGACAGTAACAAAGTGGATGTCTATCGGCTCCAGCGCGGGTCTAATACGGGTCATATGCGTACGGTACCGATATAAGGAAAAGGTTAGTTACATTCGCCGCCACAATCAGACCGTACTGCCTTACTACGACTCAGAGTTGTTTGCAGGGTTTCATATTGAAAGGCTAAATGCACCATGTGTGGCTTCCATACCCATCAGCTTGGGCTGGACGATGTAAGAGCCGTACTGCATGGTAGGACGTCAACTGCAGCCGTAGCCTCAAGTTTGACATCGTCTTGTTTTGGAGCTGGGTATGCTGTCGCTGAAGCAGAAGTGAAATCTTGGTGCTGATACACGGTTTCAGGCGACAACACCTATAGTAGAAGCGACTTGACTTAATGGTTGATCTGCAAGTGGACATTCTGATGCGGATCTGGTGCCGCAATAGAAACGGTAGAACCTGAGATTGCTAGTCATGGGTTGGACGGATCGACAAGGCGCGCTGGTTACATCGATGACGAGGTATAAATCAGGACAAGACTACGTAATAAGCAGATAAGACAGGAGAAGCTGGGCAAAGCCTTGATTAACGGAGTAGAATACTATGCTGGTACGGTGATGATAGCTTCATTGTCGGAGTGAGGCGGACAATCAACGCACAGACAAGAAGAATATGAGCAACTCGTTGTCGTTGTCCGAAATGTAATTATGAGATGCCAGGCCCAGCGGACAGTCTACACCGCTTCTAGTTTACAGCTCCGAGGCCCATCCGTTCCAGACGGGGAACATGGCCGTTGAGTTTGTATGCAAATCTCGTGCATGGCCGCAGATGTCGCAAGCCGAATGCTAAACGCCACGCTGCGCCAGCAAAAAGAGCACCTTCGGGAGGTAGCTTCCGATCACTGAACTCTAGAAGGCCATATGGAACCGCTCTAGAAGGAAAACGGGGCGGGCGGCCGCAAAAAGGCTTGGACGAAATTTAGAGTTTTGCAACGAAGCATGAAATATGGAAAATCCGGCCAAAGTCCCATCAAAAGTCCCATCCACCCCAAATCCACTTTGCCGAAAGGTTGAAGTTGATCTTCATTGCTACTTCAGGGCATATGTCCGTTACTTGCCGCGGCTATAGCCAAGCCCCACTGCCCTGTCGGCCCTCACTTGCCAGTGTCACCCCTGTCTTTCCAAATGATCGCCTTCAATGTGAATGTGGACCAGTAAAAGGATGTTTCAAACTTTTTTTTATTTCTTTGTGGTAAACGGTAAAACGGCTATGCGCTCTCCACACTTCGATCTGCTAATTTGCAGATCTATGCGATCAGACAAGGCGACCGGTTAATATCACGATGCCGTGTTCTGTCTGCGGAAGTTTCCTGCTTCAGTAGAGACCGGCTTAGCTAGCCATCAAGCTTGACGCCGGGTTCGCGCAGAGTGGTTTTCCGATGTCTATCTCCTGGCTGTGTACACACCACTGCTCACGGACTGCTCTATTTCTGGAGTGAATGGAATTGTTGCATGTGTTGAGACACATCAAAAAACGTGGTTCTCCGAACTCTATTGCCATATTGCAATGATCCATTTCAGGGTTCGTAGCCATCTGCTATTGGCGAGGCTGCAAGCTGCCGGTCAGGGGGCCAATGCTCCCGGGAGCTACTGGCTACAGAGCTTCTTCAACTTGCATATGAGATAGGTCTGGCCCGGCTGGCTTATGCGAGATATTCATATCTGCTTGTTTTATGAGCAGAGTTTTCATATTCTTACAGTTCCCATCTTACAGCTCTAGTTTTCGATGCCGTTCCAAACGAAACCTTGACGCTGTGCCCACTAGATGACTAACCCAGGTGAGATGTACATCCGAAGCGGTCTTGCAAGTTGACTTTGCCAATGGCGGTTTCACTTCTTGCTAACCTTTGGCCTCCTCTTGCCGATATTCCAGCCCCACGAGCGGAGGACCTTTACGACTTTGGGTGTCACCGCCGCAGTTAGAGGCACACGAACGAAAATGAAACTCTTATGGATGGCATAGGCCAGCGCGAGCTGCGTACCCAGACCTGTCATTGTCAGCGTCCAAAGTTGCAGACTGCACTGGACAAGCAGAACTTACTGGCTTCAGCCTTGTTTCGCGCTTCAGCTTCCTCAACCCCCCAGCCCGCCATCTCGACATGTTCGCTCATCTCATCGTTGCCGAAGGTCTCCGTTTCTGACTGCTTTAAGGCCCTCTTGTATTCGTGCCATCTGTCCACGAGGCTCTGCGGTATCGCTTTTTTGACATTCGAGACAATAAAGTGCTCAAGTTGGCCTTGGTATGTCAATATCACTCTTTGCTTATGGCTTATATCCGCACGACATACCAATCTTTTCCGTTCCGACTATCCGAACCAACAAGAAGCAGAAGGGAAAGTCCAGAACACTCAGGCCCAAGTAGACCCCTACGGCAGACCAGCCATATTCTCTAGACAGCTTTTTTAAACGAGCACTCAGACCCTGTGGCTCTGCGGCCTTCGTATCTTTTGGTAGAGGCTCCCTCGGTACGTTCTTCGCATCACGTAACCTGGAGGTGTTATGGAAGTTGCGCGGAGTCGATCGTAGGCGGGAGGTTCGCGTTCTTTGCACTTGTGACTTCGGTATGCTTTGCCTCATGGATACTGAGCCTAGCCTCGACAGTGGAGTTTGTGAGAATGTCACGAAAGTTCGTTTCGACACGTCCCTCGAACCATTCCTCGCCGCGAGCCACAGCTGGGGTCCCTGCGTCCCCAGCATCGCATAATACCGCGTTATGGTCGCGCGCATCATCGTCGATGGTCGTTGTGATTTGTCCTCAGCAATATCCCACAGGCACCTTGATTTGTTGGGTTGATCGTTCGGATGACACGCTGGAAGAGCTACCAAACCGGATATTAAAGCCGATGGTTCCGGGAACTACTCCGGCGAGCGAGGCAGCTGTCACAATTACGCTCTATTAATCCCGGATCAGACGGCAAGAGTGTACTGCCTCGCTCCTCATTCGTATTTGATCAGCTGTTGCGTGCGCCGTTGTCGTCTTTTCCGCTTTGTAAATGGGATGTTGTCTGCAAAAAATTTGGGAGCTCAGGTGGAGCTGCACAGTGATGCAACGATAGTGCCACTTTGCAGACATTTAGCGCGCCGAGCCGGGGCTTCCCCTTCACATGTACACTCCACCCATCATTTCCCTTAATCCGTTAAGAGAAATAACGGATTAAAGTATTCCCAGGCCCGAGGTGTCGGGATTTCAGCTTCACGTAATTCCGAGGTCTATCCCTAAATCCAGCATGAATTCAGGTCGTCAGTGGTTCAATGACACCAGGTTGACAACCCCCCAACATGAGACGAACACATCAACGTCTTGATTTATCCGAACCCGTCGAGTCAAGCATATTCACCAAGTGGCATCCTTTTCACAATACTCAACAAAATGCTTGTAACTCAAAACCATCCTCCGATCACCGAAATTGAGCTCACCTATGTGCTTTTCTTAGACCATAACATAGTTTGTCAATGTCGGATATGGTCAACATGCTCAAGTTTCAATGCTGCGGAGAACACACCATATCTGACCATACCCCGCCTTGGGCCGAACGCAGCATCGTCTTGTCAGATTCAGATACCTCTGGGCATAAGCATGCCATAATGCGCTTCGGGAATTTCCAGAACGTTTATCCACGTGTCAATTTTACCCAATTTCTCCACGAACAAAGACAAGACTGTCGCGTCGTCTGAGAATAGAATCCCAGCAGATCTTGGAAACCACGTGGTGAAACCTTACTAGATTGATGATTGATATGCCGCCTGAATCCATCGCTGATTGGCCTTGTCCGTGATTTGGCGACCCCATACCACGTGGATGCCGAGGAGTTTGTTAGTGTACTATGGACAATGGAGAATCCGCGAAACCCAGCGAGGCTCCACTCTGGAGTATTGCCAAGAACCTCATGAGAGCGTTCCTCACGAGTCATCAGAGGTTGGATGACACAGTTGAAACCGACTCGGGCAAAGGCTTTTGGCATACTTCTAGAAAAAAACGGCTTGCGTCGTGTGCGTATACTGGCTCCTCCTTAAACCGTCCCGACACCAGACAGGCGAGAGTGTTACCACCGAAGCTCCTCGGAGTTTTCCAGCTTGGCTAATTTTACAACGGACCTATGATACCTGATTCTTTTCTGTGACCGACCATAAGCCGAAGTCGCGTGGATCTTGTTGAATTAAGGTTTTCGTATATTCGTCCCTTTACTGCTGTCGTACAACTCTGACGCAACCGTCGCAGAATCCCCCGAATACTTCCACCGAAACTTCAAACCCCATTTTCCACTCTAGCCTCCATCTCAGTGGAGCGTGGTAGCAAAGTTGTTCCGTTGCATCGTCAGCACATTGATCGCCGTAAGTTACCGTAGTTGACAGGCGGCCTATTGTTGCCATTACGACTCATGCCGTCCAAGTGCATTGATGGTGCCTATAACAGTGGGCTGAAGAAATTTCTAACGGACCACTCGCATTGAATATGAAGGTGAGCCTTGCGTACTATGTACCATGATAGGCGATCTTGATCGACTCCAGCTCCCAAATCCTGAGCGGTACCATCCGTGAATTCTTGGGTATAGTATCAGGTAAGCAGTCGCCGTCTTATGCGCAGAATGCCGCATGCGCAGTGTTATGCGCTCGATAGGTTCACTTCATCTGAACATTGTTGGCACACAGCGACATAATCTACAAATCCAGTTTCGCAAATCTGGCCGGCCTTCACTGGATGGGGGAAGGATGTGTGGGTTAAAATTAAACGACAAACTCAATCGTGATTCCACAGCTGACAGATGTCCCTTGCTTACTATCCGTCGAAATAATAAGCGTCGCGACCAAACTTCAATAATACTGTCTAATATTCTAAGTTCAACCTATGGAGTATAAGGGCGGACTTGCCCGAAGAGGGCATTACATCGACCACTGAAAAGTACGCGTCATGGCACAGACTATTTTCCAAACTCCGACTCATCATTGGGAATAAATCTGATTCGTCCAACGGTGGGGTTTCTTGCATTCGTTTCCTATGGATTGTTGCACAGCCTCGGCATGCAGCGTGACGGATGAGACAGTGGTGCATCCTTCTGCGAACTTTTTACGAAATCACGGCGGGAGCCGCGATTATGAGGCACAGCTCAGAGTGCCACGGGTGCGCGCGTTACAGAGAATAAACGGGTCGTCCGGTCGACTGACTCAGAAGCGCAAGAATCCATCTCCGTCGCGTCTCAGCATGCACGGGAAGCACCGAAAGTGCGCGGCTGCACGGCCATTCAGCTTGCATCTGCCAGGGCCTAACGGGTGCTGCAAGGTCTTTATGGATCCCGTTGCTGGGTCAGGACAAAGTGCTACTGGCGAATCATGGACAGAGTCGAGACCTTTCGTAGCACATCCCCCCGGATTTGGCGTTATTGGCGTCGATTGTTGACAAGGATCCGATCGCGCGTGGGCCGGTCAACCACGAGCCAACTTCAAAGTAGCTAAGACACCTTTTTTGCAAAGAGAACGACAGTTGAAGCTATGGACGTCTGTGCGAATTGTCGTAATTCCGCGGCATGCTGTGGATAAAATTGATTGATCTAATGACACTTTGACATGAAAGTTGAGATTGTAGCTGCAAGCAGTCGGCCTTTCCCGCTGGCTATCGCATGACAGACAGTTGAGTGGTAGCCGGTTGCGCTGGGAACGCCACTGTTACGTCATAGGCGTGTCGCAACTGCCGATTGCCAGGATTGGGGAGAGCAATATCATCGATTGACACGGAAACGAAGAAGTTCAGCTAACAACAAAGACGAATCAGGGTGTCACCTTTACACACAGCTATCAAATCAGAGCTGCTCCTCAGGACATTACACTATTGACTCTTGCTCATCCACCTTACAAACACACTTTCCATCTGGCTTGTCAAAGATTCTCGAGTCACTAAAGAAAGCATCGACAATTCACAATCGCATTCTGCATCAACACTAAAAGATCAACAACCCCACTAGGCAAGCCTGCTCTGGGGTCTCGATCTATAGACCCTCCCGATCGATAGATACCCCAACCTTCACCGTTGTAGAGCTTCGTCGCCTCCGACATTTGAACCTATCGCGCACTTCACCGTACCAACGAATCCCAAAGAAGTTCCAGTGACTCGACTGTCAATATGGAATTCGTCTACAACATCTTGCGCATTGTGCAAATCCTCTGGACGCTCCTCGCCACCGCCCTCATCGGCAACGTCATCGCAAGCAATGTCAACGCGCAAAGCTCGGCCGAGTCGGCCATCAACTTCACCATGTTCGTTCTTGTCGTATGCTGGATCGCGGCACTTATTGGTCTGATCTCGTCCTTCGTTAACGCGCTCGCGATCCCCATCGTTCTACTATCGCTGGATGCCTCAGCGGTGCTCTTCACTTTCATCGCTGCCATCGTTCTGTCGGCAAAGCTGACAGCTGTGAATTGCGGGAATCTGGTAAGTTGCCGTCCTTTCCCCTGTACGTTTGCATGGTGATATTTGCTAAACGATTTGGGTTTTCCAGAGTGGCAAAGCAAGTGACTACATTGCTTTCGGCTCTAACAGCGACACGAAACGCTGCCGCGAGATTCAGGCCAGTGCGGCATTCTTATGGTTTCTCCTCGTCTGCTTCGTCGGCACGCTCTTCTTCGCCTTCAAGAGATTCAGAGCCGCTGGTGGCTCAATTCGCAGCGGTCCCGGTATGTCCCAGATCGGCGTGTAGAGTCTCGGGGTCTTCATATGAGCTATTCTTGGCCGCGGTATAACTTGTATTATACCTAATGTGTACTCAACGAAGGAATGAAGGAACGAAGAGATTGTGAATATATCACATTCAAGCATGGGATCAGCGAGCGGAACGGTTTGCGTCATGCAACGCTGCACCAGTCCGCTGGATGAAGACAATGCGAGAAAGGATCGGTGTTCGGGTCGGGCGGAATTCTAGGGATACTTATGACGGTAGCCTCTGGAAAGGCACTAGGAAGGCTTTATGGTATGCAGCCTATGCGCATCTGTCTGGATTAGCCATGTATTTAAAATAATGAGGAGTAAACAGGCTTAGCCCAACGTTTATACCTAACTATAAGCCCCAGTAATGAAAGTCTTGTCGGCTTCCCCTTAAGGGAGGGGTTACTCACAGGAGCGGCGCTATTTCTTTCAGCACTGGCCCATCCAGGTAGCAAACTCTACAGGATCATATTCCATCCTCGTGTAATCAATGTCTGTCATATTTGCCGAGCGCCTACCGTTTAAACGTGGCCGCACCCGGTATTTCAAGGTCTTGAAGCAGTCCACCGTGCATAGGAGATTGCCCCTTTGTAGAAATATGGATGAACCAACGAAGAGCTATAGCTATTTAGCGTTCATGAACTTCAATATCACAAATATCAGATATAATCATATTCGGAACAGCGTGTGGGATGCATGGTCCTGACTTGAGGTAGTTTTTTACCCGCAGCACCTGTTATTTTAATATCTCATTGAAGGTCTCCAAGTCACGATGTATCACATTCAGCTTACTATTTGAATTACTACTGCCTGACTTTAAATGCCCTATTAAGGGTTAAAGCAAGACCTGCAAAAGAGACAGACATCCGATATGAACAGGAATAGACGACTAGAATGTTGCGACGATGCTCTTAACGAATGTGTCTGCTCGATATGTTTCCACTGTGTCATGATATTATGTCATCGCACATGGGAAATATGAAGATGCCTTCCATTCCGAGCCCACAGCTCTAATAAAATCTTCCAACTTCTTGTTCAAAACACGTGCTTCACCCAGACTTGGGATAGGGAACGTTCTTCCAAAGTTCCACCAAACGGCTGCGGATTACCATGCCTTGGCCGCATAGCGCTCTGCAGCAAGGCTCCTTCCTCAACCCCAAGCCTAACCTTACGTTGCCCCTTCCCCCATCATCCAACGCAAAACA
This sequence comes from Pseudomassariella vexata, assembly GCF_002105095.1. NCBI lineage: Eukaryota > Fungi > Ascomycota > Sordariomycetes > Amphisphaeriales > Pseudomassariaceae > Pseudomassariella > Pseudomassariella vexata. The sequence goes on from NW_024467968.1 coordinate 549,654, forward strand.
CCTGCGTAGTTTTCTGCCACTGCCAATCACCCACACCGCCCTTGCGTCTCCTCTGAGGTATATAAACTGTCTTCATCCTCTCCGGTCCGGGTTTCGACTCCTCTTGTCCAGGCGGCGAGCGGCGAGGGCGCAGGCAGGCGCACAACTCGACTGGGCCTCGGGTAGATCATGAACCATCTGAGGCTGCCACTTTCTAACTAGTGGCAAGATACCCCGGTGGGGTTGATCTACAGTCTAGTCTTTGGACCTCTTTGCTCAACATCAGTCAGTTGTTTTCGTTGGCTTCCTGGCCTGAAGCTGGGAGTTAAGGAAGATTGCGCGACCGAGTTGAGGTCAATGCTGGTACCTGAGCAGGCAAGATGCCGTGGGTGATCACTGCTGATTGATTACCCTTAGTTATTAATGAAACACAAATATAAGAGCTCACAGCCAGCCCATTCTCTTCTTACGCTTGACAAATGAGTAATTTCAAAGTATTTCTGAATTCTAGAGATTATTTTTCAGTTGTATTCTGTTCGAAACCGATATCTAGTTTGTTGTAAGTCTATCCTTTTGCTATAGTGAGCATTGGGGCCGCGGCGCGACGGGGATCAGAGTGGTCAACTTATGGAACGACCTCAGGTATTAGTCGACTTAAGTTGCGGCCTGGTTACCCTGGAGCTGGCTTTGCAAGTGTCCCTCGGCTGACCAGTATTTGCACTTTGATAGTCTGCAAAGTGCAGTAGTGCATACTTACAAGCACAGGGAGAGCTTTCAGCAGTGCTTGACGTTGCGGAAGAACGATCTCGGTCGAGCAATATGAGTTGTGCATCTTCTGATTATATATCGGCTTTTGTGCAAGTTAAGAAAGTTCAGAGTCGATTGTGACACAATTAAGTATACAGCCCGGCCTTTAACAAGAACTTTGCACTTTCCCACATCCACGTACCAGCGATGCAAATCAGGATACACTTACAATATATGACCATCTACCTCCAGCACTCAAAGGCTGTTTTACAAGGCTGTTTTACACTCGCTCGCTGGCCCAAATTGCACCACGGCACCCTGCCCGTATAACTCCCGTAAGAAGCCAATATGGTCGGGCTTGCTTCGCATCGTGTTCAACTGCATGATCCAGGTGCTCTAGTTCCTCGTCTCGTATGCGTCTCAGGGTATTCGTTAAGTCGCGTAAATCGTCGCCCACTTCATAGCCTTCAGCTTCCCATCGCTCAAACATCTCCAGCAATGTTCGGATCTGCTCATTGTAATGGTCACCGATCTCTGTTTCCACCGCCTCCGTGCATGCCATGGCCGCCTCCCGCCCCAGGACAGCCGTTCCCCAACCAAGAGCTGTTGCCGCCGCGGACCAAACCGGGTATAGGGCTGTTGGGCGTACGCGGTGTTTTGCTATGAGCGCGTTGAAGGTCCGTAGGTGTCCGGCTTCTTGATCGTACATATGCGACAACAACGGCCGCAGATGCGGATGTGCATTTACAAGTGGTGGCGTCTGGGCCGTGTAGATGAGGGTGGCTGCCAGCTCACCGGCTTGGTTTACTCGAAGCTGATGCTCGCGTCAGTAGCTGACAGGCGCAATGGCATCAGAGCTCAAGGCCTACTGCAGAAGAAAGGAAGTCGCGCTGCTCCTGTGTTAGGGGCTTGCGCTTGGGTTTCTGGGGTGCAGATGCATCTGCGACAGAAGCCGCGTTGGCATTGTTCCTGGATGTAGTTGATAGAAAACGCCTACTCGGTGTGACCAAGGCTGGTACAAGAAAATCATGCAATGGCGATTGGTGACTCTTGCGCATTGCGCGCGGCATACTGCGTGATAATGACGGAGACATATTTTTTAGAGACTGTTTGGTGGCAGTTGCAAATCGTATGACAACGTTGATTTTTGGGATTCTACTTCGAAAGCTGGGCTGATCAATGATGCATTTTAACTGTAAGTGACAGGGGTGATGCGCCGATAGTGGGGTGGTCGGTGAATTCCAGCTCCGCTCCGAGAGCCCCAGCAGCTATCGCGGGCCAATGAGGACGTCGACTAAGACCAAGAATTCCAATGAGGCTGTGAAGTGTTTACTGCCATTTCCAGTTCAACTCCTTTACGAGCGAACCTGTCCGTCTTGGCCTCCTCTCTTGTAATTCTTTAAGCAGCCTCCGTCGAGGGCAGCGACTTTATTTAAATCATCATCTATCCTGCTAGATCCCGTTCCGCAACATCAACCAATTCACTTACTACTGCAATATCGCAACCATTGCTCCTTACAGTAGTACTCCGATCACCAGCGCCAGCGAGCTTGCGGTAGGCGTTACAAGAACTTGAAGATTAGAAAAGATACTCCTGGGTCACAATGGCTGATGTTGACGATGAACTTTTGGCCCTTGTGGGCGGCGACGAATCTGAGGATGAGGGTTCCGAGCAGGAGATGAACATCAGTCGATCAGGGTCCGCCTCAGCTGAGCCTGACTCCAAAACACCGAAAAAGGATTCGCCGCCGGCAAAACGTTCCAAGAAAAAGGGAGACTATTCTGACGAAGAGGAGGAAGGTGAAGCGTGAGTGAGGCTCTTTCCAGCTTATGCCCCTTTAAGTTCCTGAGCTGCCCACATCTATCCTCGCCTCCAGTGGCTCCTCGGGACCAACCAAGCTCTTGGTGCCTAGACGCGTCAGTCCAGACATGCCAGTTTGGTCAGCCGGGCAACAAATCATCACTTCCTTTCACCCGCAATTTCTGCACAATGCTGATCAACGACTTTTCCACCAGGTCATCTGCGGCTTCGCCTGCCTCACAAGACTCTGCACCAATGGACGAAAGTGATTCCGACGCACCTTCCCCCCCTGGCACCAGCGGCGCCATGTTCGACGAGGACAACAAGTATCCCGTAGAGGGGCTATTCGCAAGCGAGCAAGAGAAGGAAGACATTATGGCAATGCGCGAGGTTGAGCGTGAGTCCATTCTTGCTGAACGTGTCCAAGAGATAGAGCGCCAGCGCCAAAACCGCCTGTTACGCCAACTTGTCAGCTCGCGCGACGGCGCAGACAAGAAGGAGAAGAAGCGCAAAGCAAACGACGCCGAACTCGAAGATGGGCAGCGCAAAACATCACGCCAAAGAACAAAGGTTGGCGGATCTAAGGTTGGCGAAAGAAGTGCTGGTATCGATGCTCTCCAACGCGCTCGAGCTGAAAAGAACGACCGTCAGCGACGCCTGGCCGAGGATCGTGAACGCAACAAGGACAGAAATGCCGCAACGTCTCGCGACAGCCCTGGTCGCGCTGGTGACGCCGACAGTGAAGTGGACTGGAGCGAATCGAGAGCCCGGCACTCCAAATCTCGCACCCCTGAAATTCGAGAAATACCATTCGCAGATTTGCGCGACGTAGAACGAATACGCCTCAGCCGAAGTCGTTTTGCTCAGATCTGCTTCTACCCTGGCTTTGAGTCGGCTATCACTGGGTGTTACGTTCGTATATCCATCGGTCCAGATCCGCGAGCTAACGACGGAGTGAATGTCTATCGTATTGGAGTGATTAAGAGTAGGCCGACCACCACCGTTTGTTTTGCGGCTGAACTCTTCCGCTAACGGTTCACCTAGGATTCGCTACCGGCAAACCCTATGCTATGGAGAAGGCAAATGGTCAGACCTTCGTGACCGATCAGTATGTTGTTGCTGCGCATGGAAAGTCAGAGCGAGAGTGGCCCTTCATTGCTTGCTCTGATTCACCTTTCACAGAGGTATGCTTGTCATCACTGCGGAGATATGCTAGGAAAGTCACTGACACATCACTATCAGGCTGAGTTCAACCGCTTGAAGGCAACACTCCAAGCCGACGGTCTAAATCTCCCGAAGAGGCCTGCCCTGGTTGCCAAGATTGATGATATCAACAATCTCAGAAACCGTTCCTGGACCGACGCTGAGCTGGACGAGAAGCTTCAGCGAGAGCGCACTTTGAAACAGAAGTATGCGCCCACGGAACGCAATCGTCTGCTCAGTTCAATCGAGGAAGCGAAGCGCCGTGGCGACCATACAAAGGCTTCGGAGCTTCAAGACCAACTGGACACCCTAGAGACCCCCAGACTCGCTTTTAAGACAAGCCTGACACCGGCTAAGAAAGTGGCAGGAACCGCACTCTCCCAGCAAGACCGCCTGGCGCAGCTGAACATAGAGAATCGCCGCCGCAACGCTGAGGCCGTCCGCAAGGCGCAGTTAAAGGAGAAGGCAAAGGCTCGCGATTCTGAAGCTCAAGGCCGCATTGCACGTGGCGAAGATGTTGATGCGGCTTCACAACGGGCACGCACGCAGCCCAAGTTGGTACATAATCCGAGTTCCACGCCTGAGGGTAAATCCACACCCGCCAATGATAGTGGCGCGTCGACACCGGCTTATGGCACACCAAAGCTGGGGGCAACGACTAGTAAGATCATACTCCCTCACATCGCCAAGCTACAGGAAAAGAGTCACGCAACGGGCGTTGATAAGAAGGGCATTCCACAAATCCATCGCCCGCTTATGGACGATGATATTATCGGAGCGTTGGATCTGGATATCGACGTAGAGATCGACTGAGGAAGATCGACTAGATGGACGACTGCCAGGGTCATGCTGAGAGGTCTCAAGACTGGCGGTTGAATCTGCCTGGTCACTGGTACTCGCAATTTGCCTAGAGTCTTCAATTCGAGGTATGGCAAGCGTAGCGCATAAGAGTTGTGCTTGAGACCAAACGTACCATAGCCAGATTTGCCTCATAGTTGAGGAATGACGTATAGAGCGACTGAATGCCGTCGCAGGCCACTTTGGCGTCTTTATGTAGGAAAGCACGAGCCATAAATTACCGTTTTATACTGACAATTGTACTTCCCTTGAGCTTTTATTGCCATTGAGAACGATCTTGACCTATCATAGCAACGCAAGTACCTGACTAGACATAGGAGGGTGAGGTGATAACTGGGGCGGCGCATGGTGCCCTAGGGCTGTGGATCCAGCACCGGCAAGACAGCCAGAGTAATCCCCGAAGTGGTCAGCCGTGAAGCGGAGTTCTTCGTTTAACACATGACTGGCACGGCATTGTCGGCTGATTGATGCCGAACGAGAATTCGGCTATCTGATAGTGTTCACAAAACCTGCGTGGCTTATAGTTTTGGCCTACTTGGGTGAGTTTGCTGCATGTTGATTAACGGAAGTACATGACTTGAAGCATCATGTTACTTATTAGGTGAACGGGCCGCGCAAGTCATCAGATCTCTGTACGAACCGGCCGTCGAGTCGATCATGGTCGGGTAGCCCAACTAACGTGGATGATCCTGGCATGGCAACCGATCCCGATTCCGCCTAACTGCTTCATTAACCCCCCCGCCCCCCCCCCCCCCCCCGGAAGCGCCCCTGTGTAATGCCCGGAGATTATGCAGACCGTTGTTGGTATTGTCGAAGCCGCTCTTCACCTTCGGTTCATGAAATATACTAGCTGGCTAGGTCAAGCTAAAACGGCCGTCACCATGTGATCTGTAGGACGTCCTGGGGCCGACATGGCCAGCTTTGTGGTGTGGTCAAGCCGCGAAATTTCAGAACGGATATTCGAACGGCCTCAACTGAGCGACCTAAATGTCAAACCCGAGCGACGTTTTATTCTACCCCTGATGTACCATGTCTCCGCTACGGATATGCCGCTACGCCACGTCCCAAATCTCCGATCATCGAGACCAAATGAGAAATCTATGTCCTTCCGTGGTGCCCAAGCCCCAACAACGGCCGACGGCCGCCTTCAACTGGGCCTTCATGGCGGCCATATCCGGCGCCCCTCAAGCCTCGACCCGCGGCCCCGTCCAAACCCTTTGGATTACCATCCTCTCCACCTGGTTCACACCCAAATGCTACATAATCTCCTACAAAGAATGGTCCCTCGCCGAGGCCCCAGGTGGCTAGGAGGCCGTGCGGCCGCACTTCGCGAGGTATAAAGGATAAACTGTCCGTGAGGAGGAGAATGCTTTGCGCGATTGGGATCGGGGCCAACGTCGAGGTGCGTGTCTGGGATGGAAGTAGTGCGGTCAGGCCGCTTGAGGCGAGGCATTCCTAAATAATGCAATCCGTGCCTGCCTGCCTCGTACCTTTTATGCCTGACGCCACAGCTTCCCACTGTATGTATGAAGCGCCTCTATTTGGGTCATGGCTGTTAGTTGGGGTTTATCTGTATCTATGTTCGTCTTGGCTCAATCTCTTCTACGCGACTCTCTGCAGAATTTGTGCCCAACTCTCATCGACGGATATGAACGACAGTTGCCTTAAAAAGAGTCCTGCATGCATCTTTGGTACTCATGTGAATACTGCATGCATATTGCAATGGCATAAAAACAGGACGACTGGGAGATTACGTAGCACATGCTGGAGTATTCCTAGCCACTTCAGTTCAGTCACTTTCCTATTGAAATTGGCGACGCTGGAACGAAAGTTACCACCAAGATTGGTTGCTAATAAGGCCATTGCGCCTCAGACGATGCATTTGTGGACATTGTAGTTCAGCTGAACGAAGTTGTCGAATCAGGAACCCGGGCACATCCAGATTGGGTAGTAACAGGGGTGCTACTCCCACAGCACACGTAACCGCAGGGGACATGCGTCTTCTCAATGCAATGCTTCGTGAAATCCTCATACAGGCATCATCTCGTGAAGACAGGATTTATTCACGTTAGTATGTTACTGTAAGTAAGTCTGTTTTGAAGCACCAAGACATAGTGTGCATGGAATTGGAAACAAAAACATATGTAACACATAGCACAATCGTTGAGAGCTGATAGTGGAAGAGATGATAATTGTGTTCTTCATGGTTGGAAATAATGACAAATTGTATGGGAGAACATAAAGTGCAAAATTCCTGTCCCCGCAATTTTGATGCGTAACATCGATAAAACAACCATGTTCGCTCCTAATGAGCAAGTCGCGTAAGCTACAGCATGTGAGTTGCACGTATTCAGCTGCTAATAAACAACTGGCTGTTCTAGTAAGATCAAGCTGATCTAAATGGCATACATACAGTCTGAGTGTTCTATCAATCAGGTTCACAGCGCAGAATTACGAGCTCGGAAGCACGAGAGTCACCATTACCGTATGGGAAAAACTGACGAAGACGTGTATCCCTGACTGGCACCTGCCTTAACCTAAGTAAAGGCGTAGTAATCACTGAAAACTCATCAATCAAGCCGAAAAAAGCAATGACTTGCTATCGGAAACTATCTCCTAATAGGACCCTCTCTACTTATCTATTATTCTAGTAAGTGTAAGATTCCTTGACAGTTCTCCCTTTATATTCACCCAGATCATCTCGAGGCGAACACAGTGAGTTCTCCGATAGCAGACCTGCTGGGAAGCTACGTTGAGCATGCTCCCGCCATGAGGAGAAGAAAGGTAAGGGGTTGCAGAGAAAAGCCAACCCGAAGCGTGACTAGAAGCACTGTGACTTGCCTAGGTCATCTTGGGACAAGAGCTCACATGCATTTGTAAACTGCGCATCCATCATCCTAGACTTTGCACTAAGTTGCGTTGGGCCGGCTTTCAATCGTGAACATATCATCAAACTGATCCTCATTAGTTCTATGCTCTAGCGCCATATCTTATGTTCGTCGCAAGTCGTTCTCATCATTGAACCAACCGGGCGGTTTCTTAGACCACATAATTCTCCTCTGGCAACCAACCATTCGTAAGACCGACTTCCGGTAATATGTCAGACCTCGCCTACGGCATCTTCCACGTGTGCGCCCATACCCCCATCCTCTAGCCGATCCAAAGCCCTCTTGACTTCCTTCTCCCAGTTACTAGACCCAACGATGACCCACTCCAGGGCCCCGACAAGATACAGCGCCACGCACTGCCCTATCCACAGACCAGCCAGTCCCCATCCATGAAAGGCAAGATAGATGCCCGCTGGTAAGGCACCGCCGTAGTAGCTGATTAGATTCACGAGGGCGCCAACCCATTGCCGGCCCATACCACGCAAAGCTCCACCACAGCTACCATTCAACCCATCCGCGATCTGGAACAGCGCCACGTACGGCATCACCTCCGATACCAGCTCGACCACCCTCTCATCATCGTTAAATATTCTGCCGAATACATCTTTAGTTGACATGAGCACCGTGAGGATAAGTGCCCCAAGAATCGCGGACAGAATCGCAGCGCAATGAGCCGCACGTTCAGCATCGCGCGCCCTCTTCGCCCCGAGAAGATTCCCCAGTCGAGCCGAGGCGGCAACCCCAAGACCAAAGGGAATCGTGTTGATGATCTGATCCGCAGTCATGATGACGGATTGCGCCGCGAGGGAGATAGTGCCTAGTCGACCGGCGGCAAGGGCCACGATCTCGAAGGCCCACCACTCTGTGCCGACGTGGATGAACCCCAGCAGGGCAAGCCGGGCAAAAGGCCAAATGTGGGCGCAAGCCCGGCGAAGATCCAGACCACCCCAACACGCCTTCCCTTGCACGAAGGTAGCGTACGCGGCGAGAAGCAGGAATGAGCACCAGTAGGCGATGCCAGTTGCGAGTGGTGCACCATATAGCCCCATGCCGGCTTTGTGGATGAGAAGGTAGTTGAGCAGCGCGCTCAGGGGGGAGGTTATGAGAAGTACGTATGTCCCAGGTCGGTGTATCTCTTGCGCCTGAAGATATTTCTTCATCGTCTCGAACCATACGTACCCCAATCCACCCGGAATGAGAATACGAAGAAACTTGGCGCTTTCAACACATATGAACTCCTCCTGCCCCATCGCCCGGAAGATGGGTTCTGAGAACCACCATAGGACCGCGATGATGGCGTAAAATGCCGACAAGATGATGATGCCTCTTTGAAGCAGAATCCCGAGATCGTGCTTGTTCTGTGACCCGGTGAAGCTGCTCGAGGCCAATGTGTCCAGCGCTGTTGTGCCACCGAGGGCAACGAGCCACGCCGTGGCCATGGCGAACATGTAGGAAAAGGCGGCCGTCGCTAGTGCCTCGGGCGATAACCGACCAACGATCAGGACTGATACTGTCTGCAGGCTGTTCTGGAGGGTATATGCCAAAATGACGGGTATTGAAGCTCGTGTGAGAAGCCATATTTCAGATAGCCATTGTCTATACCACGGTTCTTCTGTATCTGTCATGACCGAGGGCGGCTTTCGTAGCAAGGAAGTCGACTCATCTGGTGAAGCTTGGGGAGGTAACTTCGATGTCAGGGTTGAAAAAGACGAAGTGTCCGTCATGATGCCTCGGTTATCGTCTGAAGGGATTGCCAAGCGTTTAAATACTGGATGCTTGTGAGATGAGGCTCAACGTATCAGACCATAAAGTGCAAAGCCGCTAACCCGAGCCATTGGAAAGAAGCAAATTCCAAGAAATTCAAAGGAAGCAAAATGCTTAGAAGAGACGACAGAAGAAGCCGCACCATCGGCTCCGGGCCCCGAATAACGGCAAGGTCCCATTGCCGGGTAGATCGTGACATCGCGTGGCAACGGGTCCAGATAAGGACAGGCCATTTCCTAGACAGCATGAAAACACATCGCTATCGCTGTGTACAAGAGCAACAGCGCGCCATCCGAGGCATCTGAACGGCCCGTCCAGATCAATGTGGCGTGCATCTGCACAGGGCGACGTCGATTCGTCCATTGCCTGTACAAAGTCTGTTAGTGAGACTAGCGGAAACGCCAGCAGGGGGGGGCAGCCAAGACGTGCCGAATCTCTTCTTCCTGCCCTTGACAGAAGTGACAACAAGCGAATGGGGATTCGCGGATGAGGACTGCCAAGCATACGCCGAAAGTCGGGGTGCTCAATTAGATGGACATCCGTATCTATATGCACCGTTATCTCGAGCCAATTGAATTCGGCAATGCGAGGTATTCTTACCCATTTGGATGAGGCGAGAAGAATAGCGGGAAACAACATGGTATGTCCTTGCTCGTGGATTTCTGACATGAGGATATCGTCACACCCGAAGTCAACAAGTTCATATTGTTAGCCCAGAGGCAAATGCCGCCAGCGATTTTGGCTGTTCAGGGGTAACGCTGCTCAGCAATCAGCCCCGCGTTTTCTCGAAGGAGTGACGTCATCGAACAAAAGCAATGGAGCTGGACAAGATGTGTCATAGTCAAAGACGTAAAGAACCGCAGTCGACTGGTCTGAGACAAATTCGAGGGCGTTTTTCCTGCTTCCTCGGTTGACGGTCTATTTCTTCAGTGGTTCCGTCGATTCCTTCGCTTCTTTGAAGTGAGACAGACACTCGAGACGAGAACTGCCGCTTCCCGCTGAAGATTTGTCAACAATAGCTTATCGATTTCATACAAACTTGTTGCTCGGTATTAGGTATACTCATCCCGATCTTCTTGATACCTAGCTGGGTTTTGGCACCCTGTGCGGATCAAAGTACACCGTTTCGAGCAGGTGGCCGCCTAGAGTATCTCGATGTCACTGGTGTACCCGACCATCGACCTGTCAGAATGCAAACACGGAAGTCGTCATGCTCCTGTTTGGCATGATTGCCAGGCTCTCAGCTGGATCGAGAATAGACGCCTGCAGGCCCAAGTTCCTACACCGCACCTGTTCATACCAGAATCTGTCATAACAGTCATAGTAGACGCGGCATTTGCTCACAAGCTGTCTTCTTCCGATAAGCATACATAGTTGTTTTCAAGCCAACATGAATTCAACGATGACATACTAATAACGATGACAATAATAGTGTGTTTACTTAGGTAGACATATTGAACTCTCTTGTTCAGCTCTACTTTGGATAACGGCTTGCACGCGATAGCCATACGACGCGAGGGAATCTAAAGTCAATGTGTCTCGAGTGTCTCTCATCACTAAGACCAACCACGTAGCCTGTACAGACCGAGTGGAATATCATGTCACACACCGGTCGAAGTGGGGTTGGGCAGTTTCGTAGATGTGAGGGTGGCGGGAGCGGCGGGAGATGGGGTGACGGTTGAAAAGGCTCTCATCAACAATGTATTGGCGTCGGCTGAGGGGTTGGGTGGTGGATTTCCTGCATGGTGTGCACATCGTAACGAATATTATCAATATGCTTGCGGGGACGAAAATGGTTGGTGAAGTCTGGAGTGAGATTATGGGCATGGGTTTCGAATTCGCGGGCATCACGAGTCGGCATGTCATGGTGAATGTCGGGGCAAGTGAGAGTTCAGGTGTGACAGAGATCTTGGACCGCCCTTTCAAAAGTACCTCGTTATTCTCCCCCGAGGTCTAATTAAACATCACTTCTGACGAAAATTACGACAGTCTCGGGTTAGCCGTCGGGGCTGTTCTCACGCAGTGGAAAATAGCTCAGTTGTCTCAGGGCTCGGCAGCCATGTGGGATGCCCACTTGCGAGTCGGCGGCGCAGCAGGCACAGATCTCCCAGTCGACGACTGCCCCTGGAGCTAAACAGCCGTGAAAACCAACTGCATCGCCGCGACGACCTTATTCTACATCACTTCCCCCGCCAACGCCTACCTCGAGAATGTCTGGATCTGAACACCCGATCATGACCTGGTCAGTCTCCTTTAGCGTTCCTGGCTTCCTCGAACGCCAGTCACTTACTCTTACTACAGGACATCCAACTCAAAGCCGAATATCTGTTTACAAGGCTCGAGCTTGCCTCGTATAATCTCAACGGCCTGTACTAGTACCGCTTCTACCACACCAAGAACATATTCCGATCAACGCACCAAACTGAGACGCCGTACTACTAACCAGAACCCAAAGCGCCGCAACCTGCACAGGGGCATATGCTCTGTCTAATGACCCAACCTTCTCTTACTGCAGCACCAACTCCGCCACATGCGCCTACGCCTGGGACATGGAAGTTATCAGGTCTCCGGCCTGATGCTCTTCGGCGCCAGCCTTTACAGCTGCTGCTAGTGGTACGATTAGGCTTGTCTGGCTATCTAGGCGTACCTGGGACGCTTTGTGAGGGTCATCGATAGCGATGATATCTTTATTATCGATTTGTACACCAACGGGCTTTACTGCATGATCCAGGGATCTTAACTGTTAGGCCGCCGGTTTACACGACCATGGTTCCGGGCCAGACTGTTACCGTAACATCGCCGGCTATGGAGACACCACGTATCACGGCCTAGCCTGTAGTAGTGGTTGTGCCCATAGCCCAGAGGGTGACGCCCTTACTCGTACCCACTTCCGTTATAGACTTGCCGCCTATCATCCCCACGTTTAGCAACTTTCTAGGCAGGCCACCAGATGTCAAGCCGCCGGATGTTCCAATGCCAATTGCGGTGGGCTTCATTCCCGGCCCCGTTTTCTCGATACTTTCGACCACGGTATTAACCACTGGCCGTCTCAATAAACCGCCGATCATCATCGGAGAGGACAATACACCCCAGGTGGTGCTCCCCCGCCTTAAGATGGTGAAGATAATGAGAGTGCTGAATTCATAGGCCTGTATGCAAGGTGAGTTTCCGTCTCATATACTATCGCATCGCCCTTGCCTTCAAAGTTCTTCCATCTTTCTTCCCCCTTTCCCCATTTTCCAAGCCCCCCCATCATCCCACCAGGTTAGTCACCTCATCTTCGATTACCAGTTTCATCCTCGGAGGCCTCGGTATCTCCCCTCCTAGGCCCAGCCTGGCGGTTCGGGCACAGTAGGCGGGACATGCCAATGAAGTGGGACGATCCAGGACTTCAAAGAGACCTACAACATCGCCGTGGAAAGCGGCCAGACAAGCTTCACTGCCAGTCTGTTTGATCTCTTCGGGTTTGGCAGCAGTATTTACACCATCGACGGTGCCGCTGTCCAGGTCTAATCCATGAGCGTCACATCATCGAGCATGGCGTTTGAGCTTGCAAACTTGCCGGAGGTGTTTAGTAATCAGGTTGGGGTTGACTTTGATGTGCCGACCGCCATGATTCTATATGGGTGTAGAACTTCTCTCGCAACAGTTCTTATGATGCAGCACTTGACTTTGTTTTTCTCATAGTATCGAAGTTACTGGCAACGTACAGTCCGGTGTATCTTGCATAGACATGCACATGGAGAGTCGGGTATGTTCCACAATCTGCTCCTACGTGCTTTTGCCTTCGCCGAAAACAATGCGTTCTCTGACAACTTGCATGAACAGGCGAGCACATCATGCGGCGACATCGCTATCCAAGACTCGTCGGATTCAGGGAGTCCTGGATCAGGTGATGGCGGTGCTGTTGGCGGTGGCATGAGGATCCAATCATTCCTGCGAAGGCAGACGTGACCATCGACTGCAGCGATGATTCCACCGGCGGAAAGGTGGACAACATGTCGTATTGCCTGTTTCCATATGGAAGGTAGGCAAACCAACATCGCCCACCCCCACACCCACTCTCCTACAGGAGAAAATATAAAATAAAACAAACGCGTGGAAGAGGACGGACCAAACATGTTCTTTCATCAAAATTCAAACAGCCGCACAATGTGCATATCACATAGCGCGATCGTCCAAGCCCGGCTCCTAAGTTAAACCTCCACCATGACCACTCAAGACCACTTAGCGAATTGCATCCGCACCGGCGTGACTGAAAAATTGGTATCCACCTCAACTACTTGCGTATCGTCTACGACTTTAAGGGCTGTGCCATTATCATCTCAGACAAACACTCCAACTTCGGCAGTCCGTGTTCCGGTTTCTCCGTCATTTCGGGGCAGTTGTTTCGCAACATGGCCATCCTGGGTGCCAGCCAGTGCGCCGGCACCGACTGGACGGCCATTGCGGCGGGACGTCTCCAGCCGTTCAGCGTGGCGGTCCAGAGTCTGCGATTGGCTAGTCCGGATCATCCAGGATTTGCGACGTACATTGACGGGAGCCGAGTGTTGAAAATGGGGGATGGAGGTAGGGGAGTAGGGGAGAGACCCACAGGGCGCAGAGGCGGGCTTCAGAGGCTTTCGAACTGTTCTGTCAGCCTGATTAAGTAAACATGATATTGATAAAATGATGAAAACTTACAGGAATCGGCTACTTAACGTACTTGTATCTTGCGTTGGTTGCATAGTGGGAGCTTATCTACACTTGTCTTACGATGTTCATGACATCCCTATTGACGGCGGGCAGTTGTGCCGAGGCAATTCGAAAAACAGCCGAGATGCCCCCCCCATTTGACGTCCAATACGCATCCAACACTTGAACCCTCCACTTCGTTTCCAACCGTGCACTCACTTTTCTCGTGTGATGATTGCGATTTTTGAAACGACGTGAGACATTTCGAGGGTAAAGCTGGGCAGGCGACGTCAGTAAATTGTCTCTTACGCACCATATCTCTCTATCTGTGCGGGGAGGACATCCCTGCATTCATAAACCCCGTTTATTCGTCAGGAAGTTATAGCAGTGGTCGAGGTCTCGTGAAAAGGCGAATCCTGGCGCTCCACGTCCAACTGATGAGACTCTACAAATCAGCCCCTTGCGCAAAATCTCCGAGTCGACATGGATGACTTCGAACAGTTGGTGAATAGAGCTGTGGAGGACGAGGTGATAATGGGAGCAGTGGTAGTGGCGAAGGACCGGTCAGGTTCGTGGCCTGAACATCGCTCTTTCCTGAGCTTGAAAAGCTGATAAGAAGGCCAGGCCAGGTCGACTACCTCCAAACATTTGGTAATAGGTGTTTGAAACCCGAGGTGAAGCCAATGGAGAAACACACTGTGCTCTTGTTAGCATCCATGACGAAACTCATGACAACTATTGCCATCCTCAAGCTCGTAGAGCAAGGATTAATAAAGCTGGATGACGATGTCACAGGATTGCTCCCCGCACTCGCCAAGCAAGAAATACTCGCCGGGTTCAAGGACGATGACAGTCCTATCACCAAAAAGAGGGCGCGGCCCATTACCTTACGCCAGTTGCTGACGCACAGTTTTGGGGGCGCGTATGATTTCCACCCGGAAATCACAAAATGGAAACAAAACCAAGGGATTCCTCTGGGAAGAGGCAAGACTGTTGCAGACTTGTTCGGGACGCCACTCCTCCATGAGCCGGGAGAGGGGTGGACCTACAGTGGCGGTTTGGACTGGGCAGGTCAAATAATCGAGAAGCTCAGCGGGTCGAATTTGGAAGATTATATGAAGAAGCACATTTGGGACCCGCTTGGACTAAAAGACATGACTTTCTGGCCTGATGTGAATCCAGAGGTCGCCCAACGATTGGCGTCCATGAGCATCCGGGATAAGGCGACGGGAAAGGCCGTCCAGTCACGAAAGCCGATTCGGCTTGCGCCTGGTGTCCAGGACGCCTGCGGCGGCCAGGGAGCATTTGGTCCTGTGACTGATTATATCGAGATCCTACACTCACTTCTAAAGGATGATGAGAGGTTGCTGAAACGAGAAACGACAGCAATGATGTTCCAGCCACAGCTTTCACCAGCGTCTAGAACTGCGCTACTAGCCCATATGAAGCATCCAGACTGGATAGTGGGCCATTTCCCTGATACTGGGGAGTATGACTGGGGTCTTGGAGGAATCTTGATTGACGGAGACAAGCACCCATACCGAAAGCGGGGGACAATGATCTGGAGTGGGAATGCGAACCTCTTCTGGGTGAGTGAAGGCTGTTGATTCCATTAAATCTCATGATACTGATGAACCGAGTAGTTCATCGATCGAGCCTCTGGGTTGTGTGGCGTGTTTGGGTGTCAGCTTTTACCGCCCGCGGATGTGGAGATCGAACAACTAATTAAGGCGTTTGAGGAGGAGGTGCACCGCAGGGCGAGCTCAAAGGCTCGCTTGTGAATCTATAAAGATGAATACGCGAAAGTGGAGAGATGAGTAGACAATTGTAAACGTGGACTGCTTGAAAGTTTTGGTCAAGAAGCTACAACCGTAGGAAGGAAGGCAGGCCAAATATTACGAGGTTTTGCCCGATCAGGTACAAAACCAAAGGTCTTAGCCAAATTTCAGCAGGTACTTATTATATAAAGCGTTTCGATATTTAATATATGTTCTGAGGGATTCGGCCCTCTGTTGATAACTCTGTGGATTTCATGTTGATTGCTGTGTCTGATCTACGCGTTGTTCTGCGTTGGTTGCTGGAAGTACGCTCTTATTTCAATATACGTTCGGTATATTTCGTATAGTCAAGATCGCGCTTAGTCTATATAAGCTCTATCACGTTAACCAGCGAACCTCAAACGAAGCAACACCGATATTAAGCTTAACCTCCGCATTCGGAAAGCTGATAGTGCGAGGGAAAATTAATAGTTACGGAGGATACAAATTCGTAGTAGAGGGTTATACTTGTATGCGGGACTAGGTAGTTTAGCCCGCTATAACTCGGGTCTTCGGACCTACTATCTTCGTAACCCGTAGGCTTCCATCGGTTAGTATAATAAACGAAATTCAAAATATATAAATCAATCGGTTTCTAGCACCAACTTTATGTTAGTGAGCTTAAGCGAGTCCGAAGGAGGGCCGTTCCAAACCAATGAGGCGCGAATCTCATCTTATGCTTTGATCACAGCTGAGCTTCCCGTATGTCAATACTGCTTGGCCTAGAGTATGAGACGTCACCAACCCCTCTGCATCTTTATTTCGGCAATTCTATCTACTTCTATCGTCACTCAGCTCTATCCAACCACAATCTTCCTAGCATTTTCCAGCACTCCTTCAGGTCCCGACACAGACACGAGGGTCGTCGTCTTATCATTTTTACGCTCAGTCGTCAGATGCACTCTACATCCCAGTTTCTTGATCTCTTTGCTCCCCTCATTCTTCAGCTTCTCGGCTTCTTTCACCGTTACGACCACCTGCAATGTCCGCCACCTCCCCAGAGCAATAGACAGAGTTGGTTTTTCCCATCCATAGTGGTCAACCAGAAACCTTTCAATCATAGGCTCGAGGTCAAGACGCAGTTTCAATAACTGAGCCATGTCCTTATTCATATTGCCTTGGTACCACCCGCATGACCCTAGAAAGTGGATTTTGGATATTATTTTGTCTTTTTTGTTGGCGATGGCCGCTAATTTGAGCTGCTCCAGGAGTTTTTGGTGATTCTCAACGAAACACACGATGTGATGGAACCGACTAAAGTCGCTGGCCACAAGACCCCGAGATTTGTGCTGGCGCATTCTGTCGAGGATGATCTGCTTCTCATCGGGATCTTTCGCTTGGAAGTGCTGCTCGTCTCCGCCTATGGCTGCGATGGCTTCGTCACTAACTGTGACGCCGGGTTTACATTTCTTTTCGGACGCATCAACTTGGTTGAATGGCGTCGGGATGGCTATGCCTGCCGAGTCGACATGCTCGAAGAGCCATCGCTTTTGGGTGTTCATGGTCCAATTGCGGATGATTTCAAGGTAGGCCTGCGCCATTATCGACCGAGCTGTTTCGGGTGTCAGCTTAGGGTTCGTGCTTTAACCACAGGTATGGTCACTTACCTCCATTCGAGAAGTCGACAAATAGTATGCAAGTACGTTCTGTTTTCTTGTCGGGGGTCTGCTTGGTACCTATAGTGTTTTGCTTCGACCCGGTATTGGATAGGTTTTCAGTCGCATCGTTTGCTTTCGAATCTGGCGTCTTTAGACCATTATTCTTTGTCTCATTCTTTAGAGGCAATTGAGAGAGCTCGCCCTTGGTTCCGTTCTTCAACTTGGCGGAGTCTTTACCCGTACCGCCTTTCCCTGCTTCAAGCGCATCTTTCTTCGTGTCTTTGGCCTTCTCTTTCACGTTTGGCTTCTGGTTCCCTTTTCCATCTGTCGTCTTACTATTCGGCATTTCGGTTTGCTTCTGGTAACGCCATGATGCCGTACGACCACGTTCTTTCCTGATATTTTTGAGCAGTTCATCCACCTTTGCAGCGGCATCTTTCTGTCTCAGACCGATGCCAACCAGCTGCTTGACCAAAGCATCCCTGCTCTCAGCATCAGGATGGAGAGCTGCTTCAAGCACATCCTTTTTGTTATCCTCGGCCCACTTCGTAATCCTTGATGCCTCAAGCACAATCTTATCATGCGCCTCCTTTGCATTCT
Organism: Pseudomassariella vexata; assembly: GCF_002105095.1. Classification (NCBI taxonomy): domain Eukaryota; kingdom Fungi; phylum Ascomycota; class Sordariomycetes; order Amphisphaeriales; family Pseudomassariaceae; genus Pseudomassariella; species Pseudomassariella vexata. The sequence goes on from NW_024467968.1 coordinate 567,583, forward strand.
TTAGCTCCTTCTCAAGCTTCTTGATTGCATCATCTTTCTTCTTCATTTCCCTCGCGGCCTTGTTTGCCGTATCCTCTTCTTTTTTCTTTTTGTCAGCCGCCATCATTTTCTGGATCTGCTCCAGAACGGCTTTTTGATCTTTTGCGCTCTTTTCGGACTTTGCTTTGGTATCTCGTAGAAGTCTAGCCTGCTTGTCTAAGGTCGTTGTAAGGATAAACGTTGTCACTACATTTGCAATCTGACTTTGCAAGTAATTGAAGTTGGTTACAACGTCCTGAAGTTTGGGCAACCGCTGGGTAACCCAGAAGAGGTAGCTCAATGCTTCCCACCACGGGATTTGTTTACGCTCTCCCAATATCTCCTTCACAACGGAAGTGCCTGCCACAATGTCTTTCAGGCATCCTTGGATCAAGTCTTTTCTACTGAAGTTAGTTGACAGTAGTATGGAGACTAGTTTGGGTCTCCGTACATTTTAGCGTTGGCGGTAGAGAACGATGAGTTTGGATCGGCCATCATTCTCTTGATCTCCCCAATCTGGGTTTGTACTCGTTTGGTAGCCTTCTTGACATCTTTTACCACATCGGGCGCATGGCGTATTTCCCCGCACAATTCGATGGTGGCGACAAGGACAGTCCACACGGTTTCAATACTGACTGACATGGTGCCGGTTGCGTGCGGCACCGAATCTAATGAACCGAAAACAAGAACTATCTGATACGCATACTCGATTACTTTCCTGGGGGCGGGCCTTTATTGACATCGTCGGCTGCCTAGGCCTCACCGAGACACATGACGGCTGAGTGGAGATCAAGTGATGACTAAAATCGCCTTTTTGGGGCGGGATGATGCTAGAGACCGCAGTACATGCAGGAACTACTGCACTAACCGTGCTAACCGGCCTTAGAGGTGTCGGATAATATTAGATTATAGCCACTCTGCAAGCTACATACACAGCCACATCGGAGGAATAATTACCCATACATAAGGTTACACCAGCAGTTAATCGGCTGTGACAAGGATACAGACATATACATTAGTTAATCACTTCAGCCCTTATTAGTTAGATATACGTGTCCTATAATCGTTAAGAGCCTTATTCACTAAATATATCGATTAATAATAGCTACTAGCTGGTTACACGACCTCTAATCACGATAACTTTATCAAAGTCCTCTATTTTTGTTACGAACCGTTGGCCCTGAACCAACATTACAGGCCCGTCGGCAGGCCAGGTGGATACAGACGCTAGGATCACGGGACCCCGCATCGAAGGAAGGAAAAGGACCGATAGGTCACGTGACCTACAGGGGTGGATATGTTGGACAACCAACATATACAAGTGGGGATCAGTGAAGGAGAGATGGGTATATAAGGGACAGGACTCTCAGGCATTTCATAGATAGACAGTCTCTACTTCAGTGATCAATCTAAGCATCAATCTAACCCATTGGTGAGGCAAACTGCCTTGACGACTCTTGTTAGGCAACCTTGGTGGGCTTTGCCAAGACCACCAAGGTTACCACGTGACTTAGCCCTTCGGGACTAAGTCCAACCTTCGTGCTCCATAGGACTAGATAGAATGTCATGCTTTTACAACCTCACAAATCTTTGACCACCTTTGCGTGTAACAACTCTATTCCCAGTTACCCTACTTGAATACTTCAGTTCCCCAGAGCCCTATACTCCATACGTCAGACCCCGATATTATTGCTAAAGGACTCTGCAGCAGGACTTACTTACTAGCACAAACCCTTACAGACTCTTTAGTGGTTTACGCAGCTAGACTATTAGAGGTTTCGTTACAATTTTCTACGACTCGTCCAAGGACTAGGCGAAATCTTCAAGTCTAAGGCCTACGCGAAAGACCTCTAGAGATACGTCGCCCCTGCTAGTTAAGAGGAGCCACTAGGAAAGCACGAACGGCCCCGAATAAGCGATTTCCCGAAGAGAAAACAATCCGATCGACAGACGCGTATTTCCTTATTAATATCGTGTTACGAACCGTTGGTTCTAGCCGCCTAACTAACGTAATAAGCGCGATAATAAGCCTGTACCAAACCCTACTACGAAAAGGAAGAATTATATTCCAGGATTAGGGAATGGAGGTCGCGTGATAAGGATTACTAGTGTGACGGCCGGTGTCACGATGCAACGAAACCCACTAGCTGTGGACCCGTAGGAGCACTGGCCATCTGAAGGCGGGATTGAAGATCCTCAGATGTGAGCCAGCCTGTTTTAGTTTCTCTTTCTTTCCTTGTCGAGAATCGATAAGTCAATACAGTGCATTAGAGTGTTTTGACTCTTCAATTGTGCTCACCGTGACAACTAGAAGCGACGTGATCTAAGTAAACTAGCAGATATTAGTAGAGAAGAGAATGTATATTGTAGCGGGGTAAGGCCGGACGCTGTCACGACCTGGGTTGCATCGCATTGGTAGAGACCTCGATTAGGTGCTATCGACGAAGATTCTACTCTAAGGAGCGAAGGAAAGAAGATGACAACTTAGGTTTGAGGGAGCGCGACTAAGTCATCCACGCTTGGCGGGGCTCCTACAAGGGTTATGATTGGCTTCCCATCTGACACTGCCATGGCAGGTGTTCCAGCTGTAAGTCACCTGGTTGTAGTGAGTCTGCGAGGGTTGACCTTCACAAGGTTTAGAAATGTATAAATAGGCCATCGTGACCCCTCGAACTAGAGAGGGGGCAGCGATTAACTTGTCGTAATAGACCCCCTACACTAGACAGCTTGGGACATTCAGGTAACCAGTATCCGACTTCTCTCTAGTACCCTCGTCCTTTACTCTGTACTTGAATACCCGTGACAATAAGATAAGGGTTATAAATAAGCACTACTAGGCCAGAATAACTGACCTGGCGGTCTTTTCCTAATACAAGAATGCGCACCCTATATGCATTCGCATCATTCCTATAAGCTACAAACATTTACTGTCTTCATAGGCCATAGGCTTGCATAGGACAGTGTAATAAATGAAATCCAAGAAAAAGCTAATGCGCAGCCACATCGGAGGAACAATTACCTATTTATACATAAGGTCACAGCAACAGTTAATCGGCTGTGGCAGAAGAGAACTAATTCTTTAACCACTTGAACTCCCATTAGCCAGATACACTTATAATACAACAATTTGCCTGATTAGAAGGATATAAATTCATAGCTAGGTTAAGAAACGTAGTGGCAGGGTAGTCGCGTAAAGAGGACCGAACCGCGTGCACGCCTGTAAGGTAACGGCAAGCCTAAACCATTACGCCACATAGACCAAAAGATCTAGCAGTTCTGACACTTAGCTCACAATTTGCTGGACACACTTCACATTAACAATTAAACTGTGAGGCAATTGTTGCATTGGGAATGTTATCAACAGATCAATAATTATCCATTATTTTACCATCTCGAAAGCACATTCAGCACCCGGGTGGGCAGTACTCAAGACTATCACAATGTCGAAGCTACCTCGGGATATGCATTCCGCCGGGTCGAATCGACCCAAAGTTGCCGATTCGGGGGCCATAGCTTAACAACTAAAATCCAACGACAACGAAAGCAAAAGCAGCAACCATGGATCCCAGCATAGGGCTGATAGCTGGTGCACCAGCTGTCACGACGGGCGGCTCCGCATTCGTTGTGGTAGGGAGGGCTTTAGTCCCGGTCACAGCTCCAGATCCTGCAGCAACAACTCCGGAGCCGTATGAACCTGACCCGAACCCGGCGGTGGCCGAAACGGTAGGGGTCGGGTAGGGGGCGCTGTTGAAGGTCGTCGGGTGGCTAGCACCTTCACTATGAATAGTGGAGATACCCTCGTCCTGATCTTGTCCACCAGCGCTGCCAGTAACAGCTACAGTTGCTGATGTGGAAGCGTTGCTGATGATCAGAGTTTCAGTAGGCTTGACCGGCTTACTGGCACCTACTCCATCAGCCTTGTCGTCAGTATCATTGTCCGAGCCATCATCTGCGCCATCGTTATAGTCTCCGTCATCAACCTCGTCGTTGGTATCGTCAGCACCGTTGTCCGAACCATCATCTGCGCCACCATTATAATCTCCGTCATCAACCTCGTCGTTGGTACCATCAGTACCGTTGTCCGAGCCATCATCTGCGCCATCGTTATAGTCTCCGTCATCAACCTTATCGTTGGTACCGTCAGTACCGTTGTCCGAGCCATCATCTGTGCCATCGTTATAATCTCCGTTATCAACCTCGTCGTTAATACCATCAGTACCGTTGTCCGAGCCATCATCTGCGCCGTCGTTATATTCTCCGTCATCGCCCTTGATGTCACCAGTATCCTCGTCGCCTCCCTCGGAGCTGCCATTGGAGTCTACATTCGATCCTCCTCCAATGTTCACGCACTTCCCCTTACCGAAGGCATCAAAGCCAAGGTTAAAGCTGCCCCGAATGTCGGCAACAGCCGCGAGGAAACCACTGAAATCAGCATCAGCGCTGATAGGTCCAACCTCAACCTTGGCATTCGCCGAAACTCCCAAAAGTGCATCAATGATCAATCCAGCTGAGCCCTGCACCTTTAGCACCGCATCGGTGATGGGTCCGCAAACACCAATCTGGGCTATGATCTCCTTCTTAGCGATGAGGTCTCCAATGAGGGATCCACATGCGCCCTCGAATGGCGCGATGAACCCCTGCAGTGCAACGAGGTCTACGGCGGTAAGATCGCCGGCTCCCTGGATGCTGCCAGCGGCGTTCTTGAGCGCCAAGTCAAGAGAACCGAACGCATCGACGGAAACTCCGACCTCAGCACTGTCTTTGAGGCCCAGGATGGCGCCATGGCAGGCCGAGATCTGGGCGTTGCAGGAGTCGATGGCATCGGTGATTATGCCGACTCCGGCTGAGACGCCGAGGCCACCTTTGCCGAATGTGCGCTTGTCGTGAGTAGAAGCATTGGCTGTGGCCCCGAAGGCTAGGGAAAGAATGGCAAGGAATTTCATTATGAATTGTTCAATGAGTACTTTGAATGAGTGACTAATACAAGCGAATGTGTGTCTTCTGAAACAGAGAAATAAGTGAGTGGCCGAATTTGACTGTCCTCTCAAATTACTAGGAAGGAGTGACTTGGTTGACATCGATATCTTGGTTGGTCGAACGCCGGCCGGCCATCTTATACAAACTTCTTCGAGTATCAACATAGATATTATCAAACTGATCGGAACACGCTTCTCGTGTCACGAGATGGGTGGGTCCGTTCGAGATTCGTCGCTTTGACGTCAAGCTTTCATAGTCTGATTGCAGGTGTTTCGTTACGCCCAACGGCCAGTTGGACCAGACTAGCGTGGAGTCTGAAGTGCTCAAGCCCAACGGTCAATAACTTGAGGCGGCATCAAGCTTATGGGGCTCATACGGCACTTCTTCTTTTCCGGCGAGTTTCTAGAATATGAATAGAAGATCGTAATTCCTCCTTACCTTACTGGCGTGCTGAGTGGCAATCCCTGGTACGACCCCTTAGCTTCTGGTTCAGCGAACACAGCAGTCGACAGGGCTGCCATTCGGTGGAAGGCCTGTTGTACCCACGTCAGAATTTCGTAAATACGCAGCGTTGGGTTCCTGCACCAATACTTACAAGCCTTGTGACAGTGCCAGTCATTCGAGTTCTTTGACTCCTTCGTGTGCTGACATCGTGACCTCAACACGAGAATTTTTCCCACATCACCAAAGCATCTGACGGAAGCTATTTTCGGGAACCCGTCTTGCCATGTTAATTCTGGAGGTATTGAATAATCCCGATCACCGATCTAGTTCTCTGAAGCCACCTGAGATTGGGGGCGTCAATAAGCTTTACCCGCGATTACTTTTCAGGGTGCGATCCCACCACAACTCGGCCAAGGAACCTGGCTCATTGTAATTAGCTCGATTCCCGCTGTTTCAAGGGGAAAAAATCGGTAATGACCTGTTTAGTTTGCAGACATAGACCGTTGATCTTTATTCTCATGGCTCTTCCCAACACGCAGATAATTTCGAGTGCGCGTGGCGGGCTGGTCTAGTTGGAATATTGGGCGCGGTTCACTGCATGTTGTTGTTTTATTTCCTTTCAGACGTACGGTCTTGATGTTCTTAATGCTCAAGTGAATCTCAATCATGGACTATTGTCTTGACCTCTGGTGCGTTATAATTACTCCATGCATCTTCAAGGTTATTTCACCCGTTTACAGGGAGTTCAAGTATCAGGAGATTATGTCAGCTCCTTGTGCCAAGCTCTGTCAAAACATACGCAAATGGATACCAGCCGAGAGGAGTGACGATTGGGCGCCTTTTTTATCTTGCTATACTTTCGTTGACGGAATTAAATACCAACCTTGAACTCAATGCTCCAGATTTTTCAATTATTCATCAAGGCTCTTAGACTGATCTTATTACATTACTGACATTCAACAGGTGCCAATAGCTTACAGTGCAATGTGCAAATCAGCGAGGAGTAAGATGCCAGCTTTGATGATACATAATCTTACTCAACTGAACTTCTCAAATCTCAGGCTTCATCAAAGGGGCGAAAGTCCAGACATTGCTGAAAACTTTTCCCTTCAATGGAAACCATCTACCGTATAAACACATCAACTTCCGCTTCCGCCAAAATTAATTTCAATCATGAACACCCGAACACGCACAATGGACCGAAATATCTTCACCCACCCCTTCCCTTCAGCCGTAACGTAAGACCTCTCCATCCGCAATCAAACGACCATCAAGCCCCCTCTGGGATCTAAATGGACTTCTGGCCCGCATTGGCACGGAACCCACACCGAATTCCTCCAAGTTATATCCGGATCTGCGGGAATCACCCTCTCGGGAAATCTTCTAGGTGCAGTCGCACCATCAGACGGCATAGTCACCGTACCCCGCGGCTCGATTCACGAATGGCGGCGTAGCCAGACCCAGGGAGTCGAGGAGGATATCTTAATACGAGAATGGACGGATCCAAAGGATGGGCGGAAGGAACCATTCCTTAGGAATTTGAATAGGCTGGTTTTGGATGCGATTCAAGATGGTGGGGCTTGGGAGAGAATGAAGACAGAGTCCAGGGCATAAGGTAAGGTGACAGGTGATGAATAATTAAACGATCCCATCAACAACTATACACAGCAAAATGGGATGAAGGACACCAGGGGTTTCATCATCCACATTTGCCATTGCACCAAGCGTGTTATCTACTTGTTTCTTAGTCGCCTCTCGATAGTCAAAGGTGGTGGGATGGGCAAGTGGATATTAAAGCTCTTTAACGTCAGGCTTAACGCTATAACACCAGCAGATGATATGTTCCATACTATGCCCTCTATCATGTAATGGAACGTTCTATTCCAGGTTACTAAATGCTATATATCGTAAGCATGCATACGATTAAAATCCGCCGAAGTACCGAATAATCAGACCTCGACAAGTAAACGGCTGGTTCCTAGCACGTATTTATACTCCGTCGTTTAAAGTCATATAAAGTGATCTCCTATACTATGTTAGGATTAGGTAGCAAATAAATTTCTAGTAGCTTATTACTAGAACTTATAAACTCCTGATTAGGCTTTAACCTAAAATCTACAAGTTATATATCGCGACGGCTTAAGTAGCTATCTATAAGATATAGCCACATAGACCAAAAAGATCTAGCAGTTCGAGCTTCATGCTCGAACTCGGACGTATCCACGCTTATGCTCCACAATCCTTACATGGCAGTAGGAGTGAGCCAGCTGTGTTAAGACCCTCAAGGACATATATACGCGCATCGTGCTAGAACAAATCTAATGACACACCTTGATGCAGCTAGCAGCCACCGTACGTATACGCCTTGTAAGCGCGACAAAGGGGCAACTCTGGTTTAGTCTTCTTCCTCTCTCAAACTCGGAGGGTAACGCGGAAAAACATCGGTCGACCTTTCAGAGCGGGGTCTATCCACACAAACTCTTATCGCACCGGCATCGGCAATTGGGCTCAGAGGTTCTTCGACATGTCCACAATCCCGGAAGCCCATTTGGCTAGGAGTCTCATACTCCATTCGCATTGCGACTCTACGCAGCGAATCGAAAACTCAAGACAAAGACCAGAATCGAACCCAGAGCACCTGTGAAGTGCTCGAACAATGTGAGATATGGCCGCCCGTAACCAACTACCCCACATAGACCAAAAGATCCATCAGTTCGAGCACTTCATGCTCAGGTTCGAGCTTATCCACGCTTATATGCTCCACAATCCCTGACACTATCCAAGCTTTGAAAACATAAATTACGAGGACTAGATAATAGGACTAGTTTGCTAATAACTTACTGGCTATAGTAACTCTCTCTCTAAGGCCTATCCTCTACCTTCTAGCTGCCTGGTTCTTAGGAGCGAGGTTAGAGATCAATGAACTATTCTGGGCACCCTACCTGAGACCACCAGTGACCGCCCGGTGATAACCAGTGGGGACGCCTGTTACTCCCCTTCACTCTGTACTATCGCCTTGCGGCTTAACTGTTCCTGACATGTTACGCCCTAATATACGAATAATCTTCGCCGACAACGTAACCTGCGGTGTAAGTAGTAGATTTAGATATCTGGAATACCTCTATTATCTAAACGTCTTACGATCTAGCTATAGAGATTGGACGTCCAATATCTCAAAAAAAAAAAAAAGAAAAAAAACATAGGACCGTGAAGAATGTCAGCTGTAGATCTTCCCAGCCTCACGAAGCCCAATGCCTAGCAATACCCCCTAATACCCTTATATCCTCACACTGGAGACCTTCTACTTCAGAAGCTGGAGAAAGGGCCGACCTAGGATAAAGTGGCACCAATCACAAGGCGCCTCCGCGACCAACGGCGACGACCAAGCAAATGATGTCATTGGCTACCAGTGTCCCCGGCTCGGTGATAGATAGAAATAGGAAGCCTTGGGAGTGCATGAACACGCCGAGGACCACAATGATTGCAAACTGTAGAAACGTTGTTGACATTGCAAAACCAGACCCGCTTGGTTCCAACGTTAGATAATCGCCATTGTGGCTTATGGCGAAGAATAGGCCACAAAGGTCAGTACACCTGGCCAGTATTGTGACAACTGAAAGACAAACCTGTATCTATCCTGGCTTCTGGACTCGTTGCTTGCGTCGTTGCTTTCTATCGACGAACCACATTCGTGAAGCCACCAGTGTGCTGTCGACTTGTCCTCCCGACTGAGGCATCTCTCGAGCACTTCAAGCCCCTGTCCATATTCTTGACGAATTTTTTCAACATCGGCTTCCAGAGAAAGGAGACTCCGCGCGTCCAGTGGTCGATCTCCATCGCCATGGACGGGCCGAGACCACTACCGATCCACGCTCGACGTAGTTGCCTGCGCTCTTCCTCCGTCCATTGGTGTTGGCTCAAAATCCCGCAGCAGAACGACAAGTGAAGTTTCGAGGCCCACTCCATCAGGACTGGCGGGTGACGAAAACCGTCGTCAGAAATAGAATATTCCACTGAGATCTTTCTGCTCGGCGGAAAGCAACAATGATCTGGACCAAATGCAGCCCAGTTCTTCGCTAGCGGCGCCGGGCCCTCATAGTACCCTCCGAAATGAACACGCTCGCCGTTTTCGGAGAATCCACTGAAAGGGAGGAGTTCCATCGTTGATTTTCCACGCGCCCAGCAGCCGAGGAGGGAGAGGCTAGTTTCGATCATCGGCAGACCTTCACTCTGGAAGGCGTACTCTGTCGCCGCTTTGAAGGCGCGGGAGACTTGGCGGCAGTTCTTCCATGCTTCTGGAAAGTCGGTGCTGTTCACGAGACTGCCGATGACAGTGGCCCAGATTTCCAAGGGTACAAATGGGGTTGCATTCCTTTCCGAGCAATGGTCGATGTCTGCAGTTTGGCTAACCATGGTGTAGTAGCATTCGTCTCAACTGGAAAGAAACAGAAGAAATTTCAAACAGGTTGATGATCGAGAGGACAAGTCTGCGAGTAGGTCGGGCTTCAAGAATAGCCATTGGGGTACAAACCGCATGTTCTTTGTCTTTCGCCACCAAGGTACCAACCCAACATCACCGTAGGCCGGAAGTTACGAGTGCCGCCAACGTATGTCAGGAGGTTGTTTAGTACTGAATAGGGCCCAGATGATCGATTAGTTTATGTTGTTTGCATCGTAATCTGCCAGGATATTGCAAGGCGCCTACGAGGGGTGGTGAGCACTTGCTTCAGCCTGGATTTTCTGGTTTTGTTTCCAACAATTTATGACCATGTCATAGGGCCAGGTCATCAGGTCGTGTTCCCGCTCGTCCAGGTCCTGCCTCAAGGTAGAGTGGATTTGGTGCTCGTCATGAGCCTCGAATATTGGAGGACGACGAGATTTTGCGAGGACCATCCCTGCCACCTAGCCGGTTCTGGAGAATTCTCTTCATAGTAGTGAATCAGGAAGCTGTTGGCGAGACATTTTGCTAGGATTGTACATCTTCCACCTGCTCTCAGGGAGAACTTTATATAAATACCTTGGTGTGGTTAGAGCGGACAGGTATGGTGTAGCAAAGCACAGACTTGCGTCGAGACAAAATTGGTTGTCAAACAGTCAGCGAGCGACAGGAAAGAGTTCGTCTCATGACAAGTGGGGCTGCGGGGCCGGTTCACTTCACCAAAATTACTGTTTCCCAGCCAACACTAAACCTAGCCGGCACTAGCGCCGTCGCTCCTATTCCAAATGTTTGCGCAAACCAACTTGGAGCTTCTTGATCTTCAAGCTTGACGCTTAACTTGATAAACGTTTACCTCAATTTGAGGATCATGCGAAATTGCTATTGCCATTGCACTTAGAACGCTGAAAATACCAAACCCCCTCTTTCTCAGCCGCTATGGCTTCACCACTGTCACCCTCGCCCAACGGGACGCTCAATCTCGCGACGCCGCAAATAACCCGCCACCTCGACGCCGACGCGGCTCATTCCAACGATGCACCTCCAGACGAAGATGCCGACACAAGCTCTCCATTTATCTCCTCCATTCAGGATTCCAAGGTCGACAGTCCTGTAAAAGAGAACGTCTCGCTCAACAAACGGCACTCTAGAATAATGTCGGGAAACGAGATAGCTCCTCTGAAGATCCTCAGTGTCAGGGACGAAAATGTCGAGACCGAGTCACGATCGCGGTCGCCAGCAAGGCAATCGCCAATCCCTGCAAGCCCAAGAAAGGCGCCCTCGGTCGTGAAGCGCTTTCCAGTTAAGATCATGAGCACAATGCCCGAGAAGTCTCCCGAGAAGTCTCCCGAGAGGTCTCTCGAGAAATCTGCCGAGAAGCCTCCAGAGACGAACATTGTGAAGGGTCTCGAGTTCACGCTTGAAGACGCAATGCAAAAGAACGGAGGTCTTAAACATGCAATGGGAATATTCGAGGATGACGACGAGCCCACGATTGACGCGGAAGACGACGCTGATGACACATCGTCAACAGTGGGACATCATCAGCATGTAGACCCTGCCGACGAAACCGCTGCGCCAGACGAGTCAATGGTCAGCACCTTTAGCACATTTTCTGCCGTGCCAAACATGACCATGTTCGCGCGAATTGGTCACAGTCCCACGAGATACGCCAATATGGGCATGACTCCCACTTCTCGAGGGGGTCGGCCTGACCCGTCACCTAATCGGACCCCTCGACCTCCTACTATGAACGATGCTAGCAATACAACCAGTCTCATGGAATTCACCGAGCAGTTCTCAAACTTTCCGTCTCGAAATGGCCCACCGTCAGCCTCGCGGCGACCGCATATGCCCCTCACCCCAACAACCGGTGACATGCCGTCCTCTACACCACAACGACAGCAATCTAACCTCCTGGACTTCGACATACCGCCTCTGCCCACACCACGCAGCATACCAACTGTTACCCCTCGTGAACTCGAATCTCTCAAATCTTCCTTCCTCTCGGAAATCAGCAGCCTCAAAGCCTCCCTTTTGGGGAAGGAAGCTGAGGTCGGATCTCTCAAGACAGCCATTGGTGATGCTGAGAAACGCGTCGGACAGTGTATGGAGCAGCTGCGCGAAACTCAAGGACTTCAAGAGGCCCTCACTGAAGAGAAGGAAACATGGGAGAAGCGCGGCCGCGAGATGGAGGCCGTGTTGCGCCAGGTGAAAACTGAGATCGTTCACAACCAACGCGAAAAGGAGGAACTCGAGTACAAGCTTGACGAGAGCGAGAAGCGTCGCGAAGCCGCCGAGATGATGGCGCAAGATGCGGAATCGAAGATGGCGGGCATGCGCGCTGGTAAGGCCACAGCAGACATGGGCTCCCCCGGTAGCAACAAATCGCCTGATAAGGGCGGTAAGAACCCGGGCTCGCGCGAAGTTGAAATTGCCGTCGAGCGTGTGGCACGAGAGTTGCACGCCTTGTACAAAAGCAAGCATGAGACCAAGGTTATAGCGCTCAAGAAGAGCTACGAAAATCGCTGGGAGAAGAGAGTTCATGAACTGGAGAACAAGATTGAAGATCTTTTGGACGAAAACGAGAAGCTGAGACTCGGCCGCGACGCTACCATGACCAAGGTCGACCCCACCCAGGCTGCGGCCAACGAAGCGCGCAAGGAGCAGGCTGTGAAGGACTCGGCACAGATCAAGGAGTTGGGTGCCGAGATTGAAAAGCTCGAGGCGAGCATCAACAGCGTCAAGCAGGACAATCAAGAATTGATCCAGCTGCTGGAGAAGGAACGCGTCGAAAAGGGCGAGTTGGTCCAATTGGCCGAGGAGATGATGTCGATGCAGCACAGCTTCGTCCAACCACAGCCTGAGGAGCCGCCAAAACCGGTAAAACCGGCTCGACCGGTATCGATGTACGCGAAACCGCAAGAAAATGGTACCACGCAGACATTCCGGACTAGCATCGGTCGCCCAGGAGGTCCATCGGGCATTCGAACACCGGGCCGAGCACCAGGCTCGTTGCCCAAACCGCAAATGGGGAGCAGAATCGGCGGTCCTTCCCTAAAGAGTGGTGGTCCTCATGGGGGTCTGCCTCGGCCGGGCAGTGGAACGGGATCACGAAGTGGCATCATGAGCTCGATCGAGAGAATGGGCACTTACAAAGGGCGGGGTGATTAAGTTGGAGATGGGAACGATGCTTAATAAAACGAGTTATGACTTGGAGAGGATGAGGTTTGGAGTTGTGTATTTGAGCGCAGACACACACGCTGGTGGTGGTGGGTGTCTTGTACATAGTACCAGCCGATTCATGTTGAACGTCGTAATGTCGGAGTCTGGGTTTATGAGGACGAGGACTAGGAGTCTTTCTGAATTGACACGATACCTTCCTTACTTAAATACTTACTTACACCTTGATAGACTCTCAAAAATCCATTAGAACCATTGGTCTTGATCGGTGACGAAATGCTCAACATGAGATGTACGAACTCAATTCGGCTCTTCTACCGCAATTCTGGGTATCATACTTTTAAAACCAGGGGAACTCTTTGGCAATTAATTCTCTCAAGTGGCAAATGCATTGCCGTGCTGTGAGCACCACTTACCGTCCGACAAGATCCCCAATCCAGGATTCTGGATATGATCGAGCAGACTTGGCGCGCGTCATCGCACATTCCTGAACTTGGAGTGATTGCCCTCAGCGAATCAGTGACCTTACCTAGGTAGTGATTCGGTCCGAGAACTCGGGCGACCTCAGAAGGATTACAAGGATTCATTGCCGTGTCGTACATTTCAAACAAATTCTGGCATGCCTTACCATGGTATTTCAGCCAGCTTGAATTGCCCGATTTGGGATACAGTTCCTAGTTGTATCCTTAAAGCCGACTCATTCAACCCTCACCAAGTGAACTCAACCCAGTTTCTAGCGAGGTATCATCATGATATCACAGCCCGCCCTCCTCCTCAAAGCAGCCGCAGTAGCCACCGCAGTTCTAGCCCTAGGAGTCACTGACTTCGTCTGGGAGACGACCACACCCAGTCGCAAACTCGAGTACCACCCTTGCTACGATGAGCACCTCTGCACTCGTCCTGCCAGTCTAGAGGCGCTGAGGAGGGGGTTGCGGCTGGGAATGACTCGATTCTGCCTTTCTTGACTACGCCGTCGGTTGTGAGAGATATGATGGAGATCCTAGATAAAATTCATGAGCTTCGAGGTCAGACGGCTTTGCGCCGCGTCGGCAGTGATGGTTTCGAGGCTCAGAAGCCGGTAAACCACGGTGGCAGTGATGATGAGATTCCTAGGATACAGTACTGGGGACTCTCGTACGGGAGCATTCTAGGATTCGGTCGGGCATTGCGCGTTGTCAGTGCCGAGCAGTTGTATGGAGGGTATTTTGCAGGAGTATTTGGAGTTTGGTATGGAGTCCTTGAGGATGTTTTCTGTTGAGGACTACTCCTGGCCTCTGAGGTTTATATAAATTTGAAAGTTGTTGACAGTGGCGACTGTGGCCTTCCGGCCCCATGGAAAAAGGGTCTGCCTTTGAGTCCTTGAGGAAATGCCGGGGTCAATTCCTGGAATGGTGGGTTCCTTCTGGCCAGTGGCTTCATTGAAGTTTACCCAATGCTGACAAAGAACCGTCAAGGAAGCCCACGCCCTTTTCCACGGTAGACCATATCAGAATTCACGATGTATTATCCAGGGTACGAATGATACTAGCTGGTACTTTGCTTTCTGTGGATAGATTTTCACCAGGGTAACCAGAATGAGGGGCTCCTCTTAGTATCTGATATACGGAGAACGAACCAAAGCGGCGATGTTGGCCAGACTCTCCATTGCCAGGATAACGATCAGAGAGTATTTGACGCGAGGCGGTAACTGCACCTTTCGTACGATGAAATAAGGGACGATAGCACAAGCCGCATCTATCACAACAGCCACGACAGCATAAGCATAACTGAGCGGAGTCATGATGCCAAAGTCGCCGCACGTCTTCAAGGAGCTCTGAAAAAGGCGTGGAAGACATCCTCTTTAGTCTCCACTAGTTCTCATTTTCTTCGTTTATTTAACTTTAGGTGTTCATTTTTTTTCTTCATCAATACTTCATATATCTTCTTAGGTCCCTATTAGTCCTACGCATTTTTAGACATTAGAGTTGAGTGATTATATGATTTGACACCTTACGAATGTGTTTATCTGCCCCCGCTCTCTCGAGCTAAGGTTATCCAAAAATAAGTCGTACGCAACTTCCGATGTCTGAGCATCAAGAAGCCTTTCGCTATTGAGATTCCGAGTTTTGTGTTGCGTTCGGCAGATTTGTAGAGGCGTGTGCAGAAAATTACCAAATGCGTCCCGGATCTAGATAAGCTGGGATATGAGCATTTCCCTGATGCAGAGATGGCGATATTCAAGATAGTTATACGGTGTCAAGGTGAGTATGCTTGCTGAGATAGAGCACCCAATAAGAACCCGGAGATCATGTATTCAGAGCAGGTCAGGAACTCCGTTGAGCTTTTAAGCTGGAAATTATATGATTGGTTACTAGCAGTCACTGATACCTGAGCATGCATGACGATCGGCCTGCACTGGGGGACCAAAAGGAACCAACTTTATGAAACCTTGCCATCTAATCGAACAAGATGCATCCGTCGCCCAGCCTTTTGCTCTCTCGATTTGCTATGCGACATGAGAGGTAAAATAATTTCCCATACCGATAATGTGTGTTCCAATAATTGGTACGATCTCATGGATTTTATACCCAGCTATCCATCCGTAAGTAAAAATTCCGAAAGGAAGTAACAGGATAACGATTCGCTGCAAGGGAAGTCGGTATTCTGGCTTCATTCCGTCCCTAGCAACACCTGTGGTGTCCGTTACAGCGTCGGCTAAGCCGCTTTCCGCCGTATATATTCGTCAGAAGTCGCTCTAGATATAGGTACAACTCCTAGCGAACGAATGCTAAGTCCGAGAAAAGCTAAGCTAATCCAGGCTTATACTAAAGCTGTAAATACCTTTAAAACACCTATTATAGATGCGAATATAAGATAAAGACACGCACATATCACTATCATAAATAGGCTTAAGCGAAAATGTCAACACCTTCAGCAGGCGAACGATATCCCTTTAGAACTGGTCGGTAGGCGTCAGTTCGACATCCAATTCGCTTCGGAGGGTTTAGCTGCCCATCTCTTTACGAAGTCTGACTACCTTCTTCGCGAGGATGAGCAGGATGTAGGTCTCCCACCGGTTGAATTGACGATGTAAATGAAGTGGGACGCTGTCGCCAGAACCTAAAAGTTACAGCTCCAGCCTTTTGCAGCACCAATCACCAAGCAAGCCACCGGCCATAGGACTTATAATAGGACCTAGTACGAGACAGACGGCGAAGCCAGCCATTGCAGCGCCGCACTTTTCTTAAGGAACTATATCGGCTACTTATTCACCACCTATCGAACTCCATGTCAGTATTGTGACTAGGCAATTAGGAATTATCCTTACTACTAGTGACAATGCAGGACCCGAACACACCACTGAAGAGTCTAAATGCAGCCTACGGCCGTTGACTAGTACTAGGTAGAGTCCATGAAACCTACTAATGCCTAGAGATCATAATCCAAGGGCACATGGTCGATTACTAAGAGCAGGCCTCGGTATAATACAACAGAGTGGAAGGCCGACCCTTATAACACCCTTGCCATGGCCTAAATATTATTAGATTATGCAATAACAGAACTGTATGCATAACACCTGATAATATAATATTGAACTGATTGTTGATGAATGTGTTTGCTAAATGAAAGACATGTAACGTATTTGTCTTTGTACTTATGATGGTCTAGTAACACAAAAACATATTCGTTTAACTGATTAGTGTAATAATCATTATAGCAAGGAAACATTAGAAATATCCTTACTTTGGTACAGTATTTGTCATATGAATCAAATGCTCAGGGTCATTCAACGTGTATAAGAAACATCTCCAACACATGCCAAGATGTCAGAATGGGTCAATGAGTGCCACCCCGCATCCAATTGCACATCCTCTTTTCTATTTTCTAGATTCGGCAGGTTGTGACGATGAATGAGATCGATCACGGCTGACACCTTTGGTGTTTCACACATGAATGATTGTTGATGACATCAAGAGTGTGCGTCTGATCGACGACAGCTTGAGAGCTTGCAACACCAGATAGAGCTCGTATGGATGTCTTTTCCACATTTCAACGCTTTTGACCAGATGCGCAATTATTTGTCGTAATCAACAACAATCAGAGCAACCACAATGTTGTCGACATTGACCTTTGCGACTCTCGCAGCGCTGGCGCTTGCCATCCCACCGCCTGAATTTGGGTTCGTGGATAGTGGCAACCACACTGAGTTCAGTGTAGCCTACACATATAAGGGCAACACCACCGTCGTCCAAGAAGGACAGCTATTTGGAGCCAACAGTGAGTCCCTCTTTATTGTCCCATATGCTTCTCTCCCGGTCTTACACTGACAACACCTCAGTCACAAGCACCAAACCCGCCCTTGCCCTGGACCCAGCAAAATATCAATCCGTCGCCGACTACACCGGCCAATACCTCATCCTGATGGTCGACCCTGACGCCCCCACACCCTCCAACCCAACCCGCCGCTTCATCCTGCACTGGCTCGCCTCAAACATGACTCAAAACACCAGCGCCGCCACCCCCCAAACCGGCCGGGCCTTAACCAATTCGACCCCAGCCCAAGTCCCCTACCGTGGCCCGGCTCCCACCACCCACCTCCAGCGCCCACCGCTACATCCTCTACGCCTTCGCCCAACCCGACAACTTTGCCATTCCGAATGCGTACACCGGATTTAGCAACGAGAACCGGTCGAATTTCAATCTTGATGGATTCATCAAAGATTCGGGGCTGGATCGGCCGGCGGCGGGAGAGTATTTTTATGTATCAAGGCAGGAGGGTGTAGAGGGTGGTTTTATTGCGCTTCCGGGCGGGGAGTACCCTGGGGGAAATGGGGACGCGGTATTTGAGGGGGCGACGGGGACGGGGACGGGTGGTAGTGGAAGTGGGAGTGCGACGGGTACGGGCGTGGGAAATGCGGCGAGTACTGCGAGTGAGACTGCGTGGGCGGCGCGGGTTGTGGATAAGGGTGTAGCGGGGGGATTTGCGGGCGTGGTTTTACTTGCGTTGGCTGCGTTAGTATAGATTTGATGAAATATGACATGGAGTGGTTGGCTCGAATAGATATAAATCATGCTGTGTTCCAATAATAAGCCGCCTGCAAACCACCCCTATCTACATTTTCCGACTTTGAGATCAAAGTCCATCTTACAATAACTGTTACTGAGTACCAGGTATAAGTACCCCAGGGCGTCCCTTGTCATGGCTTGCTCGCCTATCAACAAATTGAGGAGGTGGTCGTTCCTACCGAAAGCAGTTTGTCTCACTTCTATAGCCTGTTCCGAGCACCTGTTGCTCCTCTCCTCATCACGACGGTCCTTGGTCAGTTTCATAAAGATAAAGCTCCCTCGCACCGTTAGACATCTGGTAGTGAGTATAGAAAATAGGCAGAATAGATACAGTATAATACAAGACGCGGCAACATGCCGATCCTGGAGTTTATTTGTATAAGGAAGCAGGCTGGTTTTAGGCTAATTCATTCTTTGGGCCTTTGTTGGTAGGTTGAGAACCAACGTAGTATGGTAGTGGACGTAACGCAGTCGCCAATAGGGCGAACCGACGACGCAGCGTATGTATTTAGTCCAGCCATTAGGGCACGGTTTGACATACGGGAGTACTAGTAGAGGTACCGGGGGCTTCGAGCCTACGGCGTATTTAATAATAATAATAATAATCATTCTTTGGTTTGGTCACTTAGATTTGGACAGATGGTCTTCGTGGTTACGGATAGAAAGGGAGAAGCTACGGCTTGCAGTGAGGTGACCAGTCCACAAACAACACGGACGGATATACCCTTAGTGGCGGTGGAAAGTCTCGTACATATGTAAGCAAATATCGCTGTTCATCATCCAATAGCCACCTCATTCCTCTCAAATCGTGCCGAAGTCTTTTCTGATTATCGAGTTTTGGTGTTTCTCCCAACTGCACCATGCGCATAGGAGCTAATCTTATCAATGCTGTTGCTACACGTGTGCTGCTATTTGACTTGCTATTGAAAATATTTTTACAAAGATTGTACCCTTTGTGACTTGCTTATTCGTCTAGAGAAACTTAAACCGCAACATGACGAAAGCTCCGCTATTGCTTGAATAGGGTCGCTGTGCATTTAAAACGAAGCAGCCTATCAAGCTTGTCCAGAGGCAAAGCCCATGTTCCTCTTAAACTCTAGTTAAGTTGAACAGCCGATCCAGGTGCCAAAGCCTTCCACCTCGACTTCATTCAAGTCGCAAACAAAGCAAATAGCCCCCAGAACTTGCACACGCGAATATCGGAGCGCAGTACTGCGCAGCACAAAGACGTGTCCAAGGAATGGATAAACGGAGCCATTTTGCTCATCGCCGGGACCAACTAGGAGAATAAAAGGAGTAAGATGCTGTACGAACTGTATAGCCTCACACGTAAGCCATTCCTCAACGCGGCGATTGGTTTGATGTGGAGCCATGCTGCTGAAGAACACGAGCATGTGCGCGAGTGTATGGCTTATCTGACCAAGGGTCGGAGAGAGTCGGCCAGAAGAATCACAGTCTGATGGGGCACGTCACAGGTCCGACGATGAAGTCAATGGCGCGAAGGACAAGCGGCCAACTCAGCTTGAGAAGTTCTACTAGGGTGAACCAGTCAACTTTGACATTTCCGCCTTCAGCACAGACGAGGAAGCCTGGGAAATCGAGAATCGCCACCCGACGCGACCCAATCTGAAGTCGAGCTTAAGCCTGGCCCACAGCCACGCCTGAAGCGTCGTCGGCGTGAGAATGCACCTTCGTTGTCGTCGTCACCCCTGAAGTAGCGACACGATGATCCGGGTCGAGACTTGCAAGCAGTAGCTGGAAAGTTATGAGGGGATTTGATCATCACATTTGATGGTGATCATACACCTGACGAGGCAAAAGGCGAAGGGGTTAGCGATGCCGAACGTTAATGTTCAGACTCGCACACTTCCTAGGTACAACGCCAAATCGCCAAGTCACTCTCTCGTCGCTGAACTTAGGAACAGCCATAGCAGCTGTCGCAGTCTTTCATTATTGGACGAACTTTGGGGATCGAGCTTGGGATTTTCGCTCTCGGTCATCTATGTAGTTGTAAGCAAGGCACCGGCACTTGGGTGTGTAGCCGACCACAGCCTTTGTTCTCCCGAGGACATGGTCAATGTCGAAGTTATCCGAGCTGATTCCAGAGATTAGTCTCAGGGGGTCGCTACAGAGATTATCGCGACTTGCTTGGACGGCAAGAGACGAATAGCATGGAGGTCTGTAAAGCAAATAGGAGATCGAGAGTGAGACCCTGGATATTGGCGTGCCAATGAGACGCTGGCCACTTCAATGAATGCCACTGTCTTCCTTCTTGGCCAAACTGACTGGACGCATCCGGATTGCAGGAGAAGCTCACGTCATCACAGGTCGACTCGAACGACTCGAGGAACTTATGGACGGGTCATTTACGGAGTGCAGAACGGTCACGTGGAACGGCAAGCAGAGGTTCGGGAAAAGCTGGGCGATTGTCTATTTTGGGCGCCGTACCTGTAGACCTGGGACTCCTTCCGGATGAGCTGGCGGTTTGTTTACAGCTGATCTAGGGGAGATTGGACGGGATCCTGAGTTCCTCACTGTGAGTGTTTGTTGTGAATGTTTGCTGCAGGTGTAGTTAGTTCAGCATGACCTTGAAATCCCGGCCTTGGCAAATGGCAACTTTCCAATGGGCAACACATAAGTTCCAGGATCATGCTTACTCAACAGCACTGCTATATATGGCACGTCATGCGTAATTATCAATATTGACGTGTAAAAGACCAAGTGTATGATGCTGACTCCAGGGGCCATGGGAGTGATGCCTGCCCCTGCAGCAAGGTGGACATCAACTCTTTGTGCGATTGTGACGGTACGATACGGGTAATTATATACTCGTTGAAACTAAACGCTTTCATGGCCGATGCTCGATCAATTGTTGTTGACAGCCCGAACTCAATGTTTTCCAGCATTGCGATGTGCTGTCATGAGTCGTTGACGAGGGCCAGATTCGAGGGCCGACAGACATCCCCGCCAAAAATAGTTAGAATTTGTTTACATGGCAACGCCGCTACGTGGAGATCAACATCAAAGCTCGAGTTAGACACAAGCATCCATCCCACTTTGATCGAACCCGTCAACCCCGACGGCTCGAACCAGACCTTGTGCCTTCCCCCAGCCCAGCAAGCCCAGGGTTTAATTGCATTGCGACCTCTCTCGCGTGCGTGTCTGACGAATTTTTATCCAGAATCGTCCGGTTGCTGCCGCCGCGAGCATCGCAAACAGTTCGACATTTTTATTATTTACTTACTTTGGAAATTTGAGCCGCGTTTCCTTTTGCGCTACCGATGCGAACCCAAGGCCGGCACGTCAAGCAACCCAAGTTTTACGTCGCCGCAGGTTAGCAGCCGTCGAGGCAATGATTGAATCGGACAACCTACGCACAGCGTCGCTGTACATCAACAACCAGCTGCTGTCGCGGGGCCTTCTGCGCGATGGGCAGAATATCGACTTCGCAGCCCCGGAGACGGATCCCGCGGGGTTGCAGGTGACCATGGGGCGTGTCATGAGTGTGGTCAACGACTTGATTCTGCGGCGTGATGTACGCTTACTGTTTTCCTTTCACTTCCGGATCACGTCATGTCCCAAACCCGTTCTAACCATCGATACAACAGCGCGATGCCGCCCAGCGCGAGTCCTTGAGCAGAAGCCTGCTCAGCCTGCGCGCCGACGCCCAGCGGCAAGCCACCGAAGCTACCCGCCGAAACGACAAGCTAGCCGAGACGCAGCGCAAGCTGGATGGCGCCGAGGCGACAGAACGAGCCCTGCGAACACAACTAAAGACCACCGAAACCACGGTCCACAAGCTCAAGGACGAGATGGCCAAGATGCGGGTGCTAGTCGCGCAGAGCCGCGCCGCATGTGCCACCGAGGTGCGCAAGCGGGATCGCCAGATCGACGGCTTGAAGAAGGCCGTGTCGGATGCCGGTAGAGTCCGGGGAGGCGGCAAGAACAGCAACGTGGTGGCGATCAGCGTCACGGGAGACAGTGGGACCGAGGGGAGCGGAGACGGCGTTGCCAGAGGCGGTACTGAGGAGGACGGTTACAGTCTGCGCTTGGAGACGAACGAGTTCCTCACCGAGCTGGCGCGAGGGTTAAGCGAGGAGAATTCGGTGCTCCTCGACTTGATGCGCCGCACCGTCGATTCATTGCGTGAGATGAGTGGGCTGGAAGCAGCGTTGGACGAAAGCGCGAGGACGAGTAAGGGTGGAGACGCTATTCTGCCGCCGCCGCAGAGGGGCGCCGAGGAACTGGCTATCGAGATGGAGGGCATCATGGAGCATCTTAGGACGATACTCACGAACCCCTCCTTCGTGCCCATCGAGGAAGTCGAAGTCCGCGAGGTTGAAATTCAACGGCTGCGAGTGGGCTGGGAACGCATGGAGGCCCGGTGGAAGGATGCTGTTCACATGATTGATGGTTGGCGCAAACGTATGGCATCGGGTGGCACCTCGGTCAATATGGAGGAATTATCAATGGGATTGCGTCTAAGTCCTGTGCGCATCAGAAATGTCGTCGAAACGATCGAGAACGAGGAATTCGCCGATGAGGAGACCCGTGACGTGCGCCGAGAGCTGTCATGCGTACCTGAGGAAGCAGAGGATGAGATTTCTCAAATGCTGCCAAGTCACACCTCGCCAGACCCCGCCGAGTCGCTGCATCTTGTACCGGCTCCTGGCTATAAGCCTGAGGAAGTAGGAGAGGAGGAGGAGGAGGAGGAGGAAGGCGGTGATTCGGATTCCAGCATCTTCCAAGACGACTTAGATGTTGAGGACCTCGACGCCGAGGAGCCCAACATTCTGATTCTCCAGGAGTCCACTGCAACCTCAGTGGGCTCACCTCCTCTTCCCATTCCCCCTCAGCTAAGTCCACTCAAGGACTCGTATTCGTCCGCCAATAGGGGATCAGCCAACAGCAACAACGGTTCATATCGCAAAAGACAAGGCGACTTCACCATTGTGGAGGAAAACATTTGGGATCTGGCTGCCGCGGCCGAGGAACCTCCTCTGCCACCTCCTCACGTCACCAAACCTCAGCAGTCACCGCAGAAGTCGGTCAAATCAGTTCCAGACCTCCAAGAGCCGTCAAGGCCCCCAACAGCATCACATGATAGCCCTCTCTTCGGGAGCTCGCTCGAGTCACCCGCTCGCTCCAATCCTTCTCGCAAGCTCTTCTCGAAGCCATCGTTACCCGAACCAGAACCTGTGGTGCAAAGCCAACCCAGGTCACACCCGATATCTGAACCTGCGCGGCCAATAACCAGGAAGAAGCCCGCCGCAAAGAACCCAACCTCCGACGCGTCCGCGTCGTTAGTCAAGCAGACAGCTAAACGTACAACGTCGGCCCCAGATCCGAAACAAACACCCTCTTCGAAACCAATCACACGATCCAAGTCCACCACGACAGACACTCGAACCCGATCCCCCGTAAAGGCCCCCGGGTCATCATCACGTCTTCCCCGCCCCAACAACCCCGGGCCCCAACAGAGCCCTCTCACGATGGCAACCATAGCCGCCAAGCTGGCCGCCTCGGAGCGCGAAGCAGACGCCGCCCGCGTACGCGCCAAGCTCAAGGCTGCTCGTGCGGGGCGGCGGCAAAGCATCATGCCCGCACAGGTGCCACTTCCCGATGACTCGGCAGCAGCAACAGCGGAGAATGTGGCGGATCCCGTCAAGAAGGACGCGGCGGCCCTAGATCAGGAGCGGGCAGTGCGGAAGTCGCAGAACGAAGACCTGAAGAAAGACATGATCATTGTTGAGGAACTGGAGAAGGAGCCCGAAGCTGAGATTGTTGCGAACCTCAAACCTGAGAAGCGCAAGCGGGAGAGGAGGACAAGCAAGGTTGTTTCGAGGAGGCGGTCCACTTTGAGTCCATGGGAACTGGAGAGTTTGATCCAGGGCAATCTCGAGGTGGAGAGTCCTGCGAGGTGAAAGTGGTGCTGGGACGTATTCGGATGAAAGTTATGTGATGAGTAGTCATGAATTGTGCAGACCTGGGCTGGCTTGCTGACAGACTGTCTGGATGGGAGGCGGGCGTGCTTGGGGAACTGAATAATGATTGGCTGTAATGAGGAGTTCATGGTTGGGGGGAACTTGATTGGATTATTAAGTATCTTTGATTATACAGGCAGCATATCATGAATCTGAATTGTGGCAATTGCTTCATCTGCATAGAAGACAGTCGACTGGTACACACATGTTGGGTGGCCGCGAATAGGGGGGTTTTCGGTGTGCAGACAGAGTCTCATGCCTCGGATGTCTTGCTTGGTAATTCCGTCAACGTGAAGCCATCGCAATCACCCAGCTAAGAAAGCCTTCTTCGACTGCTAAGATCTGTCAAGTCCAGGATTCCAAGCTTGTCATCCAACAACCCCTCTCTGGTGGACGAGATTGCATTGTCTCATATTCATCGGTATATACGCAGTAAAGAATAATACGCGTGATGACCTACGGCTTGTATGTTCCGAAAGTCGCCCAAATTCACGGCGTTTACACCGCCCAGGAAGAAAAACACGTTTGGTCAATGATCATCTATTCATAAGCCATCCTGCAATGTGTGTTGCCAAACCGGGAAGCCAGGCCACAATTGCCAACAGCATCTAGCTAGGGAAATCAACTATGAATGTTAGCTGGTCCGGGAAGGTGGATTGGACCAGATCAGCTGTTGTTTATCTTTTTCGTGTACGCCCCTCCTGTACAGTCTTCTACAATAAGTTGGTTTGCTGTGAACCAAGCTGCGTAAGCACAGTTCGCCTCTGGGCCCAAACGGAAGATGCACATCCTGCCTTTCTTCCCATACGCCACCAGAAAGTCTTCAGATAGTCCAATCGTGCAATCTGGATCGTTTTGGCTCTAGATTGCATAAGCGTTCTGGATGGTTCGAAGGCGTATCCAACACGCCGTCAATGATCATGACCTCGGCCTCAGCCTCATCTGGGCCGGATCCAGGCGATACCGCACTTCGGCTGCTGGCCGTGCGTACCTTGATTCCAGCACCCTCGAGTGCATTCTGGGCCTCGCGGTACGCCCACCCCCACTGATGGTATATTCTCCTGACTCCATTGTGCAAAATAAACTGTTTAATCGTCGAGACGGAGATGGTCTCCTTTCCAATGTCGAGGGTGTGGAGACCTTTGAATAGATCGACGAAACGCAAAATCATGTCGTCTTGCTCGTGGAAGGAGTAACTAGGATCACCCGTTAGGCCTGTCACGCTGAGAACGCGGACTGAGTCGTTCGCTAGCCACGCGAGCTCCTTCCCTGTGCGCATTAGTTCCCATGGGAAAGGATGGATGATCAGCTCCTCAAGAGTACCGCTGTGCAAGGATGGCTGGATCAGGGAGATCAGGTCGGGGCCACTCAGTGCCGTTCTTAGGCTCTTCAGACACAACCGCCGCAACATCAGCATCGGCGGATAGGGCAAAGAACCCCCGTCCATTTTATGTGATATTAAGTTGGCGGCGGTCAGAGGCGACAGTCCCGGAGGAATCATGGCGGCAGGATTGAAAGTATTCGGATCCACCTTGTATCTTTCGATGTGGTTGTTCTCCACGACCAGGTCTGTCATGTGGGATGACAAAGGTGGAAGGATGTCAATGTGGCCAAAGGTAACGTCGCCTCCAATGAAGCACTGCTCCAGGTTTTGCCAAGGTGCAGGGTTGGGTTTAGGGGAGGGATCCATCTTTGCCAGAGTGGCGTTGTCGATCCACAGATGACGAACATCAGGGCTGCTTCGCATCATGATATCGAGGTCTATCCAGCATTCCTGGTTAATGCCCTGAAGTCGTAGGGTCTTCAAATTAGGAAGCAAAGGCCAAAGGAGGGGGCTTGATAGCTGGTACGGATGATGAAAACAGAAGATTGAGAGCTCGACCAGTGTCTGGGAGGATGCGGCCAGTAATCCGGTCAAAAGCCAACCCGGCAGTGCCGCGCGACCACCGAGATATAGGCTCTTTAGACTGGGCATGGGGATCTGAAGAATGTCGCCAATCCATTCATCTTCCTTGCGCAGCACTCCTCGCAACTTGAGATGTTGCAGATGAGGACAGTGACGAAATATTGTTTCCAGTTTTCGGGATGAAAGATCAAAAGCCCGGCAATCATCGATCTCAAGCGCCGTGACCTGTCCCTGGGCCAGTTTCTTCGTATAATAGGCGATGGTTTTCTGCGAGACAGATAGGCGTGATCGAATGGGGGCGGTGGTCATATGGTGTTGAAAGTGCAGGACAGTCCATAAGGATCTGGCTGCGTCGCCTTCCAAAAAGCTCTTCCACTGCTTGGAAACTCGAAGACATCGGCTACAAGTAATTAGCGAAGGGCTTACCAGCGAGGTATATAAAAGGCTGAAGGGCCATACGCAAGGTCTCTGGTCTTGAAGGATTTAAGCGTCATCACCACAAGCTCTCTGGGGAATTCCTTGAGAGGGTCACCCTTCCAGAGGAACTTGCTGACAGCATTGGCTTGAGCACGCATTACCTGTGAAGCTGTTAATCGTGGGTTGTAGCCAGAGGCAGAGGGGGTTCCTACCGAGAGCTGCGGATGTTTGGGTTGCTTGCGCTCCACAAGCTCAGAACCCTGGTTGTACAGGGCCAACGCGGCTTCGTGCTTGTTGGCGAGTCGAAGACACTTGCCAAGGCGTAGATAGCCTAGGGGCTCGCGCGGGGCAATCAAAATCATCTTCTGAGCGTAGACTTGGGCGTCCTTGAGCTTTTTGTGACTCGAATAGATGGCAACTAGGTAGTTTAGCGCCTCCATGTGGTCCTTTTCGGAACATCTTTGGTTGGACTCGGGGTGAGAGCAAGGCTTCTTGATCTCCTCTTTCAGGGTGTCATTCTCGAGGGCCTGCAGCAGATTCTTGCAATCGCAGAGCTTATCTCCTTTGCTCGATCTGCAGACAGGGCAAGCCCTGACAGCCTTGAAGAAGAGGGTTAGCAACTAAATGAGAGTTAAGTGATGTTGAGTTTGGTGCCTTACGCGAATGAACTCACGATGAGCTTCCACCAGACTGTCTGACTTGAAGAGAGCCTTACCCTTCTGCAGATGTAGCGCAGCCTGCGTTGTACGGGCCATGGTCGCGGTGAGAAGGCTGCTTCATAAACAGACGACGGGTCGTTGCAAGCACATTGGATCGTCGGCGCAGTCGTGGATTGGGCTTGGGATCTTGATGTCATCAAGAGATAGTCCAGAGAAGGAAACGTTTTATAGTCGCCAACATGGTAATTGTGCCAGAGAAGGGGTAGGGTAAGATATCGGCAGTAGCCGTGACGAAATGTAAATAGTGAAGCAGGAGAAAGGATGGATTATCGCTAATAGCAGGCACGACGAGGTCAACCGGACGCCGCAGTATAACCGAAAGTCCTGCTCAGCCGATCATCACACCATTCGAGATGGTTGGTTGGTTGTAGATGTCCCAGATGAGCAGAGCTGGTTCTGTTTCGCCGTACTGAAATTGATGCCGTTCACCTTAAGGGCCTGCGTTGCAAGGATGTTATTATTCCCAGCGTAAACACCCGTGATCTCGCGATCAAATGGAAGACACGTTAAATGCATTAAAGCGCGTTGCGGGGTTGAACTTGGTGCGCACGGTCCACAACGCTAACTATATTAAATCTAGTGTTGGTAAAGATGTATTCTTGAATTATCTTTTAAGAATGCCGAAATCATCCTTCTAGACTTAACTGTCAATTGCAAGACAAGAAGCTCCCGGGAACTACTCATGACTTCTGTGTATGAGTCCAGTATGTTTGAAGAGACCAACTCTACAGTTGACATCGTCAGGCCGCTCAGCCATGGACCTGAATAGCCACGAGGGTGACAATGCCCGAAACAGCGGCTACTGCATTCTCGCGAGTCAAGGCGGGCGAAGCATCAGGGTACCGTTCGTGGGCTCATTAATATCCCCATCCTCAACATCGCCATGAGGGGCAGCATTCCTCCATCTTTGGGGGCCGTGGTATATTCATTGCTTCTTTGTCAGTTACGTCATGGCCACTTCCTCAAACTGCAGGTATCTTCTGAAGTTGAACAGAGTGTCGACTTCGGACTACCAGATTGGTATTCCCCAACCAAATCGTGTCTTAGTCAGCATGCATGTTCGACTCCTTATTGACGACGTCTAATCTCCAAGTAACTTAACTTTTTACACTGTTTGGGTACTGCGAGTGGGCATCTCTAAGGCAGTATAAAAAGGTGGCGCTACTGGACATTCCCAAATTCCAAGACAGGAAATATGTATCTTATCGTGAAGCCACCTGGGGACGTTGTGGATGCCTGCGGTTCCCGTGGAGGCCGTGGCCGCATTCCTTCCCGTCTGCAATACTGGGTCTCGTTGCGGGTGTCGTGTGGATAAGTGATGCCTTCGGGTATCAATATCGAGCCCTTCCGCAGCGTCGTCACGGCCTCAACTTTGCATCCTGCTAAAGTTTCATTAAGAATGCCACGCCTTCGGTAAGGCGTTTTTGGGTATATTTATGACTTTACGACTCATATCTAGATTTATTCCTCCCGTACCCGTCCCGATACTGTGGTTCAAGGGCGTCGGACCCCACAATCGATGAAGCGGATGCTCGTGAGCGACAAGGGACCGACATCGATGACTGGTATGATATCGAGACTGTGTCTTCCGGTTCCTTCGGCAAAATACCCCGAGGTTTCTCAACTTTGGAGCTAATATGGACAGCTAAATCTGTCCACGATCATCACAATCCGCTCTCATCATGATCATCGGGTGCCGCAGTCATCTCTAGACAAGTAGATACAACTCCGAATTGCCCTGTCTGGCGTATTGGCCCTTTGGTTGCAATGCATATGTATGTCGCACGTATCGATCACCACTTAAAGTCCTGAAGATCCTAATTAGGAGCGGGCAATGAAAGTTGGAGTAATACCCTGAATCTTGCTTCACCGATTTCCTAAAAGCAAGCTAAGGTGAGTAATCATCAACATTGCAGCCATTTCTTAAACCTCCAGACGCAGGTGAGACCCGTGCAGGTGGGTGAGATTCCATTTTTGGACCCCACCAAACCAACTTCGGGTTAGGGGTGGTGCGGAACCAAATTGCGGGAACCTATCATCATCTCGTACAACATGTAGTCCTGTCCTGTAGTCCTTGGCTGGCGCCTGGGCGCCTCTCCTGACGGACATGTCAGACTTGGGTGATCCGCAGGGGTAATTTGGCAATTACTCCGCGGCAAAACAGCCGAGCTGGTGCTAGCGGTGCGTTAAACAAGCGCCGGGCGTTACCGGCAGAAAGAGGGGAAAATTGGGAGGGAGGGACGAGACCTAAAAATAGGCCTGCCCCACTATCCAAAGCGCGTTAGACCCACCCACCGAGAGTCGAGATGAGACGAACCCCATCTCCAAAAATCATCTTGACTGTGCTTCTCGACCGGGCATGCGGCCGATTCTTGTTTGCTTTCTTCATGCATGATGGCTAATGCAATGTCGCCCCGTTCCTGGGACCTGCTTCTGGGGACATGTCCTTGTTTTCCTTCCCACCTTTCCGCCTTCCCACCTTTCCACACATCTTGCACACCAATCTGCCTCGTGGGCGGAAGCTCCTTCCCATACCCCCCCTCATATGCGAGGCTGGGGTCAAGGCCTCCTCCCCTCACCCCTGATCACTGGTGTGTTCGTAACACCTTGAACCAATCAGGGGCCAGGGGACAATTGTCGACTGAATGGAGGGGCTTGTAAATAGTTCAATAGTGTTTGGACTGACTGAATCTGCTCCATTTGTTTCCCCCGGTGAGAGTTTCTATTGACGCCGTGTTGGTGAGAATGACGCCATACACTATTTCCTCCTCTTTGTTTCGCGGACAAAATAATTCCTCGAAGCATATGCCTCAGCTTGACATAGCTTGTGTGGCAGGAATTTGACTTGATATACATTCCGACTCCTACAGACCACAGAATAGACATTTGTCCGTTTTGCTTTCGTGATCATCGCTCGTCATTTTGGACAAAAATAGACATGACTGCCTATAATCGCGCACGCAACAACATCTGGACTAGGTGGACTTGAGGAAAACGTTTCGGTTGGCTAAATGTATATTGTTTGCTATACTAAATATCCTCTCTATCGAGTTGGAGTCTTCTATCCCGTGTAATACTCTTGAGAGCACCTATTTCTAAGCTGGGTAAATGGGTCCCCGCCATGTCCGTAGCCAGACGAAGATTGTGGTAAAGAAAGCAGACGGCACTGCCGTATAGACAGCCCTCAGATATCCTGCGGTTGGATATGTCCGGCGAGGTAAACCTGTCACCCCTTCCAGCATTGCATCCGAATCTGGAGCTATTCGTCTCCGTTAGAAGTACATGACACTGCTACCCGAGCAGGCTTACACACGTGTGGTGTTACAAAAAAGCCGCACACCAATTTGAAGATAAGAAAGACTGAACAGGAGAAACGATGCTGGAAATAATGAGAAAATGAAACCCAAAACAAGAGATGCCGACAGTCCCTCCAAGAGCCTTCATTGGCCAGCCATTAACGCCTTGGTATAATCCTACGCCCATGCATGACCCCAACCCTTGTATGCTGCCATCCAAACAATAAAAAAAACCAGGAAAAAAAAGGAAAGGAAGGAAATACTTGTGGGGAGATCCTGTAGCCGACGCATCCTCCAATTCGAGACGGCATATGATTCGAATGCCACTACCCAAGCCGAAATGCCAATTGAATACCGAAACCCGATGCAAACCCCCCCAGGCAACGCTATGCTGAGCCAGTGTAAATAAAAATGCCAAAACCATGCGGGGAAAATTCAGGAATGTGCTGATTGGAGTCGTGACCGTGTGCGTATAACATTGAAGAGATCATAAACTATAGCTAGGGACCGGTAGACAGAGGTCGGCAGGGAGTGTTCGTCGTGTAAATTGGGCTGCTCGAATTGTTTTTGCATCCTCGATGATAACATTTGCTTGAATGGTGGTATCGTTGCATTCGTGTTGGATCGGATCAGAAGTTGGGTATCTGAACTCCAAAGAGTTCCTAGAGCACCAGGGGGGCCGATATCGACATCACACGGTCGTGGCCTACGAACAGCAGGGAGAGCTGCGATGGCCGGCGAGATGGAGACAGAGACATCGGCCTGAAACAGTAGAGATAGGAGACCCAGTTCCCAAACTCAAACATCAGTATTGGCGGATGATGCCACGCGCAGCAGCCAATTACTGAAGATAGTACATTTCATCGGTGGCGGCGAGAGCTCTTGGTAGATTGACCACTGTAGTAGCCAGAGTCAGAGTATGTCTGAGCTGATGCGTATGATCCGTAATTGCTCTGCTGCGCATGGTCCTGGCAAGCGTATCCGACCAAAATCGTTCGCCTGGTGACAGCATGTCCTGGTCGGCCGTAGTTGCCACATCGATCAACGGCGTGTTGATAGTATAAGCAGCGGCATGCCGAATAGCGCTCAACAACCTGGAGGCACATGTTGGGCAGACTTTCGAACAGGAGACGTATGTCGAACTGGGTTTGTTTTCCGATTGCGTGGGTGTGGGTATGGTTGCGACAAAAGTCGAGGGGACTCTTCTTGTAAGTGGTATAGATTTTCTTGTTGGCGTTATGTTGTTTGCTTGTCTGTTGGGATGCTCAATGTGGAACGACTGAAGCAAGGAGAAATGGCAAAGATTGACCGAGGAACTGAAATATAAAGGAAGCTGACCCAGAAGATACGAAAGAAAAGGTATTAGTGGGAGGTGTGCTGGTGATGATGAGTCGAAACCTGTGCCTGGTATGGAAGACATCTCAACCTTATAGGTTTGGAGCCTGGAACAGGTGGGATCCCTAGTCGTGGATGGTGAACCAGGGTAAGGCAGCAATGACGAAAGAATCTGACTGCCCATAGGCAGTTGAGCAGTCGCCTGCATTTCTCAGTTTGGCATGGGACTACATGCAGGTCTAGAGATGATGGGAGGAGCATGGGCTGGATGGCGCAGGAGTGAGGTGCCTCAC
The DNA here is from genome assembly GCF_002105095.1 of Pseudomassariella vexata. Classification (NCBI taxonomy): domain Eukaryota; kingdom Fungi; phylum Ascomycota; class Sordariomycetes; order Amphisphaeriales; family Pseudomassariaceae; genus Pseudomassariella; species Pseudomassariella vexata. Next base: position 599,636 of record NW_024467968.1, read on the forward strand.
CAGATGAGTAAAGGCGCAGTATACAGTTGCGGGACCAGCTAGTGTGAGTGGGTTGGTAGCTGCTCAGCGAAGGTGAGAAAGTGGGGTGTATTGTGGTGATGGATGGCCAGCCTGTCGGTTCGTGGATTTCTGTACGACAGCTACCCGACCCATGCATGCGGACAATTTGACAGGATACTGTCATGTGGATCGGAGAAGGAAAGACGATGGGTGAAAGGTGGTGCTTCGGACTAAGAATCATACCGTACCATTCTTGTAACGGGGAAATGGTGCACTAGGACCTTACGTGCACTTGCAGCAGGGCTGATGCAGTGCTGCGAGACCTGCAGAATGTCTTGGATGGTTGCAGTACCGAGCGATCGACG